>NC_083551.1:4612500-5812500 GCF_018135715.1 Danaus plexippus | reverse complement strand
GAATGACACGGAGCTTGTGCTTCTTATTTAGACATAAAATATTTATATATTGTGAAATAGCATTTACATAGGAATACTTCTACGCTTTCTAAACTATTTATATATTTTATCTAGAATGCACTATTTGGTTCCAACCATGTCTCATTAACGCTAGAAATGTAATTTTTTTTTCAAATGTGAACAAAATGTAAACTTAAGTATTACAGACAGATCGTTCATTATTATTTTATTTATTGGTATAGATTATTGTAAGTGACTTTTATTACTTATAAATAAATTATCAGTAAATAATTAGGAATATAAGAAGAAGAAGAAGTAGAAGTGGGACCGAGAGGCATAAGGGCTAAATCTCTCTACAACCTACTAAAAGACTTGGGCTTGTCCAGAACTCACATCAATTCATTATTGGAACGTACTTCGAAGGCAGCCCTAGTAGGTTCTTTTCAAATTTGGTTAGGTGGGGAGAGGAGCTTGGACGACGGAGGTGAGCGTTTAACGCGCGTTAGATAGGGGCCCCTTCAATCTACACCTGGGTCGCAAGTCTCAGGCACTGTTGGAGCTTCTCTCCCTGTTACGCGATGGACCCGGCACCCGCACGTTGAATCCATTGAATGCTAAGAGGTTTCATCTTTGTCTGTATAAAAATATACATAATTTACTATAGACTTCACTAAAATACTATACAGAAGAGAATTTTAATTTAATGAGTTGTTTTTAATTGTTATTTTTTTTTACCTTGAAAGGATTCTAGAAATTTTTTTCTATACAATTTTATTTTTAAATGTACAAAGCTCATAAGAATTTAAAAAAAGTTAATTAATATTCACAGCAAATGGGTCAAAGAACAAGGGTTTTTAATATATTCCACAAAAAAAAATCTTACCAAATTTTTGGTTACTTTTAAAGAGATATAGGAGAGATTCAGCCACTAAAAATATAAAATTTCCAGCGCTTATAGGGTCGAGATTCATTAGAAGACGATGGATGCCGAAAACGGAGAGTTCGGAAACAAAATATATAAATAGTACTTGTCCAACTCTCCCTTTAGACCTAGATAGTGTATAAGTAATAGGAATATATAAGACTATCTATATATTATGTGATTATTTTTGGTTGTTGCCATTTACTTGATTCGTAAACTTACTTTGAGTCATTCATCTTTAAAAAGCTATAAACCAACAAAACTGAAATCTACATTATGTAGCGTAATGGGTTGAAATACTAAATCCTTACATTATAAGTTAAATATTTACGTAATGTTTTATTCCCTTTCAAAGTTCATGAACACCGAGCATTACGGGTATCAAATTTTACAAACCATTATAAAGTTATTTTGGAAACACTTTTATTAAGCTTAAAAAGCGAACCCATGCTTTGTCATGAAAAGTTGTTGGCGCGAAATACATTTACAAATTCCAAATGCTAAATTAGAACTGCTGGTATCGTTTTCATGAAAACTTATTTTATTTGGTTTTATTGTAAAGGTTAATAAGTTTTAACTGTAACATTTTAAATGATTTCCTTGAACCTTGAAATTCGTATTTGTAAATATATTACTTAATGACTTTTTTTAAAAAAACTAGACATATATTTAAACGAAAAGGCGATTTGTTTCGTTACTATTCATAATATCCCTGTCTATCAACTTTATATTAAGAATAGAGACTAAGCAAGTCAGAACAATTTTTGCATATATATTTTATATTTCTATGACCGTTTACAAATAAATTAAATCATGAATTGTGTCCCCTCAACAGTTCGTTACGGGAGGGTCTATCTTTTATATTATAAGGAATCTTAACTAAGCCGTTTTATGAAATACAATAACACTAATTACACTTGACGAATTAAGCTGGGCTGTTTTATGATTACATTACCATAAACATTGTTACCCAAGTATATATGTATATATGCTTGTTTAAATAAATAAATAAATAAATATATATATATATATATATATATATATATATATATATTCGCATTTTAAGTAAAAATAATAATTACCTAAATGAAAACTTATGAATCTAAAATAATTTTTAAGTTAAATTCTTAACGATTTTTAAATTTACAATACATGTAATCTTATTACTATATATCTTATTAAATGTACACAAATGCTTTGGATCATACACCAAATATCATGTATTATATAATTTAACATATATATATGTATAAATACGTCGTTGTGTATTGTATTGTGTAGTGCAACTTTATTTGTGGCTTCTGTGTGAAGCCAACATTAAGTCAAATTAACATCGAGTATACACATAAAAAATGTTTTAATTACTTTATAAATATACAAATGCTTTTGTTAACAACTTCATGATCTTTTATGCAATGGAGGCTCATTTAATTTCTCCTATTACACGTTTTATGTTTCCATTGTCTATTGTTTTGCTTTTATATGACATTATTTTAAATTAAGGTTTAATGTACACGGCTAAATATAAACATAAAATAATGATAGAATACTCTCGTAGTTTAATGTAATATTCATAGTATACGACTAACTATATCTTAGTAAAGGCATAATTTTTTTTTTTACCGTAGACTTCATGCTGAAAAGTCTTTGTAACAAACTCTGTCAAAGTACCTTACTTTATACATCCATTGTAACATGAAACAACATTTTTAAGTGACAATAAACATTACTCTATACGATTTCAGTACAAACAGCAGACCAGAAATGTCTAGTTTACACATAAAAAAAGTAGTTCATACTGGCTATTTCATTGTATTTGATAGTGTTGCATTACAGTGTTTTTAACAGTATTAAAGTTCTTTTCCTCTTGGTCGTATCCATCATGACGTATCATCGTGGTCAGTTTTGGAGAATAATGGAATTCTTAACAGTTCATGAAATTTGTGTACCCTACCTGCATATGTAGGGTACACATATTATATAAATTGTTTAGCTCCTAGTTAGTTGGATCATTGTGCTGCAGGTTGGAAACTCCTACTTATTGATTCTATAACGGATAACTGTACCATATTATAGATTGGACTCATTAAGCGTATTGCAGTCAAGAGTGTTTGTAACGTACTTCTTTCGGACCATACTTTAAAGCCCTCAATATTTAACGTTGTCTTTCAGTATTTAATTTTGATAGGCCAAGTTTCGCCATTGAGCATTTTTTTGCCCCTTGAACTCATACTTTTTGAAACAGACCACAGGATATCTTAATGTAAGAGTGATTTTCCTTAGTGTAGCTCACAAGATCTAAAATAGTTAGTTTATGGAATTCAATGCTTCTTACAATGATGAGCCACATGTTTTGCAGTGATAGCGGGTGCCCTTTTCTTATATCTTGCTAGTAATTTTTGTACCAAAAAGAACTTTAGACGCTGACTTAATAGAGCTGGGTCTTGATTGCTATAATTCGATTATTAAAACTTGTATTCGATAGATATCACAATCCTGTATGAAGTATTTCTTGGGAAATTTTACAAACACTGACACATATCATTCCGTAAACTAAACACTTGACTTCTATGCGAAGTTGCATAACTTTCTTATTACAAGCATGCCAACTATACCTATCTTATTAAATAGTTTAACCTGATATCTTTCCGTCGTCACTGTTCTTTATTTGTGAGCGATTATAGCTGGCTCAATTCCGGATAATTAAATCGGGTTCATTATCCGAGTACAAATTAATTATGATTAGTTTATCTGAGATGACTTAACATTATGCGTAGTATTGCATTTATTGTATTGCGTAGTATTGCGTAGTATTCAAGTAAAAGATATTAGTTCAGGTCGTGGACTACAAATTCCAGCATCAGCTTCAATATATCCAGTAGTTTCAGCTTTTAATAAAGATCATTCGTCTCTCTGTTCTAGGCTTTCGTATATTTTATATATTATATATCCTTCGAGTTCACTAACAAAATATGTAAAAAAATAAGAACTTGTCAGCGAGCAATGGAGAGGAGCATGCTTCACCTGAGAAAAATTCAAAAATCAAGAAGCCAAGAAATAAGAAACAAGACCAAATTGACAGATGCATTACACTAAGTACTAAAATTTAAATGAAGCTGTGCTGGCCATGCAGCGAGATGCACAGACCAGTGATGGGCTCTGAAGAGCACAAAATGGTCCGGTCCACATGAAATAAGGAGCGTGGGCAGACCACAAAAACGATGGAAGGACTACATATAAGAGACGGTCGGGAAAGACTGGACAAAAGTAGCACAAGATAGAAAAAAATGGAAGGAATTGGAGGAGGCCTAGACCCTACGAGGGGTTCTTATAGTATAGATTTTAAGGAAAAACTAAAATTAGAATTAACTATCTTCTAAACTTAACTAACATAGATTTAAGTAATAAAAAAAAGCATTGTAATGTTATAGGAAATAAAAGGTTTGTTATCATTATTATTATTAAATCCTTCGAGCTTCCCCATTGAGCTGATAGTACCTTCTATTTGTTCACTGGTAGACAAATAAATCTGTCTCACAAACCGGTCTCCTTTTATGACATGTTTCCT
The DNA here is from genome assembly GCF_018135715.1 of Danaus plexippus. NCBI lineage: Eukaryota > Metazoa > Arthropoda > Insecta > Lepidoptera > Nymphalidae > Danaus > Danaus plexippus. The sequence continues at coordinate 5,808,010 of NC_083551.1, read as the reverse complement.
TTTATGATGTGGTCTTTCAGAGATGTTCGTGTGTTACGTACGCGAAACATATTTAAAAATAAATGAGTTTCGCCGGGGCAGTATCGTTGTATGAATAAAATATCATATTTGAAGTTGCTGAATCCGCGGAACGAACACCAAGCCGTGTCAACCAGAAGATTCCTGATACCACACAAGCTATGGAATGGGATTGCTATCCTAACATTGGGGCAATCATGTAGTCTTAGATATAGGCATATAAGTGAGCTTCATAATTTTCTTGGAACCTCTGGTTGCTATCCTTTATAATTCGTGCAAAAACATGTTTTTGTTGTTGTTGCTGTCTTTTTCTTATTGAATTCCTCAAAGCATATTTATATGGTATCTGTAATGAATGACAAACAGATCTTTAGATGTCTGAAAGTCGGTCAATCTAATCTCATTAACAAACGTGCTACGAACATAAATAAATAAGTTTATGTACACAAAAACATATTAATCTCATTAGTTGAATATATTATATCAAATGCACTGAAAATGTTACTCCGTTTAATATTTTATGTAGATATATGTTATTATAATTGTAATTTAAAAGCATTAATTAATTAAAATTATTGTAAAGAGACGGTTTTTTTATTCTATAAAATGTTATGGATCATTTAGTGAACTTGTTTCAAAACTTTTCATAACTTTTTTCCTGAGCTTAAATAGAACTTTTTTTCGGAATTATCTTGAGATGTATTTACATTTTGATAATTTAATAACATTTTCTCATTGTCAGATTTATTAAAAAGTAATCTAAATTTCAGACTAAGAATAAAAATTTTAAATATACGAAACATAAATTCTAAATCATGTTTTAGTTAAAGCATTCTCTTGGAATTCTTAGAAATTGTTATATTATAATTCAATAGACTATTTTAAAAATAGGAATTCCAATAGACTATAATAAAAGATTCAAATATTTAATTTATTGAGAAAAAAAAAACAAGTTTACAGAAAAGACTGAAATATCGATTACAGATAATCTTGTATTGGAATCCCAAATATAATTTTTTTTCATTCGAAGTAAGTGTAATATAATAAACAAAATTATCTATACAAAGTAATCGTATGTAATAAACGAATATAAAGTTGAATAAAAACTGCTTTAATTCTGAAATTTTGTACTGTTTTAAAGTGTTGTACTTGTGATGACTTGGAAACAATCAAATTAAACCAACGTCTAGTCTCCACACTAGTTAAGGCTTCATCAATTTCCTCGTATCCTTCCTTAATCGAATCTCAAACTTGGGACCTTCCATTACACTTATAGTATTTAACGGCTGACTAAAGATTGTGGCAGTGTTTACAAATATTAAACTTCTATATGATTAACACGTCGAAGCGTTGATTTATCAAAATAAAAAATTATAATATCTTTAACTTTAGAAGTGTATCAGTCCTTGGTGTTAAAATTTTTATAAAATAAACGATTATAATTCTTTGAAAATATACACGTTCCAAACAAGAGACAACTTGGATGCACTTATTTTTTATAACCAAGGCTTCAAAACTGTCACAACACTGTACAATATATTATAAGTTCTCATTCTATTCAATAACTGTAAATCTTTTAAGTACCTGATTATTATTACTTGAAAGCCCGATTTGGCTTTCAGCTAGACAACTATTTTAATTTCTTTTATATTTTGTTGTTTTACGTGTTAATTTTAAAGAGTATTATTAAATTATTTTAATTTATATTTTTATTATTTTTTACGTTTATAATTAATATTTTATCGCATTTTTGGTTTCACAAAAATATTATTTTATCTTAAGTTTATATTATATTTTATTTTAAGCTTTCACTGTAGGCAAAGTTGGCAGTGATATTCTTCTCGATTTTCATATCCTACTCGAGAGAGGACAACGTATAATTGTCCGTGAGAGGAGCACTTTTTTTAGGTCGATGCCAATAATCGAAAATATTTATAATGAGGAAAAACTAAATGTTTTCAAGAAACTGTAGCGGAAGTCGCGGTTTGGGAGGAAGCCGTCTCCTTCAACACTAAGGTTACGCCAACCATCAAATTGCCTGTGGATATATTGTCTTTTAATGTGCGTTTCACAAATTCTACGTGAGTTCTATGGCTCCTGGTGCACTGATTCCAAATATCCCGTAATGTCCCGTAAGAGCTGTCGCAATGGACTATTTTTGCGCATTGAGCATACTGATTGTTGTTGTTAAGACACAAGCGACTTCGCTAAATATACGGGATTGCGAGTTCCTTACTTTGTTCTCTGAAAGTTGCTGCAAGTCTTTAGCACTCAATTGTCGTTCATGTAGTTGTGATGATCGGGCATTTTATGCTGAAAGATGAAGTGAATTGTCGTCGCTATATTCCCTTGCGAGTGCTTGTGATATTCTGCTTCTATTTTCAGCAAAAAGTTGCTAAAATTCAGTACTGATTTCGAGGCCCTCGATTACGATGCATATGCTCTATGATTTGTGAGACAATGTGAATTTTCAGAAGAGTATTCTCTAATACGTCGTATTTTAACTTATCTCGCTGGGGAGCAACACTTGCATGGTGTATATGCATGACTCAGTAGAAAATCCAGGTATTTGGCTGTTTGTTCATCAACATCCTGCAACCTTGTAACTCCTTTTAAAAGGTGGGATACACTAAGCCACAAGGAAAAAATCCAAAATTCGCCTGTAGTGTAATCAATCAGCTTATATTAAGACAGTCAACCTTGAGAATGAGCGATACAGTTTCCTAAAAAATGCCGTACAAATTTTTTTGTGTTAATAAAACGGAAGAAACGTATGACTTAATCAGTTTTAGATTTTCATACATTTAAGCTAAAAAAAAATTAATAGAAAAGGTAGTATATACCTTTCTTAATTTATTTGTAATAATTGAAGTAACTTATCTCTATAATCCATTTAATTGCTTTTAGTGTTTACGGAGGCAATATCTGGAACATACTGCAAGTACTTAATCCGAGATACGAATTAGTTGTTCCAATTTCAAATAACAAATACTCGGCTACATTGAAACACATTCGACATTTAACGAGGTTTCTATTTACGACTTGTTGTTTCAAAGTTGTTACAACTCGCCAGCTAAACACAACTGTTTGAACGCTTAGATTATTTTAATGAGTGTGCAAGTTAGTTATTTGACATCACAATAAAAGTGAACTCGCAACTTAGGTTTAGCAAGTGAAAGGTTTCTTTGTAACGGAACGAATTTTAAGTTATTGTATTTAGTTGTATTTTGGGAGACTCAGCAAAAATTATTTTAGTCCTTTAATAAGGTTATTCCTTGCTGTAATAAGACTAAAGATGTCGTTTTACATTTAAAAACAGTTACTTTTCAAAAATCGGATATTCTTCTCATCATAGAAGGTTGGCCTGATGATGGTAAATTGTATAATGGGACATATTTCAACATATTGCATTTTATATGAATTATATATTTATTAACGTTGTCTATAATAATAAAATACAATACTTCGAAATAATATAAGTCTGTCAAATAATATTTCGACAAATAGAGAATTGGTAAATTGTTCTTTCATAAAAATAAAGTCATTGCTGCAATTTCTAAATGAAGCTGCAAATTGTTATAGATTTAACTGTTAGGCTGACCTCTAATTTAAGGGACATATGTCTAAAAAATAATAATTGTGATTAACAAAAAATATAGATTTTACATGACCGTGAAATTTTTTCTTTATTCAGTATTTATTATTGGAAACACGAAGTCAAATCTCGAGTTACGTGTTTGAGAGACAGTAGCCAGATAATCTTATACTAAAAAATAAATATAGACATTATTTTTATGTTTCACATAGAATGTTTTTTCGCTCTAGAATTTATCCGTCTTATATTTAAGAAAGAATTTTTCTATTTAAAGGTTTCAACTTGTAAGTTATTATCACTACGTCGGTACTTTACATTGCTATGAACCTCAATTGTCAGTTATATTCGAAATAAAACAAGAAAATAACAAAACCAAGAATTCGTGAGGAATGTTTGACCATGGATCCTATTTCTTAATTGTTAAAATACTGACTACAGTTTATCGCAGTTTAAGGATTGGTGGTCATGATAATAAAAATACATCTTGTGCATCTAAATTGTTGTCAAAGAAAATTTAACAGCATAATTTGGTATTTTATTTTAAAATTCTTATTATTAAAAATTACGTTTCTCTATAAAAATAATTTTCGCAATCAGTCGCAAAGAAACTTTTTCAATTAAAGTTTGAAAATGACAACGGAACAATTCCAGTATGGAAAATAAGATTACAATAAGTTAGGATTCGTTGTCTGTGATAAGATTTATTTGTATGAAAATTGCTCAAAAGCTTATCAGAGGACGCGCCGACATCTTGATTCATAATTTTACATTTTAATAGGCAATTCTGTTGTCATCAAATACATTATATTTTGCATTTTACTTTTAAAATCAATATTCATTTAAAAGTAATTTGGTCGATTTAACAAACCTGAAACTTAGTTTCATTTAAACCTGAAACTGAACACTGTTTTATTTCTAGCATCTTAATATATTTCGCCCAAATGACTAATATCATTGTATAATTTCCCCTTTTTTGTCTTTATTAACTTATTCAGTTTCTTTACCAAAGTCGTATATTAAAATTAATTAAAAAAAAACCTTATATTTTTAACAGCACAAAAATATTTTTTGTTGTCAATTTCTATTACGAAATTCTATATCGCTGTTTGTATTATTTTCTCTCTAAACATTAAAATACAACTGACATAATATAAAAGAAGACATGAACTGTTCCGGGAGAATATTAAATTTGCCGACAAAAATGACTCGTTATCACCAAAACCGTATTAAAGTTAGACATCGGTTGGAAGCAGCATCGGTTAATTAAGTTAGTTACTCTAAATAATGAATCGCAAACAACAATAATGCAAGGACCATTTATTGTGGTTAGGGTTTAAATGTTCACTTGGATTATTTGTACTGAACTATAACGATAGAGGTTTTGCTTTGATTTAGCCAGAGTAAATTGTTTATGCCTTTTTTAATTTGCTGTTTTGTAGTTAGTGGCATTTATAATTATTAAAATGTTGGGAACAATTACACGCGCTATGTTTTAATTTTATCTTAATCAATAACGATTAATTTCCAAAAAAATTTAAATTGTCCATTTATAAGAGATTAATTTTTGGGATTTCATCTTTTTAATTAAAAATAATAGTCATAGATAAAAATAGTAAGGCTTTACTTGAAGGGTAATAACCTAAGGGGCCCAAAAGTAGAGCACAATTTTGTATTTTTATTATTCTAACGAAACTAATTTTATATCCCTACATTTGATATTGTTTTCTTCTGCTTTGCTTTTACAAAACTTACACTCTCCGAAGAGACTTCTCAGATCTGACATCAAACTTTTACAATGTTCTTATTTCTTGTTATAAAACCTTCAACTCTTTAACTCTATTAGACTGAAGGGGCAAGTAAGCCTTATATTTATATTATAAAATAAACTTTATTAAAAAAATTAATTGTTTTTGAATTAATAAAACCAATTTAAAATAAATAAAATGTGAAAACAAATACATCCACGGTTGTTTTTTAATAAATTGAATCCTGTATACAATTGGATCTAAATAAGTTATGTCTAATGATATTTTCCAAGGTTTCCTCAGATTCTTTGTGAATCATTGTTTTTATTTCGTATTTCCATCGTCGTTTCTTTAACAATGAAATTGAATATTTATAATGGTTTTCGATTACTACGAAAAAATTCCGTTTGCAATTATTAAAGCAAAGAATTTAAGAACATAGCTTAAGGTACACAAAAATCTTATTTAATATATTTAAAATGTTTTTTCTCACCTTGAAATACATTTAATTTATGTAATTCATACATATAAATTTAGAGCGTAGATCTCTGCTATTTATGTAGATAGTAGACTTACGTTATATTTAGCTTAACTTAGCTCTACATATGTCCTAAATATACATACTACGGCTGAAGTATTTGTTCCTTAGGTTATACTTGCTTATCTCAGGAACAATACTGAATTGTGAAAATTATTTTTAGAAAGTGGATATCTGTATGCTATCATAAAGATCACTTGCTAGCGTGATCTTTAGGAAATGAAAATCTGTGTATCTGTTAGGAAAGCAGGTCAAAATTATTACTTTTAACATTTTCTCGTCCATAATTTTTCATTTAATTAAACTTGTTAAATATTTCATCACTTTTAACAAAAGCTAAATATAAAATTAACGTCAGCTAAATATAAAATTAACGTCAATGTTAAATTTTAGTAATTTTACATAAAGGTGTATTATAATTAGTGAATAAAAATTACATAATCATTAACTGACCCGCAGTCCACGCTACTTTAAGACTAGAGCTACAATGGAACAACTTACTCCGTATAAAAAGATGAGTTAATTATTACAAAACATCAACAGCACTTCAAACTGCTCGTGTCGAGTGCACTCCGTTACCTCAATTATCCTCAATTCTTGCTTTTTCAAGCGAAATTGCAAAAAGGTTGTTTTGAGTACCTTGAGATAGGGAGCAAAAAATAATTCTACGAATTGGTAACATGCGTTGTCTTAAGCAAAATGAATGAAACAAAGTTTTTCGGATACCGAGCGATTTTATTATTTTGTATCTACATAATCCCGACGTTTCGGTTCATTTACAGCAACCGCGATCACGAGCACATGAGATGTAAGTGTCAGACCCAAAATAATAAAAAACTTAGTGTCATTTAAATGTATACACGCGAAAATCTTAGATATCATAAAGCAAAATAAATGTAATATTTAACTGTAACTATAATTTTTTACTTTCACTACCTCTGAGTTATATTTAACTAATTGGTAGTAACCAATTAGTAATAACTAAGTCTAAAAATGCAATGAAATATACTTTTAACTTAGCGGAATAGTAATGAAATAAAATACATTTTTTTTTGTTATTTGAAGAACATCTTCAACTGAGACAAAGGTTCTTTTTAAATTATTAAATGTACTTCATTTTTCGTTTTTTAAACTCTTATAAGACTATGCTAGGATATATTTTTTGGATTTTTTAAATATTAGTAGTAGAACTTAATAAATTAATTAAAAAGTTGAAATGGAAATAAATTCAACGAATAGGTGGAGGCTTGTAACCAACGATTTCTGAACATAAATTGTAAATTAAAAAATAAGTTCTGTCATATATAAAAATTAGATAAGGATATTTACTTCATCTCTCTAGAATTGCATAATATATTAAATACAACTTTGAGGGTAAACTTTACACAAATTGTCGTTAACAATCATATCTATCGAAGATTAGAATAAAAGCATTTGAACTGACGTCATCATCATCATCATCATCAGCCTATCGGAGCCCACTGCTGAGCAGAGGCCTCTTCTTACATGGAGAAGGTTAGAGCATTAATCACCACGCTTGCTTAAGGTGGATTGGCGATTCCAAACTTATAATTTGAAATTATAAGTCCAGGTTTCTGCACGATGTTTTCTTTCACCGTCTGTAAGTGTTGTCTAAATACTCTTAGAAATTACATATGACTCGGAAAAGATCACATTGGTACTTGTCAGGTTCGGAACCCGCGCGGAAACCTTACGTATGAGGGGCCGGCCTTTAACCCCGACAATTTGAACTGACGTGTTATCGTTTAGTCTACATACCAGATTTCAATACATAAATAAATTTAAGTTTTCCACACATTTAGAGTATTTTAAGGTTCTATTAGGTTTTATTTTGCAAATTCATTGTAACTGGGGACATTTTCACAGTTCTAAATTATTAATGAAATAATGGTACGCGGTCTGGTTGGGGCTTTAATTATTATTGCAATAATTTTGTAGAAATATTTGTACACAATACAATACCCACGACATTCTCATTCAAATTATGATATTTTTTTCTAAAATGTATGTTAAAAAATGTTGGTTGTTTGAAAGGAAATTGTTTTTTTAGATATAATAAACTGTTGACAATTCTCTGTATTACTTTATGTTCCCGACTTATAAAGAGGGTTGGGATTTATCTGATTATTTAGAATATGCGTATTAAAGCTAATTTTCATGATTCCAGCTAAATTTTAAAACATAAATAACGCTGCCGTATGTTAAATAACTAAAAAGTTTTTTTTAGTGATTTAACTATAATACTCACTCGTTACGTATTATAATTATTAACAATGTTCATAACACTTCTATACTAATAATAAGCTAATAGAATACAAAGTTTCTTCAATGAGTCAACAATGACTAACAATTGTCAAACTTCCTTCATAAGCCCTTGCTTCAAATTTGACGAGAGTTACTTCATATGAAGCGAAGCGGTTAATATTAAGGTCAAGGCTCTAACTGTCTAAAATATAAATTCTATTGTATATTATTTTTCTTTATAATATTTAATTCGTTCTCATGAAACCAAAAAATTTTTACCAGCCCTAATTTTTTATTGTTGCTATTGATATATATAAAAAACTAATCTATTATTATTAATATTTTTTTAATTTATAATATTGTATCTTCTGAAAATGACACTTTTTAAATTGTTATTTAAACTTTAATGAAGAGTTGTTAGTATTGCTAGCTAATTAATTTTTGGCGTCTTAAAAGCATAGCAGCGATTTTGCAAGCAAATGATTACCGTGTTCTAAAATTCCCTGGAACTATTCAAAGACACTACTCTCTTCCTAGGAAATTTAATCTTGGCACTCTGCCATCTCAATAAAGTAACTACAATTGCAGATATTCAGCCTTTTCGTGATTATTTACCTTTAACGAAACAGTTTTTTAACTTATTTTCTTCACATAAGGTTAAATACAATTCCATAATAATTTACTACTACTGGATACTAATACTGGAAATATAGTCACCGGATCGTTTTTGGGAAATAGTGGCGTATCGATACTCAGAGAGTCTATGGTATCGTTTCCATTAAAAGATAAGATATCTAAGATAAGATAAGATAGATTGGTAGTTTAAAAAAAAACTTTTTTCAAGTTTGAATTCAAATACTGGCCTCAGTTACTGTAAGAGATAAACAGGTGAAAAATTATACTTTTAGGTGACAAAACCGCTGAGATTAACCTAAAGTAAAAATATTACCCGGACATTATAAACGCTCATAATTTATAATCAACTCCCACTTGTGTATTATTATTTAAAAAGATTCTGGACAAAGATCATTAACGCAAATCCTTAATATAAACGAAAATATAAATATTTTTAAATATTTTACTTAACTAAAAAGCCCTATTTAAAACATGTCTCACTATGAATTATTTATTTCTAGCCATCGCCGAATCTTTGCTTTAAAAACATGTTATCGTGTTACGTACACGAAACTTATATCTAAAACTTAACGAACACCTCCGGGGAAACGCAGTTGTATGGATATGAAATCGTATAGCAAGTGATGCCGCTGAATGCTAGCAACGAAAACCTCGCCGTGTGAAAAAGAAGATTACTGATACCACCAAGCAATGAGATGTCAATGTTAAACTAACATTGAAGCAATCGTGGAGGCTTAAGTCTAGATTATAAGTTTTAGTTATGTGGCTAATTACTATATTTTGAAGCTTTTTTATAGTTTTGAACCGACTCCTATATAACTAGGTTAACTAGGTTTTATATTTTCTGCATATATTTCACACATCACATTGCCACCATCTTGGCCTATCCGATATCTATAAATATGGAAACAGAACCATAACTAGCCACGGCTGTATTGAATTTAATACAAAGTAAGTATTTATTAAAAATGTTTTATCAATTTAATGTTTATATTTTGTTTTCAAACGCATTACTGTTGTAACCAGAAACACAAAGCACTTTAAGTTTTGTTAAATTGTACTGATCTATGTATTTTGTATCATGATCTCTCGATACTGGACGTCGGCCAATTGGCAGCATTCTGCTGGAGGCCACGTGTCATTCCTCTTTATACGCTGTGTATTGATGCCGGAAAGAAAACGTCTTGTTGCTAGAAAATGAATTAAATTATATCATACTGAGCTAAAAATTGCTTTGTTTTCTTTTGAACATACTAACACTATAATTATGCCTTTATCGGGTGCATTGCTTCACAAGACATTACTTGTTATCAAAGACTACACTGACGTTGTTTATAGAATGTTGATATTATTATATAGAAAGATTTTGATATCTTTCTTATTTCGTAAAGTTCCTAATTATTTTTTAATAAAATTAATTTTAAGTAACATTGGATGAGGAAGAATAACTGTCAAATATTGCAGAAACACTAGAAACGATTTTAAAAGTAATCTTCCAAAAATTATGTTAGACTAAAGCAGAGGCGTGATAAAGCTTTTCAGTTTAATGTCTCTGTAATTCGGAGTAAACTAACCTACTTTGCGAAAAGAGAAGTTTCATCTCAACGCTAAATAAAACTTTCCTGTCGTATAACTCTCATAACGTCTGTAAAGCTTGTAAAATAGCTCTCGTTGCTACAGCACTGCAGAGGAATTGAAATGATACGAGATTGTTTCATTTGTTTCATGTTTGTATCGGACTCGATTTACACTAAAACCTAAAAGACGTGAAATGTAAAAACTATCTTCATATAAAAAGATTTAACAACAGATATCATAACTAAATAAGTTTACTTTCACGGAAAAATCGAAAAAATCTTATTAACTCATAGTTGATACCGAAATCCAAGAGTGTGGCATTTTTACAAATATATGTATCTGTCATAATTAGCAATAGCCACCATGACTTTTATCTCGTAACGGAAACGCAAGTTTAAGTTTAATTTTATCGACGGTATAAAAACTTATAATATTTTTAAACATTGAAGGCCATAAAGTTTTTATTATATTCTTTTTTTTTTACCAACAGCCTGTAGGGTAGTAACGGAATTTTGGGGTGTCATTATATCCTGTGATACTTTTTAACAATTTTAGCTCTATAATTTTAAGAGATTTTGCAGAAAGAGTTGATAAAATGGTTCTATAACATGAAAACAATATTTTTACAAATCATTGTGGTAATATTAAAAGTTAAATACTGATTTTTCACAACCAGATACGTGTCTTGTTCTGTATTCGGAATAGGAACTTGGCACGTAGGCCTTCATTGTATACGATTGTATAAAATAAATTCTTTAAATATGGAATTGAAGTTGAGACCAAAATTTATTTGTGAATACATTTATTCGACGAGATTGTTCGGCAGCCCTTGTATTCAAAGTTATAAATAAATAAAATATAATAATTGTAAATCCCCGGACATGCAAGCGTTTATAATTAACAATAAATGTAAGAGATTTTATTTTGAACTCTAGTATGTCCATAGCCTTATAATAGTGGTTTGCCAGATGGTTCGCCGAACGTGACTGTTACAATTTGCATCAAAAACAAACAGTTACTTTTTAGCACGTTTTGGCCAAAGTATACAAAATTTTAGCGTTGACAAATTACTGAAACGGCTAAAGGCTTTCGTAATAAATATAATTACAACGGCCGGGTGATAAATTAAATAATTTATTAAATTAATAGTCTTTTACTTCCTGTAAAGAATTTCGTGTTTTGAATTGAGAATAATTCATTTTTTATTACGAAAAAACAAATAAAAGCATCGAAAGTGAATTTTAAAATAAAAATTACAAGGCACGCTAAAATTTGAAGTCTATATATGTATAATGTTGTTTGCTTTGGATGACCCTTTAATCATGATTTTTTTTGCCACTGTATGTTATTGAATATATTGTTGAAATTTGGTTTTCAACGTATTTTGAAATATATTTTTTTTTTTTTTTTAAATACGAATTCTTTTTCCTCCAGCAATTTACTAATATTCATCAGTATAACGTAAAGCTACATAGATTTTCTATAAACAGCACGCGAACTCATCATCTGTAATGTTGTAAACCATTTCTTTTTGGATCACACCTGAGTGTTGTAACGTGTGCAGGATATTTTTTTATATATATAATTTTAAGTTTTGCTTTAGTTTTCAATGTTATTTTTATCGAACAACTTGGGTGATGGGTTATGCAATAGTGATGGACCAATATAAAGTCCTTTGTTTTCCATATCAAATACTTTTAAATACTACAATAGTGTTATGAAGCAGTTGTAGATTTCTTTTAGACCAGACTTAAAGACATGTGACTGTTCCATAGAAATCACTAGTACTTTAGGATAGTATGTACTTTGTTCGAATGGAATATTTCAATTATCTCATTAGTTATTAGAATAGAAGGACTTCAGCTGTAAAAACATTGAACGGATAGTGGGTGAAACATTTCAGGCCATAATGAGTTATCTGGGTCTCGTCCTGGGTAGGCGATAAAGCTACAACGTCTATTTTTCTCGAAATAACTGTCGCCCAACAACAATAGAACGACTTATTCGTCCAGACAAATGTACCTGATCTGGCATCGTAAGGAGAGTGACATTGTACTGTGCTCCCATATGGATCAAAGTCCAAACCACGGAAAATCAGAAACTCCTATGAAGACCGCCAATTGTCTTTGCAAATTTTGGGCACACGTCTGGTTACTAAGCTTAGAGGCGTGAACCCGGTGGAGATGATTGTTGAATTAGCAATGTCACTTTCGTAGTGCTATTACGGACATGGAAGGAGGATCTAAATTCCTCTGCCATCGTCCTTTGAACAGTGAAGGCGATAAGATTTAACGTCTAAAGCTACCTGAAAAAAAACAGCATTTTGAACACATAATTTTCTCCTTATATATATGTTTTTCTGATATGGGATATTAATTTGATTTTACAAGACGCAGTAAATAATATAACTTTTAAAGTTGTGTCCCTCAGATGATCGTACATCAGTTACTCATTCACTATTAAAAAGTAATATTTCCAATAGTTTATTGTAAAGGATTGGAATCGAATAAATGATATATGTATTTTCGACACATGTCAATCTGTTCGGAAACTCATTTATATAGATGAAGTTAGGGGCAATATATCTAGAAAGTTAGGAAAAATAGAAAAGGTTACTTCTACTCCTGTCTCGGACTCCTTGTTTTGTAATACAAAGGATAAAAATGTTATAACTGCAATACGCTATGTATCTTAGCCACTCAGGGAAGTATATGTGACACTATAGCTATTAAATTACTTAACCACGTTCAAAATATGCTATCCTTGGTTACAAAGAAGTGGTTGATAGGTAAAACCAGTTTTTTAATATTAATTTCGTCTTTAATTGATAAAGCAATACTGATAACGATTACCTGATAGTGATAGTGATTATCAGTTATAATTTTTATCCTAAAAGTACATATATCTGTATATATATTAAAATAATTACCTACTAAGTACTACAATGTGTGTTAATAAAAATTACAATATTTTTTTATTTAATAAAGTAAAAGTCAGTTTAATTGACTATTCATCGTCGACAACTACAATCGAGAATTTAAAATTTTAAAACTTTTATGTTCTATATATTAAAATACAAATAAGACATAAATAATAAATTTTATAATTAAATATTACATTGTCGTTTTTGCACTGATGAATTATTTTTTGTGGTATGGTGTTTTCTTTTTGTTTTTATACTAATAAGTAGCTCTTTAATAATAGAGCATTAAATTTATAATAGACATTCTAATAACCAGTGAATAAATTTCACAAAGCGTTATTGGATTCTCTCCAAGTTGTTCCTCATGTTCTTTGTATCTTCTGCACATTAACGTTGTATGAGTTATGTAATTTCTCTTAAGATCCTCCATAAGATAAGAGAAAGTCTCGAAAAATTATTTTGTTGATTTTGGTCCAAAGGAGCTCACAGCGTTAAGGTGCTAGCATCATTTATAACTTGCAAGTGTAGAAATTTTATCCACATATATCCATTTTATCTAGAGCTAAACTTTTGTTTGCTAATATTTTGTATGTAAGAAATAGGCTAGAAAATTATTAAAATGATTAGAGTAGTACGACGAAAGATTTTTTTATGTCTTCAAGCTTCTTCAGATCTCTTGAAAATGTTTAGATTTGAGAACAAGTCTTGCAAAAAACATAATCAGTTAGTTAGTAAACAACAAGAGTTTCAAAATATAGTTACTATTGCGATGTAGAGATAACAATAGCTTTATACTGTCTTTGTTTTATCGGTAATCTTTAAGATAACTATTCCGATAGTTTTGAAAACCACTGATGTTATACTGGGCATTCAAAACTTTTTACAATCTATGTATTTTGATACTCCAAAAATAAAGATTACCTATTTTAATGTCTAAATAATCACGTTAAAATACAACAAAATAAAAATCTATCGCAAAACATTTAAGTTCTAAATATTTTTGTATTAAAACTTTTTAACCTCAAAATTGGTTGTTGGGGATTCTTTTTACATATTATTTATTTTGCAGGGAGAGGAGCCCTCACAGTACCTGGAACTAGGTATAGGTTTAAGGGGTTTATCTTAATTATTATTTGATTTTCTTGGTGCAAAAATAATAATTGTATTTTTCTTTATTTTGAAAGCATATTATATGTGTCAATCGGTACCTATTAAGAAAGACTGGTTAATTTAACATTAATGTTTTATTTTATTTTTTGGCAAAGATAAATAAAGAGCAAAGATAAATTCGTAACAGTTATTAACAAAAGTCACTTAGAGCTGACTGTGTGATATATTCAATGGCTTACAAATCAACTACTGACCTGGTTTAGTCAACTTTGACATCAAACTGTCGCCAACCGTGACACCTATTAGCCTGAAACTGAATAATATGTGACACGTGAAAGCTCGTTTTACATAATAAAATAAATAGCCTTTATTGCTATTTCTTCTTTACAATTACATTAATATATGCCTAATTTCTAAACTAAATTGACTTATTTCGTTCTAAAATGCATTTCAACTATCGGCAACCGAATTTTTGTGTAACAGCTTGTCTGTCGACATAAGCCTCCTCCAAAGACTTCCACATATTTCTGTCTCTTGCTACGCATAGCATAGCGGGTCCATACCGGACCAGCTAATTTTTTTTAATTATCTTTTCGTTTGTCTGCCTTTATTTCTCCGTTTCAAGAATTTCATTGAACTTGTCTGTAAGTCTTGGTACTATCACTAGTAAAGTAGTTTTTAATAGTTCGTTAGTGACTAAATCTGATCCGGGTGCCTTATCTAGTTTTTGTGTTTCAATCGATTTTATTGTTTCTTCCCTTAGAATTGGTTGAATCTCCTCGTTATTTATTGAATTGAATTCCTTTATTACTTTTACCCCATTACAGCTTTGGTATAAGTTTTAGTAGTATTCCGTAGCAATTTGTAGTATTTCTGGTCTTTTCCAGGTTATTATACTACTTTTATTTTTCATATTTGGAATCCGGTCCTGTATGTAATTCATTTCTTTTAGCGCGTTCTTGATTCCTCCTGTTTTATCAATGTGTTTTCTAAATGTAGCTAACCCCTTGCTTTCCGTTCTTCTCTAAGTTGTTTGGTTATCTTTTTGCTTAAATCTGCTATCTTTTGGCCATAATTATTACTGTGTTTTATTTGTTGAATAAGCTCTTTCCGTTCTTGAAATACTTTTTAAAACTGATATCGCTACCTTACTACTCATGTTTACTTTTCTAGTTTCTGATTTTAATTGTTTAAGCAATCTTGTTTATTTTTCTTGGGTAGATTTAACTTCTTTTTCATTTTCCTCCCTTAGCAAGGATGCTTCGAGGTTGTTCAGAAGTTCATCCGTGTTACCAGTGCATTCAATGGCTTTAATATAATTGCGAAATTGACGTGCTTTTTTAGTACGTGTAACTCATAGTTTAGCACTAACCATTCTATGATCTGTGTTAAAGTTAAAACTGCTTAAAATGGATAGGTCTTCAAAAACTTTTACATTGTTAGACATGACATAGTCAAACTCGTTTTTATACAAGCCATTAGGAGAGAACCATGTCCATTTCTTTGATGGTTTCTCTTTACATAATTATAAATAGGCAGCTATTAGTACTGTTAATAAAATTTGAGTGGGTTATACAGGGTCCGGTAGACGGCCAGCGAGAGGATACAGGAAAACTACGATACTTAATGACATAAATACATAAAATAATAAACAAATAAAAATTCTAAGCAGTAACTTGAACTGCTTTTATTAATGATATATTATTTATTTTTATTAATGTATTAAAAAAAGTAACCGTACTGAAGTTCCGGAAACAGACAGTATTTAATAGCAGTGTACATATTACCTGCTCATTTTTTTAAATTTTATTAATTAAGATTAAAGGAGTAACTCCGTCTTTCATATGTGTTTTTGTTCTTGTATGTATGTCAATACAAAACACAGCAGATATAAAATCCAAGTTTTAAATCCACTCAAGTACACAGTAAGTTTTAAATACACTCTAGTTCAGAATCCACTCATTGGACAAAAGTTTCTACATCCGTGCACCTCACTTCTTGTATCATTGTATTAAATAATGACCAAAGCAACTTTATATTCGTATAAATTGCACTTCAATAATTTCATACATTTCGTATCCAAAAATACTTTCATATGTAATCCAATATTTCAGGTCATAACCAATCAAATAACATGAAGCGATGTGTGAAACGTGATCATTAGAGCAATACCTGATGCAGTTTTAGAAAAATTATTGATTCGAATATTGCAGTACCCACAAGCCAACTACTATAAAGAGTTTATTTTATTTCTTTGTCAAGTAAAGTATTATAATTTACTATATCCTTTTCAATAGATTTATAGTAAATATGCAGTATGCAGTAATATGCAGTATCTTATTGAAATAGAGTAATTTAAACCATTAAAAGGAGGTAATAATTGATGTATATTTCAATGTCTCTTTTTCTACCATCGAACTAAAATACTGACTTGTCCTCAATATCTAACACCAGATCTCTCGTTTCGTATTTGCCAAATATGACCTATTTAATCAATACACCTTGATTTAAAAGACTTGTTGCTTATTTAAGTATTGTAAATTTATTTCACATATTTTTTTTATTTGTGACCTCTCTTACTCTTAATTAAACATCATAAAACACCAAAAAAATCACTTATTGCACCTTTATTTGAAATATGAAATATCTTAAGTGACCAATTCATTATAATCCATCAGTAGTAACGACACGAAAAGAAAACTTTGACGTTTTGATAGAGGTTTAAATCAAAAACAAATGTTCTTAATGTCTTAAGCATTTCAATAAAGTTTTATAAGAAGCGTGAATCAAGTATTTAGCTACAATAGTGTTATATGCAGCCGAATAGTGCTCCTAACTTCATTTATCTGAAGATCGAATTTGTGGATGTTTGAGAACTCGATGCAAGTCAGAACTACATCAATTTCCTTGTATCCTTTGTCAGATCGGATCTCACATTACTTTGTATTTGTCTTATAAGGGAGAACGTCTATATTTTGACCCAATTTCGAATACTACAAATTGCTTTAGGAAGATTTTAATATATGTAAAAATTTTGTGATTTACTTTACGTCTTTTAGGTAATAAAATACAAGGATACTAAAATCTATTATATTACTTTATCATTACATAAGGGACAATCTGTGAAAAGTTCTGTAAATATGTGATATTTTGTTAGCAAGTAAATTCCTAAATGATTTGTAGTTGTAAGTACAACTAAAAGTTAAATTTGAAAATAATTAAATATTCAAAACGCTGCCTTATGCGATGAAAAATAGAAAAAAATGTATAAATTACATTTATTTCTGCATATGTATTTTACTAAGCAAGTGCATTACCACTTTATATTAATAAATGAATATTAAGAATAACTTGTTTGTACCTTGTTCGAAAAGGATGAATAAAAAACCCGTCAGAAATAAATATATCATTTCGAAACTGTCTTAAGTAGTTCGGATAATACTCATCTCGGTATAAATGTATGTGTACAACTCTAAAATTATAAAATAGCCTACTTTAAATCGGAAAATACTGAACCGGCGATAAAAATTAAAGTCAAAAACTGACTTGGGAAATAAAAATTATTTTTACGAATTTTATATTTTACTGAATACATTCTGAATACTTAACACTTTCATAGAAATTGATGTAAAGAAAATTTTACATGTATATGTTGATTTTTTTTATTATATTGATTCAGAAAGAAACCCGATTTGAGAAGAAATAAAATGTAATTACTAAAATAATATAGAAATAAATTTTAAATGTCTAAATTTAAATGAAATGCAGAATTACTCATAAAGTTATGCTCCGTAATTAAAAGCATTGAAGTTATGGCGATAAGCACTGCTTTCGCTGTGAAGTTTCTACCCAGTTGCAGAAGTAAATGAAAAGATTTGCAATCTCAATTGCCCGTTATTATTTCAGTACAATAAAGAATCGTGAGTAAAATCTTGCAACGATTCCGTTTATAAAATGTTTACGTTAAACAAAATTATATAAATTCCAGTCTAATACATGTTAATATTTTTAACTAGTTTCAAACACATACAGTTTTATTTACTCTCAACAATGTCCTTTCATAGTGATTTAAATTAATTTTAATTTATTAAATTTATTGGACACCACTTCTAAACATTTACGGACATAATTTAAAACATAAAATATTATTTTAAGATAATAACAACTTAAGGTAAAAGTTCCATGACTGAAAATATTCCTTTTTTTTTGTACTTTCCGAAAAAAATTACATTCCTCGTTTAAAAAAAAGACAACAATTTTCAGAGAAAAACTGCGTAATATAATGTTTCAGGATTATTTTCTTTCGCCACAAAAGTGATGGAATTTTAGACATCAAACTTAAGTCTTATTTTTATTTCAGATGTGATGATAAAATAAAACAAATATTAATTTAAAATACAGTAGTATTTTAATGTTTTTATAACCCAAAAACACTTTAAAATAATTATCAATTTTTCATACAAAAACACCGATTCATACTTTTTGTTTCAATTGAAAGCAAAACACTGAATTGTTTTGTTGGAAATATGTTTGTTAAATCCTCTTGGTGTCGATGGCTGGAAGAAAAAATATAAATGAAATGGGATGATTGGTAATATACGAATTTTCAACAGTTTTTTACTTGATTATAAACAAGCGAATAACGTTTATGTTTGCGTAAACTATTATCACGTAACCTTCATCAAATAAAGCCTAATTAATGATGATATAATCAATACATATTCATAGCTCATGAATGCTTAAATGACCAGGTCATTAACTAGGCATCTTCTTAAATCTTGATATAATCATAAATTTTCATTGGAATTTCCTCGTATCCACACATGATGTGCTTCTTAGAAACAGTTTTTTAAAGCTCGTTCCGGAGTACCTTCCCTTACACTTTATAAAACAATATTAAACTCTAAGTTAGATTTATTATTTAGTACTTATGGATTTGTAAATAAAAGAACTTGGATAGACAAAACAACCTATACTTATATAACATGATTTACATCAGTAATTCAAAACCTCAAGTCTTATCTTACACGATACTTATGTTAGTATTTCTTGATGTTCTTCTAAATACCGGTAGTCTGTTTTCTTCAAGACATTGAATAGGCTTGCGTAAATACAATGTGTTCTTAATGTACTAACGATCATAAACACTGTCAGACCATTACGTTTAGAGCGATAATTATGTCAAAGAACGATAGGCTTATTCTAGGTTCGTATCGTCACATACAAAGTAATTCAATCATTAACTCACGTTAATATTAGTATGTGCGAAGCTCGATGAATGAATAACTATCAACAAACCATTTGTTCCGTGACAAAAGCAACTAAAAATAAGCCTACGGGTCTTTGGTCATGGTGCGTTCCATTACTTCTCATATAAGTGGAAAAAGTTAAGGATCGAGTATTGAGTATTGAGTAAAAAGTTAATGATCCATACTAAATACAGAACAACGAGATTGATGTATGTACCTGGAAATTTTAACCACATATAGAAAAATCTTTAATTTTTTTTAAGTTTCACTCCGAAAATAATGGAAAGATATTAAACAATAAGTACAATAGTTATTACAGAAAAACTGTTTTTTTTTAATTGTAAATAATAAATTTAATACGGCTCACAGATAGTAAAGAAGTTTTATTAAATCGATACTAAATAGGAGAAATTAAATGAATTAATGCATAAATAAAAATAACTTTATATTAGTGAACTCTCGTCCGCTCAGTTGATTGTTTTAGTAAATCAATTACGTGCATAATAAAAGAAATAATATAATTATACGAAACTAATATTTTTCGGATATACTACGCGTGCTTTATTTTTTGTTAAAACTACAAACTCCCGACGTTTCGGTTACATTCACGTCTCGTCTGCCTTTGATCACGGTTGTTGAAAAGTACCCGAAACGTCGGGAGTATTTTGTTTTAACCAAAAATAAAACACGCGTCGTATATCCGAAAAATATAAGTTTCATTTAAATGAATAAAACTCGCGAAAGTCTTAGATCTCATTAAATAATATAGTTTTCTGTTATAATTGTATTGAAAAACTATTACTCACCTAATTGATTTGAATATCGATTGATATACAAACTAATAATGACTTTCACTTAAGTAGAGACCCAATGCGTAAGTAAAAATGTAAGTATATTAGTAAACATTCACACAATCTGTAGTCAGCTGTTAAATACTACAAGGTTAATGGAAGGTCACAAGTTTGAGATTCGATTAAGTAAGGATACGAGCGAATTGATGAAGCCTTAACTAGTGTGGAGACTGGACGGTGGTTTAATTCAATCTATATGAGTCATTTAAAATATAATTAAAACAAAATTTATATTGAATTTCAGAGTCAATTATAAATTTGTATTAACAAATTGTACTACATTTTATTTAACTAATTTGACGAATAACAATATAACTTTAAACAGATATACATTATGTATAAGGAACTTATATCTAATGTATTAAGGCGCTGTGATATAGATAAGAGTTTTAAATTATATTAATATCCATAGTAAGTTTCATTTAAAATAAGTACAGTCTTATAAATGTTAGCTTTTTTAAAAAAAATATTGTCTTTAAAAAATTTTGTGTGTCAAGAACCAAGGTGCCTTACAAGTGTCAAGAACCAAGGTGCCTTACAAGTGACCATGATAAAATAAAATAACTTTATATTATTAATAACATAACCTATCATAATACCACATAAAATATAAGCTGCCATATACTGTTATTCGATATTAATAGGACTCAAAACATTGTATCTGTAAGGGGTGTTAACGAAAATCTGCCTTTGGAACTTAATTATCATTTATCAATAAAAAAAAATTGTTCCATAATACAATTCAAAATTAGTTTAATCAAATGACATAAAAACTTAGAAGAATTCTGATTGTAACTTAAAATAAATTCAGAATAAAATATTCATTAGTAGAAGTACAGCAGTTAAATTTCCATTACTTCTTGTGAATTCATTTTATAATATAATATATAAAGACAGAAAAAATAAGAACATTTCAAGAGTAAGCTTATAAAGGCAACTTTAAAAAGGAATTATATTTACATATGTATAAATACATATCTTCTCCACTTTATTTCTGAATAAGAACTAAGATAAATCTTTTTATTTTGTCCTGGTATATCTATTTTATCAACTATGATAAAAGTACACTTTAATTTTAAAAATAAGACGTTTAAAGATAATATGTATTTTGATACAAAAATTAATTTATAAAAACTATAAACTTATTGCATTCACGTTGTCGAAACATTATTCAACGGACCTAATATTTTGACGTACAATGTAAAAGTATTGAGGTATATGTATACAGGTTTATAAAATACATAAGATAGAAAGCGGATTGTGTTTTAAACTTAGTGTTCCAGACTAACAAACTGCATACAAATATCCAGAAAAATAGTATGGCAGGTTGGAAGCTATAATGTGTGACGAAAATATTATTCTTCTTTAAAACCTATTAAACAACAAAACATCAAAGTATTTTAAGAAAAAGTAGAAGAACATATGACACTTATATATTTCGAGTGATATTTATAGCCTTGCGATGAAATAATGTTAGTCCAAAGTATATAGTAATGTTTTATTTATAAACGAGACTTCTCAGGATTCAAGAGATTGTACGAAATTGCCAATTTAGAGTCTTCCGCCCAATCCGAGTATGAATCTTGGACTATATAATTATTGGAATTTAACTTTCTTCTAACTTTATAGTCAGCTTAAGACGCAAGCTAGTTATTTCTGTTAAAATATTTTAAACATAGTTATTACGATAGTTATTTTGTTTGTGCTTCTTAGATAAATATATGAATAATAAAATTGTCACCACACCAGGGGACGAAATAGTCATGAAAAATTAAATAAATTCAAGTTACATAAAATTGAATAATAATTTGAAAATAATTAAGATTTTATTTTATTTGGTCAAAAGTAAAAGTTTATGGAGTCAATTAAGTTGGCAATCTAACTTATCGAGACCCATTAAAAACTTCGAAAATCAGCGCCTATACGAGGAACTACGACTAGTTTAAAGATGAGGAAGTAAAATCTGCAATTGGAACTTATTGTGAAAAACTAATTGGTTTACATTGTTTAAAATAAAAGATCTTATCATATAAAGATACATTTAATTCAAGATTTGTGTTAACGGAAAAATCATATTTGTTCAAAGGAACAAAACGAAACTAAAATGGATAAAATTTCAGCCTTAATGTCGAACACTGACATACATTAAGAGGCTTTTCATTTAATATAAGTTATCGTTACAAATCAAGACTATAGATGTGTGAAAGAAAAAACACACATTTATGTTTCATAGATTATTGTTTGTCCATACATAATAAATCATTAATACTAATACAGTATAGCGTAAAGAGTAAAGAGCCTTAAAATTTATAAAACCCAGATAAGATGCTCACTTTTTTATTACGTTGTAATTAAATTACAATTTAAATCAAAATAAGAAAAAAAGTTTTCTTTGAATGTGCTTCAAAACTTCAACAAAAACATATTGTTTTTACATTTAAACCTTTTATCATCTAATTAAAAAAACATTTACTCGTATTTACATAGTTTGAATTTGTTTAACTTGAAAGAAATGACATTCAATTATTTAATTTACTTCTTTTTGTACACCAGTCCTTGTATATAAACTATATTTTTGATATGATGCCATGTTGGATTAAGAATGACGTCACATAATTAATGAAACATTTCCATACAGTCTGAACTTCTATATAAAGCGACTTAATCCGTCGAGGATATCTGCTTCAAAATTGAGTTACCAGAATAAAATACATACATACTTTGCAAGTTAAATAGAAGCTTGTAAAATATACGTAAGCTTAGTCAATTAACATATGACTTTATTAAAGAGAATACATAACTTAAAATTGACGTTGTACAGACTTTTGATCATTATATTAGATCATAGAGACTTTTTATTCTGTCGTTTTGACAGAGCCAGTATTCCATTTAATATTAAAGGTTTATTGTCTGTACCATGCATGTATCAGGAACAGTGTAATATTAGAGTAAACTTACTTAAAATGTTTTTGATAACATGATGCATTTGACTACAACGTTTTCCTTTGTTTAAGTTACGTTATAGGGATACGGGATATATTCCTCAGGGGAATTTAATTTCTATCAAGTCATGCAAAAATAAAATATCATAAAAATATAAATATTAAAAAATACAATATTTACAACCAGCAATGTCCCATACTATGCATATATATAGTACAGGACGCAGGCCAATTGTTATCAACTTAAGACTCTCGAATTTTATATTAAATAATAATGAATTTACAGAATTCTTGTTCGATACGTTATCAAACAAGAATTCTAAATAAAAAAACTAGCATTGTCATACTGACATAGAGCGAACTGGAAACTTAGAGGAAATCCTGTTTTTATATTGACAAAATATTGAGGAAAAATAACTTAATTGAAAGATTAACTACATTATCATTGATGGTTATTAGCTTGATGGTTATACAAGACTACAGTGTGCTCTATTAATAAATTTCTTTGTTGAAGAGCGGCTCAACTGTTGTGAATATTTTTAGTTAATTTACCTTATATAATAAGCACCCAAGGTTATGGATTCATATATGTATTTATATTTATATCTGAACATCAAAGGGATATTTAGGACACCTTTTTATCCATATTTAATTTTTTTTAACCCTTCGCATCAGGTAAAACAATTTTTTTTTTTACATAAAAATACCAACATTTTTAATTTATCTTTTTAATTCATGTTAATGAACCTCTCTACAGAAATATAATATCAGCTTATTTTTGTTTAGAATCCAAGTAGAAGAAAGGAGAAAGAGATTATATTAAACGTGTGCCACTAACAAAGGCTCACATTTATTTCATAAAACAAATAGTTTCAAAGAATGTAACGTAATTGAACGTTTTTTGTAAGAGTAACTAAAAGACAGAGTGTATCTGTTTTGACTATAAGAGTAAAACTCATTAAAAAAGATGATGAGGTGTTGTTATGGCAAATATAATAATCATTAATTTTTTGGGCCATATTTTTATTTGGAAGTTTCTTCCGTACCATTAGAATTTAAATGACTCGAATGTTTAACGAAATGTATTTAACCATTTTTGTTAATATTTAAAAACATATTAATGATTTTTTTTTCAAAGTTAAAGAAAAAATATAAATGTTAATTTATTACGTTTATATTTTATTAGGCCTATCGTTAACGAATCACGAACGTATCCGTATCTGATTCACTTTAAACATCAATATGTAACATTTATTAAGTAGCCCTTTTTCAGGTGAAGAGTTTTTAAAAATTATAGATAGTTCGTACACAAAATGGACGAGCGCCTCTTTTAATTTACATGAATAACAATTTTGCTAAAAATAATTGTATTTCCAGTCACATAAAATATTTGGGACGTAGGTTTAGATGCACAATGCATACCAATTGGTGATCTACATTGATACTAGTTTAAGATTTGAATTGTTTTGGGAATCAATTATATTTTAAAATTGAAAAGCGTAGTCCGTTTCCTATCAGCCGGAAGGGGCCCAAAAATTTTATTTAATAACAATAATCTCTTTAATATTACATCTTTGTTTTTATATGAGAATTAATAAAAATGTAAAAACGAATAAAGTTTAACCTATAATTATTTTATGAAAACTTTGAGAATTTTTTCCTAAATTCTAACAAAGTATTATAAGGAATATTTGAACTCTGACAACTGCTTTTATGTTTTAATGAAATTAATATACTCTTAAATTTATATACTCTACTAAAAACTACATACTCGCGACTCCCGACGTTTCGGTTACTTTTCAGCAACCGTGATCACGGTGCGTTAAATGTATTAAATGATTGTGGGTCAGTTTCAACCGGCAATCCGCATTTAATAACTCCACAAACTGAAGAGTAAACAAATATATCTTTTAAAGAAAAACTCTTAAAAGACTTACTGATTCATTGTTTCTATATTAATGCAAAAAAACAAATATATCAGTACCTATGTAGAGAATCTTGGTAAATTGATCGACAAATAAAACATTCAGTTATCTTGAGTTTATTAAGACAGAATATTTTATTAATTTAGATGCTTCAAACGTCTTGTTTAATTATTCTTAACGTTAATGATCATTATCGAATAAAGTATTTTTTGATGAGAATCTGTTTATAAAATGGTTTTAAAATTAAAGCAGTAAAAAAAATCAAATTATTCAAGTTAAAAGATTTGTAAATGGAGAAAATATGTCATGTACACATTCATTTGCTAACACATGTAAGCCTTAAGGAAGTTTTTCGTAACACGCCTGGAGTTATCGTCTTTGGATGTCGTGCAAATATCTCATGTGGGATGAAGTGATTGATAGTCTTTAAAGTTTTTCTTTACGTTTGCTATTCATACATATTTTAATTTCTAAAATTAATATATTCCACTTTTTGATATATTATACCATAATGTTCCAAATTTCTGTTATAAAAATGTTAATCGCTCATGTCGGCTGTATGCCCAATAGCAACCATACATTGCTCAGTTAAGATGACCGCATCCGAGTCTCGAACGAATAATAAGATAGTCTTAAAAAATATAATGAATATTTATAAAAAATGTATCAGGATATTCATTAATATTTTTTTATTGTCTCTATTTAACTCAAAATAATAAATACGAAATTAAATGTACCTATCGTTCTCTATACAGAAACATATTCTACTGAAATGTGCACATTCCGAATGGGAAATTTATCTAACGCGACTCAAGTGGCTAAAATGTAAATATTGACGTTTAAGTTGAAATCCATTTTAGAAAAACAGATTTCAGTATTGAATTTATTTGAAGTTATTAAAAAAAAATACATATCGTACCTACGCTAAACCAAAGTTTTGTTATTCAATTAACAAACTTAGATACTTACTTTATTTAAAATATCTAAGTTCGTTAATAAGGTAGTAGAAGTCTTGCTGTTAGAGAGACTTCTGAAGCCTCAGGGCCTACATATTAACGAGTATAGAAGACTCAATAACTTGATAAACTTATTTGTGTACCTTTGACCTTTTAAATGAAGTCTCGAAATTATTTAATTTCAGTGAAACAAATATAAAGTTGTAAGGCCTTAATTATATTATTAACAGACAGGTCATAAAGTATGTAGGTACCCTTTGAATGAAAGTATAACTAGCACAAGAGTGAAATAGGAATTTTGTAATAAGTCCTTATAAAAACTGCTTACTCTGACTACAATGTGATATGTGGCAGCAGAGATGATAATATACACACAATTGTATGTGATGTGGTTGTTGTGGCTAAACTACTTGAGGGGCGATTACAGAAAGTGGACACTATTCCTGCTACGAAGGTGTAAGATAATTTTCTTTTAATCATCTTGAAAATAATACAATATTTTTTTAACAGATTTAACTAAATATCGAAATGTAAATACAATGAAAATATATTACACAAATCCATTCATGCGGATAAAATTATGAAATGGATGAAATCAAAGTAGCCATTTCCAATTGCTTATTCAATTGAAATCAAACATAGATTTTTATCATTGAATTTTAAATATCATAGAAAAAATAATGCTACGCTTTTTAAATCAATGTAGGTACTTCTTTGTATACCGCACTTACTGCTCTATTTACTTGATTAAGGATTTTATTTTTGCGTTTTGAATTAAAAATAAATTGAACAACATATTCTTTCATATTTTATCCTAATTAATACATTTTATCGATTATAAATAAAATAATCGGTACAACGAAGATTGGATTTTTTTTTAATATTTTCTTTCATTTTATCAATTTGTTTCTAAATTCAAACCTGGGCTGTTACATAACATTACTTCTGTTGTTAGATATGAACAAAGGTAAACATGTACATGTCAATTCAATATAAATATGTTCTACTAATAAAATATAAATATTTCACCTTCACTATTCATATAATATAAAATATGTTGTCTCGATCACGAACCAACAATGCTCCTCATGTGTCACTCGTTTATGCGACAACTTTGACTGATGGATGAATATTTTTCTCACTGTCACTTCTCACATTAAAAAACAAATGTTGAAATGGATTTCAGTTCTCTTAAATAAAATTATTTGTTATCTTGGAAGAGTTTATTGAAAACATATCGAACCGCTGAAGAAAGGGTATTCTTTTTATGTAAATCATTTTTCAGTCTTGAAAAATCTAACAAATTGTTTTATACAAAAGAAAAACATCAGTTTTTAAAAATTTTCGTGAATACCTACAGTATAGCATAAAAATGAAGATTGCTAATATAAAATATTGATATGTTTGAACATACCGAAACGCCTAAATGTTTGTTTAAATCAAGTCACGAAATCCAATTAATCTTGAATAAACTTTAAAGTTGAAACATCATTAAAAATTAAAAAGTGCTGAAACTAATATTGGTACTGTTAGTGCTTGATTATTGTCCCAACTGTTTGGGGATGAAAATTATGTTCTAGTTGGAAGACGTACCTTTATTTTGCCCGGTGATAAAAAGGGGATGCAGAAATTAAGGTGTCCAAAGCCGCACACAGTGTATCCTATACAATACCGAGATGCTGATTACTTACTCAATGTACAAAAGATTGATTTTCATCAAGTGTAGTAGTTATCGATGGGCCTCTTTGCGTGATTGTAAAGCAGTGAGATGACATTTGGCAGTACCTAACTAAATGTAAAAGACTTGCATTACCCAATTTGGAGAGTGTCTGAAGTGTTAAATGGATACAGGAAACATGCCTTAGCTCAAAAATTTATCAAGAAAACTATCGTGTCAGACCCTGTCGAAAACCTTTGAGACGACAAGTGAAATTGCGAGAGCTTCACCGTTATTCACTACAGCTCTCCCTCATAAAAGTGTAGCGTATACCAGAAGATCTCCAATTCACCGATTTTTTCTAAACCCGTATTATCTGTCACTGGAAAAGATTGTTGTCTGCTAAGTATGCCATGAGGCGTCCGTTCAATATGCATTACGTAATCTTCAGATTATGGATATTATTGAAATTAGATGATTATAAGCAGGATCTGCTCCACTTCCCTTCTTGGCATAGGAACCACGTTGTCAAGCTTTCAAGACTTAGGAACTATGGCAGTTTATTAAGGATAATTGGCAGAATCGTGTCCAAACAGGAAACAGCAAGGGTGTACATATATTTAGGGTCATATTAGAGTTCTTGGTACCTGTTTATTTGTAATGAGAATTTTCATAAAGGACCAATAAGATATGCGAAGTGGCTTGTTGTTGTCAAGACCTGAATTTAAACTTACCGTTCTTTTTATAAATTTTCATTTTTGATATAGTGCGTAGAATATAACCGGTACTATGGAGTCACCCTGGGGATAAACGCAATTGCTGGAACAGTCTTTCATGGATGACTAGCCCACCAATTTGACCCCCTACTGACCATAGTCGTAAGCCATCGGTTCCCGCTACCCTCCCTAAGCAGAAAACCGATGGAAATATTAGCGTTTCGCACTCAGCTCTAAACATAAGGCTCTGACCCAACCTCCAAGCGGCTTCATTAGACAACATCTTGGAGTCTGACGAATAAGTTGGGAGCATGACCGTTTTCTGAGAGGTGGTATGCGGTGGCCAATGTTGTTGCCTTCCACTTTGTGAAATTAATAATTATCCATACACTATTTTATAAAACAATGTTCCAAAATTCAAATCATTTCGTTTGCGTGCATTTTAATTCAAATTTTTTTGTACATAAAGTGAATGTCAAACGGAACATTTTCCGTTTGATTTATACAATCCATTTGAACTAATGGGAGCCATTAAACGTTATAAATATCCACATTTATTTATAGACCTCAATCAATATATTGTCATAATGCTTTTGTATTTTATAAAAATGCTATCTACATTAATGGACACTCATCTGTTTAGATAATTCAGATATTCAGATGGATATGTTTCGAAACTTATTTGAAACTGATAGTTTTGCTGTTATAAAACCCGTTTCACCAATTACGAATTATTTAAAATATTGTATTTCTCTTAGACATATCTAAAACTAAAATATTTTCTTTAATAACTTAAAATTTATTATATATTTTGTAAAACACTCGATTATAGATCACAACAGTGTGTCCAAAGAGATGTGGATATGTACATACACTAGAGCAACATAACTCTCCTTGTTTCACATTCACAAAAAGAAACATCATACACGACACGCTATATAAAACATAAGAAAAAAAAATAAGAGAGAAGACACTATAATATGAATCAGAAAAAATCTTTGAAATATTGCGAAGGCTTAAATCGAGAGCGTTATGAAGATTATGTATTGTATTTGAACATGTCTAAAAAAAATTTTCATGACACCTGGTGTCACGATTACTACGTGCTAAAGTTACAAGACTTGCTAAAGTAATAGAAATAATTATATTAAGTTAATACAAACAGAACAAAACACAACGGCGCATTTTAAAATTGTCGCAATAACAGTTTAATTTAATTGTTTCGTTTCTATAAACGTTTCCTTTTATAAAACTGTTTTTCATTTATATTGTTCATATTATTAACTAGAGAATACGATTATTATCCGTTACTTTTATATACTGATTAATATTAAGTTAAACCCCATCATAACACGTGAGAGACGGTTCATGATATCTTAATTTGTAAAATACTACTAAATACACAGTCAAGCTTAAAGTTTTAACAAATAAATCGTTTTTAAAAACCGGTGAGTATAAAAACATAAAATATTTTTCAAATATTCATATATTTCTAGATTATTCTTAAATATTATCGATAACTAACAATAGCAATGAAGTACATAATTTACAATAAATAAAATATTCTCAATTTTACTTGCCTTCTTTTCTTTGTATTGTTTTACTAAAGTACACGAGGAAAACGTTAGACATTATTATCAGTAATATTCGTGAAATACGGAGCTATTATTTGCAGACATTTTATTTATAACTCTTGAGCGACACTGCTTCAGAAATCAAATAAGTATCGTGTTTAGGGTGAGAATAATAAAAACAAACACAATATATGAGAGTGTGTTTTCCAAAAATATTTATTTATTCCAATAATTTAATTCATAAATTTTATTTTATTTTTTAAAAGAAATCATTTTATTAAAAGACCCTGCTGAAAAATAATAGCAATGATAGCGATACTAATGTACCTTTGAAAAAAAAATTAATTCATCAATACATTTTGAATTATACATGCATACTAATTAAAACATAATTAGTAACTTATACATTAGATTTGGCTCGTTACATTTATACAAGCATGCAGCTACTAATTATTATATCAAATATCAATAAATGGAAAATAAGATTGAATCCTTTGTAATGTGAAGGAAATGTTATTTTAATCAACGACTAAGGAAAAAAATTCATTTAAATCGCTCATTAAACAACTGTTAATACAATTATATTACTTCGCATCAACGAAATTTATAACAAGGTAGACAAAAGACTCTAATTTCCATTGCTTCCAAAAAAAATCTGTAACCGCGTTCCGCTCGTGACTCGAACAAATGATCCTCGGAAAATTGTCTTTGTCTTTTTAATACATATATAAAATATGTATAAACGCCATAATGAATTATTACTTAATACACATATAACACAAAACAAGTAAAATAAAATTTTGATGACCTTACATTACTATCTATGTGTCAATCTTGTTTGATGATTTGAAAGTTTTAAATGTTCTTGGTCCCGCTATCAAAGCAATTGACGAAACCCTAAATGTATCATTAAATGAAAGTGATTTGATCGTTCTGGGGCAAATGGTTGAAATTAGGGTACATTGACCCATCGTCTAAGAGATCTAACGTGATGACCGGAGACCAAACATAGCTGATACATAATATCATGCTTATTACAAATTAAACTTTATATTTGTTAAATGTTTGTCCATTGCTCAGTTTTATTCCAACTCTGTTATGAAGATATATAATGAATAAGTAAAATTTGAATTAAAATTCAAATATGCAATGTAAGATTTATATATATTTTAACACGACCTAGACCTGGACCTGGACCTGTAACTGCTAAATTATTTCAATCCAGGAGCTTTGCCAATTAAACTATTGTGCCTTGATACGCATCACTGAATCAAGTTATCTTTATTTTAGCGTATGTTTTATTTACGTATGTACTGCCTTTTCGTTATATCGGCTGAATGATTTTATTTACAAACACATATTATACGATACTTATGACAGCAAACTACTAACAAAATTTATACCACAGTACGTAGCCTTCCCTATTAATAATAATCTTGTTAATGTTCCCGCTTACGATTGTGTTTTCAAATAACAGTAATAAATACTTTCACTCCGGATATTGGCATTGAAAATTGTTGGTGGCAATTTTTTTTCTTTTCTCATCTGTTTCCAGTAGATATTGATTCAAAATAAATAATTACTATTTTGAACTCTGTCTCCTCTGAAAGTATATGTATTTTGTTATAATCTTCTAATTTAATCTTGTCTTTATAGAATGTAATTTATATATAAGTTTCTTAAAAACTATCAGTAATGTGATTTTGAAAAAGGAATTTCAAAACCTAGGCATATTTATAACAATGTCTTATATTTATATATATTTATTTATATTAGAATTTGAGATTTATATACCTTTATAAAATCATTAACAATATTGGACCTGATTTTATTTATTTGTAATCTCAAAAAATCCTAAATTTAATAAATCTATACTTACATTTTGATATTATGTAACGGAGAATATTTTGAATTTTGTACGCTACGTCTGTAATAAATCCAAACGAACAAGTCTTAAGAATCCTTGGCGTCTCTCCAACGGTGTCAGATGCACTGAGACTTGCAAATAAGCCTTGATATTTTAACTTTAACAGATTTTTATTGATCAACTTCCAAGTTGATTGATATCTACTCTTAAACTTGTTTCAAAATACTGTGACCTTTTTGATAGTTTCAACATAGTTTATTGAGTGATGCGAGCGGAACGGTATGCTGGCGACTCAGGTCATTCGTCCACGGAAAGGATCTCAGCAACCGAATGTCCGGTCGAGTCAAGGTTATTTGTTTGACTGCCCCGTTAATTGGAGGTGGTTTTAATACAAAAAAAAGATCTGACTACCAATTTCACTATTGAACCGAAAAACAGAAACGCATGTCCAAAAAAACGGTGACGTCACTTCGCCTAACTTGTATTGAAAGCTTTGTTTTCGAGCGAGGAGAGAGAAAAAATGCGAAGATATGTCCCCTTATTTTAAAATCCATATCCATGCATCTCAAAGTATTAAGATTTTTGAAATTTAATTCGAAAATTTACTAATAATTTTTCCGGGGCTCATTTATTCGTATTTAATATGCATCAGGTTAAAATATAACATATAAAACTTTTTCCAATTTCGTTTTCCTATCGTTAACATACAGAAGATATACGTATTTCTTTGGGTAAATTATTTACATGTTTTTTTTTTAATTTTCTGTTTATTCTACACCATAACATTTTTATGTAACCTTGAGAGACATTATGATATAACATTCTTATTAAGACTATACAAGACAACCTAATTGTTGTCGCTTAGAAGCATTTATCACATGATTACAGCTGTACTCAAAAGGCATACCTTCGATTATTTTCATAAGCATGGTTTTAATTCTATTCTTCTGTTTTAATTTCTTATATTTAGCGATAAACCTCATATTGTATGCTTGTAACCTCACCATCCAGAAGTAAAATTTTAAAATACAAAATACAAAATTGTAACAACAAAAATATTGACAATATTTTGTAGTAAAACTGGAAATTCTTTTACAATAGCACATCAAGTTGATCAAGTTGAGAATGAAATATCTATTAATTAATATAAAACTCAAGCACGTTAATAATAATATTTACGTTGCTTGAGATAAACAATATTAAACTGTGAAAATATATTTAAAATAAAAAAAAAACTTTTTAAAATAAGCTTTTATTTGGCGTTAAAATGAATAACCTATATTTTTGCTTTAAAACTTTCCCTCTCTACATAGGTTATTGCATAATTTATATTTTATAAAAGTTTGTCATGAAATTTTAATATTCAATATTCATATTTATTTTGCCTCAAAATGTACACATATATATGTTGATTTATGTCAGTCTATCGTATACATATGTAATTATACCCGAACATATTAATATAAGATATATATATAAATATATATTATTTTAATATTTATTTTGTACATATCATATACATACATAGCAACTATTTTATATTTTATTATATATTGAACACTTGTTCAAGGTATATTATTATTTTAACTCCACCGATGCCACATAAAATAAGGTTGTTACAAATAAAGAGAAATGTCGACTCCAATATAGTAACATTAATTTAATTATCGTATTTAATTATTTAATAGTCGTGGTGGCCTGGAGGTTAAAGGCCCGCCTCTCACACGTGAGGGCGCGGGTTCGAAACCTGGCAAGTAACAACGTGATCTGTTCCGAGTCAAATGTACTTTCTAAGAGTATTTAGACAGTACTGACAGACGGCGAAGGAAATCATCGCGAGGAAACCTGGTCTTATAATTTAAAATTATAAGTTTGAAATCGCCAACCCGCCTTGAGCAAGCGTGGTGATTAATGCTCTAACCTTCTCCATGTGAAAAGAGACCTTTGCTCAGCAGGGGGCTCCGATAGGCTGATGAAGAAGACGAAGAAGAAGAATTTAATTAATGTATCACATTTAATATGTACCATGCCTACACTCATGACACATTTAATTTTTAACATAGAATTAGTAAACACGTATTTTAATTATAAAAATTTTTCCTTAAAACCTTAAATTAACATCAGAATAAAAATCTTTACTCCGACCGAAAAATTCCATTCATATTAATGTAGAAGTTCTTTCTACTCTTTGTACGTAAGTAATTAATTGAGACTCAACTTTTTCTCATATAACGAAAGTTAATTTAAAAATAAGGTATGAGAGACGGGTTGAAGGTAGTATTATTATTATCAAATACAGAAAACATGCCTTCTTCTGTATTAAATTCTCTCATACTTAAAAAACATATTATCATTTTATAACATTTTAATACAGACAATCTGTGAGAGAAACTGGATAGGTATTTAATTTCTAAATATATATTCTTATTATTTGAATAACTAATGATTGAGGGTAGTTGAAATTATCCGGTGGCGGCCACATAATCACCTGCGGAGCAGACTGTGCAAGTATAGTATTAATTAATTAATACATACTATAAAACAAAGTCCCCCGACGCGTCTGTCTGTCTGTGTGTTCGCGATAAACTGCAAAACCACTGCACCGATTATCAAGCGGTTTTCCCCACTCGGTAGCAGGATTCTTGAGAAATATCTTGCTATATAATTTGTTAAGGTTTTGTATTTATTTGTGGGTACATTAGCGATATTTGTTGAAGATGTCGGGAAAAAAGGAGCCGTCTGGGAGCTTTTAACGAAAACGCTGCCTTTGAGGAATAACAAAATGATGTATGGCGGAATTGTGTATCTTATATAGGTCTACAGAAAAATCCCCGGTAGCATATGTCTATACCTTAAAGATAACGTACTATATCCATTTTACTACTTTTAAAAATTGGCATTCATAAAGCGTTTATTGGAAAGCTATTTACATAAATACGGTATTAAGTCTTATCAAAATAAATTGTTTCGTTTTCAAGCCTACATCAGTATCTGTAAATTAATTTTTGAAATCTTTAAATCGAGCGTACCATTTTAAAGTTATCATAATATAAGTTTAATAATTTTCTATTTTATATTATATATTTTGTAAATAGCCCGTGCGAAACCGGGGTGGGTACCTAGTATATATATATATATAGCGATTGTAGGTATGTTTCAACTGCAGGAGAGTTAAAGAAGAGGGTTGTGTTTATACATAAGATCAGATATATAATAGACAGAAAATAGTTTCTACTCTATTGCCTTTTGGCATACATCAACGTTATTTATTACAAAGGCTATATTAAAATTACTATCATAATAGAATTATGGTGAGATCCGAAAATAATATCTTCTTTAAGACTAATTCACAGAACAAACATATAAATTTATTATATGTTTGTTCTGTGAAAAATCAAAAAATACGCGGTGAGCGTCAGTTACAACGATATACTAAAGGTTTATTATCATTTGTTATTTAAACTTAAAAATGGATTGTATCTTAAACATAGAGAATTAAACTTAACCAAGATATTAAAATCGAATGACTAATTTAATGAAAAGAATTATATTCAGCGAAATCATTGGACATCTGAATGTAGGTGGCCAGAGCAATCGAATTTTGGGTATAGCTCGCCGCGGAGTGCCGATTTAACGATTTTTATTGGTCCGTATGCGGCGTCGTTAGTGGAAAGAGCTAGCCATAATATATTCCTGTAAGTCTTAACATATCATTAACTTATTTTATATTACCTTAACTTAATAGTTATTATTGTTCCGTTACCTCGTGAATATTCATTAAAGTTGTTAAAAATCTGCATGTAATAAACAATTTGAAATATAAAGTAACGACGTTTAAATGGATCGGCTTAATTGTATGCCGAGACTGCAGCATCGCCCAATTAAAATTTATTTGCTGACTGTACCGGCAAGATGTTTCTCGGCTTTCAATATTTTTAGACTATGAAGTATAATAAAATGTTGACTTAATGATTCTGTGCTGACGCGGACACCATGTTAAGTATCAGTAGTTTATTTCCATTATTTATTAATGATAATGATATTTATAAACATTGCACACCGAAACATTAGTTTTGAGATGAAATTGTCATTAATATACGTTCATTATTTATGATTTATTATTATTATTATTGAAATACAAAAAACATACCGTCTTCTGTATAAAGTCCTCTGCTTCTTAAGACCTATTCTGCTCAGACAATCATATATATATAGATAATACTTTTAATAAGTCTATGTGATTTTAACGTGAGAATTGGCTGATAGATTACCGACAAACTTTTATGTACAGTTAAAAGTGTATAAATATTAATGCCTTTACATTTATTTTATGAAAATGAAATCCGTTTAACGGTATATAAAACTTCTTCTAAAATATATTTTAATATTTTTAAACATCGGAAAAAACATATTAATAAATACAGATTTTGTATATCGAATAAGCATCAATGCGACGTCTTATATATTTATCCCCTTCGAGTATAGAGCTAGGAATAAAGCGTATAGTTATGAATATAACCCTTGCTTACGACATCTTGATTCAATAGCTCTCGTCTATTAATTATGTCGGACATACATTGTAAATCTGTCTTCAAAATCCCTTAACATGTTGGATTATATTTTTCACATAACTTCAGCAAATTAAGAAACATTTTAAAACTCATCAGAGAATATCTCGAGATCTAATATCTTAGCGTTTAACGGCCATTCCTTACCATTACTCATTTACTGAGTTGTGTTTAATTATTATTATTAATTTCCACTGGATACTCCTTGACTAATTTTTTTTGTAGGTACACTACAATAAAGAAAATCCTATGCGTATTCGTGAGTATGTATTTTATTTTAATTCGCATTTTCCGCTAGTGACAACATAATTTTAATGGCCCGCTGTAATAACATCTCCTAAAGTGTTTAGATTACACACTTAGGTGTTTAGATGAAAAAAATCTACACAAATTGACAAACTTACAGCGCATTTTGAAGTTCTTTGATATATTTAAATATAAATCTATTCAAAATTTACAGTCAAATAGAATGCTTGACATGCCAAGAGTTTTGACGGAAATTATACATTGCTATTTATACATATGGAAGTAAAAGAATGTTTAATGAAAATGATACAATTTGAATGAGATCAGTCTTAGTTAAATATAGAATAAAACAATATTTTGTACACAAACAATAAGCAACAGCATTAAATCTGATGAAAAATTACTAACTCTCAGTGAAACGCCGTATGTCGCTGGGACGGTACAGGCAAATTTACGTGATATGGTTGTTTGGTCAATTTACTTGAAGGTGAATTACAGAAAATTGCCTCTACCCTTGTTAGGACGGAGAAACATCGTGTAATTTTAGGATCATATAAGAAGTATTATATTGCAGTAGTTAGGAACAAAATGTTTTACATACACGAGTTATATTCTTTAGGTACATCCTATAAAAACTTTTTTTTATAAATCACTAATTTTTAATGTCATTTCTGTAATACTGGCCAATCTTAGGATTGATTTTTCTTTCACCAGCTATAAGAGAGTGATAAAGAGGTTCTTCCCTGTACATTACCGTATAAATAATATATTTATTAATAACTCAACCTATCCGTCGATTTCACTTCAAAAAGTTTGTTATCTAAATCAGATATGATTTAATGTACGTGTATTATTATATTAAAAATTATTGTTATACATATATTAACACAAATACGAGTTTCGCACAAGACTTAATAAACTGATGATATCAATTAATTGGGTTCCGTTTACCTTAGACTATAACACTGGAACTGGAACCGAGATACCGTAACTAGTGTTACGATAAAATCTACGAGACCTACCGAATAATGTTGATGCGCTTCCAAAACAATAAGTATATCATAATATAGGGAAGATTTAACTGTGTACAATATAAGTTACATTTTTATACAGAAGTACATACATGAAGTACGTACATACATGAGATTTTCTATCTTCTATACAATGAAAGTAAATAATATTTTATTAGTCTTCAAACTACTGAATCTAAAGGCATGAAATATATATTTATCAAATGGCGTTTTTTTTCTGAGGAGATAATTAATTACTTAATCGCACTTGCATATGACAATTTATTTCGTGTAAGTATTTATTATTACATAAAACGTCAGCGAGTTAGAAACCACGCTATACTCAGCACTGCGTTCAAGCCACAGGAATCTTGGCAACTGACTGAAGTTACTGTGGTAGGCAAAATTTCTTGTAAATTAAATTAAACTGTTTATTTAGCTAACAAAGGTTAAACTCGGCTCTAATAATTCTTTGCTAACTATAATAAGTTGCATAGCTCAGGTTCTTTCATAATATTTTTTAAAGTAGTGATTTGAAATATATAACTAATTAAAACGTCTGATCCTAAGCCGCCCGTCTATGAAGTTAACTACAGAAGTAGCCTCACAAAAAGCAAACGACCCCAAGGACTAAACCTAGCGTTTGAATTAAAGGATTTATAATAAGAGTTAATAATATACTAAGCTGATTATTAATCACGTCACGTGTAAAATACACAAATTAATTTGTTGACTTCATTACGGGATTTCATTAAGATAATATAAACCACCTGCGTCGTTCTGGTGTGATGTATGCAGGTATGTAGGTAGGTTAACAATTTTGGTGAAGTACGTGTTTTCCAGCGCTTATATGACAAAGAATTATCTCAATGTCGAAACATTTATCACTATATAATTTTATTAAAGATTACATCGTCTTATAGTAAAATATATATATATTTTATGTATAAGATGAATATAAAAAAATCATTTCATTATAATAGTTGAAAAAATATATAGACGTCATTTTGTATGGCCTATGATATAATTCACGAAGCATTTAAAAATTTAGAACGTCAATGAAACTCATGAATTTATAAATTCTTCGCAAAATATTTGTCAACTTTCATCAACTCTTTCAAAAATACATATCTTTAAAATCGATCATAAATCACGTAGATATTTATAACAAAAAACAACGTTTAATTATCCTCTAGTTAGTTTTGAAAGCTAATTTATCTTGGTTATTAATGTACTTGTTTGTAAAAGTCGACAGTTTCAAGATAACTCATTTATAAGCCCACGGATATTATTATAAATCTGCATGTTTTTATTAAAAATCGTTTTTTTAGAAAAGTTTTCTGAGTGAACACGCCATTTGTAACAATATTGAAATAGCTATGACAAATATAAACTAAAATTCAATGAACACGTGCAGTGTACTTGTGCTTCTTATTAAATATTAATAAACAAATAAAGGAATTCTAAGGAAAAATATAGCACTAACTTGAGAGATATCCGTCGAAGCACCATGTCCATGTTGATTATTAATTTACTAACACTATTCCCAACAGTCTGGTTATCCATTATCACAAATAAAGCACTCACTTACTTGCACTACTTTATTTCAGACCATAACTGACACTTAGTTATTAAATGAGCTTCCTCCTGGATAGCTCTCACACTACTACTCCTGCACTACGTCTCCGAATATAAACGGTTTTTGTGGAGTCATTACATTTACTATTTTCATTTTAAATAATAAGTTACGATGAATAGTCGTAGTGAATCAAATAATCAAAAATCATTATATAAGTTTTCATAATTATTTATCAAACCATCTAAACTTTATATTGTTACTTAATATTTTATAAAAAAAATAATTAAATAACATTGATTACAAAATGGTTACTGTTTAAGTTTTTATTTTACTTACACTTACTATAACTTATCTTCACGTAATACAAATTACGATACGAATTAACATTTACTGTTCTTTAATACAAATCACACAATGATCTGTAGTGTTCTACTAATAATTTTGTTAAAGAAATTACTAACGCCATGACATTGTTTATATCAAATCTACCCTCTAAAGTAAAATGCTTATCAAACAACTATCCCCAAAATGGCTTTAAATCATCTCGTCTGCCCGTGGTCACGGTTGCTGAAAAGTAACCGAAACGTCGGGATTATGTAGTTTTAAAACAATAAAATCCGCGTAGTATATCCGAAATATATTAGTTTCATTTAAATGGTTAAAACTCTCGAGAGTCTTAGATCTCATAGTGGCTTTAAATGTCGAGCGCCAACATATTTTCCTTACTATATAAAATATATTGAACAGGAGTAATCGCACACCACCTCGCTTACCTGACTGCGGTTCTCTTATGACAGACATCCACACCACTAGTGGATCTAGTACTACAAAGCTAGTATATAACTATAGTATAATAACTTTCTTCATCCAATATTGTTTGTAATACAAAAATATTTCGAGTTAGAATAAGTAATGTACTAGTTTGTTGACTTAATAGCTTGACTGTTGCTGTTGCTGTCAGACCTAGTTGACGGCATCACCGGGGAGAACACTGACTATTTCCTTGGTAGAGTTTATTACTCAGCTAATATTTAAGTCATTGCTAAGTTCTTTTAATAAGTTTGACTTATAATAATTATTACGTTTTGATACGTTTTAAAACATTTTTAGATTTTATTTTTGATACGTTTTAAAACTTTTAGATCGGATGGAAAGATTCATGTAATACCTCAGTTTTGCCTGTGTAATTAACGAAATGGCAACTCGGTGATATTTGGCCTCAAGATGTTTTGATATTTTTGTTATTGAAACGCGGAATAGCAACGTGTTAACAAGCCACTATCGTTTATTTTGCCTTACGAATGAGCAGGAATTCATAACAATGATAATAATACCAGGACTAATCAAGTCTTTTAGATATAAAAATATCATAAATCCAAATACAAAATGTAAAACAAGAGACGCTCAATTTTCATGATGTGTTTTCAAAGTTGTAATTGAGAAAGTTAGTTAAGCGAGTGATTTTAATCTCTCTGATTGCAGACTTGAATACAATATTCTTATAATAATTATTAGTGGTTCTTGGCATTCAGGATGATTTTTTTTTCTCTTTATAATATTATAATAGGATATTTGAAGATATTGTTATTAAAATAATTTAAGTCTCTGGAATATTTTATAGCAACCTGATGTTAATGTTTACTTAAACTACGTAATGGATATTTTTTTTTTCATTTCAAAAACATAGTAAAAAACTATATGAATTAAATTTCAAATAACTTCTTATTTAGAGAGAAAATATTTAAATCAGGACGTAAAAGTTAAAAAGCGACTTTGTACTACATCACTTAATACATAAATACGTAAATCGAGCACTCACTTTCAATTTGCTCTGAAAAATAAGCTTTATCCGAATGATATTTTTCGTTAGAAGTTTTGACCAATCCACCTGCAGCTCTTTTGTGTGTTTACTATACAGCTCAGTTACTCTAAAAACACGTCTCTCAGTTTTTGTATGCAGTGAAGGTTTTTTTTAAATTTTCTATGGAAATTGTTTTGTTTAGTCCGTATTTTTGCATGTGAAGAAATGTTGTTATATAAAGATTCTCACAGCTGAATGGACTATGTAAAACAATATCTATAATTTTGTATCTGTAATAATAATAAATAAAATTACTGAATTAATATGAATCTGATCGTTAGCTGTGACATAAAGCAAAGAAATATTCAAAAACCTATACTTATTTATTTATCTCTATATGTACCTAAAGTGAAGTCGTGGTGGCCTGGAGGTTAAAGGTTCGAAACCTGGCAAGTACCAATGTGATCTTTTCCGAGTCATATGTACTTTCTAAGAGTATTTAGACACCACTGACCGCCGGTGAAGGAAGACATCGTGAGGAAACCTGGTCTTATAATTTCAAATTATAAGATTGAAATCGCCAACCCGTCTTGAGCAAGTGGTGATTAATGCCTTCTTCATGTGAAAAGAGGACTCTGCTCAGCAGTGGGCTCCGATAGGCTGAAGATGATGAAGATGATGTACCTAAGGTAGATATCATTTATTGATTTGGTCTTCAATAAACAAAATGGTCAGCTAACATATGTGAAGTCAAACTATCTAAGGTTGTTCAAGAATAATAGATATTTAATTTAAAACATATCCTTTTACATTTGTCGCAAGAACAAATCATTTCGATTCATCCTAATCATTTTACGAGTTGATACACAATCGGCCAAAGTAAGCGTATGACGCTCACTTAAAAAAATACTTTCCTGTAAAAATCTTTAGGCTTATAATCGATAGCTATCCCCAGCGGACACCATAAGTTGTAGACATAATTAGATTTTTCCGAATATAAGTCAAATTATTCGTAACCTTATTATTTTTTACTATGTTAGTTTATTTTTAATTAGTTTATTTTAATGTCTTTCTCTGTGGCCAATTACTGTTATTCTCTGAACCTTAGATAGGCTATAAGTTACTGTGTTAATGGAAAAGAGTGTTCGCGGAACGAGGAAATGAACTTAGAATATTATCTAGTAAAAAAAAACATACCTACTAAAATTTTATTCGAATTTACAAATATAAAATCGTACTAAAGCTTCAAAGCCTTAACATGTTACTATGAAAAAGTATAATAAGTTTGGCTCTATACCTTTCAAAGCCTCTAGAAGTAAATGAATTTGTAAGAATAACTTCATTTTTATCTGACACGTTGGTACGACAGAATTGTAATTGATAAAGTTCTACAACAATTAATTTTGAAGGCTTATGTAACATCGCCAATAAAATTTGAATAAAAACAACATTATATAAAGGTATCATACTAGATTTATTAAACTGACTCTCATGCGGACGGTTACATACATTACCTTAATTGTTTTCTCCGATGTCCCCCCCTATGAATTATTAATTGTTAATCACTTGAGTGTTTTCTCCAACAAAACTTGTGAAGAGATTCAGCATTCTATAGAGCCGTATATATTATAAGCGACATAGCATAAATGTCTATAGATACATACAAAATTCAGTCGTATAATTAGTGTAACTTTATGTTCAGGATGTTTACTGAGTGTAGGCATATAACAGATTAGCTTTGTTTGAGTGGATGTCGGTTATTGCGACAAAACAAGCCTCTGTCCATCCTAATAGCCCGAAATTCCATGTCAAGTTTCTTTCCAGTGATTTTAATTTAAAAATAATATTAGTATGGAATAAATATTTAGTGCAGTCAAATATCATTCACGTGGGAAAAGCCAGTGGCGGAAGCTCAGATATAAAGTCCTTGGAATACCAAAGGAGGAGCTTACTTCTCCTTATATACCTCTGTTGGTATCATTAACCCTCTTGCAGGAACGCAGTAAAATCACAAAATTTCTGAATACATAAAATATGCTACGGAAAAAATCATCAAAATTGTATGGGTAACCGAAGAACCAAGCAAGATACTTCCTCCGCCCTATTGTGAGTGAGCTTGGTTCAGCTGCAAAATCATTTAAGGATTGCTTGAACTGATCCATAATGATATTAAACAAGTTAAATTAACAAACAGTGATAGTGTGGCATATTGATGTCCAGTCACTATTTACTAGTTTAGCTTTAAATAAGTGCGTCGAGCTTGTAAACAGAGAGTTTATTGTCATAAGAAACTCAGTAATTTTTTCAAATATAACCCTTACAAAGGACCTCTAATTTATTGTTCTGGATAATATGGTAAGAAAAGAAAAGGAAAGCTCTCGTTTTGGTATTTATAATTGGGAGTTCTGTCAGTAAATTTCATAGCCGTTGAAGCAGATTTTGAATATTATAACTGGAAAATTTCAAGCCCTATTTCAAATATGGTAGTGAATTTCAATAAGCCATGAAAAACGTTTTCAATTAAATATTTTTAACAGTTTGACTCTCAAAAGTTAACAAAATTATAGCTGGTTCCAAATAAACTTCCCAACTCCATTTTGTCCCTTTAAGACATTTTTTTTAATCCTTCCTTAGTATGTGTAGGCATTTTGAATGACAACAATCGTATGAGTTCTACGCCCGTGCCGTTAGCGGCTAAGGCCGTATAGATGTGTATTTGTGAATGGGAATTAAATCTTTACACATGATAGTATCAACGTAGGTCTGAAACGAAGGACGGAAAACAGTCGCTTTAATTT
This sequence comes from Danaus plexippus, assembly GCF_018135715.1. Classification (NCBI taxonomy): domain Eukaryota; kingdom Metazoa; phylum Arthropoda; class Insecta; order Lepidoptera; family Nymphalidae; genus Danaus; species Danaus plexippus. Next base: position 5,763,863 of record NC_083551.1, on the reverse strand, counting down.
GAAAAGTAATGAACAGGGACTTAATTATTCATCTGTGGCTGTAGTTTGAAAATATACTCCTAAAAACAAGATCAGAATTGACTATTTTAAAAAATAATATTCAATACAATTTCACTATTAATTTAATACATTTACACAAAACTAAAAACAATGTTAAAGTAATAACTTACAACTATGTCGATTTTAAAGTTATCGTGAAATTAAATCTCAATATAAAACAAACAAAAGATTTAACACACACGCACACACACACACACACACGCACACATATACTGCGAAAAACTAGGATTGATTAATCTATCACACCGACGCGCGTTACGAACGAAAGAGTCATGGTGGTCTCCTCTGTCAACTGCTCATATGTCGTTCGAGCCTCTCCTACCCTCTCATATTCCTACAATATATAATAATATTTTTTTCGTTTAATATAAAAAGACAGATAGTTACTAAGCATGTTTTCTTTACCTTATTAAATTTAATTTTCATTTATCCATTACATAAATGTGGTCGAGAAAATAATCGTCATCATAGTAATAAACTAAAAAACAATGTTCAATGAAATATCTCAAGCTTATTCACGGTATGGATTAGGATATAAAGATCAACGACTCACGGTCATAGTGCTCGTAAGGTTTCGTTACCTGGCATTTACCCATATACGAAATCTGCCAAACTGAAAATAACATTTCATACAAAAAAATGTATATAGCGTTCAATGAAACTTTTTATCAACAATATCTTCAACTAATTTTGTACATATAGAAATAAATATATGAATGTATAATATGTCTGAACCTTTAGCCTTTTCCATGCAGTTCATGTAATCCATTAAGCAATAGTTTTTAAAAGTGTAGTAAGTATAAAACAGCGTTCGGGCGCAAACCTGACCCGTCCTGGAACGAGCCGATTTAAATTCTTAACATGTTGTAAATACCTGTCGTTAGATACTTCACATCGTTAAGCGTTTTGGTCATTTGTCTTTTAACTATACATTTATAAGCCTTTTTGTTTTTTTAAGCACGACCAAGTGACGCACGATTAAGGAATTTGCTGTCGAGAATTAAATTTCACTGAGGTCATCCTCTCTACAGCCGAAGAAGTGATTCAAGGGTCAAATAATCTGTGTCTGATAAATTTAAGTTTAATAGAATTTTCTTTATCCTTTTTATGCTGATATACTAACAATCTCATAAAATCATTTGTTTTCGAGTAATAGAATATTTTTTGTAAAGAAATTATTTTCCCTTATCTTAATATTAATCTAATACTTACTCTTGCAAGTTAATATTAAACGTTTTTCTCGAAATTTTAAAAGGAAAATATATATATTTTATTGTATTCTGTCGACCACAAAAGTACCAAAATTGCAAAACTAGTTTCTTAATTTTAAAAGACATTAGGATTCTTATTAAACGTATAAAGTATTAAATACGTGCCTGTAGGCGTGGAGACAATAGTATACTAAATAATTGCACGTCTGCTTGAACTCAATACGTTTCTCTGTTTTTCGATATATCATAACCATTGTTGTGCTTGGCATCGTGAATCTGCAAGGAAGGAGTTCCATAAATCTTTAAAAGGTGACGTATGTAATTATTGTATAAAACTAAGAAATATTCTACAAGTATTTTCTTTTTTCTTTCTCGAAGATGCTTAAATATATATTTTATAGTAAACCCTTACCCTTATCCTAATAAAAGGAAGTCTGAGATGTACATTTCATTTCTCCCGCATAAGATACTTTATAAACAAGAATTGGCTCAAAGAAATAACATTACATAATTTAATCGCTACGATGAACATAATTTACAATTCAAATGGCAACGTACTGAGTTGAACTAAGTAATTTATTGTAGATATGATTGGCTTCATATTTTTTGAAGATTTAAAATAAAATCCCATGTACGTTCTGCGGCGTCTGTTGGTTCATATAGTTTTGACCGGGCAAAACAGGAAGTAGATTTTGACAAAATCCCTTTTGAGTATTCGAAAACCATTTTTAAGAGAGAACGCGGACAGTTTCTCTTGACCAACGAATAAATATACGAGCATTTTAAGAGCACATACGAAGTGCCTAAAAGTGTAAGACTCTATACGGATCCCACAAAACAAAAAGCTGGAATTCCTCGTATCGATTTCCCCGGCAATTCACCAACGCTAGCGGACAGTAGTCAGAAAAAGAGAATATCGTCTAAATCTGCACCGGAACCGAGGTTCTCCCATGTATAGTCTAAAAAATGTTCATCGGTTCGTAAACATTTCACAAATATATATGTTAGAATCTGATCAAGAAAGCAAATCGCGGAGTACTTTGGGAAAGCCATTTTTGTCCTCATTCCCAAAAAAGATCGAGTAACTGATCCGAAAGATACTAGAATGATAGCCTTAACAAACACCACAGCTAAAATCTTTTTCTCGTTTCTACAAACCAGAATGACGCGATTCATTATCAGCAACTGGTATTTTAGGCCAAATCACCAGAAAGGGTTTTTACACGGGATTTTTGGATGCCTAGAGAACAACACTTTGCTGTAGGAGAGTTTAAAAGATGTTAGGAAAAGCGAGAGGCAAATTACAGTTTGTTGGATAGACTTAGAGAACGCGTTCATGCCGATACAACATGGATTGATGCTATTCGCGATAAGATGGTACAACTTTCCACCCCTAGTTAGTGATATGATGGCGTCATATTACTAAAAATAAGACTTGACTATAATAACTAAAGAAGACCCTTCGAAAACTTTCAGTTACAATGTAGGACTATTTCAAGGTTGCTGTTTATGTCCAATTGTGTTTAATATTGTAATTAATATCTCAGTAGATAAACTAATCAGCAACAAGAATAAAATGGGGGTATCGGTTCAAGTTTATTAATAAATACACGGAATCCATTTTAACCTCGCTGACGATCTCGCAATACTGACACGTAACCCCAAACAATGTTAAGTACTATTGGATGAAGTGGATAAATCCGGTTAGTGGACCGATGGATTGAGGACAAAACCAAGTAAATGTCACTGTCTGTGTCGCGGTAGGCGGAATACAAGATACACCTCATACGATGCGGGATTATTAGGCGGTCAATGCATTTATACGGTTACGGATAATGCACCATTTAAATTTCTCGGTGGAAGATGCTACTAGTCTTATCCTACTAATGTTATAAATATGAAAGTTTGTGAGAATGTATGGATATATGTTTGTTATTCTTTCACGCAAAAACGATTCAACCGATTTGGTTGAAATTAGGTATGTAGATAGGTGATACTCTGGATTAACATATAGGCTATTTTTATCCCGGTTGACAGGGGCAAAACCGAATAAGTAACGATATTTGTTTTACAATGTCGGTAAAAATAAGTTTTTAACGAAAACGCCTTTGTTTTACAATTAGCAAATTAAAATTATTGTGTTGCTGTAATTTTAATTGAATAATGAAATATTGTATTTTTTCGAAGTGTAAAAAGTAGGTACTTACTAAGAATTGTATCGCGAAAGCGTAAGTCTAATCTTTTCCAAGGCTCTAATCATTACAATTTCCTAAAGCTCGAATTACAATGCGCATCACATTTGTATCGATATCTACCCATTATTCAAATAATAAAATATTGCAATCAAATCAATTATTCAAACAATAAAATATTGCTTATAAAATATTGCATCCCGACCCCGAAACTGCACGGGTGGAAGCATGAAGTGCAGTTCGATTTCAATGGCTGTAGTGGCAGAGAACAACTCTGATGTCCACGGACTGTCCAGCTTTTGCACGGACGGAGTCGCGTGCAAAAGCTAGTTGGTTATATAGGTGGTACTCCATCTTTAAAAGAAATCGTAGATAGCTTTCTAAACGATCTCAACAAGGTAGATAGCCTCAACAAGGTAGAAAGATCAATAACGTCAAAAAAGCTTGAATTTACGATAACTACCTAACTTCACGTTTAAATGCCCTTTCCTCGTCTATGATTTAATTAAAACCCTTTTGTCAAAGTTAGATACAGGCGCCATAAAGATGTTGAAGTTGTGGTTCGGGCTGAGTTTAAAAAGACCACAGGAGCTCTATTAACACCTGAGAGTTTCCAAGAGACATCCTGGGGAAATCCCATGATGACGTCGTTATACCGCTCCCAAAAGACAAAGATGCCCCTAAGCTAGAGTCACGACTTCACTTCCACAAGCAGTTTATGATAGGAGCACAAAGTAACAAAATAGGGTTAGGATCAAGTAAGAAAGTCCAAGATACGGATATATTGAAGTCTTTTATTCGGCAAGACGAGAATGATAAATATAAGATCTATGCAATGAGTTTAGAGATACAGAACGAGTGGTTAGACATAGGAGATTTTTGCATCCCATTAGCACTAAAATGGCGCACCTTAATTTATGATAGGTCGCCAGCATTGCTAAAATTTTATCTCAATGCGTTCCAGATGACTCTCCCAGATCAGAGTAATTTAGTAAGATGTAACTCACTCGAAATAGATTCGTCGTGGATTTGTATGCGGTAGAAGTGGGAGCGAGAGGTATAAGGGCTAAATCTCTACAACCTACTAAAAGACTTGGGCCTGTCCAGAACTCACATCAATTCATTCTTGGAACGTACTTTGAAGGCAGCCCTAGTAGATTCTTTTCAAATTTGGTTAGGTAGGGAGAGGAGCTTGGACAGTGGAGGTGAGATTTAAACGTGCGTTTGACCGCTTTAAAATTAGGTCTATTGGCAACTTATGGAGGACCAGAGTTTCAAAAGCACAGAAACAAATAGAATCAATCAATCAATCAATTAATGTGAAAATTAAGAAAATATGTCAGTCTAATGCTGCTGTTAACATTTTAATATCAATTTTTTTTTTATCTTTTCATGTATTTTCTTGCCTTTGAAAAAAATATCTGGACCTAAAAACTTCCTAGGTTTAGGTCCGGGATTTTTTTAGACTGAGAAAAGAATCGTGAAATTTGGCTAGATGAAATTTTATAAACTATAAGTGCAAAATACGAAATTTATAATTATATCAAAATTTATTACAGTTTTAAGATTAAGAAATTTTATCAAATACTACGGTAACCGGAAATTAATATCAAGTTTTAAGACATGGTTATCGAAAATAAATTATTCTTTTTACATTATTTCTAATAGACTTGCATACTTTCGTAAGAGGAATATTTACTTTTATATTTATACCCAACGGTTGCCTTCGTCTTGAGCTAAGAAATTTCTATGGAAGACACGTAATAGTTAAACATATGTCAGTGATTTTAAATCTACGATATGTTTACCTATTTTTGTCGGCTTCACCAGCCCACCCAGCAGGTCCCTGACCTGGTATTCCTTGTGGTCCCTTGAGGTCATCAAGCGGATCTCCATTGTCATTTCCGGACCTTCTATTGCATCGAATGAAGTGGAAAAGTGCTATTTGTAAAAAAAATTATGTTAATTATCATTAACCATTAGTGATTTCGAATTTAAATTGGAATTCACTTTACCAGAGAATAAAAAGAATTGAAGAATGTGCTGTACACAGGACATTATAAACTTGTGTTTAAAATATTTGTATTACATAATATAGTATAATACATTATGTACACTGTAATAAATATTGAGTGAAATTAATTTGTAACATCCTGGACGAAAATTACGCTGAAAGTTTAAAGCATAAATCCAATGGAAATTATTTCTCGCATCACTGCTTTTAATGACATAAAATGTAATGAACTCAACTGATAAATCGATTTTTTCGATATTCTTTTGTGTTTAAAAATATTTTTTTTATATTTAATACTTCATTGCAACCAAAAGAAATAACTTTATTTTACCAGCTGGAAACTAACGATTCTTTCAACCGTCAATTTATTTAAGAGTATTTATATTAAGAGACGAAACCTCTCAGCATTCAATGGAGTCACCGTGCGGGTGCCGGGTCCATCGCGTTGCAGGAGCTTTAACAGTGCCTGGGACTTGCGACCCAGGTTTAGATTAAACGGGCCCCTATCTATTATATAACAAAATATGAAAACAATATATAAAATGAGGTGAATAAAAAAATGTGTACTATTAATTATCAAAATATAATATAAAATCGTCTGAGAAAACACTATGCTCTATAAATCAGTCCCTAAAAATCTGTTTTCTTTGTTACGATTATAGTCTGTATCTTTTCGTTCAAAATTATATCTTTAACAGTCTTGATATTTTTCGTGTTTATGTCAGTTCATAGTGAAGAATATTAAGCTTCTAATGATAAATATTTCATGATTCCTTATCATAATATCACACTAAACACGGATTTACCTTATCTTTCTAAAAAATTCTGTGCCAATCGCAATGCGGATATATTTTTATCCAGTTAATATTTAATTTTATTTTACTCTGCCTTGGGGAGTTCATCACATAATTATTTGCATTTTTTACATATCGCGAAGAAAACAATGGGTGGAATATTAATAGAGTAAAAAGTTATTACAATATTAGCAGTTGATGATAGAAGTTTTACCAAAATTTTTGCTGAGATTTTATAAGTATAGAACAGTTAACTTTTATGTTTTGTTGATGTCTGAAGCTGTAAGGTCGTATGGATGTTTGTTGCTCTTTCACACAAAATCTCTTTTACGGTTTTTAATAAAACTTTCCATTAATGTTGATAAGATAGCAGACTAAGACATGAGCCATAGTTTATCCTGAAATTATAGTAAGCTTCCCTGAGAACAAGCCATAAGTCGTTTTTCATATATATATGACGCTGCCGGTTGTTTACCGCATCTATCTTTTTAACAACCTTTAAATAATATCCTTCTCTTCGAGCCCTATATTAGAGTTACGTTGACGAAGTCGCAGACAAAAACTTGTCTTTAATAATTATTGTCTATAAGTTGAGCGTGGGCTATTGGATGATGGAATCAAATAAAACTGAATATAATTATCTATTATTTTTATATATATGTTCAATAGTTTTTGAATTCACAGCTATCAAAAACATACATAAAAGAATCTCTCTATTATGATTTTATATATAACAAATAATTTTCAATATTAATTTAAGCAAACATTATTTCTTAGCTACGAAATATCGTTTGTTTTAATGCGTATTTATATATAATATATCATGAACAGAGTTTTCCGGTTATATTTTATAAATTTCTGATAAATTTTATATGCCGGCACGTTTCATAACAATTATTACGCACAGACGGAAAACATAATATTTATTTTGTCATTCCAAAGAGACGAAACCTCTTAGCATTCAATGGATTCACCGTGAGGGTGCCGAGTCCATCGCGTAGCAAGGAGAGGAGCTTCAACAGTGCCTGGGACTTGCGACCTAGGTGTAGGTTTAAGGGGCCCCTAACTAACGCGCGTTAAACGCTCACCTCCACTGTCCAAGCTCCTCTCTCTACCTAACAAAATTTGAAAAGAACCTACTAGGGCTGCCTTCAAAATACGTTCCAAGAATGTATTACCGTGGGTTCTGGACAGGCCCAAGTCTTTTAGTAGGTTGTAGAAATTTAGCCCTTATACCTCTCGCTCCCACTTCTACCGCGTATAAATCTATATCTAAATCGTATAAATAAGAAAATACGTACGTTTTTATATATCAAGCTATTAATTAAGAAATATTTTATCATGTGGTTATCATGAAATCGTTTGCTCAGAGGCATGCATTGCTTAGTGGAGTAGAGAAGAACATAACAAACGCGAATTTAACAATCACTGACCTGAGTTATTTTAATATAATAAATAATTGGTTTTTTATTGAATTAATTTTTTATTTCATTGCTCCAAAGTTTTTTGATATAATTTTTGACCTCTACGTTGTATTTACAAAATATCTGAATATCTTAATACTTTGAAGGATAAACAGACAACAAACAAAAAGTTCATATTCGGATTTCGTGTCATACGGAATAAAGTAAAACATATATATGTATATATGGACATCATCATTAGCGCAAGAGTCTTTGCAGACTCCTCTTGGTCGTCACGTATCAGTGATCCGTATACATGATGACTTTCATGGAAAAATAGTTGCAGTAGTTTCCCTTGCCTTGTGCACCAGCATTTTTTTGGGGCTATTTAGACCCTAAGGCTTGCTGTAGCCTGTTCCAGCCAGTGGTGTCTAAATACTCTTAGAAAGTACATATGACTCGGAGAAGATCACATTGGTACTTGCAAGGTTTCGAAACCGCGCCCTCACGAATGAGAGGCGGGCCTTTTAACCTCCGGGCTACCACGACTTCTTATATATGGATATATATGTATATTTTATATTTCAATGAATTAAATTTCGTATAAAAAAACATTTACTTATAAGAATATATAACACGGATGTATTATATAGTTTTATGTATAATTATAGTAAGGAGTAAAAATTAATCTCGAATGAAAAAAATAATACATAATTAACATCTCTCGAATACAACAAGAGTACTATAAGACTATTTAATTAAACAGTACTAGAATAATTACCTTCATAAAAATATGTTAATGTAGTTTACTAGTAATATCACTTACAATTTTTAAAAAATAAAAATTACTATTGTAAAACGAAAACGAAGTTAACTAACGTCAACATTAGCAATACCTGTTATTAATGTATATATATGTATATATATATATACATATATACATATTCATAGATCTATAAGTAAATATTTTAAACTGTAATAAGAAATACAAAATGAAGAACACAAATAAACATATCATATAACGTACCACCGGCTTCAAACACGAAGTAACTAGAGTTCAAAAGCTAAAACATATTTAATATAATTAAATCAAGAGAACGCTCTTAGAAAGAATTTTTTTCACATTACATTGAGCCTTAAGGGCGGAATTTTTCATTTATATACTGCTACTAACATTCTAAAAATGTAAATCAGTTTCATTTATATTTACTAGTAAAAAGCTTTGTTTTTAAAAATTTCAGAATGTTATATATGATAGTTTTTGTTATCAATTATAATCTTTAGTCATTGAAGTATTTCCTTATTCTATGGTTTTTTTTTTTATGTGAAAGGTGGCAAAAGAGCAGACGGCTTACTTTATGGGCAGTAGTGACCGTCGCCCATGGATTGCCAATCTTGATTGTTGAGGAAAAGGGAGAGGTGGGAAGAAGGAAATGGAAGGAAAGGGTGGGGACGGGAAAAGGGCAACGCATGTGCGTTTCGTCCGATGAGTGAGATTAGTGGCTACTAAAGGCTACTTCACGCCGATCTTCTGTGAGAGAGTGTTGCTGCCCCGGGCGAATCAGCCCATATTCCAGCTGCAGTAATTTGACCACAGCTAGGCTCTACCACCTTAAAATACACACACGGTACACGAATATATAATAATTTCAGCTCTTCAGATCCAATTCTGGGCAGCTTTGTTCTTGTCAGTAATTAATTGATTTAATTTAATTCAAATAAAATTATATTTTATATAATATAAATAACAAAAGTTTTTCAAAGAATATCTTAACAAATTAGTTATGAAAATGTTGATGTAAAATATGTAAAAATTACTGAATACCTTGTACATTTTTTAGTGTTTTTAAAGGGATAGAAAATATTCCGTTCAATTCATCATAGGTGTTTGTTTAAATATTAAATGCAAATATCATTTAAATTTAAATCATCTTAATTTTCTAATATATATTTGATAATTTACAATTTTTCATTTCTCGAGACATAAAATACCTACCGACTATTTCTTCTATCTGGCTTTCTTTAGACTTTTAAGCAACCAAAATTATGTTTTCTCTGAAATATAATTATGTTATTCCTATCATTTTGTCAACAAACCACTTACCGCGTGATATATTCTACCCTCTAGCAAAATAAATCTCATGTAATATGAGTTTTATCATCAAAGGCAACATTTGGAGGTAATTTTAGACCTCGTGAGGCAGCTCTCTTTTATGTGAAGTGGCGTTTCGTTAGCTTTAGCCTTATAATTGTTTCGCATCCCTTTATACGTTCAAATTAAAATCCCTAACAAGTATATTTATAGAAAGGTTTATTAAAAAGGCCTTTTAAAAGATCATCTTTTACTCAAAATATCAAAAAGTGTATTGGCTGTCTAGACAAAAATTATCAAAGCCTTAAATATACTGACATCGTCAAAAACAAAGACGATACGAAGAGATATAATATTTTTTATTATTAATTTCCTTATCATTCATACAAACAAATATTAGATCAACATCTGAAAATCTGATAAATAAATTAAATTGAACCGTCTCGCGTAATGTTTTTTATTTAACTGAAAGCCGAACAAACCGACAGACAGACATTATTGTCTTTTGTTATAACAATATCATTAATAGCCCGTATAAACACAGATATACTTCAAACAGGTAAGTGCGGGTAGATTAAAATTTTATAAATCGCAAACAAATTGCTATATAAAAGTTGCTAATACGACCTCACGGCAATATTTGCTTGCAGTGAAACTTTTAATGCATACATTTTCACCTAAAATTTTCCAATGAACTGCGCAGCGTCAAACTTAAAAGATACTTACAAAGTTTATTTCATTTCTACTAACAATATATTTTGCATCGAGTTATTGAATATATATAAAAAAAAAAACTCGATGTATTTAAATTTAAATTGAACGTGTAAAAGTATTGATATATTTCATACAAAGTTCACAACTGTGATAAATAACAAGGTTTGTTAGATAAGCATTTAATCACTGTATCACCACGGGACTATATGATTTTTTTTTTAAATAAATCATTTATAATAGGAGTAATAATAAAAATAAAAATGTAAAATTCTATAGAAGCATGTTAGGATCCTTGATTTATTTTATATATTGTAGGATAGATAAAGCGACCAATAAAGTCAAGTCGTAATCGCGGTAGTAGAAAATACAATTAATTTTAGAGGTGAACTATAAATACAAGACGAGAGGACCTTGGAGGGTGAAGGTGAGCGTTTAACGCGCGTTAGTTAGAAGCCCCTAAACCTACACCTGGGTCGCAAGTCCCAGGCACTGTTGAAGCTCCTCTCCCTGCAACGCGATGGACCCGGCGCCCGCACGGTGCATCCATTGAATGATGAGCGGTTTCGCCTCTTCAATTTAGTATATGAATATATAAATATATGAAAATGTGATACTAAAAGATTAGTTTTTGTTGTTAAGTAAATCATATTTCGATTATCAGGTATTTAAAAATAGAATTCTAACCATATCACCGTTATCAGTTACCTAAACATGAACCGACTGTTACACTTTTTTATATGTAAAAAAAGTTATTTTTCTTCGACACCGTTCAAAGAAAAATCAGCGACCGTAAAATGCTTTCCTGTCGCAATTTCAGAACCGATTTATTTTCGACATCATTTAAATAAAAAAGGAATTTAGGGGAAAATCGCAGCTAGTTCGGGGAAGTTACCCATCCAAGGATTAATTCCAACGATTACCATACCTTGCTAAAGATAGTATAGTAAAATTACGATCAAAACTTTCTCATTCTTACGTTAGTTTACAAATACCATTTATGCTAAAGAAACAAATTATATTTAAAATCGATATAATATTGTTTTTAACTGAACAGACACGTTATGCTGTTTTCTTTTTTTAATTTTTAAAAAAGAATTGGTCAGATTCCTAATTTTTTTTTCTACAATATCATCAAATAGTAAAATAACTGATTTCATCTACTTTCGTTTCCTGATATTTATTTATATATACAGTGATATCAGGATGTTAATAAATACAATAGGGCCATTAAGTATCTGTCACAAACAGCTCGCAACTCAACAATGCACTAGCTTTAATAACTCTGTCACTGAGATGACTCACAAGATAAATGTTTAATTCCGTACGATCTTAATTACTCGCGACCCAAAATGTACGTGTTTTATGCTGAACATAATAGTATTATCACATGAAAATAACTTAAAATGATTCTATAGTATTGAAAATTGAAATACAAATGAAGTATATTAAAAATTTGCCTGCTGAAACAATCTGAAGGTACAAATGAAAAATGTTTCACTATCAACAGATGCTAGCATTTCCAACTCATTAGCAAACAATTCCTCGACTACACGGTGAACTCGCTCATTGAGTTGTAGTTAACAAATGTGTTCGCATTGAAAATATTGTTTTTATTGAAACACAGATTCTATGTCACTCGTAATTAGTTATGAGATTGATAAAGAAAATATGGCTTTTCAAGAAACATATGATAGTGTTTACTGTTTAATGTACATAGGTTATGTTTAAAAAAGTTGCGTTTATGACATTCTATAGTCATTATAATATATTATAAGATTCACTTGTGTTTTTGTTTCCATGTAATCTAAGTCTTTGAAATCCATTTTGCACTATTCTAGCAATAGGAACTTGTTAAACTATGCACACCTAACACTGACGGGTGACAATGCAATAATTGGATTGAATTATCCCGTTTCCTCATTGGATTTGCCAGAATTCATCAGTTTCTTCCCGCATACTTTGCGTGTAAGACAGGTAGAGCTCGACAGGCACTTAGCATACACAAACGCACGGATAGGTAAATAGTTTATTATGCTATAATACTTGCGTCTTGGCGCGTACACATTTACAAATATACCGACAAATCTAATGCGCTATTGTTGTATAATATTCATAATATAATATGTGTGCTTTACAAACAGGTTTCTTACTGACAACAAAATATTTAACATACCTACAAGTGTTGATTTATTTAATTTGCGAAATTTTGTTTTTAATCATAAGTATTTTTTTTATTATAATATTTCGTTTATTATTATATTAATAGTTAAGTAATTTTTTTATTTGATATAATGATATAGAAGCGTGTTTTTTTTAGTTTTTTAATTAATTGTTGATCAACTGTTTATCGGACTCGTAAATAAAAGATTCGTATATGTTGCAGGATATTGATTTATTTTCCCTTGGTTTGAAAATTTTTCTATTGATTTACATATACCGCACTCCATAATTGTATTTTAAAAATATGTTAGTGTGTTCTATGATTAATCTGTAATACTTTTAAAGGAACCAATCGTCATAGTGATGACCTCACATTTTGAACAATAATCTCTTCATCTTATAATTGGACGTCATCTCTATCATCTGGATATAAAATAATAGGTGCCTAAGAGTATTCGCACGTGCAACGTGAGAATAGGTCTAGTCCCGATTTCCTGAAACTCACAACACTGGGTCTTTTAAAGGTCAAGTTTTTTCTATTTAAATAAGTTTTGCAATTTACTATACAGACTTATATTGGCGATGTCTGTGGGCAAAAAATTGACATAATGTAGACAGTGTGCTCGAAACTCGTGTACTTTTTATACTCTTAGCTCAAAAACAAACAGCAATCAATATAAGTAATAGAGAATTGTTGCTGGTGAGGTTAACAAAGAAACGCCTCTCGGTGGACTAATATCAATTATTAGATTTGTAGCGAAATGTCCCCCGGGACTAATGAAGTCAAACTTAGCCGTATTTCAAGTAATTCCCCGGGCATTGCATAGTATTGTGCCGAAGTGAACATGATTATCATTTGTCCTTACGTTCTGTTAGACTAGTCGTTTTACAAGTAATTATCATAAACTAAGTGAAAACAAGACAATGTATGCTTGTTTTCTAATAACCACGTAAATTTTGAAGCACTAAAGACTATAGCCCGGTGGCGTGCACAGAGATTTGGGGTAGGGTAAGCAGAATAATATGAAAAAAAATCATAATAATTTCCTCCTCTAAAACATTGATCATAATGATATTTTTCGCAAGTATTCATTTAAATGAAACTAATGTTTTCGGATTACTACGCGTAATTTATTATTTTTAACGGGCAGACAAGATGTCTGCCGTGATCACGGTTGCTGCAAAGTAACCGAAAAGTCGGGATTATGTACTTTTTAAACATAATAAAATACGCGAAGTAATCCGAAAATATTAGTTTCCTTTAAACATTTGAAAATATCCGCGCATAAAGTTACAGCAGTCCGATCAGAACGAACATCTATATATTTTATGAATCTCTGATCTACCTGAGCCACAAAAGTACCTTACAACGAATACGATCTGTTCATCACCGCTTAATAAAAGTTATTTAAATCGGAATATCCAATGGAGATCCAAACATTCTTATTATTATCATTTGAAAACAACAAAAAGGGAAAACAAAATAACTTATTTGTGTGTACACCTGCTAGCTAATTAAAACTATCATAATACTTTTTTTTAAAACGAATAACATTACCTTTCTTTTAGTTCACTCTCAACTGGTCACACACCTTCCCTTTGTAATTATTTTAATTGTATCATCAAACAACAACAAACGACAATGACAAATTCGAAATTCAAACGACAATTGAAAATCTACTCGTAATTAATTTCGCTAAACACACATCACCAGTGATTATTATCCATTATTCGTTAATAAATTTATTAACTATTTAATTAGCTAATTATAACTTATTCACTTGCGCTTGGAAACGAAACACAAATGACAATATTCAATAATAACAAAATGGCGACAAAAATATATGAACAGTTTAGCGACCAATCAGAGAGTCCCGTTTCATTTGACAATTAATGGACTTTCTACGACATTTTAAACGAAAAAGAGGAAGAAGTGCTTCTCGAATACAACACATGCAAAGATTTTGCACATACACATGCAAACATTTTCTCATACAACACGAGATTTGTAGATCGTCCTTGAGATTCTTTGTATTGAAAATAGCGGCGCTAACAGTTAGCAGCAGCCGATCGAAAATTTTTCGTTTTCTAGATGGCACTTTTAACAAATGTCATTTTAAATGTCTGTAAACATTTGTATTTCGTATTGTATGATTAAAAGTATGTAAATAAGAACTAAATCATATAGGTTTAGTTGTTATATGGGTAGGGTAAGCAGTGCTTATTTGCATGTATGAGGTGCACGCCACTGCTATAGCCTGTAGGTAGTATTGAAAAAACCACCAACGGTTAGAAAAGCAGTTCTTTATTAAGTAATTATTATTATATTAAAAAATCTATCAAATATAACTATACATTTTTATGTAAAAAAATGTCTTGAGATGGAAAAATAATATATCTTTTTTATTTATAATTGTGAAAGTACTTGCATGATACTACTGAATCACAATCCTTCTAAACCTGCTGGAATGAAATCCCGAGCTCTTTATTTAAAACATTTGAGACATAAATAAAATATGTCATGATATCTCTAGTCATCAGTGATACAGCAAGTTTTAAAACAAACAATAATTTTCAAAACACGCCAAACTGAATAGTAATAATTCTTACGTCAGTTAATGATACGTGTGCACGGTATTCCGCCAATGTCATAGTTTAAATGTTTTATTTCTAATAAAACTAGCAAAAATATTAATTGAAGTCAAGTCTAGTTGAATTGAAAAAGTTGTTGAACCCGCAATGTTGAGACGAATTAAGACAAAGTCGTAATCTGTTTCAATAGTTCCCTACAAGTTAATTCAAGTTAGTAGTCGGTATTTGACATTGTCAAACTTGGGTAATAGGTCTACAGAGTAAACTATAAGCTGTCTTAACAACCTATAGTTATAAATTATCTGTTATATGGAATTTTTATTTTATATTAAATGATAATTCTGTAGCCCTGAGCTTCTTTGAGTCCTATCAGTGTATGTGCTAATAGTTTACAAGCTTTGTATTTTTAGACTGAAACAAACGAGACTGAAATAATGCGAAAATAATTACTTTGACGTTACTATCAGACACTTAAGTAACACTCGAGGCGTTTCTTTAAAACAGAATACTTTTCGTTCAATAGCATTATTTTTAGTCTATTTATTTAATATATTACTTTAAACAAAATTAAATGTAACTATAGTATATCATATCTTAGCCTTAGGTAGGAAGAGAAATGAAGTAAATATATATTAATATACATCATCATCAGCCTATCGGAGCCAGCCATTAATCACCACGCTTACTCAAGACGGGTTGGCGATTTCAATCTTATAATTTGAAATTATAAGACCAGTTTGCTTCACGATGTTTTCCTTCACCGTCCGTCAGTGGTGTCTAAATACTCTTAGAAAGTACATATGACTCGGAAAAGATGACATTGGTACTTGCCAGGTTTCGAACCCGCGCCTCCACGTGTGAGAGGCGGGCCTTTAACCTCCAGGCCACCACGACTATATTAATATTTACTTTTTTAATTTTTATACATTCCATCATTCAATAATTCAATAATTCATTTATTCTTTGGGAAACAACAGCTATATCAAGCTATTTCTTAAGATTTAAACAAAATGCCCGAACGTTTTCCACAGTTATTTTGACAGGAGAGTGTATGAAGTAGAAACAATTAAATTAAAAAATTACGAATAAAACAAGGAGATTAACATACAGGAGTATCAAACATACATTATTAAGACAATACTCACTTATAAATTAAACAATATGTGTATAACAATAATAATATTAAAAAACTACGCCGGTATCTTAATCTACTTATATTGTTGAAGTGAAATTTCCAATGCGACTTCCAACACGGTTGCGTTAAATTTCCAATGCGACTTCCAACACGGTTGCGTTAAACGTCCAACGCTCCTGGAAGGGGGAATAGAAAGAGGTGGAGCGGAAGTAAATGGCTGGGTTAATTGTGAATTGCAAGCAATGTTTATAAAGTTTGTCTGAAAGAAACAATATGAGTTCACTAAAAATTAATTTTTACCCCTTCCTGTTTTCATTTCCACACTACGAAGTGTCACTTCTTCCGGACAGAGGGATTCAAAAACAAAAAAAAAGATATTTGGATTAAAATTTCAATGTTATTAAATAGTTGGTAATCATTATTAAGCTCTTACGAAAAAAGGGTTTTGTTATGTTTAGTTCTACAAAATGGAACATAAAAAGTGTTTTTAAAACGTGATGTTGGACGAGAGGAATTTTGTCCAATAGATATTCTGAATCAATGAAGTTGCTAAAAATCTAACATATATAATTTTATAAAAATAATCTATAATTTTTTTCTCACAACTTCTCCAAAGAATTATAGTTGAAATTTTAATTAATTTTATTTTTAATCTTTGCCATACCCATACTTGTTTACTAAGTTTTTTATATTATACTATGTGAGCATAAAAAAACTAACAAGAAGTAAGAATGGAACTTGAATGAAATTTAGTATGTCATAATTTTTATTCAAGTTACCACTTAGCCAGTACGATTTTTCTGATGAGAGTCCAGGATGTGTCAATATGGAATATAGACAGTTACAGACAAACATTTATTAATTTTAATTTATACATTATAGGTATAATCAGAGTTATTCTCTGCCATTATAATTTATTGATTGGCGTCGGGATCGGGATCAGGATTGGTATCGCATCGAGATAGAAGGTAGCATATGTCCTTCTCCAGGTTTACATCTACGTCTACACCAAAATTCATCAAAATTGGTTCTGTGGTTTGGGCGTGAAAAGGTATCAGACGGACAGACAGAAGGACAGACAGACAGAGTTACTTTCGTATTTATAATATTGGTAAAGACTAGGTAAAAAAAAAACAAATACCCCGGGCACTATTACTTCTGCTAGTGACAAAAAATTGCCAAATACTACTGATATCTATGAATCTTACGAGTGTATATTAAAAAAAAAGATGTGATACGACTTTTTATTATCACATATTTATTTTTATTAACCTGGCCTTTAGTTTTAATATCTTCAAGTATTCAGGGTTGAGTAAAAGTTAAATAAAATTTTACTTATTACTGTTATAAACGTATCTCTTATTAACTTAGATTAATCAAATGAGCCCGCATCTGTTAGTAATCAGCATATGTGTCACATTAAAAGTTTTGAAACTGTAGAAAATTCAGAAACAATCGTACCAAAGTGTTCAAGAGTTTGGTTATATATGTTTTAGGGAAGAAACGCTAATAATAAATTCATATTTAATAGATCGTTTACCTATTGATTCACATTCACATGGTAAGTAACCTATAAAATCAAAATGGAAATGAAAAGTAAAATCATTTTAAAAAAATAGAGCACGGACATGATTATGAGTTGCAGCACAAAAAGGAGAAAACAATGCTGAAGAATTATTTAACAATTATATAACTAACACGTTAAATTCAAGATGGAAGATAAATTATAAAAATAAAATAAAACGGCTTAGCTTCCGACACTTGTGAGATTTAAGACTTTCGCGAGTTTTATCCACTTAATTGAAACTATTATATTTCGGATATACTACGCGACACTTGTTTTACAATAAATTTTTATCATGTATTCTAATTTGCGTTCAAAGTCTAAAAATAATTTATCATTATCGCGATTTTATACGCAAAACTTTTTATTCGTAACGTACGTACGTAAAATATATTTTCTATAAAGCCTGAACAATTTAACTTAGCAACGAAATGGTAATACAGTTATTTTAAGGTCCTCTTTTTCGTTATACATTTATTAAAATATCACTAAATGTATTTTGTATTTAATGACATTTATAATTTTTTTTGGTAAAAGGGATTGAAATAATCAATTGGCATATTTATTGTAACCTTTGTGTATTTGTGATATTTATATATTTTTTTAAGGAAATCACCAAGATTTATTAATTACATCAGACTATAACTAATACTTATGTGACATAAAAAATATAAAAATTGGAAATATTTAATAATTGTTACTGCTTTTTATAACATACAACGTTATTAAAGTTTTAACATAAAAGTTATTACTCTAGTGCCATCTATTAGATTATTTTAGTATCATTGTACGGTATTTGTGTTTTTTTATTTTTATTTTTTCTAATGTTAACAAATTAAATAAATCTATGTATTCATATGAAGTTATTCTTTTTTCAACGTTTTTTCATAACATGTAAAACATGTTCAACAACTAGGATTCATAGACAATGCATTGTAACTTTAAATCTTCTCCCACCCGTCACAGGCCACAGCTCATCTCTACGCCCGACCATAGACAGCGTGTTTTGACAAAGTTTTGATCGTGATAAAAATGACGAGCTCTACAGTCGTTTAAAAAATAAATAATTAAGTGTTTTACAAATATGACTGTGTGGCAAGAACTCGAAAATGAAAACTGCTATGCCGTCGGTGAGTTAACTATATATTTTTTTTCGCTAACCATTAAAAATAATAAACAAATCATATCCGATTTGCCCCCCGCAAAGGGTGACAAATATAAACACTCATTTGTTTCTCATGTATTTGATAACATGCCTAATTTTAAATCCCAGAGTATGCTGGCCACTCCCAAATGTTCCTTTATTTATTTAATTATTTGTTGATGTCAGTTTTATTTGATGACGTTTAGTCGAGATTAAATTATCTTATGTCATAAGATTTATTTAAAAAAATATTATTTTGATAAATTTTACGTTTAGAAATTTTGCTTGATGTTAAGAATAAATATGTTTTAGAAAATATAAAAGATATATAAAATGTACATAATAATTAAAAGCAGATCATAAAGTTGGTTAATTTATATCAATTTTTCAATTAACTTATCTAGTTGTTACAAGTTCCTGAAAGAATCATCTAAGAATAGTTAACATTTTAAATCATAAGTTTCTTTTAAAATAAACAATATATTTTGTTACACATATTATTTATAACACTTTTCTTATCATTCACATAACAATAATTATCATTTATAGATAATATTTCAGACATAATAACTTTTTTCTGTAACATAGGTGTGAAAAATCAATTCAAATGATTACTCATCCCTAATAAATGTACTGTGGCTGATGTTTTAATATTTTTACATCAATATTATTGAATATGAGTAACAACACAATATGGAATGTCTTGTTAGAACAGGCTATCAGATGTTTCTGAACGTAGAAAACTTATTTTCAACTAATAAGAAGTAGGAAGAAGATACGAACAGGAAAAAAAAAATGGTAACCTCAATAGCATGTTTTAGTGAACAAAACATAGTTTAACTCCGGTTACGATGCAGACAGATTATATTCATTGAGTTATGTCATTGTTTAGTCGGTTAGCATGTAAAATGTATTTAAGCAGAGAAGCTAGTTGTGAAAACCTGCTTTAAGAAATACTAGGCTACTTAAGATCTAAGACTTTTGCAAGATTTACTATGTGTTTGATGAAATGAAACTAGTTTTATTCGGATTTACTACGCGGATTTTATTATTTAAAAACTACATAATCACGACGTTTCGGTTACTTTGCAGCAACCGTGATCACGGGCAGACGAGGTGTGCGGTTTACTATGCGTTATTAATTTGTTGCATCTTGCATGTTGCACGATTACTGAAATGTCAGGTGTATGTGGTTAAAGTAATAAATAAACGCATAGTAAATCTGAAAATATTAGTCTTCTAGGTTACTTGGTTACTTAGACTCGACTTTTCTTGAGATATTAATTGGAGTGTTTTTAAAGTGTTATAAGCACTAGTGATGGCTTGATTATTTAAGAGTAGCTTTCAGGGTAGATCTTCACTATTCTCTCAGAATACTCTAAATTTTATTCGCCAGGAAACTTATGTGGGCTCTAGTAAACTGTTCAAGATAGTGATATCGCTTTTTTAACCACAATATGTGTATCAGATCTTTAATACAATATTTTTTGTTATAATCAAGTGATTATAATACTTAATGTTTATTCTTAGAATTGGTATAATTTTGTGTTTTATACATAATTTTGTGTACAAAACACATCATGTGCTATGTAATGTACAAGTAATCATATATTGGTCAAGTGAAAGATATTTGATTCTGTACTAAAAGATTTTGATAATTCTGTGTGTACATTTGATGTATTAAAAATAATAATTCTATAAGTATCGCCACATTCTAGAGACGATATTTTTATTTGTCCTATATTACATTTTTTATGACTTCAAAATAGAGCATATCCAATAATATAATTTTTAATTGAAGATTTTTTCATTGACTTTTTAAAACAGACTCTTATTAATCAAATTATGCATATGCCTCTCAACGGTCTAAACTTTAGAGCAAGATAATAATATTCAGCTAGGGTGCAAGATAATAATATTCAGCTAGGGTGTAACTTTAGAGCAAGATAATAATAATTTTTAATTTTATTTACATTTTCAATTTATTCAATGTTATTCCATGTTTCAGACGAATAAACTTTTATCACAGGATTTAGTCATCTATGTCTCATTATATATGTATATATGACTATTTCCTACTATGAAATTATTATATTTTTGCTGTAAATGTCTTAGTATGAATAGTTTTTAGCAAACTGGATAAATGTTTAACGAATATTGTAATTATTTCGTGTTCGTTGAGGTCGTGTGAAGGCAGGCTCGTTGTGCATGGTTGGATGTCATGGCGAAGCATTTGTTATGGAGAATTGTTGTGCTATTGATGTTAGTTGAATGCCATTCACAGTTATTTGGTTGCCCAGAAAATTTGACGATAATTCTATGAAAAAAAAAATACACATACATATTTCTACAAATTAACGGATATTTTTTGAAATATTATCATGAACAAACAGACAGGAATAATCACAGTGACTATATATACATATATAAATTATTATTATACATAGTTGTGTGTTTTGTTATATATAATAGATAAATTAAGAAATATTGTTGGGCGTGTCTGATGAAGAATTACCTTCGCGTGTAAAAAGTATTATCATTTGCTTGAATTTCATTTCGGCGCCCAAAATAAAAATGTTAGTTAGTGTAACAAATATTTTCAATCGATTTGTTGCTTAGTTATAAAATACTTTTAAATGACACGAGTCTTACAAATCCCGTGGGATGGAACCGCCATCTGGTGGATTCGCAAACAAAACAATACGCTATATATATACCTTATACACGTTGTCAAAATTATCCTCATAACAGTCTTTATTGTGACCCCTATTGGGTTCTTAGGTTACGTCTTAAGCTATCGTCCCATCGTCATTATCTAAGCTTCGTCCGACGCACATCTCCACTGAGATGCTGTAGGCTTCCCTTCGACATAATACTTAAATTATTAAAATCATAATTCGTTTTTATGTGAGAGATAATAACATCGCAATACGATATGTAATTTGAAACATACAAGTTATTGAACACGTATTTGTTTTACCCAAATAAAAACTGCTTGTAATATGTTTGTATTTGACTTCCGTCTTATCTTCTAAACCTGGACGATTTTAAAATACAACTTTCGTAGAACATAATCTATAGTTAATATAATAATAAAGATTTTGGTTCATACAAACTATATACTTTCAAAACGTTCACAAAACATTCCCAGATGCTATATTAAATGTTATTATGTGTTAATCTGTGGCACAATAAACGTCACTCTTTGTTTTCAATACATAAAAGGTACACAGTTTCCTCTAACGTTTCCTTAATGGAACAAAATATGGCTCTATAATTGAATAATATTATAAATGTTAATTAAGAAACATATAAAATATAGGACTGTTAATTTAATCGTATATAAAATACTTTAGACTTTAATGTCTTTAATTCATAATTTTGATTTGTTTTTACAAGGATTTTATCAAAAAAAAAACCTCAAAAAACTTTAAATATTTACCAGGAACTAGTCCCCTTGGTAACTTATTGTGTATCGCACCCAAAATTTAAATCAAGCTGATAAGTGATAAGATAAGGGTGGCTGATAAGAGATGTTATCAGTCGGATGCACTCAAACCTCTGTTAATGTATTTTAAATATAAACCCTACATAAGCTTGTGATTATTTATAATTAATAATAATCGTATATTTTGAAATTAAGTAAATTTTATTTCATAATTTGCTATCGATTTTTATATTTAAACCGAAGTAGAGTAACATTGGTTGCAAAAATTAGTTTAGTAGTTATTGTGTGAAAGACAAACGTTCATACCTAAACCGATTTATAATATATAAAAATTTAAAATAATATTATAGTCTAATAAAAATAAATCGGACCTACTACGTTTCGCAAAAATATTCCTATTACGATATAATGAGTAACAGACATACACATATATATAAATTGATGTAATTTATTGACCTTATACATCTGTGAGGTCGTTTCTGTCACACGTACCGTCCGTGTGTCACATCACTCCCCCACCTGAGGAAGTCCAATAATACTCCGACATGGCATAAACTATTTGTTAAATTTAATAATTTAATTTAATCATATAAATACTTTATAATAACATGTTCAAAACATCTTCTGCTAGCTGTGTCCGTGACTTCGCCCGTCTAAAATAGCTATTATTTTAATAAAGAAATATGTAACTTATTATTACCCACCAGTGGGAATGCCATGAAAATCGAGCTGTTTAAGAGATAAGCCAGAACAAACAGACGGATAAATTGTTATTTGAAGAAGCTTTTTTTTTATTATATACATCAAAAAGAGACAAAAAATATGTATGTGGCTCTACAGATTTAATTTCAAAGTATAAATTAGAATTATTATTATTATTACACAAATTATATATATACATATTGTAATTTGGATGTCGTTATATCTGTATACCTTACATATATTATACCCTGTGACCAATGTGCGCAAAGATAATTCCCTTTATAATAAAAACATTACGATAGCGAAATGTAGAGAAAATTAATAAACAGAAATATTAAGAAGAAAAAAATAATTTAAAATAAAATTATACAATTATACTTGTATAACTAATGTCATCATTATGTTCCGCTGCGTCGTCAGTCAGAGGTAACAGACATCCATAGTCCACAGCATCTCTAAGCCACGATCGTGTGTCGTACATAGAATAAAAGTATATCTGACGGCGAAAATTTTGTCACAGTTAAATAGTTTTGATGTCATTAAACTGAGTCAGTTGAGAAAATCAATTATGTTTGTTAATATACGGCCACGCTCTTGAACATCTGCTGCGAGTTTTGATGCTTTTATTCTTTTTGGTAAGTTCCTGTGGGAATTGGATGGGATGCAACATATTTTAAAATTCGTCTTTCGAATTGTTGTCGTAAAATAACTTTTAAAGTTTACCAAAATACCGTATTTGTTTCATTAGGTTTCAATTCATTTATGTGCTTAAAATTATGTAGAAAAACATAGGGTTGTATTAATATTTATTTCATTTATATCAATAAATATAAATTTTATATTATGGATAGCAATATAATTATATGAAAAGGTTATTTAGATTTAATCGACATGTTTGTTACTTTCAATAATAATACGTATTTATTCTCTATAAAAGAATGGAGAAAGAAATTTCTCCATTAATATTAAATAAGAGCAGTATTAAACTAAATTATACCACTGATATCTTCTGAGTAAGTTTGCTCAGTGTATCGAAAGTGTTCTCAATGTAACATCTTAATTAACCCAGGAAAGTCTAAAAGCTGCTCATTTCAGTAGTCTCAGATAAGATGAGAAGCAATTTGTTGTATTGTTCAACCGACCTTTATATTTGGTAGCAAAATAATATTCAATGATAGAAATACATTCATATTTTATTTATTCTCGATTTTAAATAGTTCTAACAAACATGACTTCAATAAACTAATTACCACGCCTACATTTTTTTTGGTATTATTCATCTCATGCTGTTTTTCATCAAATATCCGCGCGATGTAATAGATCTTTAGTTTTAAATTTTTATTTATTTAAGGTGAAATAATATTAATTTTGATTTAAATACATTTATGGTTAGCCTAAATACTGAAAATTTTTGTAAATCGCCAACCACTTATAATGACTACCCCGAATTTAAAGACAGATGGACAAAACATATTTTGTATCATATTATTTCCAACAAAAAACATATATATGTATATAATTATCTTTTAATAGGAATAGGAAACCGTGTTTAAGTACTTAATAAAAGGATAACGAGTTAATTTGTTTAAAATAAAAAGTTAGTACTATCTGGTATGTTTAAAAGATAGACATATTAAATAGACTTAGGATAAATAATGACTTAATGTAATAATCTTGTAATATGTAGGTCTGTGAACTTTCCTCATTCAAGCCAATAACAATACATTTCGCATTAAAACTTCATAGAACTTTATAATAAAAACTTAGTTATTCACAATTTCTACGAAAACTTGGTTCAAGTTATAATGGCTATTATTTTTTTGGGACACGAAATTAGAGAACTTTTTTTGTTATTTCTTGCGATATACCGAAAATTCATGATTGGATCCTGTACTGAATGAGGTCTAAGACTTTGGCGAGTATACATTTAAATGAGACTAATATTTTTCGGATTACTACGCGTATTTTATTATTTTAATAACGAGATGTGAATGGAACGAAATTCACATCTCGTCTGTCCGTGATCACGGTTTCTGCAGAGTAACTGAAACTTCGGGAGTATGTCGTTTTTAAGTATCTGAGAACAACTCTTATTTCACGCGGACGGTACAGCGGACAAGAGCTAGTTTTAAATAAAGTGACATGTATGTATTATAGCTATCATTTTATCACTAACACAGTTTCATCCTGAATATAATTTCAAAGTCCATGCGGACGAAGTCGCCAGTGAAAGCTAGTGTATTTTGTATTGAATAATTTATATTATGTTGGTATTACTGTTACTAAATACGTTGTAACGGACATCGTATCCATATTTTATAATTATTTGGTGTGTGTTTTACCGCTACTTGCCTTCATTGGATTAAGAGCAAATTTTGATCACGTTCGTTTGAATAGAATATTGTAATTATATATAAAAATTGATCTTTACGTACGTATTAAAGAAAATATATAATATTTTCGATAAAAATTATTTTAATGACGCTTGAGATTTTGATTGAATTTTAACTCTTATATTGGCTTTGTATTTATTTTGGGTTTTAACAAAAACTAAGACTTTTTAAAATTGTTAAAAATTTGTTATATTTTCTTCAGTTAAAGTTCAAAGCGTCGCATTGTTTATTTTATAAACCGTGTTTTACTCTTATCACCGCTTCCTGCAAACACGATTACTATGAAATATTAGATACAACGGGAAAAAATATACATAATTGTATTATATTTGTATAATACAATAATTACAGCTATAATTTTTATGAGAATAGACAATAAGCAAGTTAATATTGATTGACGAATGCGTTTTCATTTAAATGTTAGAGATCCTTATGTTATTAGTAGGAAAAAAAATCCAATTATGACTAGTTGTTGCTTTCGGCTTTCCTGCATATTAAGCCCCTTTTGAGAGTCTCATCCGATTTCTCAGGATACCTGCGCTCAGATCCTAACTTGATTACAATGGAACTACCTCAGGACAATGTCCTTTTGATTAAAAAAAAATGAAAGAAGACCTTTTAATTGAAGGAGTTAGCTTCCTACTCTGCATTCACTTAAAAAGTATCCCAAGTTACTGTTTATGACAATTTTGATCAAAATATGTTCAGACCTTCCTGGGTTTATCCATAGCAAACACATAGGCAGAACTACAAAAGTTAAAATAAATCAGTTCTGATGTACTAATCTTTTCTATTTTCATATTGAAAGTTTATTAATTTGATGTCACAAAGAGACGATTCAATTTCCTTAACAGCATTTGTTAAAAATAATTTGAACATATTATTCATAAAAGTCTGTTTTAACTTTCTTGCCATACAAATGTAAGTTTATTTCCAGCGCTGTACAATTTCAATTCACCATCAACTGTCCACCTGCCGCTGGAGGTGGGCGAGCTGGTTCACTTGACGAGGGAAACGAAAGACTGGTACTGGGGCATCAGTCTCAGGAGAAACAAGAGTGGAGCCTTCCCCAAGAAATATGTCGTCATAAGAGACTGTGTCGTTGACAGGTTAGTGTATAGCTTAGGGAACTCTGGCCCAACATCCTGAATAAAGACAAAATTTCTGGCTCATCGTCCTAAAGAATAAAGACTGTTCATAATAAGAATAAGTCGTTCGGATTTTACTTTATATACCATCGGATTTGAAGATAAGTACCTAGACATCGTATTATAGGATAGTAACGATCCTATTTAGACAAACAAAATTAAACAGCCTTTTACTATTTATTTACTAAAGATTTTAACTCATATTAATATTAATGAAGCTTTTAATTTACATTTGTTTCCAACTTCAATACGATTATTGCAAATAACTATGATTTAAATAGAAATTATGTGTTTTGAGACAAGTTGAATTAAGTCATGGGCATGGGGATACTGAAATAGGCCTCATTTATCATCGCATCGACGGTCATTAATATTTAGAACATTACTATATGACTGCAAGTATGTCTGTGTATAAATATTACAAAAACCCGCATATATGGACACTCTCAAACAAATTTCAATTTGTATCAATAATTTTTGTATAGCATTTCATTCGAAAGTATTCAAAAAAACAATAATAATATAAAGTACAATGACCCCTTGATAATTTCGTCGATGAATCATGACGGGCGACACAACTAATTGATATATAGTTATTAGTGTTGTGTTGCTTGTGTTTTTTATTAACACTCGTTGTATGTTATGGATGCATTCAAATAATTTATTAATGTTTTAAAAACCGAAAGATTTCAGGTTATTATTCCATAGAATTTTCTAGCGTATGTACCGTATATTTCTCTAGTAAAAAATCATCTTTAAGTTAATGTTTCATTTAAAGAGAGCTAGTGAAATTTGGAGCTTGTTCAAAATGTCGGTTAAGTCTAAACAGTCTTTATTAGGTCTGCGACGAAATCTTTGCACCTCAGTCGTGCACATTATATGCTGAACATTTCTGAACTTATATTTACATAGCACATGTATTTATAAAGTAAATCATTCAACCCTTCATTAAAGATGATATATAAGACAAATCAATTTTAGTTTTATAACAGTATTAGGCTTTTCCAGCGTGTAAGTATCATATTCTTTATTCTATGTTGTTTGTGATTTGTAGGGATAACAGCTGCTAAGAATTTTTGGGATTTTTAGTTTATGCATTTTAATGAGAGTGTATTTATTGGTGAAAACCACTACATTAAACGATAGACAAAAAATATTTATCGATAACTTTATTTTTCGGAATACTAAGCGTATTTTATTATTTTTTAAAAACTACATAATCCCGACGTTTCGATACTTTGCAGCGACCGTGATCACGGGCAGACGATATGTTTTGTTTAAAGGTACCGAAACGTTGGGATTATAAACTATAAAATACGCATAATATCCGAGAAGCTTATTTTCATTTACAATATGACCTTAAATCACGTTCTCTGTTATTTGTTACACCTTTATTTACTTTATTTATTAGTATCGAGTTTGTTATTTGTCATACTGTTGTTTTGTTTTCTTGGCACATTAAGATGGTTATAATTTTAAAAGCAATTAAATTTTATATATACATATAAGTATTATTGGGGCAGTTAGTCTATAAATTCTGTCATATTTTTTATTCATCGTAAGTTCCCCATCTTGTAGATGTGGAGAGACAGTGGTAGCTTCAGCTGGTGGCAGCGGGGTTGTCCACGACATAGCGGTCACGTTACGCGAATGGCTGCAACATTGGAAGGTTTTATATACGGTGAGCAGGCTTCACTCGAGACGGTAAGGCGTCCTGGGTAATGTGTTATTGGAGACGTAAAGCTGTGAACTAACGAAATTCTACAAGAATTGGTTTAATAATTTTGGTGTGAGTTTGAGATTTGCAAACACATATGTACATAAAAAAATGTATTTATCGGAGAGATGAAATTAAACTGGAATAAAATAAAATGAAACTTATCGAGAATGATTTTTTCTTCCCTTATTTTATAAAACTGGTCCTTATGCAAACTACTACACTTCATTTAAAAGACCATAAATTTATATTAATTTCGATTTCTCTTTTGTTTTACAAAATGTTTTCTGATACAACTGGGACGACAAAAAAAAAACCTGCTTTCTAAATGAGTTTTTAAACCGTATTCACCTTAAAAGTAAAAACTTTGATTATAATTATTATATATGCTTGAAATTCCATCATCAGTCCTTGTTAAACGAATAGGATGGGCTTTTACTTTGGAGAATAAAAAGAAATGTGAACCATTGTAGAAAAAATGCATGGAATGGACTCAAATACGATTTTCCCGCCAAAATATATGCATGTAGAGCACAATACGCGACAGTCGCTGATGAATTCCGACATTTATTTATATATTAACCCTTCAGACAAATGACGAGCGTTTCAAATTCATGGAAGTTAGCATGAGGGCTCTTTTGGAGTTAAGAGCTCAGGCCGCGTCCGGAGCCCTGCCTGTAGATCAGCTCCGAAGAGTCGCGAGGACGGCTGTCTTCACCATCGACAAGGGGAATAGGTGAGTTGGAGCCAAACAAGCTTTAATATAATGATATACATTGATATTATAGAATATTTTCGTATTTATCTCTTTTATTACTTATTTTTATGATTTTTGATCCACTACTATTCGGAGGTTTTAAACATATTTACAAGGGCTACATTCTCTTCTAAAAAAAAATCCCGTTCCAATAAAAAAAAACACCGTTTTAATTCACTTGTAATATTCATTATTAACAGTTCACAACAAAATATAATTTTGTTTAAAATTTTTGTAACGTTATTTAGAACCATTGTAGGAGATGGCAGATTAGTAACATATGTGGATATTTTGTATAACCTGTCTCGCACAAAAGGAACGTTCAGTGATGTGAGGTACTTACGAAGTTTAAAATTAAAATTTTCATTCAGGACTTTAGGAATGGAGTTGGCGGTCAGAACGATCAGCGGCCAGCTGGTGGATCCGTTAACGACGTCTACCTTCAAACTGAACGCCTTACACGAGGAGGCCAACTCCAGGATAGATAAGAACATGGTAATGTTTACCGAAATTATCACGGAATTTATATCCAAAGATAAAATATTCGTGATTTATATATAATGAATCATCCCAAAAAAGATACATAGTCTAAGAGCATTTTAAACTAAACTTCCATTATTTCCAGGAAACGACCCCGACGAGTCGTCCTTCTAGTCAAATAACCGCCGCCCGCTCCTATACTATAGTGGCTCACGTGAATAATTTCGTGTGCCGTTTGAGAGACGCCGCCGAGTTATCTCTAGCGCTCCACGACGGCGCCGGCAATAAACTGACGGAAAACGTGCTCCTGAAGTGGCCGCCGGGGCATCTGGCAGCACAGGAACTGTTCACCGCGCCTTACGTGGTGTTCACGGTGAGGAAGAACAAATTAAACCTACTCCAGGGCTTGGGCCTGTCCAGGACTAATATCAATTCGTTCTTAGAACGTGCGTCGAAGGCAGCCCTAGTAGGTTCGTTTCAATTTGGTTGTGTAGAGAGAGGAGCTTGGACGGTGGAGCTGAGCGTTTAACGCGCGTTAGATAGAAGCCCCTTAAACCTACACCTGGGTCGCAAGTACCAGGCACTGTTGGAGCTCCTCTCCCTGCAACGCGATGGACCCGGCACCCGCACGGTGACTCCATTGAATGCTAAGAGGTTTCGTCTCACTGTTAACAGATAAAGTTATACTGACAAGAAGAATCTAGAGAAAACACGACGAGTTAAAGGCTGAATAAGCTTACGATAACAAGCTACAGAGGATACCTTAAGATATAAATGTTTTTCTATGTGGTTCCTTCCTGTCAATATTAAGGATGCGATAGTTCGTGACGTATAGATGTTCGTTACTCTCTCGCTTTGAATATACTTAACGGATTTCGATGAAACTTTCCAATATAGTTTAGACAAATAACATCGGGCCGATTGAGATTTATTCAAAACTCCCTCTAGTTTCTTAAGCTTCCACGTCATGAAAGTTGAAATTTGTATGAAGTCGTGTCTCAGACATAGATGGCGCTAACAGTCGGTTACAATTTGTGTACTATGTAGGTAACATACTTCAGTCCTCTCTTAATCAATATCTATCAAAACTAATCGATTATTTTGATAATTGTTAGTCAAAATCGTTTATTTCCTCCACTAGCTACATGTCCATACACTGAGCATAATTTATATATGAGTAATAATTTCGTTTTAGGATCTGGGCAGCGACATAAAGAAAGAGCGTCTCTTCCTGGTATGCCACGTGGTCAGGATCGGGTCCATGGAGCCGCAGAACGTTGATCACAGGTATTCTATATTAAGGTATAAAGTATTCATGTCAGATAGTAGTCGTAATTTTACTTTAAAATAGTTGTTACATCTTTCTACAGTTGTTTTAGACAAAAACCCACTATATGCTGATAGTCCGAATAGAAAATATAAAATGAATTATTTGACACGAGCAGGAATCGAATCTGCATCCTCAGGGTCCTACAGAATAGTCGTTTTACCAGACTAGCAAATCATTTTGATGTTTTACTTTGTGATTATAAAAGTTCTTATATGTATAATATAAATTTAAAATTTAATAAAACCTCCGACCCAAAAAAAAGTACGTAATTATTATGACAAAAGGTTAGTGTTTCAAATGTCAGGTCCCACATATGCTTGCGAGCAAACTGTGCGTGTAACATTCCTATCACACCTAACAAACGACCTGATGACCTTGAACACCTGAACCGATTTCTACCAAACATAGCTAAGAAGACTCTTGACGGATATACCTTTCAAACAAAAAAAAAAAACCTCATTAAAATCGGATCATCCGTTAAGGAGCTACGTTGCCTCAGACGGACACACACACACAGACACGTCAAACTTATAACATCCCGTCGTTTTTTCGTCGGGGGTTAAAAAAAATATATATGTGACTCAAAGGCTAACATAATATAGGAACATAACATAGGAACTGAAAATAAAATGATTGAACTTTCTATAAACTATATGTATGGAGATATGTGTGATAACAGACGCAGTTCGATATCTCCGTCGGTGTCCGGGAGCGGCATGCGGCGGCCGTGCGGAGTCGCGTGCGCGGACATCACACAGCACCTCGCCAACGACCACTCCGACAAGGAGATCCAGCTGCCGTTTTACGCGTTAGTGTGGACAGAGCA
The DNA here is from genome assembly GCF_018135715.1 of Danaus plexippus. Lineage (NCBI taxonomy): Eukaryota > Metazoa > Arthropoda > Insecta > Lepidoptera > Nymphalidae > Danaus > Danaus plexippus. The sequence continues at coordinate 5,731,987 of NC_083551.1, read as the reverse complement.
TTAATACCTATCGAACGGAGCATCCTTACACTGAGCGTCCGTCCTCTAAGAAATCATTCACTAACATTCATAGTATCGCTTGCGAAGAGTTATGTTGGTAACTATTAACGTTCCGTATTTCATTTACTTACTTTAAATGTTTCAGATGTGAGAAGGAGAACATGGATTCTCTTCTCAAGAAAGTTATTGGGAACCTGAAGGATCAGAAGCACTCTCAAGGACTGTGGGTGTTCCTACAGATGGTGGAGGGAGATCTACAACAGGTGAATCACACTGTACTTTTGTATGACTTGAATGTATTACAGACGGTATAAATCCCATCACAGGAATAATGTAACGTTCGTCTGGAATGATTTAAACTCACTTAATTTGTTACAAACTTGTTTTACTTTTTAGTTTAGTTGAAAAATCACACTGCAGCGTAAAAACACACACACAAACGCACATTCATATACACCTATAATATCTAAGTCTATCATCCCAGGTCCGTCGCGAGAAACCTCACATGGTGGTAGGCAACACGGTGTTCGCTAGGAAGATGGGCTTCCCTGAAGTGATCCTGCCAGGGGACGCCCGCAACGACCTGTACGTGACTCTGTGTGGCGGGTCATTCTCTAAGGGGGGCAAGTCCAGCGAGAGGAACATAGAACTGGTGGCCAGAGTCGTGGATAAGAACGGAAAAACGCTACCGGTACTACACTCGTGTTACAGAATGTACCCTCGCATATAGCTGCCATCACGTAGCTTGTCAAGGTTCTGGCGTAGTGGGGATAGTTTTGCGCATGTACACTTAGTGCAACAGAAACTGGCCACTTTTGATGATAATCAACAAAAACTCGGAACAGTAACAAATAAGTGGTCCAATTTAAATGCTCGCAAGTGTACTCTCAGCGAGCATAGAATATGACAACTTAAATTCGCATTACACATCTATCGTTTCTTGCCAAGTCACGTGCCGGCAACTATACCAACGATTTAGGTGTTTGGGAGAAAATCCTTTTGACTTGTAACTTTTTTTTTATTGTATTTTTGTTACTTGGTATTCTAATGAGGCCAATAAACGTCAGTATATTGTTTGGTTTCTAATTCCTAAATGTCGATTATTTCCAGGGTGTAATATCAGTGGGCGCGGGCTCTCCGCTGGTGGACGAGTACACCTCCGTGGTCTACTACCACGAGGACCGACCCCGCTGGCAGGAAGTGTTCAAGGTACAACGACGCTGTTACTGACTAATATACAAATGAATGTCCGCGAACATCCTAGATCTCATTACACTGGTTAGCATGGTATCGGTGAGACTTGTATGATACACTTAGGCCAGGAAAGATTACATTATTCAATAATTACGAGCATTTTCCAAAGGGAAGTCCAGTAATTAAGCAGTTCACTGTTCCCAGTAGTTACTATACCAGGCTCGCCGAACGAGTTATAACGCGTGAAGTTATATTACTATGAAAATTGTTTTAAATATATGTTCCATACAATCATACAATACAGACTTTTAAATTACGTTTATACAAATATTATCAACAGCATATGACTGAAACCAAACTGTGTTATATGTAGGTGTGTCTGAACATAGAAGAGTTCAAAGAGGCTCATATGGTGTTCCTGTGCCGTCACCGCAGCTCCAACGAGGCGAAGGACCGCGCCGAGAAGCACTTCGCCCTCGCCTTCCTCAGGCTCATGCAAAAAGAGGGAACCACCATCCCCGACACCACGCACAACCTGGCCGTGTACAAGGTCACACATACACACAGTACAGAAGACTCAATAGTATTAGATCTTCAAAATGTTTTAAAACTTAATCAGTGAATATAAAGACATATTATGTAATTATATCTTAGTACTCTACACCAACCGTGGTGGCTTATTCCAGAGCTCAATATAGGAGACTCATTAATATTAGATCTTCAAAAATGTATGAGAACTATGTTATATATTTTTAGTGACAGACTTCGTATAAGTAAAGCAATAGTACGTATGTGTATAATTTATTTTTATCCATCCCCATTTTCACAGATAGAACATAAGAGGACATGTTCCTCCTCGGAGCTGGATACGGAGGCGTCGTCAGTGTGCCTCGGGCTGCCGTCCAGGCGGGACGAGCTGCCCGCGGGCTGCGAGCGAGGCCTCACCCGGGGCCCGCTCTCACTCTTACACAGAGACACGCTCTCTGTAACCACCAAGCTCTGCTCCACTAAACTCACACAGAGAGGTATAGCTTAGATAAATGAAGCTCTTTAAAAATAATAAGTAGCTATCTGCAGTAATCCGAAAATATTAGTTCCGTTTAAAGGAACAATCGCGAGTATTACATCTTATTACAACTACTTAGTCTTTAAATACGATTGCTGTATCAGTGACATTTCTAAGACACTTTGTAGCTAATAAAAATGTCTTCAGTAGTTCCTTTTGTTAAAGTAATGACTCTTCCTCTGTTGGCTAAGTGATGTTGCAGGTAATAAGTGATAACGTCCTTAGATGAATTTCGGTCTCACAGAGAAGGTTAAGTTGTTACTGATTCAGTAAGCTTCTAATTTGTTGAGGCCCATAAAATAAGACATGCTTGGTTTGAAATAAAACTATTATGTAATTTTCAGAGGAGATCCTGGGCGTGCTGAAGTGGAGCAATCATCAGACAGACGGTTCGTTGAAGAGTTCTCTCACCAGTCTACTCCGAGTGCCAAACGACGAGCTCGTCAAGTTCCTGCAAGATATACTGGATGCATTATTCAGTATACTAACACAGGTCGGTCAGAAAAACTACGACTTTAAAACATCTTTATCTGAACGCCCTGTATTTTTTATACATCACCGATTTAAGGATTTATTTCTAATTAAGTGAAAGCTTTTATTATTGTAATCAAACAGTCCAAAATGATTATCAATTTTAGGAAGTATCTGTATAACTAACACTATGTCCATGATATATTATACAATAAAACTATTATAAGTATTGTGCTAAGAATAAAGACTGAACGACGAACTAATATAACAAAATGACCCGCTCTCACACTTGACATATTATTTAACAACACCGAGCAAGTATGAATTTGGTGTAATTAGTTCTCAATATATGGAATTTCCAGGTGGAGGAAGACGATGATTACACCGAAGACAGCTACTCGGTGCTGGTGCTGGACTGTCTCCTGCAGGTCATATCCCTGGTAGCGGATCACAAGTACCAGCACTTCCTGCCAGTACTGCAGGTGTACATCGACACCAGCTTCTGTGACACACTGGCTTATGAGTTAGTACTACCAACATATGGGATTTAGTTGAACTGAAGCATATGATTTCTATGTCGTGTAGTTATTGAGCCCAGTCAAGGCTTCAAATATGTTTGTCATATGATAAGACACTGTTCTGAAACAAATATATACTACGGAACACCAGTCCTATGAATTTTATGAATATTAAAATATGTAGGGGTGTGAATACGGTGCCCTGTAATATACTGAACGGTTTTTGATGAAACTTTACAATAATATAAGTTATACATGAGAACAACACTCCGTCTTATATTATTCACAAGAATACAATGACAGTTGTATTGTATAAGAAATTAAGTGACAGACAATAGATGGCGCTGACGGACTGTTAGTATACCAATATACACATACACAGTATTTATTTCTCATACACAATACTATAGACAAAACAAACACATATATAGATATAGTATGTATGAATGACTTAAGGAAATCTTTTCAGTGTGTAATTATTTATGAGTCGTTGTGAAAAAAATGACCTTAATTTGGGAAATTATTAATTTTCAACGTTCCTCTGTCAATCTGCTTCTAATGCCGACTCGCTGTTATCCGATGATAGTTATATAAGCAAAAGATTCTTACTCCCAGGCGGCTGATATCCATCATGGTGTGGGCGATTCGTTCCGCGGAGCGAGGCGAGGGCGCGTCCAAACGACTGCTGCAGTGTATGAAGTGTTTGGAGAGCCTGGCGCGAGTGCTGGTGAGGTCTCGGCAGCTCAGGGCGGCGTTGGCCGGCGCTTCACCTGGACACTGCACACAGCTACAGGTCCTCGTCTGGATATATCGCAGAACTCTGGAACACATTGGTGGATTAGACGAAACTAATGTTTTTCGGATCACTGCGCATATTTTATTATTCTTATAAGCTACTTATCCCTATATTTTACTGTATTCTCTCGGATGTGATGATGTCTCGTCCGCCCGTCGTCACGGTTAAAATACTGACGGTCTTAGATCTCGTTGATGGATTAGATTCATTACATTTACCTTTACAACTAACAGAAAAATATATGAAAGCTATTTAATAGAGTCTAAACCTCGTATATATGAGGTACCTAGTATGTATGTACATAGTACAAGCAAATGATAATGTCCTTATCATTACATATATTATCAATCCATACGCTGTATTTTTTTCGTATGAGACTAAAACAGCATTTATATGATTAGCTTCATCTGACGTCACTGGTATTTAAATGTATCCTCATAGAAGTCTGTTAGACGATTGAAGTTGTATCCTTTCATAATGCTTGCTACGATAGTTGATGTTGGAAGAGCTCGATACACACATTAAGTCATATTAACGTCCCCAGACTCTGCTGGAGGCGCTCGTTGGCCTCATGAGATGCGGGGACTCCGCCCTCACGTGTCAGGGCTCCGCGCTGAAGTACCTACCGCACGCCATACCTCACATGATCAAAATATACGACGACACGCAACTCTGGTACACAGACGGACATACGTTATTGTGACTTCACTCGCTCTTATATCTTTAGTAAAATATTTGTCTGCTTGTATTCATAAAAGTGCTTGAACGTTCATTTTAAGACCTCACAGTGAAGATTATTTATTTGGCTCACTGGTTTTCGTGTTCGCAAACACTGATAATGATAAGGTGACAGCGGGGAGCTCCGCCTGAACACTTCACACGAGCCGGAGTCATTTCACGAGCTTAATATATTTTTCAAGATTCCTGAACTTGTATTTTTGTTCCGTCCACAACTATTCATTAATACTTCCGACAATGCAGGTCGCATTTCAATTCAGACGATTTTTATTTACATATGATGAAATTATTTTCAGCGAATATCTAGTCTGGGCATTGGAGGCCCTCCCTCTGTCGCGTCTCTCGAACCAACGTCTTCACGCCCTGCTGGAGTTAGTTAGGGGCCCCCTGGGGGCCTCGGCGGGCCCCCGGGCCAAATTACTACCACACTTAGCCAGCACCCTGAGGGCCCTATTGAGGAATCCTGCTGATGTAAGAACACATAATATATTACACACACACAAACACACACACACATACACACACAACACATGACATTTCGTGTAACTCTTAACCGATCATTCGCTGGGAACGGCTCACGAGAGATAATCATCATGGTATACAAATTAAATTGTTAAAGTCGCTAAGAAATTAGTACACACACGCTTGTGCTGACTGGACACCTAAGATATGACACTCGACACTTGACACTAGATACTTGACACTAGACACTAGACACTAGATGGTGCTGAATGTCACGTGTATTAACTGTCCGTCCGTGTTCACTGCAGTGTTGGTATGTATGCACTATTGTTACTGGAAAGGTTGTATGGCTCGGATGACGTAATTAAATTAAATTAAACTTAAAAGAATAGTAAGTTATTTAATTTAAACTCGAATTCTACACATAGGAACGAATAGTGACGTCTCGTGCACGATAGACAACTTAATTTCCATATTATTATAAGATATCTCTAGATACAACTTCATACATGAAATAAATTGCATTTATTAAATTTAGATTAAAATAGGAAAATTATAATACCTAAAGTTATTTTTGCATTTCCATACAATCATGAGTTAATGTAGAGGAGTTATGTCTGTTTTATTCTATATTTGTTTCTGTTTCAACTTGGCCACGGACAGACAGACATAGCCGTCGTAATAAACAAACAGTGCCGACTTAAAACATATTATATATACGTTAAGTGACGTAACACTAAAAGCAGGAAAAGAAAAATTATATTAAAAAATATAGAGCCCATACAAAGTGTTCAGGCACATAGAATATTATTTACTTGTTATAGATAATAGTTACTTGAATTATTGCTCAAAGTATCGAAAAATATGTAACAATGTCAAGTAACGATGACCAAGCCATACATCCTCTCCAAACTATTAACGAGTCCTCTGCGACAGTCCAAGGTAAGACACGCTAAGCATGAGCCTGGCTCACACACACGACACATATTGAAGTAGATTTAAATTACTAATATTTCTCGGATGCTACGCGGAATTTATTATTTCAAAGACACTACGAAACTACAACAGTTGCTGCAAAGCGACCGGAACGTCGGCAGTATGTAGTTTTTAAAAATTATAAAATACGCGTAGTAATCCGAATAATATCAGTTTTATTTAGATTTTTAAACGAATACTCGCGAGTTTTAAATCTTATAATGTATGCATTGTCGTGAACAAATCTACTTTGATATACAAGCGTCATTATTCTTGAATGATATTGGAATAATTTTGCTTTGGATTTAGATTTAGTTGGGTTATTATATATTTGGAATAATTATTGTACTGAGTGTTGGTTAAAGTGAAAATTTTATTACGTCTATCCATTTATTTTGCTCGTCTATTACATGTCGCATTACAACCGAGATTATTATGGCAGCTCCAGTAGCTCGCGTCACATGACCGTATTAATTCTTTTTATATCTTATATTAATATTTTTATTTAATTCTTACGATCTATACGAATATAAAAATTAATTAAGGTATATTTTTCTGTGATTGATTTTCCATTGTCCTATTAATGTAAAGTTTTTTTAAAATACTTTATCAATATTTTTAGATAGTTTGCACTTGCGTCATAGTACATTATACCCACATCAGTATTTTATATAAATTAATTAATTTATATATTTGATTGTTCCAAATATATAATTTAAACGTATACGTGATGATGAGAGGAAAAATTATGAATGGATGTAATAAATGTCCGAACGCGAAGGTAAGTTCGTACAACACGTAACTAACTCCCACGTGTTATTGCAAGCCGGTTTTGTGTAACGCTTTGCATGAAAATGCAACTAACATGAGGTGTTGTTTAAGTTTTTAACGAAATAAAATTATATTTTCTGATCTCGTTTTTTATACAAAATAATATACCTTAGTAAGAAAATATAGTTGTATTTAACGAAGCATGTTTACGACTGTATTGATATTAAACATTGAGGCAGAACAATTAAAATATTTAAAGGCACTACCATCGTGAGGATGCACACAATGTAACCTAACAGTGATGTTTTAAAATATATAAAAAATAAAATAAAATAATATATCTACATACTAAATAGATCTTGACATGTAACATAATTCTTTTACCCTAATTATTATGTAAACGTATATGTATTATGTAACCCTTATATTATTTACTTTACGTGTTAAAGATATTGCTTATTCATCCGTGTGTGCATGGTGTCACGAGTGTCACTGTCAGACAAATCACAGAGCTCAGCTTTGATAAAAAAACATGGCCGCATATAAAATAACATGTTTGTGAAAAACATGTCAATTAAAAAAAAAAATTAGTAAATCGACGGGAATTTAATTTTGGGGATTTCTTTTAACATATGTTTAAAATGTCGTGTTTGGTTGAAAGTACATGTGGTTGTTGGATAGTATGTCTTGTAACGTCAGCTTAACATGTGTGAGTGTGCGTGTCGCCCTACTAATGTATAGACATATCATATATATCACACGAACACCACTCACACATAACTGACACAACACACACACACGCTATGAGGTTATTGACTTACAGTGTGGATTTAAACGTATAACTCGTTTTGAGTGACGCTCGAAGGTTTTATACTAAAGCGAGCTTTCGATGTCGCTTGCTCTATTGTGTGCAAACTCCAGATGTAGCATGAAAGACGCATATGAGAACAACGGAAATCTATTTGAATTAACATGTTCCACGTTAAACTTACTGAAAAGCATGTTTTGTCTTCTGAAACATGGCATGTCATGAGACAAAAATACGCCATTTATGAGAAAAATGTTTTATGTCCTTATAAAAATGATAGATATAAAAACATGTTAATTCACTTAGAAAATTTTAGTTGGTGTACGCTTAAAATAAAACAGAGAAACTAATGAGATAACACGCCGATCGGAGTCGTGTTGTCTCTGTATATCTAACAATACTGCTTTGTAAGCGCCGTATTATCGTCATTAAGTGCGTGTGATTGATCATTATGTTCTGATATAGGTGTCTCAAGAAGATATTTTGCTTATGTTAACATCTGAGGACTTCGTAAATCATTAATTTTATATATTTTCTCATACAACTTTTAAAGATCTCTAAATTAATACATAAAAGTATATTTTTAAACAAATATTTTGTTAATACTTCTCACGTATTCTTTAATAAGAAAGAAAATTTAAAAAAATATGGGTTTCATAAGTTTTTTCCTAATAATTTTGTATAACCTTTCTTGCCATAAAAATATAAATGATTTAAATTCAGGCATGTGATAAATATATTTGTAAATCAATTTTCACGTGGAGTAATCATTAAATGCTTTAAAATACTATCAAATATGTCCTCAGATGTAATAACTATCACACATAATTCTAATAAAGTAATGTCGTACATGGTCAATCACTCGCTATATGACCGTCCTCCGTCCGCCGGCGTGGTGAGTGTTGGTATGTCACAGTTGGACACGCCGCACAAGTTACGATCAGCGGACAAGGCCGCCAGGTTGCTGGGAGCCGACACCGCCAGCCTCCTAGATCACACGCAGCAGATGCAGATCGTATGTATAGAAGCCAAACTTGAACACACAAACCTCGATAACACTGATATTAGAGCAGACCGAGCCTCGTGCGGTAACATTACACGCAGTTTAGGTAGAAATACCGCATCGCGAACATTATAGGTTAAGGAGCTACGACGGACAACGAAACGGCTGTCTGATATATAGGAATTAAAGATTACTTTGTAGCTTTAAGATAAAGTGAGAGGTAAGATTTGATAATACAAAAAATATAAAAGCTTGCAAGAGAGATTGAGTTTGTAGTATTCATTGTGACATATTGTTTGTTTATTGTATTGAGTGATAGATGTACTTTTTTAGCTTGTTTCAAATGTAAACAGCTTCCTAACAGCTTAGAAAATAACAGTAAAAATTATGATTTGATAAGGTTGAGGAGATTTAATCACATCAAAGTATGTTTTTTATAGCTCTGTAAATAAGATTTAATTGAATTAACACTTGTATAGTTAGTAAAGCTTGAGTTACCGTTCGTTGATGTTATGGATATTACTAATCACATACGTAATTTAACGCAGCGTTGACCGAGGGAGTGAAGGTTAGTTGTCTTCCTATTAACCCAGCACAACTCCTGAATAAGCACCAAAAATACTGTTGATTGAATGTATTGAACGAAATGCTATGAGCTGATTATATATCTTGCATCAGGTGGAGTTGTGTGTGGAAACTTTAGGCGAAGTAGTTTCTCTTCTCGCGAGAGATGATGTCGGTCCAGTGGCTGCGGATAGAGGAGAACTAGCGAGGTCTTTGTTACCGACGGTGTTGAGGATAGCGAACAACATCATGAAGGACAGGAATAAGGAAGATGGAACACCTCATGATGATCTACTTCCGGTGAGCTTTGGGACAAACTAAGTCTTGGACTAGATTTATATTTAAGTAACTAAAATCAAATAAGATCATAAGATATGAAATTTTAATATAGTTCCGCTCCCGATAGATCCAGAATCTTTAAAATAGTAGAAAATATTAACGACTAACAATATCTTAGAAGAAAATCGTCAGAATTGTGTTAATTTCAATCTACCTTCAATTTGTCTTATAGTTAGCAAGTATCCAGTCAGTGCAAAAACTTATAATAATAATAATTATACGTTTTCATTCAACAGCGTAAGCTAATATGCGTGCTGCTAGACATGATGCGTCAGATGTCTTTAGAGCAGTACACGCTGGTGGTGCGTTCGTTGGGCGGGGGCAGAGCCCTGGCCGCGGATGCTCTGTCGTTCACCGGAGCCCTACTCGCACGACCCGTGTTCAAACAGCACTGGGCTGACATGCTGCATCTACAGCACTACGTTATGCTGCACACTTTGAGGTACCTTGATTGTAGAACTATAATAACTGATAACTTATTAAATTAGAGGGAACCTTAATAATATACATCATACTGCATAAATTGCTATAATAAAAAAATATTTCTCTGTTATCGATGTAAATAAATCTAAAATCTAATTTTGTTATAGGCAGCAAATATCGTGCATGTAGATTTAAAATATTTCATATATATTTTGGATATGCTAACGAAAAATATAGATGAATTTATTATTTCTTTATTCTTAACTTCCCTCACATTTTTTACAACTTTAGCAAATAAAAACTCACAGATTATTAGCGACGTCGCTGCGGGAGGATCTCAACGAGGAGAATTCAGACCAATCGCACGTGCACTCCACGTTACAAGACTGGTTCGTTACATTGAGCGCCTTGGCGTGCTCCAAGCCGTTGCAGCTGGAAACATTACCGGCGGCGAGGAGGCAGAGAGCCGTCATACTTTACGGGGACATCAGGAGAAGCGCCGCGAGCTTGATGGCCGACATTTGGTTCAGTCTCGGTAAAGAACATACTTACATCAGCGGCCAATTCAATAGGAGCATTTTATATATGCAAATCTCTTATAACAGTAACTCGTTACGATTCTATAACAATAGCTTGCAATCGAGACTAGGGAAATATCTCACATGTAGTGAGTTACGGAATGTATCTTAGAGTATGGCTTGACCTACTAAGAGTAAGTAAATAATTAATTGTTGAGTTACTAAAGTATAATAACACTTAATTCGTCATTGAAAGAGAAAATCCTTTATAGTTGCCAATAAAATAATGTTATATGAAAAATATTTAATAAATCGATTTAGAAGTTAAGAAAAACCAGGGAGGGCTACTAGTATACCTTATCAGTATTAAATATCTTTTATTAGTATCAGTAAATTAATTATTTATGTATAGATATCTTATCATATTACTTCTCAAAGTGATATCTACAGCAATAGTATCATACAACTGAACACTTACATGTATAATCGAGTGATATGGAGGGTAGTTGATTAAAAAATAATATATATTTTCAGAGGAACACAAGAGATTCTTCATCCCGTCCCTGGTGAAGCCTTTCCTCGAAGTGAGCTTCCTGAGAGACGATGAAGTCAGGAACACTACGATACCCTTGTTCTATGATATGATGAAGACCGAGTTCAAGTACACCGCTGACACCGAAGGTAAGACTATAATATTAACCGACGGCAGGAAAAGAGGGGTTCAGTATTTAATATCATGTTTCGTGACCGAACTAACTAGTAACTATCACTTATAAACATTTTAAGCATCAACGCGTTCATATCAAGTGAATAAGACATTCATTTTTTTATATATTATTATAACATGAATTACTGTTTTTGTAATTAATTTGTTAAAATTAATTCAATTCCCTTATATTATCTTTATCTTCTGTCATATTGTCTTTATAATTGGTCAACAACTATTTTCTATGATACAGTTTTCATCAATTTGTAAATTGTACATTATTATTTCTTACAAACAATATTACAAAACCCCTCTTTTCCATTTGTCGTCAGTTTTGATTCGAGTATTAGGAATGTCGAGATAAAATAATATTCTCAAAGAAAAATAGAGGAAAATTCAATCGCCATTTGCAGGACTCGACCCCGCCACGGCCGCTGACAACGTTTTCCAGTTACTTTTCCAATTGAGTTATCGTGTTCTGACTTAAGTTGGGGAATAAAAGTTTATATAAACATATCGATATTTACTATCGTAATATAATATAATATTCCAGGTGAAGGGAATCTACTTCGCCTGGAGAACGAGCTGATCGACAAGCTGGACGTTCTGGCGGAGTCCGGCCTGGGAGACGCGGCGTGGCGGGCGAAGTTCGTGTCCATGTGCGGGGCGGCGTGCGTGGCGGGCGACGGCGGCGAGCTGAGCGGGGCGGGCGGCGCCCTGGTGGCCGCGGCCGCCCGACAGCTGGACGCCTTGCTACAGTACAGAGCGGCGCCCACACACCACAGGATGTACCTCGTCACGAGCGTACTGAGGTTCTACGAACAGATCAAACGACCTCACATGTACATACGGTGGGTAGAATAGAATTATTCATTAAACTTGGAATGCATATAGAACAAGAAATTCTAGGACAATTAATTTTAGTTATTTTTCCAATTAAACTATACTACGCTTATTCGATTTCGTCAATAATGTATGTATTTACATCGTCCTATCGAACTCGAGCTGCCATCTATTGGGTGTTCTTGCGAAACTAATAATTTTAACGGCTGGTCGTATGTTCGTTCATATTAATACGTATCTCCATGTTAATAACCGTCCTAAACTAGTTCAATCCGGTTCCAACAGCTACGTTCATCGCCTGGTGTCTATGCACCGCTCGTCTCAACACTGGGCGGAGGCCGGTCTAACGTTGCAACTACACGCCAAACTGTTGGACTGGAGCGAGACTCCCCTCCCTCCCCGCCTCCGACACCCCGCCTGTGACGACTATCACACACACCTGGATCTGAAGGTATTATTGGGGCTGGAGTAGAATAGAAAAATTATTACAATAGTATAATCAACACGCTTTAAAATATGATTCGGAAAATGGTCTCAGAAAGACAGAAGATATGCAAGAAAGTGGAAGTAATATGTTCGGATTAATACGCGTATTATTTAAAAAAAACTACACACTCCCGACGTTAGGGTTACTACAGCAACCGTGATCAAGGGCGGACGGATGTCATCACGCCATGTAGTTTGAAAAATAATAAAATAAGAGGAAGTAATCCGAAAACATTAGTTTCATTTAAACGAATACCCGACAAAATATTAGAGCTCTTTATACGTAGGAAAACTTATTAGAGACCTTTGATGGGACGTTACTATAGCTGACGAAAAGAAATACATTATAAATACTCCAGTTTAGATTATTTATTTATATGAATGCTCATTAAGTCTCGGTTAGCAGCTGTGTGACATACGTGCATTGTATCGGGTCGACAGATAGCGTTATACCAGGAGGTGGCGAGTCTGTTGGAGATGGGTCACCAGTGGGAGTTGGCGGTGGAGGTCATCAAGGAGCTGGTGTGCGTGTACGAGGACCGCGGCCAGGGGTACGCCGCCCTGGGCGCGCTGCATGACCAGCTAGCCAGGCTGTATCGAGCGCCCCTGGAGCACACGCGTCTACAACCCGCTTACTTCCGGGTGCGCTACCTGGGGAGGGGATTCCCCGAACATTTGAGACATCCCAAGGTAATTTATGAATGTCTAGTACACTAGATATATTTGTTTTCTATCTAAGACATGTATTGTTCGGGAGGAAGTAATGTTTAGACGAATTTTAATTGCCATCGTTTGTTATTCCTATCAAGTATCCAACGGATTTCAATACACAGCATGTCGTGGATATTGATAACGTGTATGGCAGTGCAACAATTAGTTCTATAATGACCAAGTAACAAATAACATATGTATATATGAAATATATTTTAACTCTCTCTTAAAATTATACTCTTTTAATAATCATCAATAAACCCCAACACCTCATCTTTGTTGTCGGTTAATAAGTCAATGAGTGTTCCAGGGGTTCGTGTACCGCGGCAACTCGTGCGACATGCTGCATAACTTCAAGGAGCGGATGTTGGACGAGTGGCCGGAAGCGGATGTGCTGCTCAAACTGGACGAGCCCGGTGCTGACGTCACAGACTCGGACGGACAGTGTATCCTTTTTATATAATACTACCTTACGCCCGCGACTGCTGCCGGGACAGAGACAAAGTTAATAATTTAATCTTAAATAAATATCGGATCAGTCGAGTAGCTATCACCTAAAATGACCAACATTCATTAATCAGTGCTTATATATTTTATTCTATTATATCATGAAAGAAATCAATGTATCCAGAACTGACATCAATTAATTCTTGATACGTACTTCGAAGGCAGCTCTAGTAGGTTCGTTTCAAATTTGGTGAGATAAGGAGAGGAGCTTGGACAGTAGAGCTGAGCGTTTAACGCGCGTTAGTTAGGGGCCCCTTAAACCTACACCTGGGTCGCAAGTCCCAGGCACTGTTGGAGCTCCTCTCCCTGCAACGCGATGGCCCCGGCACCCGCACGGTGACTCCATTGAATGCTAAGACGTTTCGTCTCCTCTCCAGTTGAACTTCTACAAACTATACTATCTATAGAAATAATGGGCTTAGTTTGAAAAAATACACAGGTTTCGGAAGTTTTATTCAAAGCCCCGTGTTTCTTCCCCGGTTCTGTTCGTATATATCCTTAATGAGCAGCAGTCCTACAAATCAACGCCGTGACGCCGGTGATGGCGGACAAGTGGAAGAAGTTCCTGAGCCGCGCGGTGGACCACCAGGTCGTTAACTACTACGAGCACAACAACGTTAACACGTTCGTGTACTCCCGGCCCTTCCATAGGAACGGTAACTTCATCATATACTATACCATATAGCAAATAACAGCTTCTTACTTCATACTATATGTAAGGTATACAAACATAATATTATTTGCAATATCTATATCTGTTTGTTCCGGATTATCTCTGAAACTATTGCACATATTTTAAAGGGCCTCCCACCGACCGATAGCTGAGGAAATGGAGAGTGACTTTAGCTACTTTCGTTTTATGAATTTTATTTCCTCAATTAATGTCACAAAAGTAAAACGAAGCTGCGATCACAACTAGTGCTCAATGACAAACCGGTCAACAGATCTTTGGAAAACGTGTAACGAATATCCCTACATTCCTCCATTCTTAAACATAATTCTATATATATATATATAACGGGGTAGTGAGGGGGCGTTCGTATTTTGTCATCTTCAATTAAATAAGTATGGCTTCTATATTTACTTTGATTTATCACGATCACAATTTTATTACAATCCATTAAAAATAATGAAACACGACGCGGATGCCAACGGATGAACTATCGGAGCGAGTGAAGTCAGTCGCACGCTGGCGCGCGTCTCCCGCGCGGTGTCCTCGGCGACACGAGGACGCCGCCCACTTGACGGCGGGGCGACTCAGCCGAGTCAATGTTGGCTGGACGTTCCGTGTGACAGGCTCCGTGACGCGTCTCCGTGTGTTGTATTTCAGATGACTGTATCATCGACCCCCGCGACGACCGCACCGGCGCCGGAGAGTTCGCTACCAGGTGGCTGGAGAGGACGGAGCTCACCACAGCACACGACCTGCCCGGTACGGAGAGACTCACACAGAATAGACACGCCGGCTGACTCACACACGCACTGAAACATATGTGTATTATTGAACAGTTGTAATGTCTAAAGCTAAATGCTTAGCGACTTTTAAAATTAGCTCCAGAATCAATTCTATTTTAAAATCTCACTGGCCTTAAGAACTAACCTTCCAGTGTCTGTTCACCGACACAAGGTCTGCACGTGTACTGTACTTTGTCTTTATATTTCAATGAAGCGTTCGACCAAAAATTTTAATCACATCGAATATTATATTACTATGCGTAAACCACTACTTATAAGATATATTCAATAGCTATAGATTAGTGAATTAATATCAAAAATTAAATTACCTGTATGACAGTTAATAGTGACTGTACTGAAAGGGGTGTAGTAATTCTGATATAGATGAATACTAACTTAATGTTCCAGGTATCCTCCGCTGGTTTCCCATCGTATCGACCAGGACTTACTGGGTGTGTCCCCTGGAGGTGGCCGTCGAGACGATGACTCACACCAATAAAGAGCTCAAAGGGCTCATCCACTCCACTCTCTCCCCGTCCGCTCCCCTGCACCCTCTCACTATGAGGCTTCAGGGCATACTAGATTCGGCGGTCCAGGGAGGGTTAGCGCAGTACGAGAAGGCATTCCTCGCCCCCGCCTACCTCGAGAGGAGACCGGAGCACAGAGAACTGCTCGGAAAACTGAAAGATCTCATCGCGCAACAGATACCGCTACTCAAATATGGTAAAAAATTAATATCAAATACGTAATTATCATCAGTAGCGCATACAATGTTATAAAAAAATCGACTTAGTATACATTTTTAATATGTATCGCTCGTTTTCAATTCAATTGAAATGAAATGTTAGTAAATGTTCTAACACATGAACTAAAGGCTACACAAAGGTCGAATACAAATGTATGTCAAATGACACGGCTTATTTATGTCGGTGTGTGTTTCTCTGTACAAAGAACTTGTTATTCATACAATTCACGTCCAAATAATTATAATAATGATTGTAACAGAAGCTGTTGGTTATTTGTAATTAAATAATAAATAAACACAGGTCTGGAGGTGCACGCGTCCCGGGAACCCATACGAGACCTTCACGCGAGACTTATTAATTGTTTCCGAGAAAAATATGGAAGACAGGTGAGATACACATACACGCACCCACACACACACACACACGCACAAATCGTATAGTAGAAAGAAAGTCTCCACTATCCTGTATGAAGTCGTTACGTTTTTTCCGTCAGGTGAGTCCGGGAATAAGTAATCATTGACTTTGTACAAACTCATATGTTACTTGTTATGTATGTTTGTCTATTCATATGACATCTCGAGACACGCGTATCTAAGAAAGATATATTTTAAATTATTCTTGCGTTGAGGTTTTGTATACGTTCCGTTAAGCTGATTGTGACGTCATTCTAAATACAAAATGGCGGAACACTCATGAAAGCGGACTAGATATATACGCTCTAACAATATAGCTATCAAATAAAAATGATTGCTGAGAAGACATTAGGAAAATATGAGCCTTATTCCAAATTTCTCATTATAAATCCCAACAGTCCTTAGAACTCATCGACAGTTAGTTCTGAGCTCAATAACTATTGCCTGTTTTAGCTTCCACCATTTAGTTTTGATCATAACTAATAGTATTTCTGTTTCCAGGTGTACGAGGGTGATTCTGACCCTCCAGAGGTCCAGCTCAGACCTTCTGCGAGACGAGACAACGACAACAGACTCTCAGACCTCTCCGCGGGCAACGAGTGAGATAGATATAACATATATGACACTCTCACACACAACAGTTTAGCGTCACACACACACACACACAAGTTTTTCAAATAACTACGCTTTTAATATTTTATATCTACGGTTAGTTTGCTTTAAAGCAGCCGTGGCCTGGGGCGGACGACGCGAAAGTCACTATATATACATCTCAAATGACTAGTCATTTGAGACGTATAAAAACTGGCAATACTTTATTTATTTATAGTTAAAACGTATTTATTTCTTTAACAAACACATTTTTCTATTTCAGGACGACACCGAAATCTAAATTCTCCTTCAACTCGGCGATCAGTTGGACCAGGTAATGATTTAATACGAGAGACGAATAAATAAATACATCCTGTATAACACCACGCGCGGACCATCATACAATAAAATGTTTAAAGTGCCACGTGGTCATTAAACAACACTTTTCATATATCATATTTGAACATCCTGTCTGTGTTCAAAACACAATACGCGAACACGTGAATACATTCCCAGACTTAAATTTCCTACATTTATTAAGTCGTTTATGAGAGAATAGTTTGCGCCCCCTGCTATTAGTGCTTTTATATCTGCTACCTTTCTCCCCGGAATTGCTTCTCTCCCATATATTGTATTGTGAAATTGTAAATTTTTTAACACATCAATCAATCGCAGGACGTTTTGTAATGTGATTGTATGTTTATTTCTGATGATATATGTTGTGCCTACACAGTGCAGAAAATTCAAGTGAATTCAGCGTCTCCAAGCGCGATACTGTTTTAGTATTGAGTATCCTTCAATACATTGAATGTTTTTTTTTCATTTATCCTATCACAGTAACCACATTGTACAGTACGCAATTAAAAATAACGAAATAACTGACATACATTTGTTTCATTATATACAAATTTATTATAGAAACAGCAGCACTGCGACCCTCACTCCTCGACACGGGAAACGAGTTAAAAACAGAAAGGTGAATATATAAATATATATGAGTAAACTATCCCCTTGTACAGTAAACATGAAGCTGCTGAGGATGTGTGTGTGTGTGTGTGTGTTGTTTTTTAACGTAAAATATACTGAACGGGTTTTGATAAAACTTTCCAGTGATGCAGTTCAGACACCGGAACAACACGGGCATGATGATTTATTGAAATATTGTACGTAACTAATTATCCGGTCATGTTAGTTACATTTTGTATGAAGTCGTGTCACAGACTATAGATGGCGCCGCCAGTTACCATAACTGTTTAAATTATCTCATATTTTTAATTCATTATTAACATTTTTTTTGTCAAAAAGCAATTAAAATTAATTATGTAAACTGTAAATTCGTTGTTAATTCCATAACAAATTCCAGAGTGAAGTAAGTCTGCAGTCGAGCACTAGTCAATGGTACGCGCCCACGAACGGTAACGTGAGCGCCATCAACAACGCCATCAACAGCGCGTTCAACAGCGCGCTCATCAACAGTAACAACAGTATCAACGGGAACTCGCACGGAGAGTCCTCGCCGCTTAGAGAATTGAGGCAGGAGGTATGTAGAGCAACGTGGCATTTTATAATCATTCTTCCTAATACAACTAGTCAATTTGTCTGTTTAAGTAATTTCATCAAACAATCAATCCACCCGCTAACAGTCAAACAGGTTTCCTCTCACGTGTCGTCGTCTCCATTAAGTCGCTATTAATATCGCATTTAATATACAAAAGTATTTAAAAATGGGTTGATGTAACTTTCCAGTTAGTGTCGGAGCGGCCGCCGCGGGCCGAGGAACGCGAGCGGAGGCTGTCGCAGCGGACGAGCTATATTACTATCAGTGAGCCGCACTCCAACAGAGATTCCATGGGTAATACGGAACAGACACACACATACATAATATATGTATATATACTCTTCAATAACTACTAAAATATTTTAATCAATCTCTCACATAACATTTTTCGAATTTATTAAGTGTATTTTATTATTTTTAACGGACAGCCGAGATGTCTGCCGTGATCACGGTTGCTGCAAAGTAACGGAAACGTCTGGAGTATGTAGCTAAAATAATTAAATCGCGTAGTCAATCCGAAAAAGTCGTGGTGGCCTGGAGGGTAAAGGCCCGCCTCTCACACGTGAGGGCGCGGGCTCGAAACCTGGCAAGTACCAATGTCATCTTTTCCGAGTCATATGTACTTTCTAAGAGTATTTAGACACCACTGACGGACGGTGAAGGAAAACATCGTGAGGCAAACTGGTCTTATAATTTCAAAATATAAGACTGAAATCGCCAACCCGTCTTAAGCAAGCGTGGTGATTAATGCTCTAACCTTCTCCATGTGAGAAGAGGTCTTTGCTCAGTAGTGGGCTGCTATAGGCTGATGAATAAATGAATGAGTAAATCCGAAAATATTAGTTTCATGCTGCCAGAGGTCACGAGGAAGAATACTGATTGTTTAAGCGATTTTTACCCAATATTATAAGTGAATATTAATTACTGGGCTTAAAATTTGATTATAGTGTTTTACCCGAGCCCTGACTGGCAACACATTTGTTATAATTAATACAAACATTCAATTTTAACTTCACTCTTTAATTTCTTTAATCGAGTCGAGCAAAAAACTGTGATAGTTATTTCTGGCAATTTGTATAATATGTCCGTTGACACGCGGCTTCGGCATTTTATAAACATGAACCTAACCTGACCCGAGGAGCCTGCCGCGGCAAATTACAAATGCGGTACTGATGTCATAAAACTATATACATTATACAACCTGTGGCCGGACATATAAAATTTGGCTCCTACGGTTACAGTGTGTAAAATCATCTGTTGTCATAGAACTCAGACCAACAACTCGCTTGCACTAGTTACAATCTTAATACGGACATAACAGAAAAATGTATTACATAATATGATCTACGATGAAATCATTTTACTTCAATAAATATAAATTCCCAGGAACGACGGACTCCAACCAGGAGGAGGAGGAGCCGCCGCCTCTACCGCAGAAACAGTCCCGCAGTATGGAACACGACGAGGAAACGACCGTCAGGCACAACTATGACCTGGTGCTGGCGCCCAGGACCTCCTACCTGTACTCCTCCAAGAGAGACAGGGCGCCCACACCGCCGCCCAAGAAGAGGAACCAACAGCTGTAGACGGAGACGGAGATGGAGCAGTACGTGTAGGAGCGATAGGGATGGAACGAGAGCATGTGCGACAGGGACGGAGATATCGCAGTATGTGCGAGAGTGATAGAGATGGAATAACAGTGTTTGTGAGAGGGACGTAGACATAACAGTACGTGCAGGAGTGACAGAGACGGAATGTATACGAGATTTATACGGATATTATGATGTGAGAGATAGAGTGAGTCGATTATATAGGTGAATGCGAGGAGATAATGTTTGTTGAGACATTTTATATTATGTACAAAGTTTGTTCCATGAAACTGTAGAATACGCTGGCTTTATAAAGGAAAGTAGTATGACCAGTTCTCATTATAACGATGCAAGTCAGGCATGAAACGATCAGAGATACGTATATCGTTCTACGTTTGATATATTTATTTGGAATGACGTCATCTTGAGTTATCTCCGTGTTACTGAAGTAACTTAATATATCCATTTAGTTATCATTATAAATAACTCTTGAGTAATTTTTATACATTTATGTATATTACAAAATAAATATATATATTATATCATTTTAATATTAAGCCAAAAATGTTTCTTCCACCGAAATTCTTCCAAAAAGAAAAGATAAAAATATATTTTGTACGCCATCTTCCAAAGTATAGTGTCATATATACAATTAACATATAATTATTTATAATCTCAGTGCCATGATATACAGAATTGATCAAACCGTTATTGATATTCTATAGTCTATACATTATGTGACTCGGGTCGTCTAACGTTACCTGTACAAACAGTGCCTCCATAGAGTGACTTCATATTAATTCATATATAAACGAATGTAAACCTTATTGTAGTTTAGTTAAGGTTGATTTTTCCATGATATTCGCTTGAAATTGCTTTAATACTCAACTTTCAACAAACCGACTGAAACAAACGACGTAAGCTCGATAGAGTTTAAACATAACTATAAATATTAGTTATATTATTATTATTTGTATATAAATTATTGTAATTGTTATTTCTAATAAACAAGTTACTGAAATTCATTCGTTTTATTTTTAACCTTTATTTTAATAACACAGATAATATAATGTAACATGTCAGATCGAATATCATTAAGAACACTGTTTAAGTGTTATCTTAATATGAATAACATAAATGTATGTAGAGATCATATATATATATATATATATTTTCTAGTTTCCTCTAACAAAAGTGTTTCTGGTAGAGATCTCTCTTTATATATAAGTTATCCTTTGCACATCGCATATATTTTATTTCTACTTTTGGTACATACATTAATCAATTAATTCAATGTTTAACTGAAAAAATAAGTCTCAACTGTCCATATTAATATAAAGATAAACAGAATCGAAGTTCTGAGCTTTGACAACTAAGGTAATATCGTAATGAGACACGCCATAAACACTGATTATTATTGTATAAAAAACAAAACTGAAAATAATTTGCATTTGCTATAAATATATCAATCTATAACATATTGATATTAATGTATCTGTTGTAAGGAATGTACAAAAAAAAAACAATGGACACATAATATTTCAAAAAAATATAATTACTATTACTAAACAAAAGATAAACCGGTAATTTAAACGATTAGTTGAGTATAGATTTCATGTAGACAGGTCTGTTCACTTTACCCCCTCTCCCAATCCCCTCCCTCTGCGGATCTCAGTAATGCGACATGCGATACACGGACGGTGACAATAAGGTGATTTACTGAAATTATCAAAGTCTCAATTGGAACATAATACAAATTACATCACATTTAATTTTCTACGTTAAGCTTCACAGTAGAAGTATGAACTTTAAATATTTTAAACTAATTAATTAACAGTACTACGTGGTTCCAACATATAGTAAATATACCGCGGAATCCGTTACGAGAGAACAAGAGCATGTTCTATATGAATTATCATAATCCAATGTTTGTCAACACAATTAACGTCAAATAAACTAAGTCTTACTTCAATAAGACATTTGGGTGATGTTTTTCATAGTTTTAAACCGATTAAGATGTAGGCCTTCACCCACTTTGATAACGGTGAATTGTATTTTTAGAAAAACTGTTATAAATCACGAGGTACGTGTTACGAAATGTACTTACATAAAAAATTAAAAAACAAGCAGAACCTAATTAATAATAGTAATAAAAGTATTTTTTTTATATAATTAAGTTATTTACGTATAGAGATAGGAGTTTATTAAGTAATTCCTCTGTGACCAATCCATCTCTTCTGCGAGAGATTGGTTACAGGTAAAGCTTTTATAACTACCCACATAGACTACGCTGTTATGTTTTTAAAAATTTTAACTATCAAGCAGTAAGCTGAGAAATGTTAAATTAGGAATAATTGAACAAACAAAACTAGTTTTAATTCCTGTTTTCTTTGTATTGTATTAAAAATAGTTCTCAAACCATAATGACTGAAAACATAAATGTATTTAAAAAAATCTAACAGACAACATTATATTATGTAGCATAACACATGAACAGAAGCCAAGTAACAGAATTCATTATAAAGCATTTAATTTTATTGCACCTCATTCTAAACTAATTTTTTTGACAACAATACAGTTCTGTAAATATAATTAAGAGCTTGTTTAATTAGTATATATTTCTTAGACGTCAACATGTAACTAGAAAATTTAATATTAAGTTAAAATTATCAGAATAGTTAATGTTCTAAAATCTAAAATATTATTCCTTTTTATCAAAAGGTTCCGCGCTCATGGCGATGCTTATTTATGTAAGCGATAACGAGATTTATTTAATGATACATATTTCTGTTTTGTCATCAATAATACCTATCTGGTATTATTTCTTCTGAGTTTAGACGAAAAAACATAAGATCATACAATTTTGGAACCGCAGTTTTATTATTTATAACAACAAAAAAATTAATAACATACATTCAAAGAAAGTGTTCAGGTTGAATAAAAAATAAGATTGTCTTTTCCGGCCTACTATGTTAATTTTTCAGATTAGGACACCCGTTTCTTGGTATCATATAATTAACGAACAAGTTACTTATGTTACAGAGTTTATCAATGGCGTTTTTATGCATTGGATAGATTAAATGGCAGTTCTGGTTTCAGCGCTACTGACTTCATTATCAATTAACATTAACAGCCACAATTATAATTTCCAATCAGGTTACAGTCAATACTTTAAAGTAACAGTCCGTAATAATTAAATATTGATTTAAATCATTAGCGTTATTCATATTTAAGTACCCTTGTAACAAATGATTTCATAGTGATTAGCGCCGTACGCAGAGAAACTACTCGTTTGGCATTTTTTAAATCATGTTACGGAATCGGTAAGACAACAAGATTTTTTTAAGTTCAATTAAAATACTCCAACTATCAGTAACGAATAAAGATTTATTATGTGGTGTATCAGAATAAAATCATTATATATACATACTGATATAAAACGTATTGTCAATATAAATAATATAAGCAATGTATGCTGTAATACATATTTTAAATTCTTCTGTTTATCGTGAAGATGGCAAAGAAAATACATTCGTTTAGCGTGTTCTCGCCTTAAACATATTAGTTTAAAAGACTTGTCGGCGCAACGACATTTAAAAAACCATTATAAAGGGTAGTTGTTTCATATGTATCGTTGTTTCATATGTATTTCACTTTAGAGGGTAGATGTGACATAAACAATGTCAAGGCGTTAGTAATAACTTTAACAAAATTATTTGTTTTATAGATCGTCGTAGGATTTGTATTGAAGGAAAGTAAATGGCAATTCGTATCGTGATTTGTAATATGTAAAGATAAGTTATTTTGTGAGTTTTAGTAAAACACAAACTTAAACAGTAACTATTTTGTAATCAATGTTATTCCATTATGATTTCTTTAAATTTTAAATGGCAATATAAAGTTTAGTTGGTTTAATAATTGATTACGAAAACTTTTGTAATGATTACTGTTTATTTGAATTACTACGAATAATCTTTGTAACTTATTATTTAAAATTAAGAGTAAATGTAATGACTCCACGAAAACCATTTATATTCGGAAACATCTGTGGCGACGACACAGTGGTGTGAGAGCTATCCAGGAGAAATTACTAAGTGTTAGTTAAAGTTGAAAATAAAGTGGTGTGAGTAAGTGAGAGTGCTTTATTGGTGAAAATGGATAACCTGATAGGTGGAAATAGTGTTATGTGACGATAACATCGCTGACGTCACAGCTCCTAATAATCAACTTGGACATGGCTCTTCGACATCAGAAGTGGGATTACCTACTTCTACTCGTCCATCTGACAATACTGGAGGCTCTGTTGCAGTGGTAAATACCGAATTATTATTATTTTTTTTTTTTCACAAATGCTAAAAGTGATAAAGCGTATGTCGATCGTATTCCTGGTCAACCAGAAGCCAAAATTAAAATTACTGATACCTGCCATCATATGACCGGGACATGAATGTTGGAATCAGAGAATGGTGTCAACATATTACAACTGCAATGGAAACCTATAACTTTACTGATTACGAAATCAGAATGAAGGTCCGGAGTCTACTCAGAGGACGCACAAAGTTATGGGTTGACAATTGGTTAATATTTACAACAACGTGATCGGAATTGCGGGATGTTTTGATTACGACTTTTCACATCGAACCAGAGACTGGATACTCGCGGGACATCGTTCGTTTTAAAGAACATAACTATGATAATACTACACATACGCTTAAAAGATAACGATAGATATGTAGAACGTAGACCATATCGATTAAGTCCTGTGAGGAAGGAAACAGTTCGTTCAATTATTAAGGAATTACTTGAACATAAAATTATTCGAGAAAGAAACAGCACCAACAGAGCTGTATACAGATGATAGTAGCATTGGATACGGAGCAGTTCTAGCTCAGATCGTTAATGGGCGCCGTCATCCAGTATGAGTCAAAAAAAAAAAAAAAAAAAAACTACTGGCGCGGAGAGCCGGTACCACTCTTATGAGCTCGAGACTCTGGCAGTAGTACGGGCAACAAAACATTTTCGACACTATTTATACGGTTGAAAGTTTAAAATTGTAATGCTTTGAAAGCATCCAAACATAAAAAGGATTTACTTCCGTGAATTCATAGATGTAGAAACCCATCTAATGAAATATCTGTCAATATGATAAGCAAAGACATGGAATGGTTACAAATAGAACAAAGACTCGATGATTTACTTCGTCCTTTAATAAGATAGCATGAGCAGCGACCACGCAGCCGCAAACTATACACTAAGAGAAGGTGTCCTAAAGAAAATTTTAACAGATCCTGTGCTTGGCCAACATGAAGTCATTGTCGTTCCTATCATCATTTCAGGGGAGTATAGTAAATTCATTTAAATGAAACTAATATTTTTCGGATATACGCGTGCTTTAATTTTGTTAAAATTACAGGCTCCCGACGTTTCGGTTGCTTTTCAGCAACCGTGATCATGGGCAGACGAGAATTTAATAAATTCATTTCACACCGCATTACATCACCCAGGATGGGAGAGAACTCTTCAAAAAATAAAAGACATATGTTTTTGATAAAATGAGTACTTTAATCAGAAGATTTGTTAAAAATTTTATAATTTGCAGAACATCAAAAAACTCGTCAGGTAGCAACAAGTACGACTTCATCCAATCCAGAAACCCACGGCAGCATTTCAAGAAGTACATATGGATATTACCTGGAAATTAGGAACTAGGAGTAGTGAAGGATCAGTCTCGCAGCCTTGAAACGATTAGTACATCTTTTTGGAACACCAGTTCAGATCATGGTTGATGGAGGTCGAGAGTTTCTCGGTGAATTCAAAGTTTATTGTAACCGCTTTGGGAGCAACATACATTCAATCGCACCAGGAATAAGCCGAGCTAAAGGACAGCTTGAAAGTATCATGAGCACTTTAAGAAATGCCCTAACTATTATAAAAATTACACTACCGAAAACTGGCAGACTGCTCTTGAAGCATTGCAACTCTCGTTTAATTGCACGCCTCATAGAGTTACTGGAGTTGCACCTCTAACTCTTCTCACTCGTCGGCAGCATTGTGTGCCATCGGAACTATTAAGTTTAATTGATTTTGGGAATGAATTTATAAATTTTGATGTATTAGAGGAATATGTGCAACAGAAAATGTTGGCTTCGGCGGAATATGATAAACAGAGTTTTGAAAAAAAATTAAGGTTAAGCTACGTTCATTTAAAAGAGGTGACTATGCATTAATCAAAACTAATCCTCGTAAACAAACTTCTTTGGATCTGAAAAATACTGAACCATACGAAATATACAAAATATTGGAACGTGATCGTTACATGCTAAAACGTGTAACCGGTAGAGGCCGGCCGCGTAAGTTAGCTCATGATCAATTACGTCCAGCACCAAATCCAGCAGCAGCAGGAACCGTGTCGGCGGATCAGATTGATGATCCTCCACATTACGACAGTCCCTTAAATGTTGAAGCTTCTGAAAATTTAGAAGTTGAATCCAATGAACGATCAATAAACTTGGTCCAACATTCATTGCTTAGTAAAGTATCAATTTATTGACAATTGTCTTTATTAAAAGATCTCTCAAGTTGAGGAACTTGACATGAGGTCAATAAAAAAAATTTTAGAACCTGTACTAAAATATTACCTTTCTTCAAATCTTTTAGAGCCTCTGTGGACCACGGACAAAAGTCCTAGACCACAGCATCGACCTACCTCAATCCCTTAGAGCCCCTGTGGACCACGGCGTACAAGACCGCCCAGACCACAGCAACATCATAAAATCAATATCCTCTGTGG
The DNA here is from genome assembly GCF_018135715.1 of Danaus plexippus. Classification (NCBI taxonomy): domain Eukaryota; kingdom Metazoa; phylum Arthropoda; class Insecta; order Lepidoptera; family Nymphalidae; genus Danaus; species Danaus plexippus. The sequence goes on along the minus strand of NC_083551.1, from coordinate 5,704,946 downwards.
ACCACGGACAAAAGTCCCAGACCACAGCATCGACCTACCTCTATCCCTTAGAGCCCCTGTGGACCACGGCGTACAAGACCGCCCAGACCACAGCAACATCCTAAAATCAATATCCTCTGTGGACCACGGACGAAAGTCCCAGACCACAGCATCGACCTACCTCAATCCCTTAGAGCCCCTGTGGACCACGGCGTACAAGACCGCCCAGACCACAGCAACATCATAAAATCAATATCCTCTGTGGACCACGGACAAAAGTCCCAGACCACAGCATCGACCTACCTCTATCCCTTAGAGCCCCTGTGGACCACGGCGTACAAGACCGCCCAGACCACAGCAACATCCTAAAATCAATATCCTCTGTGGACCACGGACGAAAGTCCCAGACCACAGCATCGACCTACCTCAATCCCTTAGAGCCCCTGTGGACCACGGCGTACAAGACCGCCCAGACCACAGCAACATCCTAAAATCAATATCCTCTGTGGACCACGGACGAAAGTCCCAGACCACAGCATCGACCTACCTCAATCCCTTAGAGCCCCTGTGGACCACGGCGTACAAGACCGCCCAGACCACAGCAACAAACCCACTTCAATAAAAGTAAGCAAAGATGCGTGGAGCATTTTGCATTAAAAAAAAAAAAAAAAAAAAAAAAAAAACACAGGTTCAGAGAATCCAGGTGATCTCTTTAATACAGCGTATGTTGATACGTTGATATATCACAACAAAGTAAAACTGGTGCAGGGCACGCACCAGGCCGCAGAATGGCCGTGTCGGCGCAACGACATTTAAAAAACCATTATAAAGGGTAGTTGTTTCATATGTATCGTTGTTTCATATGTATTTCACTTTAGAGGGTAGATGTGACATAAACAATGTCAAGGCGTTAGTAATAACTTTAACAAAATTATTTGTTTTATAGATCGTCGTAGGATTTGTATTGAAGGAAAGTAAATGGCAATTCGTATCGTGATTTGTAATATGTAAAGATAAGTTATTTTGTGAGTTTTAGTAAAACACAAACTTAAACAGTAACTATTTTGTAATCAATGTTATTCCATTATGATTTCTTTAAATTTTAAATGGCAATATAAAGTTTAGTTGGTTTAATAATTGATTACGAAAACTTTTGTAATGATTACTGTTTATTTGAATTACTACGAATAATCTTTGTAACTTATTATTTAAAATTAAGAGTAAATGTAATGACTCCACGAAAACCATTTATATTCGGAAACATCTGTGGCGACGACACAGTGGTGTGAGAGCTATCCAGGAGAAATTACTAAGTGTTAGTTAAAGTTGAAAATAAAGTGGTGTGAGTAAGTGAGAGTGCTTTATTGGTGAAAATGGATAACCTGATAGGTGGAAATAGTGTTATGTGACGATAACATCGCTGACGTCACAGCTCCTAATAATCAACTTGGACATGGCTCTTCGACAGACTATATGTTATATATAAATAGATTTTAAACACGACAATTTTAATATCAAAAATTTACTAATACATTTAACAAAATCTTTATCCGGCATCATAATGAACGCTCGCGGCATAGATTGGTATCATGTGATAAATAAAATAATTAAGAATTGATCTGCGTACCGTCTGTTCCGACTCCATGACTACGTCTCTTATTGTTCAGTCTTTGAAACATCAAAACGTTAACTTAGAAATTTGCATCAATGAACAAAAAATATATCTGTTTTATATTTGTTTAAATAAAAGTATGTAATCCACATACAAGAAAAGTCCCTGTATCACACACGAATGTTTTTAACTGTTAGCATATTTTAACAAGTTTTAATTTAATTTGAAGTGTATCTATAACTTTCATTTGAAATTTTGATACTTAGTGTTGAATTAATTATATGAAACGATTTTTTTAAACCTATACTTTGGATGAAAATCCATGATTAATTATATAAGATTTACACCTAGACTATACAGTGTTAATTCATCTATAAGAAAATAATATGTCAGAGTTTGGAGCACGTTAAAAAAAAGAGAAATTGTTGAGTAATTTAAGACAATATATGTTTTAGAATGTTACATAATTCAAACATACGAAAGATATACAAAGGAGAAAAAGAAAAAGTTATATATATATATATATATTATACATACATATATATTATACATACATATATATATGTATATTCATATAAAAAACAAGGTGAATAAAACGTTTTGATCGGAATCGGTATCGGGGAAGCACAAGATAAACAAACCCCACGTTTGTAATACAAGGAAAATAGATATCACCTGCGTTTCACAAGGATAACTTTAAAATACTTACCTCCCAAAAAAGGTGTTTTAACTAAATAACTTAAATCTTCGTCTCTGAGTTATCTTGTAGGGGTAAACAACAAATATTTATATATTATTTTTTTTAGTACTCACGTACATCGAATAACGTATACAATTTGAACGGCTGGTTATTTATTGGATAAAGTTGGTTGTGTGAAATAAAAAGTAATTATATGATTATGAAAACTGTACCTATATGTACAACTACTATTAAAATGCAAATTTTTGATAAATGCATTGATTAAAATGGCTTATAATTTATGAATTTTAAAACAAATATTATTTCTTTTATAGTTTAGATGTCTTTGTTTCTTACATGTCTTTGTTTCGATCTTTCCGAGGGACAAATTTAATTGGCACTTTAAATTTCGGTACTCAAAGATTAGAAAGCTTAGGAAAGATAATGTTGTCTCGGAAAAGTATTCTTTTCGTATATATACGGTAGATTATTATTTTAACATTTCTACTGTTATTACAAATATAATTTTACGACTCCATTTAAATATTATGACAATTGTCGATGATGATTAATGCGTATCTAAGAGACATTATTGAAACATAAAGATTAAGTAGCTGTAGATATATTGTCTTCCTGTGTGTTCTTCCCTGTATATGGGGTGTGTTCCAAAGAAGTGACGATGATGATGCCAAAAGCATAGGTAGCCATCGGCATTTCCATCTTCACACTGATTACCGGTGCGTAAGTTCTCTGTATGAAGTAATCAGGTTCTGCGAGAGGGCAGTGAACATGTATTTAAAAGGCCGGCAACGAGCTGGTCATACCATTGAAATTTACGGTCTCTTTAGACTACAGCTACCGCTTCACATCACGTCGGCCGAACTATTGTTTTCCATCGACGTAGTATTTAAAAAATTATTACGTTGTATAATAAACTTTAGTATTCTGTAAAGAAAAGACGTAAAAATGTATGTGAAATATTCCAAAATACATTCGATGGAAAATGTTACATGCAATTTATTTGTTACTGTATAATATGTTGATATAGTTGCGGATGTGCACGGGCGAGGACAGCTAACTCCATCAGGTAGGCCGTCTGCTCGTTTGCCCAACGTATCACAAAAATTATATATTTTCGCACAGAATAGGCAGTAAGCAATAATATTCTATAAAATCCGATATGTTGTTTGAACAACACAAGATAATTATACACATGTTAGGTAATCATATGATGCTATAAAAATAACTTATTTTTAGTCCAATTAATATTATAATATAGCAAGGTATGTAGTTAATTATATGCGGTTTGTATAAAACAGTTAACGGAGATTATTGCTACGTTATGTAATGGTCTAACCTTAATTACATTCACATTTGCTTATCGAGAAACTAAGAATGAGCAGGAATAAAAATATTTTATTAATTATAAACAAAGGAATATTGACAACACGTCTCTATCAAGAACGATATTCATATATTATTTATTTCTTACATTTTAATCTGATAATTTATTTAAAATACAGAACATAAAAAATACGTGTAATGAATTATGTACAAGACTTTAACCAAATGCATGTACATACACGAAATGTATTTGAATAAATAGTTAATGTATGGGACTATAAAGAAGGTAAAACTTCTATGACACAGCCTTCGCATGGTATAAATTACAACTTATTTTTTAAACAAATAGTACCGTTTTATTAACACTTCTTGACAAATATTTTACGCCCCATCGACGCATCTAAAATTCACTTGTCCATTCAGAGTTTACTATTAGATAATATACTATACGTGGACTGATAAAGTTAAGAAAGATTTTACTATAACTCAATATTAATATAAAAATATTTATCATTAATTGAAATATATCAACGAGGATACGAATGGGATAGCGTGACGATAGAGACAGACTAATTTACTGATATAATCCTTTTTAAATATCATACATGAATTAATAGTATATCAAGAAGTAATTTTTCGGTCTTTGCCACATTGTACAATTTATATATTAGCAGAAAGGTCATTCACATTTCTAACAAATAAGGTATTAGCAAACACAAATAAAATTTACAATACCTAAAAAAATACTTTGCATCAAACTGTCTTGATGTTGGCACGGAATAGTTATCACGCCAGATCACACCAACGACGTAATGACGTAAAACTCCTACACGTAATTTACGTGTATTTACCCGCTATTACCTATTACCGCTAGCGGGTGAATAAATATCTATTTAATGTTATTTTTATGTATCAGAACAACCTGTTATTCAGAATCTTGGATGGTATTGATCATTAATGGTTCCTTTTTTACACAAATTCACTCAAAATTGTACAATTAATTCTCAATAAACAATTGGACTAAAAATTACTTATTAATATTTCATTTTATTCTGAAACAGTAAGCTATGTGTGTTACTAACGTCAAGGACTTGAAGGGAAATTAGTCTATTTATTCTTACATAACGCAACAACGCGATCGTTAGATAAGTGACAGCAATTTCACGGAAAATTTTTTACTGGCCTTAGTTCTTTAGTCTGAGTCTAATCTTTCGAATCTTATAGTGAAATTTAGTTAAGTATTTCGTTTTAAAAGGTAACATTTGAGCATCTACGCTAATTTACACCCTTACTATATATCAAAATTGAAAAAAGGATTCGGATATAAAGATATTATAACGAAACAAGCAAAAATTTTTACATTATGCACTCTAGTAGGATGTGTGCAAACAGAATTAAATAAATGTGTAGTATTTCTTTGCTATGATGTTATGATCTTAAGGATAGTGGGTGGGGTTGATCCCATCACGATTTAATTTTATCGGTAATCTATTAAATTATATGGCAGATTTTTTTGTTCTTTTCGTTACATTTAATAAACAAATATCGATACAAACAATACATATACTCGAAACAGATGAAGAAATAATTTTTAGAAATTATAATAAAGTAATTTATTAAATCAAATTAATATTTAATAGCGTAAAAAAGGTTTTCTTATTAAGGTTAAGAACACTACCAATAATAAGTACATTTCTAACAGCTACCTGAGACCTATCGTGATTTATTTTGTATTGGTCTTAGCAAAATATAGTTTTAAGGAAATTATGCGTAACTAATTGATAATTGTATTGCATTGCTGTGTATTAAATCTTCTGTTCTTAGAAAAGGATTAAAATTCATACACGTTTTTTATAAAATCGATAGAAAAAAAATGTTCTTATGAATTTTCTATCCAAAACGATGAACAATATAATGTCAACTCCAGTGTTATATACGTAGATTATATTTCATTAAACATACGAAAAAAAAAATATAAATAGTACATTATAACAAAAGGCAATTTAAACAAAATTAAAACAGTGAAGTATACAACAAAGAGTTAAATACGAATACAGAGTATAAATTACTTTATTTAACTTACGTGAATAAATCGTAAAGAACAAAATTTAAACGATCACGTGCTATTAATAAAAAATGTGAACAAGGCGTAACGAAAATATACAAAAGTAAATTGTTATTCATATCGTTAATTAAAACGTTAGAATGTATTTAAAACCAACTGCGACGACAAAAAGACGAGTTCTGTTTAAGTGTTCCGAATGATACCACTCTAGAATAGCGATTTATAGGAGATTAAAATATTTATATTCATTTAAAGTTACTACTATTTACTAAATCGTTCGTTTTGCTGAGTGTTGCCAACTTTATTTTACTAACCCTACGTATCCAATTTTTTTCTATAATTAGTAAATTAATATAAAATCTTAAATATGTAATGTTTTGTTGTAGAAGGTTTATATAGAATATATTTGAATTCAAGCTATGGGATATTTTTGTTCGACGTGACGGTGACTACTTCCCATCAGGTGCCGTCTGCTCGCTTGCTCCTTTATGATAAATAAAAAAAATTGGACACGATTCCATACATGATCACATCGTGTAATCAAAATAATTTAAGACCCGTTTCTTAGAAATGTGTACTTTTTAAATCTCATAAAATACAAATGCAAACTCTGCAGTCAATCGGACCACGCATCATCAGCGTAAAAACACGTTGGGAATCAGTGGACGCAATCACGAGACGAGTCTGCAGATAAGACATCGTAGATGCTGCTTCTAATAACTAGGGAACTATTAGTCACTATTCAAAGGAAGATTATGCGCAAATGTGTGTGTCACGCATATAGAGTGAGATCGGAAAGATTTTTTATTAAGCTGAATAGAGACAAGAAGTTTATATGATATAAGTTGATGATAGTTAGAATAACGTTATATAAAAGACATTAAAATATTAATAAAAATAAATATATTGATTTTGAAAACATTATCATCAATATGTAAAATAAATAAGAATTTTGATTGATATATAGAAATTGATATCGAGGAAGAAATTATAAACAAAAAATGATAGATAAAATCATGCAAATAGTTTTGAATTTTCCGAGCTATTGACAAGAATGTATAAGTTAAACATCTTTATATTTTTTTGTATTCAATAAATTTACTTTTATGTGAAAAAAATACGGAAATTGCAAGTATATATATATAAATATTCATTTGGAATTAACCGTATGGATTGAATACGTAGAATAACACTTATAACAAAATAAAATAAATCACCAGCAGATTTGTCTAACCCAAACATTGCTTGGATTGATTATTATAATTCTTGTACGCTAAATTAACAAAAAAATCCATAAATGCATTACGGGATCTTTTTGTGTTAAGGCCAAATAATGTAATATTAGCAGAAGCACTTCAAATAAACTGCAGAAGCAGTGTCCTATGAACAAGAGATTCAAACAGCACTTCACATTCCTCCTATAATGACTTATAGTATGTGGTTATCCTATAAGTATGTGGTTATTTTTAATAGAAACAGATTTAAGTAGTTTTTTTTTAATTATTATTATTATTATAATGTTTTTCGTTATTATTCATTCATAGTTAAATAACGAGACATTAATGATGTAACATAAAAAACAAATTATAAGGCATATTAAGAAAAGACGAACCCAGTTTTGATAACTCTATTGTTATAAATGCTTGTATTCTTTTAATTTTTTCTCTTAACCAACATTTTTAAACTCAAATTAATGTATAAAAGACGATAATAAAATAAATATTAAGGAAAAATAGTTATAGAGATAGCAATTTTTATACATATGTATAAGATACTGCATCAGGTATATTTGGCAGAGCGAAAAATCAATGCAGTTCAAATGAAGTTAGCTTAGAAAATTTTGAGTTCACTGTTCATACAGATCAAATACATTTGATGTTGTCCTCATCTCGGATGTTATAGGACAAGTCTGTATGATTCCCGTTATCATATAAATATAAGTACAAACAATAATTAATCCTCCCTTTTTAAATATTAAAAGCAATAAATACCCATCACGTTGCAATATTGTCTTAATGCCATTTGTGTGACGCCTCACGACGTGTGCGGACGTGTTGTGCCAAGTTTCATTTGTACTATTTAAGGAACACGGAATTGTGAGTCTATTTTGTTTATTACAGTGTATATATTTTAAAGTAATTTATTTTTTACATTTATATGTGCGATTTTTAATAGCTAATTAAATGTTAATGAACAAGAATTTATAATTAGATGTCATCACGTTATAGCTATACATATATCGTTGAGTTTTTTATTAAGATTAGATTTACTCGTAAAACTAAATTAAAAGTCGAGATAAATTAATATCATTATAGTATTATTAGTGTGTTAACAAATGGTAGGAAAATTTTGAAACATTAAGGTCTCTGGAAATAAAGAGAACATTATTTATATAAATTAAAATTAATTATATTAAAATAGAGTTCGACACTTGGTAGCAGAGCTGTATATTCAGTTTGAACGTAGTTAATGTAAAAGATTTTTTTATTATTACATATACATATATAAAAAAATTAATATTAATATCAAATATGCTTCGTATTATTTCATTTTTATTCATAAAATCTTATTGTTGTTTAATAAGTATATTTATACCTATGTGAAAAGTTATTCAAGAGGTCTTTTTCGTCTGGTGCATAACTTAATTTGCATTAATAGTATTGCATCGAGGCATGAAAGATAATAAAACAAACAGTCCATGATTCACAACGACTCTGTCTGTGGCAAAGTACAAACTGCTAATTGCAATGACAGTTCAGAAATCTTTTCAGTAATAACTAATTTCGATATAAAATATGAACGAAAATTATTTTTTAACATACAAATAATATTGGCTAACAGTGTTTTGTTATTGAAGAAACCAATCGCGAAGATTTTATTTCAAATAAACAATATTAAGGGAATTATATTTTAAAATTGCCATAAATGAAGGCATTGAAATTGTAAATGATACAATAATATCATGTAAGTCATCGCATCTCTGGTACAAGATTTGTTATTTATAAGGAGATCTATTATTTTTATATCATTCTATAGGCTGTATAACTTTTTGTACGTATATTCATGTTTATATCTAAAATTTAATAGGATTACACTATAATAATCCCTAAATTACTGATGTCAGGTAATTAGTTGGAAAACTTCCTTAACCTTGAATATAGATTTGGATAAAACATACTTTTTTAGTTATTTATATATAGTTTTTAAATTGTTTGAATTGAAAGCTATTTTATTTATTTTTATCTAGTAGGTACTATACATGTTTATTAGCATGTGTTTATGGTCCATTAACAAACATTATGCTTAGCACATGTGTGTATCGTCCCATTACATCGAGAATTCAAGTTATTCATTCATATATCGCTATAGTTAATGAATAAGATACTGGAAACGCTTAGTATGTAGTGTGACGATGAAAACTTATAGTAAACATACTGTTATCAACCTATTATCTATGGAATCTCACAAGTGACCATAAAATGAAACCTGGACGATTGCTTTTTATATTGCACTATAAGTGGCAATGAGTTAAAAAATAAAAACTGGATAAATGCGAGACCGTCTTGCGCTTCTAGGGTTGTAGAAACAAAACACATTAAAAAGGCCCTTCAATTGTAGAAATTCTATTAACAAATTGTTATGTCACTAATAAATTTATCGATTAGTGACAATGCAAAGTTAATATTGCTGTCGGTAAAAAGCCGGCGCCATAGACACAGATATGTTGCGGTTAGTTTACCGAATTGAAATGAGTTTGCGATCGCGCAATGATGATTATTTAGAAATGTATAACTTTGTAATGTCACTGGGAGCTCCCTGATAGGTTTATTCTTTTTATTGAACTTCATAAGTTAATATCATGTTTGTTGAGTTAGATGCTGCTTTTTTTCATTGGGCCCACGACATCAGCTTTAAACTCGATGAGTTGAACGGACTAGGTTGAGCATAAATTTGAACTTGATAAGGATTTTGAGCAAGGCACAACAAAAACATTCCATTTGGTTATTATGGTAGGTAAAATAACTCGTTTCTCTACGAGATTTTTTGTTACGATGTCTTTTTACCGACTAACATATAATAATATTCTTGGATATGTTGTCTTGCAAGTAAGAAACTCTATGAAAATATGCATCAAACGCAATCGTCATAAACTAACACGCAGACTAGACCTCACTGATTAAAATGAGCTGATTATTTAACACAATCACGAATTATTTAACTGTTAAATTTTAGTTTCTAGTTTATATATTGTAATGCTTCGTTATACGTATTAGTGACTCGCCTAGAGGGACCCGTCTGTGCCCTTACGGTCAGAATGTCTTCATAATATTTAATAATCTTTAGAAAAGTAATGAAATTAGAAAATATTTTGTTTGATTCAATTGTCAGAAAAACGTGATTACAATATTTTATATTTTGTAAATGCGTTAGGAGAGCGTTGGGATGTGTCCTATGGATTTATGCCTACGTATAGATGTGAATAAATATGTAGGCTTATATTTATATAGTAATGTTGATATACAATTTTATTGTAGAAACTTTGAAGTTGAACACAGTACAACTCATTATTTTTGGATTTTAATCCCATAGCTTATTAAATGAATAGGATTTTAAAATAAAATGCCAATTCTGATGTCATGGACAAACATCTCTGAGTACGTAATCGGCAGATTGATTTTCAAAACTTGATTGTTTTTCGGCGAACCAGGGACTGATTCGGCGATAAAAAAGTTTTGGTATCCTCGATCAAAGTTTTGATTAAGTTTTCATATAATTTGTAACGAGTTTTACTCTCACGTAATTAATTGTGGGTTATATATAATAAAAATAAACTAACAAATAAAAAAAATATATTAATTTGATTAATTAACTTGACGATCATATCATTCAAGTTATTTATTAAGCCCCGTTCATTTCAAAATTATAATTAAATGTTCTGCGGATGAGCTAATTTTTTTCATTAAATATGTGAATAATTATTTTGTCGCGCGGCAGAAAACAAAAAGATCTTCTCATTATAGCGTCAATTTAAGGTCCACCAATATTTTTTCTAGTTTTATGGTATTGGGTTACAAATAGACACTACATAAAAAGTTTGCTTGTTAACAGTTATAAAGGCCTACACACACACACATATATATATATATGTCTTACATTTACATTCAAAGAAACGACTTCCTTACATATTACATTTCTTTAACATTAAATCGTTATTTCAGCGGTTGCTGGTTCAATTCCAGGTAGTGTATTTTCTTTCTTTCTTTTCTGTTTGATTTCAATATAAAGGTACTTAATTGTAATATATTACAATATTTTGATACGTGACACGGACGTATTATCTTATCAATTTACGTACGATTGTTGGGAGTTAATTTAATATAATTTATTGCAAGATGTCGTATAAATGGGAATATTGATAAAAATATTATTCTAATAATGCGGTCCGTAAAAAGCAAAAGTACTTCACCTCTTGTAACAGCGTCTGGACATGTTTAAGTGACTCTAATGAAATAACATAAAGCCTTCAATATAAGAACAATATATGATCTAAAAGTAATATGATTTTAGCATTTATATATAATAAGTTAAAGGAAAAATATATCGCCTATTAGGATTGCCTTACAAAATAGACAATTATTGCCTACTTGGATTGCTAATTAGCTGATACATATGGATTTATTTAACAATTTAATTTATTTTGATAAATTTTAATAGGTAATTATTTTTATTGTACACGTATTATGTAATATTACTTGGATATATATGTAGAAGTGATATTTTTAACGTTATGTTTATTAAAAACCAATGTTTCTTTGATAATATTTATAATATAATTTTCTATATATCAGACCTCATTGCATATAGTTCGGCATAGTTATTAAAACTTATGACACCTTAATTTCTAATTTGGTAATGATTAAAAAAATATATTTTTTAATAATTCTCTGATAGCATTGAAGGCATAATAATAAAATATATTAGCGGAATCAAAACGATTTGTTACAAGCTTTGTTTACAATAAACATATTCAGCAAAAGTTGCCAACTTTGCCACGTTTCATCTTCTATGGCAATGGATCGATCTTTCACTTTTTGATTTCATTTACTTATATTCGAATACTTTTCTTTGTTATTGTTCGAGAGGACAAGTTTTTCCATCTTTTTCTTGTATTTATTTCTCGTAAGCTGTCACTTATGATTGATTATCCCCGGGCCGGATATTGTGCTGAAGACTCGAGCGTTCGATAATAATTTAAAAATTTGAGACAGTTGAAATACCTATATTTATTTCAGACTTCGATCACGTGCTTGCGGTCTGATATGGAAGACTGCCAGACTCGTTGTAAACTATATATTGACTGATTTACTGGACTGGACTGTAATTTAGTTAGTCTTACTTTATGTCCAAACAAATACTCGGAAGACAGAGTAACCTCAGGAAGCGTGTGATAAAATATCCAATTAATGTTTGGAGACTTTTTGAATAGCAGTCTCACGAGTTTGTTGAGAAGTTTAGTCTGTATTCTAAATATTTAAGATGTCCAGATAGAGTGTCTGAATAGATTATAGTATTTCTTAATCTATGTATGATTTTGTAAATTTTATTATAGAAACATAAGTAAAATATATGGAAAAATTAGTTTCTATTAATTGTGATAAATTCAAATGATTTTTCATACGTTCATTCTACTTCATTGATCTTGCTTTGAAAACCTTCAATACTAAATAGTGACTTTTATATCTTACCAACATTTGTTGTGACATCGGAAATAAAATAATACATAAAAAATCATTCAATTATATTAAAATCAGGTCAGTTTATAATAATTTATAGTGGAATTGATTGATCTATTTAAGGTAATTAATGAATCCATAGACACATATAACAGATTTGCTTGAGATTAATGTAAAAATCGAGAAAAAAAACCCACACAATAGATTCGGTTACGCATCATAGTATTTAACCGTAAACCTTTTATCTAACTTGGGAATAATCGCACACTTTTTCATATATTTCTTCTGCTTAAGAGTTTTTACTCATAAAACTAAGTCCGATCAGGTAGAGATATAGATGTATAAATGATTTACGGATGTACTGTTGTCATTGATATGTCATCAAGGCTCCCTCTTCACCTGACATTCTTAGTTAATCTTTTGAAATCCATCATTGGATGTTGGGGAAAATTTATGTAAATATATATCCGATGTATTCAGATCCAGAAACAAAAAGATAACGTGAAGATGGGCCAGATTTTAATATCAATTGGTCATGTTTATTAATACTAGGTCTTGTCGATTGATTTAAATGCATTGTTTTATAAAAAAAAATCATTTTATTTTAATATTTATCGATAAGTCTTACTGGTGAAAAATATTGGTTACGCTCGCAGCTATTGAGATTTTGCTTAATGAAAATTCTGTTAGCTTTCATTACTCATCATGTCAGGTGATAAGGCTTAAAATAACTTTAAATAAGTAAGGTGGAGGCGTAAAGCGTAAAATTGTTTTGTGTACATAATGACTCCATCAAAAACATATGTTTTCATACCACTCGTTATTATATAATTATTTCATGTTATTCTTGAGAATTACTTGAAAGCTTAGATTGTAAACATTGTAATAATAGTGTGAGCTTTGAGTTATAAATTAAATTGTTATAATTTTAGAGTTTTTTTTAAATCCAAGGTAGTTTGTTAGTCATGATAGTTAAGAATGACGATATAGGTTAAAAGTCTTATAGTTCGGTTCAACAATATTTAATGCTACTTTATTTTATTGTTTCATATTTAATAAAAAATGCTGAATGTTATTTGCATGCTGATGTAGTAACTTAAATTTATGTTTTAATGAAAAAAAATATTGCTATAATACATTTGATACCATTTTATTCTCATTTCAATGTCAATGTATATTAAAAAAATAAAATTGTTTCATTGTAAAGAATATTGACGGGAAGTATAATTGTTTGTATTACAAAGATGTGCAGAACAATTGTTTCATTGTTAACTTTGTAGCCCTTGTTACAGATGTCATGCCTCTATGTAGACTATTAACTCACATTCAATCAAAAACACATTCTTAATTAGATATCATTTAAATTTGAGGCTATCGTTGGTAAGGATGTTTAGTGATTACTGACTATATTTATAACACCTCGTTCTGAACACCTGATCTGTATTTCATTGTGAGTTATGTTTATTAAATCTAATTCACACGTTAATGCAAATAGAAACACACACCCTGCTAGGAAGTCGACCTTCTGCGTATGAATAAATAACATGTACTAGGAGAATACTATACAGTATTATTCAGTTGCAAAATATGTTTACATAGTAAGAAAAAAATCCTTTTTTATTGTTCAATTGAGGATATTTTCAAAAGACATCAAATTTAAAATATCACATTACCAATATATATATATATATATATATATATATATATATATATATATATATATATATATATATATATATATATATGTATATATATATAACACAATACAGATCATACATACCTGTTTTATTTTCTATTAATTTTATCACAGTTAGTATAGGCATTGCGAAACACCTAAATACTTAAATTATAATCAATACATAAGATTCTGTATGAAAATTTGTAACCTACTTGAGTGAATACTTTAACAAAATATCTATCTTATAATGTTTGTTTTACGTATCGTTCATAAAAAAAAAATATCTTCATGTAAATGTTATATATTCTCTTATTGCCAGGTTCAAAATGCATCCCGGGTTGTTGGCGTGGGAATGCGTTGTGTTCGCTTTGTTCGTGTGTGCGTCTTCTTGTTTCCCGTTGTGGCAGAGGAAAAGGGATGCTGCAGCCGGGGGCGATGCCAAGAGAGCGTATATATTCGCCGGTGGAGGGGTTTCGACTTTATCTATGATACTGTCCGTATCAAGAGGAACGTTAGGAGTTCGCTCGTTTTTGGGTAAGTCCTAACATAAAACGAATAAACAATAACTTATTTTTATTGTTCTTTAATATTAAATTATGATTATTACTTATTCTTCACGTTTATTATTAATTCTTATAATCATTAACATATTTATATTCTATTATTTTATTAATTTTTTTATTGCTGTAATGAATTGAATCCAACAATCATTGTGCGCAATTGTTAATGGGCAATAACTTGGTTGGCTTTTTTTAATTATCACAATTTTAAAAATTAAAATTTCACATCTCATTTCACGCATATTATGCCGCTACAACCGCACTTGCGCGTAACATGATAATTCATTCGTTTCTGACATTTAATGTGATCTGATAAGAATTTAAACTGTTGTATCCTTCGACCGTTCTACAGAGGAGATCTATTATTTTGCGACGATTTGCTTTCTTTGATAGACTTTATTGACGTATGAATAAATTCTTTTATACATTATAACTGAATAACGATTACTAAAATAACCACATGTGAGAAATATTGATTATGATTTTAATAGTAAATTCATTTAAATAATCTTTTATTATAAGAAATCTTTGGGATAGAGATAATTTCATTGTATGTTTTAGTTTGGAACGATTATTATGTATATTATTTGTGTATTTATGTCAGTATATGAATCAGGAAGACATTTCATAGGCTTCAAATTAGTTTGCTATCCTTAATCAGATACAAGAAGCCTTCATAGAGCTAACATATGAGGATAATTTTAAACTATAACTCTTATAATATATATATATTAAAATCATTACACCGATTAATCTATCGTACAAACAGTTTTAATTGTGGGGAAATACGGTTATAATGTAATTCAAGTTAAATCTCTCGATCTGCGACCTTTGACTTTATGTACAATAATGATTATTGCTCACTAATGTTCGTGTGTGATTTTCTATTGCATGTGTGTTTATGAAATAAGAAAATTACAGTTATTTTTAACATTCTTATGTCATAGTTCTGATGTAGATATCAACTATTTTGTCAACTATATTAATATGCATTTATTTATTACGGGTTGCAATTTGTGATTTTCATATAAATAGTTGTTTGGAAAAGAAATTCCATGTTTTAATTTTAATTAATATAAATTTAGATTCAATACAAAAAACCTGATAATAATTATATCAGTGAAATATAATCGTTTGTCCATCACGGTTTACTATATGTAAAGGCGATTTTTTCTACAACATATACAATACTTGACACTCACATTGAACCGCTGGTGTCGAATTAAAGTAACAAAAGACATCACGTGCTAATAAATGATAGCGTGGTCACACACGTGTCGCTGAATTGTAGGAAGCCGTGTAATCCTGTTTGAACATTTGCACTGTAGAATATTATACATTGTTGAATGCTTCTAATAATCCAATAGAATAAAAATAAAAACATATTTTGTATTATATTATCAATAATAATGGTGCATTTAAAACTCATGATTTATGTCTATGAAAATGACAAACGATTTATTATAATGACTGAGACAAAACAATTATTTTTATCTTGACGGAAGTGCACTACATTGATTAGTTACGAAATACTCGTTTTTTAATGCAAATTGCATTTTGTTTGACTGAAATTATTGAGTATTCAGAATGTTGCTTAAATTAAATTATGTACGCATTTCTTGCGTCACATTACTTAAAGACAATTTCGGAATATTTTGTGACATGTCAACTTTAAGATTATTATATTTATATTTTCTTTGTCGTTTACCGAATTATTTTTCTGTGATTATCTTTTTCGAATCATGAGAAAGTTAAATTTACAAAACAATATCAACTTTAATTACGTATATGCTCTTTTTTCAGGTTTTCCTTCTGAATTAGTGTACTTTGGTTCAGCAATGTGGGAAACTCTTTACGGCATGGTCTTAGCTTTTCCTCTCGTTTGCTGGATCTTCATACCGGTATACTACAGACTCAGTACGAATTCCGTCTACGAATATTTGCAGGTAAACATATCTTCCTATTATAGTCATTAGCTCTTCTATATATAATAATATATAGCATAAATACGTGTGTTCAAGAATCAGAACTTGATGAAAGTACTCTTTATAATGGAACTTTAGTCATTCACTAAATTTCATACATTTCAAAAAATTCTTGCGCCGAATCGCGTGTACATTGGACTTAAACTAATATATTTTTTAAATGAAATTAGAATTAAGATTATTTTTAATTGACTGTCACTGTTGGAGATAACAGTTACTTCTGGTATTCATATAAAAATCATATTGAAACGACTTGTTAAGTGTGACTGTATAAACACAAGATTGGAAATTATTCTGAAAATCTCATTGGCTTCCTTGACGAATAAGAAAATCAAATTATTAATAGCGTTGAAAATTTAACAAGCAATAAGTGTCAGTATAAAAATGACATTAAATAGAGCCAGTTCTTCGGAATTATAATATAGAAACAATGACATACCGTTCTCATATATAGTGTAATGAACCAATAATAAATAGTTTATCCTTATGTAAACAAAACAGGAAATAGCTTCAAAGGAATAGGCGGTTATTAATTATTTGTTTATATAATTTAAAATAATATCCTTAATATACCGTCTGCATATATTTTAGAGTGAAATGAGTACAAAGATGAAGTCTATTTTGCTATTTTTACATTTATCTCTGTTTGATAAATATTATCACAAAAAACTATTTACTGCTATTAGTTGTTTACTTTTTATTTAAAAAAATCAATACTTTAAATTTAAAAAAAATTGCCTCTGAAACGAAGGCATTAGTTCCTAAAATTCTTAATACGTATAGCATTCAATGTTTGGAATTAAAGAATTAAATCAAATCTGATAAATATAAAATATTATTATAATTTATTTTTTAAAATAATATTCGTAAATAATTAATTAAAGTAAATTAATTTTAATTTTATGTGAAGTAGCAGCGACTGGAACGTTTGAAATATAATAATCAAAGTTCAAAGTGAATAAATTGAAGAGATATAGTTACGAGGAAAAACAGTATAAGAAAAATTATAATTTATTAAAAATAATACATTCTATATAATAATTATATATATGTTTAATTAATAATGTATTCCTTGGAATCTTTTCAAATAATTTATTATATATAATTGCATTACTGTAATGTTGGAAGTATTTATAAATGTTTTAATGATAGTGATTCGGAAAACTGAGACAGCAAAGGATATTGTGTGACTTGTCTTTACCAAATATTCAGAACATGAAGAAAATCCGAACATAACGTCTTTTAATCTGAACTAAGTCTTTTACAGAGCGTTCTTTGTATTATCTTGTAACTAGATAATCCCTACGTTTCGGTTCCTTTACAGCAAAACTGATCTCGGGCAGACGAGATGAAAGTGTCGGATACTTTCATCTCGTCTGCCAGTGCCTATCATAAAAAATACGTATTAACCGAAAAGTTTAATTTTATTTATATATCCACGAAAAAAATTGAGATATTATTGTAATGTTTTTTACTTATAGAGTCAATATCAAAATTAATTTTAATTAATTACAAAACTGTTATCTTTCTGTATATATTCTGTATATTACCCTAAAATTACTAAATACATGGTGGTAGCGCTTAGCTGTGGTCAATTTTGCGGATGTCCGTGGGAGATGGTACTACCTCCGTCAAGTAGACCGTGTGCTCGTTTGCCTCCTTTGACATAAATTAAAAAAAAAATTGCCTAAAATTTTCGCCCCTGTTTATATTTTACTACAGTAGTACAATACATAAGTATAATTATTTTTTAAAAAGAATATCAAAAATCTTTTCGATGTATCTATTTTTATTTAATATTAAACTTCTATTTCTAAATTTATATAGATATGTCAATTTTGTAATACTATAATCTATATTTAATTCTTCAAGTTTAAGATATTATGCTACCCATGCATCCATTTGTTTTCCAGATGCGTTTCGGTTCAAGATGGGTTCGTCGTCTCGCCGCGGCTACATTCCTACTCCGTCAGACTTTGAACCTTGCTATCACAGTCTACACTCCGAGTGTTGCTCTACACGCTGTCCTTGCTTTACCACATTGGGCATCAGCAGCTGCTCTAACTATTGTTGCGATAGTATTTAATTTGTTGGGCGGATTAGCTGCAGCTATCAGGTATACCTTTCGATTATGATGTTTCTTTTTTATTTCTCCTTAAGTTATGTACAAAATAAATCCATTAAATAATTTTGGATGCCATCAAGCGAGACAAAGATTTTTACATTTCTATCATATTAGATTCACTATCGTGCAATTAATTTTGGATTCCAATCACGAAATCATCAAATATATTGTTAAATATCACAGAGCAGACGTGATCCAGACCCTTACAATGGTACTTGTCAGCGGTGCCTTTATTATCCAGGCGACAGTGCAAGCTGGGGGACCAGCCCAGGTCATATCAGACAATGTCGAAGGAAGACGACTGGAATTTCTGAAGTAGGTTAAAAATATGTTAAAGAAAATAATAGTTTAAAATGAAGAAATAGAAAATGACAGAAAACAGTTGATAACGTGTTAAGAACGCCTAGTGTATTTATAGATGAAGGTTTTTACATAATAGGAAATAATCCTCAAATCTGAATAGCCATTGCAATCTAGAAATTTCAACATAAAAACATATTTGGCATTAGACATATATAAATTGACAACTAAAATTTAGGAACATTTTCAAGTCTACAGATGAATTGATAAAAGTTATAAAATCTATGATTTTCTATTTCAGGTTTACATGGGACCCAACAGTCAGAGTGGATACTCTTTCTGCATTAGTTGGTCAAATGTTCATGTCCGTATCAATATACGGCTGTCAGCAGACCTTCGTCCAACGTTACTGCTCTATGTCCAGTGAAAAAAGAGTCAAGAGGACACTTTTAGCTAATGTGCCAGCAGTATTGATACTCTTCAGTCTGTCATGGGTAGTCGGAATGGCATTGTATGCGGTTTATAAATATTGTGACCCGTATATGTCGGGAAAAATAGTAGCTAAAGATGAAGTTCTGCCATTTTATGTGCAAGATCAATTTACTTTTTTGCCGGGAATGTTGGGACTGTTTTTGGGGAGCATCTTTAATGGAGCTTTAAGGTTTGTTTTTATACTCTGTTTAACTATCTTTATAGCTATTTTTTGACCTGGACTAAATATATTTTAATAAATTTTTAGCTTCCTGGTATCTAATATGAATTCTCTGTCAACGGTAACTTGGGAAGACTTTGTATCAGAGGCACCGGCTTTTAAAGGCATCAGTAACAAACAACAATTGACAGTCATTAAAATAATTGGAATTATATACGGTAAGATGTTTTTATTGCAACACACATATATGTATGTATGTTTATTGCGCCATTTTTTTGGGATGTTTTTTTGTTTATTTTTATCATTTAATTTAACACTTTATTTAAGCATTATGTTGTTATTTTATTTTATATGGAATTGTTCTTTATGTTTTAAAATTATTCAATTTTATTTTATTTCAGCTTTAACAATAATGTCATTATCACTCTGCGTGGGTTTGGTCGGAGGTGTAATAGAAGGATCACTCTTAGTAACTTCCGCTACCTCTGGAGCATTACTCGGAGTATTTTTATTAGCAGCTATATTTCCTGTTGCAAACGGAAAGGGAGCTTTGTGTGGTATGATTGGATCCCACTTTATCACATCATGGATGGCCATTGGAAGAATTCTATACGTCAATGATAAAAAATCTATGCTACCGTTATCTGTTCAGGTAATTTATCAAAAATTGAATTTGTTTTTATAACTTTGGAAAAATTCAGAAAATATCAACAGACAAAGACAACGAAATCCTTTAAATATTCATTTTTTTTCAGAAATGTCCCAACAGCACATTAAGCGTGTTAGCTCATAAACCACTCTTAGTTAGTCAAAATACAACAATCGCGCAAATAGTGAATGTTTTAGACAAACACGTTTATAATAAAGGAAAGGATCAATCGCCCATGTAAGTTTTTACAGTTTATAAAAAATGAAAATCTTGAAATAAAAGCTAACTAAGGCTTTTATTTAACGCAATTATATTTTACTGTTTCCTTGATATGGTTTTAATGGAATTTTTATTTTACAGTTTCGCTGCTCTTATGCGGATGTATTCAGTGTCATACATGTGGTACGCTGTCATAGGTACTGTTACTTGCATAATATTAGGAGTTACCATTGGTTTGCTAACGGCCAGTGAAAGCGACGCCTTTGACGAGAAACTCCTTCATCCATTGGTGGCAAAAATTACTAGAAAAATGCCAGGCAAAAAGAGAACCTTCACTAATATTATTAAAGAGAAAGTAGTTGAGGTGCAGGAAGTTGAGAAAATAGAAGAAACGACGCTGGAAGTGAAATCAGTGTTATCTTCTAATGGCAGTAGATTATTCGATGCTTATGATAATAACTTGCAATCAAGAACCAGACTTTGATTTATCAATAGATTTAAGTTTAGATTAAAGTAATAAATCATGCAAAATATTTTACTCTTAAACATATTAGATCTGGAAAAAGCGAGAATATTAGTTTATAATTTGTGGTGTAGATAGTCAATGAAATGGAAAGATTTATTAATGTATGGCTAGTCATATTTAATTGCCATAATGTGATATGCTAAAGTGACTGATTATATAATAAAATCATCGCATTGTACTGTGGTAATGAAAATATGTGATTGAATTTGCTATAACGATAAATCCTTTTTTTTTAAGTTAGAATAAATAGTGACATAATTTTGTAATATATTAATTTTATGCGGTAGTTTGAGAGACGAATTAAATTATAAATGTTTTTTGTTTGTTGTTATATTTGTGTGTATGTATTTTTTTAGTAGATTAAGACAACAACTCAACCCGAATTTAAATGATAGACGTTTGAATGTGGACTATTATTTATATTTTTTTTGTAATTATATTTCGATGGATTTTGTTTTTTAATGTATGTGAGGTCTGCGTATTTGTACATTTAACCTTAAATTGTAGTTGTTTAAAATTTGTTGTATGACTTTTTTTAATAGATACAAATCATTGTTAATATAATTTAGATATAACAGATTTCGAAATATTTTGTAAATACATATTTCTAATATATTTCATAAAAAAATACTTTATTAATTTATTGCATTTTTTATATATGATTTCGCAAATTCACATCATAATATGTACTTATGTGATGTTATTCAGTATTTGTAATATTAAAACATTTTTGTAAATAAATTTTTCTTCGCTGTAAATTATTAAAAGTCGCTTGAATGATTACATAACTCCTAGTTATTATTTTTTTATATTTGAACCGTGACATTACATTAGTGAAAAGTACTTTGTAAAGTCACTTGTGGTTTATGTACGAAACAAATTTCACAGGTATCATTTGTAGCGAGTGTACCTAAGTGTAATGCGACCCTTTTTTAGTTTTAGATTTGGATTCCGGTCCTTGAAAGATTATGTAATTCAATAAGCAAAGAACACGTAGAAAATGTTAACAATCGCTTGTTAAATATGAGTTTTATTAGATCAAATTTACCCTTTAGATGAGACCTTTTCTATCACTGGTACTTTGATGTGAAAAGCCTCTCCTTTCATCCCTCTTTTAAAAGGAAAATTGCATTTGTTGTGTTATAGCGTAAAAACTACTTTAGTGCTTATGAGAAAATTTATACGTGCGTTGCTCTAATGGAGGACTCGGAAATGTTCTGAAATCTCTCAAGATGGGAAACTAAAATATGTTTAAATAATATTTTAAAATAAAACATGATTTATATTCATCATGACTTCGGTATTTTAATGTCGTTTACTAAATTTTGGATTCAATGAATAAATTAGTTACTCCGAAGTCATTTACTATCAATTTACGGTGAACCCTTTACCGGTGAAAACTAATGAATATATTTGAATATCAAATACCTTCATTTTATTAATATTAATATACATTTAAACAGAATTATAATATTGAGAAATATTAAATTTGGAATATTCATATTGTATAAATTTTAAGACAAACAATTACTCTGATCAACTGAACATATTGCTTTATGTTCCTACTCTTTCTATCACTGCTATTTTAACTAGGAGCAGAAGAAAAGTTTTGAAATAAAGTTATTTAGAGGATTTTAAATCTGAACTCAACGAATCATGCACGTCGTCCCTCTACTTCAGTCTGGATCATTTTCAAAATGTTTAATTAAAATATTTTATTGCATGTTAAAGTACAGAAGTAAATTATGATTTCAACGTGAAACGCTATATATACAAGTATCTGAAATTGAACTTAATATAGAATTTAAGGTCGTCTTATTGACAGGTAACCTTATACTGATGTATTATATTGTAATTCAGAGTGGACAGATTATTGACATAAACTACAAATATATATAGTTTATGTGAATAATTTTATTGAAAGTCAAATATGTTCCTTTTACTTCGTTTATAATATTCTTATATAATAGGGCCACTTATAGACATACCCATTTAAACTCCAGACAGCCCGCCTTCAACGAAACTGCCATAGGGGAAATCCGATAGTAAATCATGACGTTTTAACCACGAAAGTAATAGTGTCTAACTTAGACAGACTTTTCGTAATAATAATCTAAGAATATTTTGTTTAAGGACTGGACTTCAAGATTCATTTTGAGAAAATTTTCACGTTACAAAATGAAGATTGCGGAAAATGTATAACTTGGGATTAGAAAATAACTATAGAAGTTCAAGTCGTTCGAGTAGAAGTTAATTAAAAGAAGATATAGGATTGGCATTAAGCAAAATAAGCTACCAATATGTCCAATCATACGACTATCTGTAGTAGTTATTAAAAAAAATATATATTTAAAACGATGGCTAAACTTAAGTCAGCCTAAACACGGGCTAAGGCACATTTCATCTAGATCTCTTAGACCGAAAATACAAAATTTTAGAATGCATTAAATTAAAAGCCTTTTCTAAGTTATTAGATAAAAACGTGCAAACAGGTTCATCTCCTGTGAAAAAAAAATTGCAATACCAACCGATTTACTAACATCCTCATTTGTTAGAAACCTATATTCATATCTACCACAAAATACACTTTTAAAGACATAAAACTAGACTAATAAACTTTCACGTTAATCTATTATTTTGATCAGTAATAAATAAATCCTATACAAATTATTATAAATGGACTCCATGATCTGAATCCATTAGTCTAAAACTATGTATAACAAAGGTCTTAGGGTGTATCTATCAATGTCTTAGAAGGAATGAAAGGTACAAGTAATTTCCTGTAGACATCTGAAGTGATAACTATTTCGTTGTGTTCAGTATACTACTTATTCATTCGCAGTTTTTGGGTTATTGATAGTATTAATTTCCTTTTTAAATATATTTTTATGTAATGAGATCCAATACTTATTTAAACAAAACTAATATTTTCGTATTCAGAACGCGTTTATTATTTTGAACTACCTACTGTCGACGTTTCGCTGACCTTGCAGCGACCGTCATCACGGGCAGAAGAGATGAAAATGAAAATATTAGTTGTATGTTATGGATTTGTCATAACAGTAACATTTGATATTTTTATTAAAAAAAATTAAAATGTTTTTTTTTATAATATGGCCTTCATAAGTGCAAAGACGTGCACAGTCCGTTCTGACAGTGTCGTGTAGAGTGGAGGAGAGTTTACAAGTTTTATCACTTGAATTCCATTTATTTCAAAACAAACAAAATGTCAATGGACATCATTGATAGTGTAGGCTTGAAATAAGAAGCTTCTGTTATATGAAGAATTTGATGGAATAAAATAAAAGGAGTTATTGTATTTTATCGACTCTGACTATTTGGATTTTATTTTTGAAAAATATATTGAGAGAAAATATTTTGTACGAAAATTATAAAATTAATTATGTTTATTATTAAATAAACATCGTTGTCTGCGGAATCCGAATCTAAATTAAAAAAAAAACCAATTACGTTATTTATATAAGAATAAGTTACGTGTACCTTATTTTTAATAAACGTAGTTAATTTAATTATTAAGTAATATCACTAAAATAAATCAGCAGTCCAAATTGATATATCAATCAAATAACCGAACACTTAGTGATAAAGAATCTTTGTTTCTTTATACATTACAAACATTATAATATAAATGAAGTTTTCACGATATATATTTTGATGATAATTCAAGTAATTAACATTCAACATCTATCCAGTGGTTATTGTGATGAAAACACGACCTCAGACCTTTGTCATTTCATTTAGCCTGTCATTAAGTTTACTTTACTTTACTTTACTTTGCTAATAACTTTATATGAGTATTAAATAAATACCTGAGGCTTTTAATCTCAAACTTAATTTAATTACATATTTTGACGAACAGCTTTAAGTTGTATTTACAGGCGTCTCATTGGTCTAGTTCTTCGCCAGAGTTATAACATTATTGTTCATACTTGATAATAATGTTTCATGAAGACCACTGAAATAAAAAGAAGTGAAATAAACTGAAATTATCTTTTATTAAATTAATCACATATATATGTACTCATATAAATTATAAATACATTTTAATTAAATTATTAAATTATAAAAAATTATGTTGTATATTAAATGAATACACATAAATTAATATCACATAGTATTTAATAATTTTAAAAATTCTTTCCATATATATTTTCTATATATTAATAAGAAATCCTTATTTTCATTACTCTAACAGTTAGTTATTACAGCAAATTTGTCTTTTTTATACACATTTAAATAAAATTTTATTAAAAACTTATTTATTATACATATTAAAACGAACAAAGATATTAATAATTATAATAAATTGTATGTTCTTTTGAATTTTAGAAATGTTCTTCCATTTAAAATTCAGTGCATGTGTAGAATAATTTCAATCCATTATTGGATTTAAAATATGTTCATCGCTAGCAAACTGAGATTATTAGTACAGAAAAAAGATCAATTTTATTTTAAACTAATCTTCGTCTCCTTCGTTTATTATTGTTTACTGTTTGATTTAGATGAGATCATTTTTACTCTATGCTTATTTCTTATGGTCTATGATATTCTTGTAGAGACTTTATTTTCTCAAACGACTCTGATAATCTTAAAAGTAAAACATAAAGTCATAATTTTTATCTTTTTGGTGACTTTAGGATTCCATATTTCAAAAGGCAAATACGGATCCCTTATACGATCGCCTGGTAGTTCTTCTTCTTCTTCCTGACAATTATCCCAGCATTAGCTAGGGTCTGCCTTCCTGCTCAAACTCCTCCACTTTGCACGGTCTTTAGCATCCGCGGTGGTAAGTCCATTGGCTCTCATATCCTGCTTCACGGTGTCCAGCCATCGCTTTCTTGGGCGTCCTGGGGGTCTTGCTCCAGGGACCGACATGTCAAGGCAAATTTTTCCGACGTAATTCTCAGACCGGCGTGCAACGTGGCCATACCATCTCAGGCGACTCTCTTGAAGCTTATCCGCTACGTCACGGACTCCAAAACTACCTCGGATAAATGTGTTACGTATACGGTCAGCCCGCGTTACGCCACACATCCACCTCAGCATCTTCATCTCCGTGACGTGAAGCTCCTGAGTGTGCCTGGACAGTGTTGGCCAACATTCGCTTCCATATAAGAGAACCGGTCGGATTATGCTCTTGTATATTATTCCCTTGAGCTTGGTAGGTATTCTGCGATCGCAGACCACACCTGTGACCTCACGCCATTTCGCCCAAGCAGCGCTGATCCGGGCTTGGACATCGTGATCGATGCCTCCGGACTCATGCAGAATAGATCCAAGGTACCTGAACTTTTCCGACTTAACGGCTGGTTCAGGACCTATATGGATAGTGCAAGAGTCCGGGCTTCCGCAAGCCATGTACTCGGTCTTCGTCACATTTAGTTTAAGACCACCGTTCTCAAGCGTACCCTTCCAGAGGTTCACTCTTCGCTCTAGCGTCAACCTGCTCTCATCAATGAGCGCTATGTCATCGGCATACATCATCAGCCATGGAGGCTGGTCCTGGATGTTAGCCGAGACAGTGTCCAGCACTACATTGAACAAGAAGGGGCTAAGAGCCGAGCCTTGGTGAACCCCTACTGAGATCGGAAAGGGTTTTGTATCGCCAACAGCAGTCCTAACCATTGAAACGGAATCGCGGTACATGTCTCTGATGATGTCAATATAGGCCTCAGGGATCCCTTTGAATCGCAATGCCCACCAGATACATTGACGAGGCACGCAGTCAAAGGCCTTCTGCAGATCTAGGAATGCGACATGCAGAGCTCTCCTTTTTTCCCTGTATGCCTCCATCAGAGTTCTGATGGCAAAGATGGCGTCCAAGGTGCCCGATCCTGGCTGAAATCCATATTGACATTCCGAGACAGTACACTCTCGGCGGAGCCTGAGGTCGATCATACGCTCAAAGAGCTTCATGGTGTGACTCATGATCTTAACGCCCCTATAACTACCACAATCTTGAACACTGCCCCTGCCTTTGTATATAGGGGTAATGTAACTATAACGCCACTAATGTGGCATAGTCCCAGTGTTCAAGACGCGGTTAAAAAGGTCCGTCAGTATGAGCACACCAAGAGAGCCCAATGATTTCCACGCTTCGATCGGAATATCGTCAGGTCCCACCGCTTTCCGATTCTTCATGCGTCGAAGACAATTCCGAGTTTCGTCAGGTGTTATCGGGGCAATAAGTCCAAGATTAGGAGGTATTTCGGTTGGAAGACTGCACGGGTGCTGAGTATTTAGCAACTCCTTGAAGTAGCATCTCCACCTCTCCTTCACAGAGGCATGATTACACAGCAACGTGCCTTGGGAATCTTTCACGCTAAGACATTTTGCGATATCTTGCGTCGCCTTATCCCGAGCTCGTGCCAATTTGTAAATGAGCTTCTGCCCCTCCGCAGTTTCAAGTGTATCATATAATGGTGATAACCTATCACTGCGGGCTCTGGCAACAGCCCTTTTACTGGCACGTTTCGCTGCTATGTACTCTAGTCTGTCTTCAGGAGAGTTTGATTGCTGCCACTTCTTAAAGGCAGTCTTCTTTTCACGAATCACCTCCTGCACTTCGTCATTCCACCACCATGTCTCCTTGTCAATGACCCGTCCTCCCTTAGAAAGGCCTAGAACTCGTTTACCTGCTGTGATAATTGCTGACTGGGCTCGATCCCAAACTTCCTGAGCAGTTTCGGTATTAGTCGACAGATTTTGACTCTCAACCTCTGCCCGAAAGCTGGTCTGCATCGTTCCATTCAGCAACCACCACCTGATGCGAGGCTTACGTTTCTCGGCCACTTTCTTTTTCGGGATAACGACATAGTCCATGACAAGAAGTCGATGTTGGGCAGTCAGGCTTTCACCAGGAATGACTTTACAGTTAGTCACCTTGCCGATATGACGCCGTCTGGTCAGCAGATAATCTATTTGGGTTGAGTGGGACCCGCTCTTATACGTGATAAGGTGCTGCGGAGTCTTTTGGAAGAACGTGTTCACGACGGCTAAGTCAGACGCAATACAGGTTCTGAGAATATTTTCTCCCTCTGCATTGCGGCGACCATAACCAAAACCACCGTGTACACGATCAAACGTTTCCGCAGCCCTACCTACGTGGCCATTTAAGTCCCCCCCAACTATGATTACTTCAGCAGCTGGTATAGCACGTAGAACCTCTTCAAATTGCTCCCAGAATGACTCTTTTTCGGACCCGCTACATCCAGCCTGAGGAGTATAAGCACTGATCAAGTTAGTAATCACTCCCTCGATCAGTACCCGCACCCGCATCAGGCGGTCGCAGCGACGATCAACTTCAAGAAGACCATTCCGAAGCTCTTCAGATAGCACTACCGCTACACCAGCTTTACCTGAAGGCGACCCAGTGTATATCAGCCGGTAACCCTGTCCGATGTTCCGAGATTTATTGCCCTTCCAGCGAGTTTCCTGGAGGAACGCACACTGGACCCGACGTCTCATGAGTACATGGGTAGTACATGGGTAGTTCGTCTGTCAAAATCCTTCTTTTAATAGTAAATAGTTATCTTATCTGAAATTTATATAAAGTGGTTCTACACGCTCCTTAAGAGCTGTAAAAGAATAAATTTTGTATGTCTCCGCAATCAAAAGATACAACAAACTTTCGACACTCTCAGGTAAATAAAAACCATGAAGGCAGTTTCAATAAACTCAAGATTTGAAATTTAGTGTTAAGCAACTTATATGGATGCAGGGAAAATTACGAAAATTCCTTTATTACATAATTTATTAAAAAAATATATTTTATAATTTTAAACATGCTTTCTCTTTTCCGACGAAAGGGATATACAATTCATATCAAACACTCAGGTTTGATGACAGATAACAAGACTAACTGAGACTTTCATCTCGTCTGCCAGCGATCACGGCTGCTGTAAAAGGAACCGGAACGTCAGGATTATGTAGTTACAATATAATAGAAATCACTTTGTATTCGAAAAACTTAGTGTCATTTCAATATGTAGGCGCAAAAATCTTAGATCTCCGTGACGTGAAGCTCCTGAGTATGCTTGGACAGTACTGGCCAACATTCGTTGCCATATAAGAGAACCGTTCGAAGTGTCCTCTTTTAGGTTAGCCCCTTGAGCTTGGGCGGTATTCTGCGGTCGCAGACCACACCTGTGACCTCACGCCATTTCGCCCAAGCGGCGCTTATCCGGACTTGGACATCGTGATCGATGCCTCCAGACTCATGTAGAAAAGATCAAAGGTACCTGAACTTTTCCGTCTTAACGGCTGGTTCAGGACCTATTTGGAAAGTGCAAGAGTCTGGGTTCCCGAAAGCCATGTACTCTGTCTTCGTCACATTTAGTTTAAGATCACCGTTTTCAAGTGTACCCTTCCAGAGGTTCACTCTCCGCTCCGATCTAGGAATGCGACATGCATAGCTGTCCTTTTTTCCCTGTATGCCTCCATCAGAGTTCAGACCATCTGATGGGATAACCATCACAATCTTGGACACTGCCCCTGCCTTTGTTAATAGGGGTAATGTAGCTGTAACGCCACTGATGTAGCATAGTCCCAGTGTTCTACGTGTGATGTAGCCGTATGTCCAAGACCAAATATCGGAAAAACACTTAGTAGGACACCCTCTGGATAAAATAAACAGAACTACTACTGCTTTAAGTACTATTGTAAAATTTATCCCTTGCGATTTCATTTTAGCTACATTTTTATGATCAATTTCTTTATTATTTCCTTTCATTTGGGTATCAAGATTTTATGTTCAAACTAGGTACCCACCCCGAATTTGCATTTCTTTATAAAAAATAATGTAAAATAGCCTATGTTACGTTAAAATGGTCGAGTACATATTTGTTGAGTTAAATTAAGAAAAAAATTTCTTTATCTTTCTTCCTCAAACATATTTTAATTTAAAACGAAATAATAGTTTGTTAATATAAAATATACAATATTTCTTTGTATACAACATTAATAAAATGAACATTTGTAAAAAGGAAAAAAAATTGTTTTAGAAGTAAAATGTGCTAGGGTAACATATAATTGAGGACAATATTAGGACATAACCATTATTTGTTCAGGATTCTAGCGACATCTGTTTTGAATTACTTGTAAAAATCTCGACTGATTATATAATAGTTGGTATCTCGAGTAATCTCTATTGATTACTGCATTTAATTTGGAATTTAATGGCAATGTGAATCCAAAATCTTTAAGAGTTATTTCTGATAGAGATTCCACTTCTTTATTCAATTCAAATAGAGCTTTATCAAAAGTAATTTTTATAATTGATAACAATTATTGACGTCTGTTATACAATATATCTTCAGCCATACTTTGAAGATAATTTTGCCAAAGAAGATGTGGGTCAGTAACGTGCCAGAAAGACATCAGAAAGACATCAAATAAATGTCTAATTGATTTAGGAGAACAGCATAAGGCAGCTTCAGAAAGTGTACTTTCCAAATGAGAGTAATCTTCTAACAAACCCTAGCTTTACAAACTCCTTCAAATGTTTGATAAGTTTGACCTTGGAAAATACGAAGACTACTGAAAGAAGTGGGGCCCTTTGGGACGTAAAATCCTCAAATAGAAAAGTAGTAAAATCCTCAAATGAAAGCGTCCACTGTTGTTGGGATGAACTACATAAACTCTGCCAAGGGCATCTATTTTTCGCACGTCTGTATACCCTTTGACTATGGTTCCTTGTTTCCGCTGTTGGAATCTTTTTGTTGCATGGTTCCAGGTGTACTAACCTGGGATCTTATCACTTGTCAGAGTTCGGGCAAAATCATCTTCAGGACAAATTGTGAAAAATGGGGTCAGTGTTGCTGCTGCTGACGGCTCATTTTTGCACGCAATCTTCAACATATATCGTCAACATACACACAAATAAATATAAAAACTTAACAAATTATATACTAAAACCTTCCTCAAGAATCACGCTATCGGATAGAAAAAACTTCTTGGTAATCGGTGCTGTAGTCTTTCAGTTTATCGCGAAAAGACAGACAGACAGACGCGGCAGGTGAATTTGTTTTATAATATGTATTGATGATATTGATACAGATGATGGTGAAGGAGAATTCGTCTAAGCACCATATAGATCATACATAATAACTACTTATCAACAACTTTAAGATGTTTTTTAAAACTTATTTACTATTTTTCCCCTTACTCTAAATAATTAGAAATAAATTTTTAAATATCCGTACATCTGAAACTATTTTCGAAGGCATGAAACCCAGTCCTTGTTATAAAACTATAGCTACAATAAAACTAAATTATATTTAAATAGTCGCCATTTTGTGTACGATTGACAGGAAACACAAATATGTACACATTAAGTTTCTAAATTATAATTTTGATTTTAGAGAATCCCCTTTATTGTTACAGCTTGAGTTATTCGTAAGAAAATAAAAAAATAATCACAAAATATACAACACTATTTTTAATATACCACTGTTAGAGGAGTTTAATCAAAGCTCCTTTTGCAGCGGCTTAATCGAGTTTCTTTAACTTATATTTTTCTGAAGCTAGTTTTCATATTCAAGTCTTTGAAAAGAAATTGTGAAAAAATTCTCAAATATATTTAATTATTCTGTCACTGAAAATAGTTTTATAAAATAAAAAAAAAAGCAATTATCATCAACAATAAACGGTTATGCTTATCATAAGGTATTTAGAAACCAATATTGTATGAAAACTGTCCTGTTGTTATTAAATACTATGAAAGTTATAAGAATTTTGTTGAATAATTAATGGTGTTTGTATTTATGTGAAACTGTATTCTGTTTCCAGTCATTTGCATTATGTTTTGACGGTTCTGAAGTTTGTACTGCTGACACAGCTTTGTTCTGTCAACATTCGTGTTTGCATAATATGTGACTATCCTCTATGGATTACTTTACCGGGATGTTTGTTTTGACAATTGTTTACCGCTATAATAGATATTGCTAATATGTAAAGAGAAATAATAGTATAGTTTTCCTTGCACTTACATTAATAATTATTTACTCTGTTTAAAATTTGGTTATTACATTAAGCTTTGGTTTCTGTTACACATTGCCTGTATTGTAAATGTTAATGTAAAGAGATTAATTGATTTTAGAACGACACAAGAACAAAAAAGTGAAGTTTGTCTCATGCCAACATTTTTTATTCATAATGATATCACTTCAAATTGTATCCGTTTTATAATATTTAAATCACCAGGAAAATTTGAATCCGGCAGATGTGAATTATAAACATATTTTTTAAAGTATTAGATTATGAAAAAACATGTGTGTTTTCAATTACTGAACCAACATAAAAAAACTGCTCTTCTTTGTATTAATTCAACAGATTATTGACAACAGAGAGTAAGTACGTCATTAGTAACTTTAGGCTTTAAAATTTTATTTAAAATCCTAAAGTAATTAAGTTATTTAGTTAATTTGAAGCTGATGGCAACTAATTTTATTTAAATCGGGATTAAGTCTGTCTCCTACAGGTTACTCACTGATAATTCTTTCTGAAAAATTATAATAATTAAGTTGATTGACCCGAAAGACTCGTAAAAATCTTAAGAAATTGAACCATTTATTGAAATAAATATCACTGTAACAATCATATTGGACAATATAGAATATATCACGTTGAGGAAATTTCTTTCCTTCAAACAGTTTGATGGAAAACTGAGAAATAGTGATATCAACTACAACAATGATATGGGACGACGTATTACATTTGTATTGGGTTTTCTTTATGCTCGGGATTGTTTGCAAACTTCTCGTGATGGTCAAAATGGAATATAACCTACTATAACATAAAGACAGCTTAGTGTTAAAAGAATATTCGTGAGAAATTTTACTAGAGACATTAATAAGATCTATGTAATCTAAGATTACAGAGGCAGCAAAAATCTTTTACTGATTTATCTTACACGAAGACCTAATACTACCTAGTGATTTGTAACCATATCAAAATTATTATTTAGTCCTTAATGAGCTACTTTATTTTTTAATACAACACTATCAATACTCGTTGGTGCCATTAATTTGTTTTTGTTTTATTTCCTACAAATCTCGTTCCTCTTTTCAAATTTCTGTACAAAGAAATAAATAAATGAACATATTTCATTATCTCATTCGGGATATATTATTTTTTTAAATTCTTAACGATAAACTCCTTTCTCATAAAACTATAATATATATATTTTTAGGTTAAGATTTTGAAAAAAGCAAAAATTTTGGATATAGAAAAATATAAACTGTATAAAAATTTGTTGAAGTTCGTATTTTATATGAAATTAACATTATATGATAAATAAAAAGGAACTGTGTTTTTAAAATATTTTAATGAAAATCATTGAGCTCATTTCTAAGAGATCGGGAGCGCACCAGTCTGATTAAATAATTCTAAGTTTCTGTTTTAATTATGGCTCTCTTTATAGAAAAACTAAATTCTACTTCAAGTAGCAAAGCCCTCACATTATAAGTACGTTCAGAGTATTTATTCAGATTCTTGAATCTAGAGCAGATGAAGATGAACAGCACTTTTTACTGACTGCAAATAGGTTAAAGTAGGCATGTATATAGATTTAGAAGCATTATTAAAATACAAAATTCCTTTAAGTGGTCCTAAAAATATAATTTTTAATACATAAGCTAACATATACTATCAAAAAATATCACATACTGATTATAAAAATTAAATGCCTAATGAGAGCTATAGAATTATATAAGGCTTTCATTAAACAAGTTAGATTGTACATTGATAAATTAATTATAGACGATATGATTGTATATTAGTTTAGTATTTGTATGTTGTGCTTCAATCAAATTATAACAATTAGCCACATTAAGTGTTTGATTGCTTTATTAGCTTTGAAACAAACTAATTATTTATTGCTATAACATTACAATGAAGTGGCTGTTCTTAGCCAATGTTTGACTAACATTTATGTGCATAAATTAAAAATTATTTCGTCTGAGAACTTGTTATTTCAATAGCGTTGCATTTTATATTTTTTTGAATTGAAATATGCTTTTTTTTCTTAATTTCTCGTCAATTCGTCGTCAGAAAACGCTTCGTTCTAATCTTTTAGTTCCTTTGAATGTTATTGTAACCCGTTAAAAGCGAAGTAACTATAAAATAGACAATTTTCCTTAATAGCTGCAAAAGAATATATTTTGTATGTCTTCACAATCAAAAGATACAAAAAACTTTCGACACTCTCAAGTAAATAAAAACCATGAAGGCACTTTCAATAAACTCAAAATCTTGAAATGTAGTGTTAAGCAACTTATACGGATACATACACGGATAAGGAAAATTACGAAAAGTCCTTTATTACATAATTTATTAAATATATATATTTTATAATTTCAAACATGCAATCTATTTCCCGACGAAAGGGATATACAATTCATATCAAACACTCAAGTTTGATGACAGATAACAAGACTAACTGATACTTTCATCTCGTCTGCCAGCGATCACGGTTGCTGTAAAAGGAACCGAAACGTCAGGATTATGTACTTACAATATAACAGAAAACGCGTTGTATTCGAAAAACTTAGTTTAATTTCAATACGTAAGAGTCGTGGTGGCCTGGAGGTTAAAGGCCCGTCTCTCATACGTGACGCCGCGGGTTCGAAACCTGGCAAGTACCAATGTGATCTTTTCCGAGTCATATGTACTTTCTAAGAGTATTTAGACACCACTGACGGCTGGTGAAGGAAAACATCTTTAGGAAACCTGGTCTTTATAATTACAAATTAAAAGATTGAAATCGCCAACCCGTCTTGAGCAAGCGTGGTGATTAATGCCTTAACCTTCTCCATGTGAGAAGAGGCCTTTGCTCAGCAATGGGCTCCGATAGGCTGATGATGTAAGTGCAAAAATCTTAAATATCATTAACAGAAAATTCAAAAAACTTAAAAAATTTAGAGGAATTATACCACTAAAAAGTGTTATTATAAACATCGTTGTACCAATATCGCAACTACGATCTCTCATCATAAATGAGCAGAGACTATTTTTTTTTAAGTGGCAACAAGTACATTATTGTTTTGATGTAGGAAGCTGTATACTCGAAATCGTCTGATGCTTCTTACATTTAACACTCCTATAGGAGTGTTAAAAAAGTTTTATAAAACACTGTGAATTGTTTTTTTTTTTTGATCTATTAAAATATACAGAGATTAAAAAACAATATTCTAACAAATAAAAAACTAATTTATTGACCAATAAACTTGCCGTTAAATTTAAAAAATTGTGAACGATATTTTATACATTCCTCTTTTAAAATATATAATACCTTTTTTCATCTTATTTACAGACAACAGACATAAATCCATTACTACTTTAAGTCGACTTCTTGCTATTCTTCATGGCAATTATCCCAGCTTTAGCCAGAGTCTGCTTTCCTGCTCAAACCCCTCCACTTTGCACGGTCTTTGGCATCCTCGGTGGTAAGTCCATTGGCTCTCATATCCTGCTTCACGGTGTCCAGCCATCGCTTTCTTGAGCTTCCTGGGATTCTTGCTCCAGGGACAAGGCAAATTTTTCCTACATAGTTCTCAGGCCAGCGTGCAACGTGGCCATACCGTCTCAGGCAACTTTCTTGAAGCTTTTCGGCTACGTCACGGACTCTAAGACTACCTCGGATAATTGTTACATATACTATAAGCCCGCGTAATGCCACCCATCCACCTCAGTATCTTCATCTCCATGACGCGAAGCTCCTGAGTGTGCTCCTGGACAGTGCTGGCCAACATTCGCTGCCATATAAGAGAACCGGTCGTATTATGCTATAGGCGGTATTCTGCGGTCGCAGACCACAGCTGTGACCTCACGCCCTTTTGCCCAGGCAGCGCTGATCCGGGCTTGGACATCGTGATCGATGC
Source organism: Danaus plexippus (assembly GCF_018135715.1). NCBI lineage: Eukaryota > Metazoa > Arthropoda > Insecta > Lepidoptera > Nymphalidae > Danaus > Danaus plexippus. Next base: position 5,668,939 of record NC_083551.1, on the reverse strand, counting down.
CTCCAGACTAATGGAGAATAGATCCAAGGTACCTGAACTTTTCCAACTTAACGGCTGGTTCAGGACCTATATGGATAGTGCAAGAGTCCGGGCTTCTACGGCCATGTACTCGGTCTTCTTCACATTTAGTTTAAGACCACCGTTCTCAAGCTTACCCTTCCAGAGGTTCACTCTCCGCTCGAGAGTCAACCGGCTGTCGTCGATGAGCGCTATGTCATCGGCATACATCATCAGCCATGGAGGCTGATCCTGGGTATTAGCCTAGACAGTGTCCAGCACTACATTGAACAAGAACAGACTAAGGGCCGAGCCTTGGTGAACCTGCACTGAAATCGGGAAGGGTTTTGTATCGCTAACAGCAGTCCTAACCATTGAAATGGAATCGCGGTACATGTCTCTGATGATGTCAATATAGGCCTCAGGGATCCCTTTGATAAACATTTTTTTGCTTAGGATTCTAGCGACATCTGTCTTGATACACTTCCAAAAATCTCGACTGAATATATAATAAATGAAACTAGTATTATTCGGATTTACTCGAATTCGGATTCGGATTAAATCCAAATAATACTAGTTTCATTTAAATGAATACTCGCGAAAATCTTAGATCTCATTATGAATATATAATAGTTTATAGTTGGTATCTCGCGAGTAATTTCTATTGATTATTGAAATTTAATGGCAATATGAATCCAAAATATTTAAGAGTTTTTCCTGATAGAGATTCCACTTTTTTATTCAATTCAAGTAGAGCGTGATCAAAAGTAGTTTTATCAAAAGTAATTAGATAATAATTATTGACGTCTATTATGCAATATATCTTCAGCCATACTTTGACGATAATTTTGCCAAAGAAGATGTAGTTCAGTAACGTGCTAGAAAGACATCATGATGGCAAATAAATGTCTAATTGATTTAGATGAACAGCATTAGGCAGCTTCAGAAAGTGTACTTTCCAAATGAGAGTAATCTTCTAATAAACCCTAGCTTTACAAACTCCTTCAAATTTTTGCTAAGTTTGACCTTGGAAAGTACGAAGACTACTGAAAGAAGTGGGGCCTTTTGAAGTAAATCCTACTTAAAAAAAGCATTCACTGTTGTTGGGATGAACTACATAAACCCTGCCAAGGGCATCTATTTTTCGCACGTCTGCATACCCGTCGACTATTGTTCCTTGGTTCCGCTGTTGGAATCTTCTTGTTGCTTGGTTCCAGGTGTACTAACCTGGGATCTTATCACTTGTCAGAGTTCAGGCAGAATCATCTTCAGGACAAATTTTGAAAAAGGCGGTCAGTGATGCTGCTGCTGATGGCTCATTTTTGCACGCAATCTTCAACAAATATAAAAACTTAACAAATTATATACTAAAACCTTCCTCAAGAATCACGCTATCGGATAGTAAAAACCTCTTGGTGAGTGCAGTAGTCTTTCAGTTTATCGCGAAAAGACAGTCAGACAGACGCGGCAGGTGAATTTGTTTTATAATATGTATTGATGATATTTATACAGATGACGGCGAGGGAGAATTCATCTAAGTACCATATCAATCATACATAATAACTATTTATCAGCAACTTTGAGATGTTTCTTTAAATATATTTACTAGTTTTCCTCAACTCTAAATAATTAGAAATAAATTTTTAAACAACCGTACATCTGAAACTATTTTCGAAGGCATGAAACCCAGTCCTTGTTATAAAACTATAGCTACAATAAAACTAAATTATATATAAATAGTCGCCATTTTGTGTACGATTGACAGGAAACACAAATATGTACACATTAAGTTTCTAAATTATAATTTTGATTTTAGAGAATCCCATATATTGTTACCGCTTGAGTTATTCGTAAGAAAATAAAAAAATAATCACAAAATATACAACACTATCTTTAATATACCACTGTTAGAGGAGTTTAATCAAAGCTCCTTTTGCAGCGGCTTAATCGAGTTTCTTTAACTTATATTTTTCTGAAGCTAGTTTTCATATTCAAGTCTTTGAAAAGAAATTGTGAAAAAATTCTCAAATATATTTAATAATTCTCTCACTGAAAATATTTTTTATAAATTAAAAAAAAACAAAACAATTATTATCAACAATAAACGGTTATGCTTATCATAAGGTGTTTAGAAACCAATATTGTATGAAAACTGTCCTGTTGTTATTAAATACTATGAAAGTTATAAGAATTTTGTTGAATAATTTATGGTGTTTGTATTTATGTGAAACTGTATTCTGTTTCCAGTCATTTGCATTATGTTTTGACGGTTCTGAAGTTTGTACTGCTGACACAGCTTTGTTCTGTCAACATTCGTGTTTGCATAATATGTGACTATCCTCTATGGATTACTTTACCGGGATGTTTGTTTTGACAATTGTTTACCGCTATAATAGATATTGCTAATATGTAAAGAGAAATAATAGTATAGTTTTCCTTGCACTTACATTAATAATTATTTACTCTGTTTAAAATTTGGTTATTACATTAAGCTTTGGTTTCTGTTACACATTGCCTGTATTGTAAATGTTAATGTAAAGAGATTAATTGATTTTAGAACGACACAAGAACAAAAAAGTGAAGTTTGTCTCATGCCAACATTTTTTATTCATAATGATATCACTTCAAATTGTATCCGTTTTATAATATTTAAATCACCAGGAAAATTTGAATCCGGCAGATGTGAATTATAAACATATTTTTTAAAGTATTAGATTATGAAAAAACATGTGTGTTTTCAATTACTGAACCAACATAAAAAAACTGCTCTTCTTTGTATTAATTCAACAGATTATTGACAACAGAGAGTAAGTACGTCATTAGTAACTTTAGGCTTTAAAATTTTATTTAAAATCCTAAAGTAATTAAGTTATTTAGTTAATTTGAAGCTGATGGCAACTAATTTTATTTAAATCGGGATTAAGTCTGTCTCCTACAGGTTACTCACTGATAATTCTTTCTGAAAAATTATAATAATTAAGTTGATTGACCCGAAAGACTCGTAAAAATCTTAAGAAATTGAACCATTTATTGAAATAAATATCACTGTAACAATCATATTGGACAATATAGAATATATCACGTTGAGGAAATTTCTTTCCTTCAAACAGTTTGATGGAAAACTGAGAAATAGTGATATCAACTACAACAATGATATGGGACGACGTATTACATTTGTATTGGGTTTTCTTTATGCTCGGGATTGTTTGCAAACTTCTCGTGATGGTCAAAATGGAATATAACCTACTATAACATAAAGACAGCTTAGTGTTAAAAGAATATTCGTGAGAAATTTTACTAGAGACATTAATAAGATCTATGACAGAGGCAGCAAAAATCTTTTACTGATTTATCTTACACGAAGACCTAATACTACCTAGTTATTTGTAACCATATCAAAATTATTATTTAGTCCTTAATGAGCTACTTTATTTTTTAATACAATACCATCAATACTAGTTGGTGCCATTAATTTGTTTTTGTTTTATTTCCTACAAATCTCGTTCCTCTTTTTAAATTTGTGTACAAAGAAATAAATAAATGAACATATTTCATTATCTCATTCGGGACATATAAATTTTTTAAATTCTTAACGATAAACTCCTTTCTCATAAAACTATAATATATATATATATTTAGGTTAAGATTTTGAAAAAAGCAAAAATTTTGGATATAGAAAAATATAAACTGTATAAAAATTTGTTGAAGTTCGTATTTTATATGAAATTAATATTATATGATAAATAAAAAGGAACTGTGTTTTTAAAATATTTTAATGAAAATCATTGAGCTCATTTCTAAGAGATCGGGAGCGCACCAGTCTGATTAAATAATTCTAAGTTTCTGTTTTAATTATGGCTCTCTTTATAGAAAAACTAAATTCTACTTCAAGTAGCAAAGCCCTCACATTATAAGTACGTTCAGAGTATTTATTCAGATTCTTGAATCTAGAGCAGATGAAGATGAACAGCACTTTTTTTACTGACTGCAAATAGGTTAAAGTAGGTATGTATATAGTTTTAGAAGCATTATTAAAATATAAAATTCCTTTAAGTGGTCCTAAAAATATAATTTTTAATACATAAGCTAACATATACTATCAAAAAATATCACATACTGATTATAAAAATTAAATGCCTAATAAGAGCTATACAATTATATAAGGCTTTCATTAAACAAGTTAGATTGTACATTGATAAATTAATTATAGACGATATGATTGTATATTAGTTTAGTATTTGTATGTTGTGCTTCAATCAAATTATAACAATTAGCCACATTAAGTGTTTGATTGCTTTATTAGCTTTGAAACAAACTAATTATTTATTGCTATAACATTATAATGAAGTGGCTGTTCTTAGCCAATGTTTGACTAACATTTATGTGCATAAATTAAAAATTATTTCGTCTGTGAACTTGTTATTTCAATAGCGTTGCATTTTATATTTTTTTGAATTGAAATATGTTTTTTTTTCTTAATTTCTCGTCAATTCGTCGTCAGAAAACGCTTCGTCCTAATCTTTTAGTTCCTTTGAATGTTATTGTAACCGGTTAAAAGCGAAGTAACTATAAAATAGACAATTTTATTAACAATTAAAAACTATGACGTTTGGATTTGAATTATTATATTTTAACAGAAATGATAAAAGAGGTTAGCCGTGAAACAATTTTTTGGGAAATTAAAGGACAGTTGTTTTACATATATATAGTAATATAATAAGTATTCACTGTGAACTCTTCAATCTACTATGACCTGTGACTTATTATTGTGTATCTTTTCAGTGATTCTACTATTACCAGAGCTATTCAGTCTATTTGATAAGAGATTAAAGTGAAGACATAAATAGACGCTGTAGTAACGGACCAATTCATTAAATATACTGTTAATTTTCATCAGATAAAATGCTATATAGATTACAAGATTACATTTAGCTTTCATTAAATGAAGATGAATAAAATAATAAGAACAAATTTCTACGATAGTTTAATACTATTGATGTTCATTTTGTAAGTATAAAGTAAATATTATCAATTCAAGTACAAAAAATATGATCAATTCAATTCAATATTGTATTTCAAAGAAATGTTTTGTGTATTCAAATAAGTCGATTATAGGCTGGGTTATTATTGAAAAATATTTTAAATGTGTAAATTGTTAACTCCAATACGGGTTTAAATTAGCAAGCGTATATATAAAGGACATAGAATTGATGTAGAAGATGACACAATTTACAAGTTCACAAACAAAATAGGTCAGTGAAGTAAAAACCAGCACATAACACAAGGTAGTATTACATTATAACATTTATATTCCTGTTTAAATAATCAACATTTTAAAAGAAAACTAATTTCATCTGTCATATAAAAGTTCTCTCTCTTCCGCTGATATGACAATGTTCACAATTTACAGCGCAGTCAACTAATCTACGCTGCTCTTTAGCAGTGAGGTAAACTCATTAATATACTATTATTTTATATAATATTATATAAAAGTAATCTATTTAATTGCGTGAGATCATAAGGTATGTATAAATATCTTAAACGTAACCGATAAATGTTAGTAAGGTATTGTATTATTTTATAGGTGGAGAGCCTAGCTGTAGTCAAATTACTGCAGCTCGAACATGGGCTGGCTAGACCGGGGAAGTACCACCCTCTCACAGAAGATCAACGTGCAGTAGTCTTAAATAGCTGCGCTTCGTCTGATGAGTGACAGACCCGTTTGCTCTTTCCTTTTTCCCACCTTTCCTTTTTCCTTTCCTCTTCCGGGATATTGATGTGTGCAATGACCTTCGATCCTGCATCAGACTAAGTCTGTTTGAGATGTTGAGCGCGTTTCATTGACTTGGGGTCCAGTGAGACCCTGCGATTGAGGGGGAATCGGGGGATATTCCGTACTCCGTGCCAATGACATAAAAAACTGGACTCTGAATTCAGACCATTGGCGGCAATGCTCTTTAACAGGATGGTTATTGAACTATCAGTATCCTTCCATCTTTGCCTTCACCTTAAAGCTGGAAACTCAACCGCAACAAATTGTTGCAGATGTCCATGGGCGAATGCACCTACATTCCATCAAGTAAGCTGTCTATTAGTTTGCCCCTTTCTCATAAAATAAAAATAAAGACCTAATTTTAACTCTGTGTTAATGGTGCACAAAAAGAATGAGAAACCGGATAAGAAATCTTTCGTAGAGATCAATATCAAAGCATATGCAAATATTAAATCTCAACTGGTGGTTCTATTCCGCCTCGTTGTCCCATTTTGTTAGTTGATCTTTTTTTATTATTTGAACAAAATTAAATAAAAACATTTTGTTACATAATTCACACAACATATGTAAAAAAAAAATAAGTATAAGTATAACAGTGTATTTTATTACTTTGTAATTTTGTTTCTTGTAATGCTCAAGTAGATCTTACTTACTATTATTAAATGTGTAGATCTCCTGTTGTACATTTTTTCCAATTAATAACTGCAGAACTACAGCGAGTACCACTAATTTGTATTAAAAATATTTTTGAAGGAAATAAATTTGACTCGGAATTTAGAATCGTAAGGTAATAAATCCTGAAGCCTTAAATACGACGAATTATGCTTAACGAGCGATTTGTGATGGTTCTTGATAGTCAGTGTTTAAAATTCCCTCCGTTACAATTTCTACCTACTTTTGAGGGAATATAATTTGTTATATGTTTAAACATAATTTGTAATGGAAGAACAAATGTATTTAATAAATTAACTCTCCCATATAGGTAACCAAAAATATAAAAATAAGTTTTTTATTAAGTATTGGAAATAACTCGCAACTGCAGATCATCTTAGGTTACCATTGGCTTGTAAATATATCTCTTGAATATGTTTCAATTCCCGTTTGTTTCATTTCCTCTACAAGCAATTGTACTTTGCATATATCGAGACGAATGAAACCATTTCAATCTTCTCGTTATAAAGAAATAAAGATAGATGATTTTAGCCTACTTTACTTTAAGCGATGATGAAGTATTTTATGAGATGTAATGCCTTTCTAAATCTTTATTCATTTAAGAGTATAATATACCACTATAAACGTAGTCAGTAATTAGATTAATAAAGAAACTTACAACTACATTGTCTCTCCTCTTGTTAGATTTTAGTCGAAAAGTAACGTAAATATGTCAGGTGTATTTTTTAAAATAAATTAAATATAAATAAATAATGATATATTAGAATTTCAAGATATGAACACATTTGAATAAAATCTCTCTCACTCTCTTATTTCACTTGAGTATTTTGCAATTAATTATATAATTTCAGTGATACTCTTTCCAACCAAGGAACTATCGGCGATAGATGCCGTATTTCAAGGGTGTAACTATCTAGTACAAGCTTTTGCCTGCGACTTCATCTGCGTCAATTTCAGAATAAGAAATGTTTAGGAGACGGAGAAACTGTGTCATTTTTATAAAGTTATTATTATTATTATTTTGGTCGAACAGGTTTCAAAGTATCCTATGTCTCCCCCGCTTCTAAGCTACCTCCGCACCAATTTCCGGCCAAATCATTACAGTCGTGCTTGAGTAACAAATAGTGTAACTACCACGACTTTCTTTTATATAATATATAGGTTTGTAATCACAGAAATTTGTAGTTGAATTCGAAAATGCTGTCATTTTAAAATAAAAAATATCTTAAATTAAAATATAACTATAAAACTTATACTTTTGTGTTTTACGCCTCTTACGAAAGAGCCTCTTTTTATAATTATTGCCTTCTACTTTAAAACGTGTAACCTCATTCGGAAAACAAAAACTACCAAACTCTAATAAAATACACAAATTTATACACAGTTTTAATTAGTAAATCTATTAAGATAAATAAGTTTGTTTAATTTATTTTATTTTATATTTTATACCGACACTACCTCTAATGTACGTACGTTACTCGCACTGGTTTGTTCGTAATGTGATAATAGCTTTAAGTAGCTATGTGTAGATACAACTGCAAATGGCTGATTTAGTTGCTTTTCTAAGTTAAGTGAATTAGTTGGTAATCTCTTTCCCTTTATCCTTTTAGGGATCTCAGCTGTATTAGATTATAGACATATGTATTAATATCATTTCATAAGATGCAACGTCTGCTCAGCTTGTTTCAATTAAGTATTTATATAGTATATATCGGATTTATTACGAATTGATTATTTTAAAGAGAGGACGTCAGCCTCGCTGACGTCACTAATGTCACTTGTTTCAGTACGTTCCAGATATTTTAAAATGAAACTTCAATTCTTCTAAATGTTCTTGTATTTCTCGAAGGTTCTTCATAATCACATTCTTTATGATCCGCACTCGCTGAACTCGGCTGTCCGCTGTTGTGCGTCCAGACGTCATATTTATACCAGAATTCAAACATAGTTCTATTCTCTTTGATTTCGTTTTACTTTTAACAATAGTAACGACGACCAATAAGTTGTTATAATAATTGATGACAGCGTTGATATTTTTCATGTTGCATCCGTCATTGAAGCTGCTAGCGCCGATATATATATATATATATATATATATATATATATGTTTATTTATATATATGTTTATTTGTAATACTGTAAATAAGATTTCTAAACAATTTTATAACGGAAGGTTATATCTTTTTCTTTTCTCATTTCATATTTAAAACACTCAAGTGAATGGTTCTAGCGTATTTAATGTTAATTAGGATTAGAGCTGTGATGAAAACGATAGTGTTGTTGAAAAAATTTCAAATAATATCAAGAGAAAGCAGTATTGAGAAATAAAATTTGAGACCTTTTTTTTATTCGAAAACTTATTTTATACATTAATATACAATATTAGGACATAGTATTCAATTAAAAATTATGTTTTATATTACAATTTGTAAACCTTGGTACTGAAATGTGAAGAGTAGGACAGATTGCTGAAAAATTTGAGACGAATAACAGCTCAAGCACTTTAAAGTATGAGAACTAGATTGGTTCTTGAGCTCTCCAGTTTCAAACCAGATTATATTTTAGTCTGAAATATTTGAGCCTCTCAATGTAGCTCATTTATTTATAAACAAAAATAATACTAAAAACAAGATTAATAATTAATAAATGATACAGAAGACTATTTGTAAAGAATATTATGCTTAAAAAAACTATTATATTTAATACTACATTGTCTTTTGATTGAAACTCTTGATTTAATCTCTGGTAGTACGTATTTGTGTCCATCTCAACATTATCTCACTGTTTGGGTTTTGATTTTGATTGTTTTTTTTGTTTTATGAAAGACTATATTATTATACTATTATGAATAACTTTAACTACCAGGTCTTACTTGGTTATTTAAATCTCTATTTTTAGCTCATTCGAGGTACCTACCAATTTTTACGAGAACAAGAAGCAATTTCAAATTGATATATCATTCAAACAGTCAACAATCAATGGATAGTCGTAAATAAATTAAAGAATTGCAACGAAATATATACATTTATTTATGTTCATTCAAAATTACATTTAATGTCTCTTGAAATAGTAAATAGCTATATTTAATCTACGCGAATAATAAATATAAATTCAAACGACGAATTGTGTTTTAGCTTCACAAGATTCTCGACTAGCTTTCTCATGTTAAAAAAACAAAAACTGTTTTATAATTATATATATATTTGAATATAAAGCAGTGCATAAATATTACAATGGCTTTTTTAAAACAAATAGTCATCTAAAAGTATGATTCAGGGCACGATGACCCTTCAGGCTACATTCACAAAATATAATAAAGTAGGACGCGATTCACTCAGAGTTTTTATTTACACTAGTTATCTATTTGCTGTATAATATAATAATTTTGTTTGGTTTCATTGTCTCTGCGTACAAATATCCTCGTTGGTATTTTCTAGTAAGAGATTACATTCAAAATCGGAAAGTCCAATCTATTTTTAAAATGGTTTCAATGAATCTGAATAAGAGAATCTCAGACAATTCGTGAGAGATAAAATTTTTAAAATTTAATATGATTGAGATCCTCGGCTGAAGAATCTGACATGGGCTTATTTACTACGTTTATCAGTTGGTTTTTTTGTGTTCTAATATATATATATATATTTTTAAACTAGATTTGTATATTATATTCGTTAAATATAGAGAGATAGAAACAATATTTAAATACAAAACGAACATATCCAAAAAAGGGGAATTGAGAAATGTTACTGAAATTGATTTCCTTACAACTTCAAAATGTACTGTCTTAAGAAAATTGAGAAATATTAAACGTTTTTAAGATCTGTTTAGAAGATGAATGTAATCTCCATTAAAGATGTAAATTAGGGTATATTTGTCCACAGAAAACAATTGATATATAAACGAATCAAATAGTTACTTTCAATAAAACTGATACAATATGAGTGATATATAGTATCTCCTTTTTTAACCTTCTTTATATTCTCTTTCTTATTATATGATGTGTTAAAATTAATAATAAAAACTATTCAAATTTAGATTTCAATATTTATATCGGAGTTAAATTTAATTCAAACTCTATTTTTGTATCGCGGATCATTTCCTCTACGGATGCGGATTGCACTCAATGGCCTGTTATGGAGGATGAGATTCCCAGAAGTGGAATGATTACGGCCGATGGTGATTATGGTAATCATTTACAATAAATTGTTATATTTAAGTAGTTTTTGTTTGTCAATTTGTCCTCGTATACTTACAAGATGATTTTAGAAAAGAAGTAACAATGTGCGGTTAACAATCGACGTGTTAACTGGACTATACATGTATAAAATATTTTCGTAGAAATCGTGTTATATTAATAAGTATTACTAACTCGGTCTGTTATTTTCTTTAAGAAAAACAAAATTATATACACACATATGTGTAACTCATTCAATAAAAACTTTCATATAGCACCATTAGGGGGATGTATAAAATAAATGTGAAGATAGAGGTAAAAACATTTTATTTTTAGTCAAAGTTATCTTTGATAACAATATGTGATCTATCAAAGTGAGTTGGTTTTATCAGGAATTGAATGAAAAATCAGAACATACATACGAGGCAACGAAAGACCAGGTTAGCGAAGACGAGACAGAACCTCAATATCATTAGCTTCGATGAGTGACGAACGGTCACAAATTATGAATACAAAATCAAGTAAGGATTTTTTAAAAGGGAATTACAGCTTATTTATATCAAAGGAGGACGAACAAGCAGACAGTCCTCTAAACTTATTAATTGTTGTTGGATGAATATGAAAAAAAAATCTGTCTGATATAGGGCATAGACATACTGAGACCACACTGCATATCTTACTCGGGCTAGTGGTAAGCTCCAAATCATAATCCACGTATTATACTTATGTGTTACCTTTAAGGTAATATTAATTCTATTATACAACCTATTTTTATAAACGTATTGGATATAATTTTCACATTTTATATATAAAATTGTTATTTTCACTTGCAATGTCTGAACGTGTTCTGTATAATATAGGTTTACACGGCATTGGTTTTTGACGTATGAATAATTAGTAGGAAGTGAAATTTAAAACCGTTTATAAATTAACAAAGGGGTGAAATTTAATAATAAGGAATTTACTTTAAAATATACAAGTTCATACAATTATTTAATTAAAGAACCAATAAGATTATTTAATTTGTATAATCATTTAAATTATTATATCCAAGAGCATAGTTTTTAAGGGTTCTGAAGACCATTTTGTTGTTTTATATCTTATTGTTCATAATACAAGATAATAGTTTTAAAAATTTTAACTTAACGAATATTACGAGACAGCTTGTTTGTGAAAATGAACTGAACGTTTTGTTAATTATATTAATGATTATCTGATACCGGTGAGTGAATGAAACTTCAACGAAGATTTTGTATTTGAAGATAAAACACACACGTGTGTTAAGGTTACGCATTGTTCATAAAATAGTGTAAACCATAACTTTAATTACTTCAGAAGTGTTTAAGACATATTAAAAATATAATCAATATTTACATCTCTATAATTTTGTTTTCAATATAAATGATTTTTGAATAAGTCTAGCGATGTCAGCTAAAGAGCACCTGTAAGCGAAAAAATAAAAAGATTTTAATTTTTTGACGTTTGTCTTATAAATTAAAAGAAAAAAATTCTGACAGATTATATTTCCCCTTTGATCAAATCGACTTTGAAAAATTACAAAGAAATAGCCGTCATTACACCCAGCGTCAATTTTAATTATCGTCATCAAAAGACTTCTTAAAGGCCACAGATTAGAAAGTAGTATTTAATATTTGGTGCCACAGTTAGTTTTCTAATGAGAAAGTATTATAAAATAATAAATAAGAGAAATAACTGTTGGAACTGTTGCGGTTATAAATTTAAAATATTATATATTTTTTAAACTTCACTTTCAAATTTAAGTTATATCAAAGTCAAAAATCGTCCATTTTCCTTTTCAATATTGATGTGACACTGAACACTCATAAGTAAAACGAATGTACTGACATGATCCACATAAGACTACCACAATAAATATAGGTTTTAGGACATTCCAAGGATATGTGCATAGAAACCCCTAAAAAACATAACCTCCTTCTTTCAAGTTCGACAAAACTTTTACGTTATTCTGTACTACACGTTGAACACTCAATAACATATCATTGACTATAACATATTACTCAGGAATGAATCTTGCACATACACGTATCTGGCTTTATGTGTATATCATATATAATGTTCTTTCAGTGGTCACAAACCAAAAATATGTGCAATTATATTTATGCTTATAGGTATATATTATTTCTTAGCAAGAATTCATTATTTTATGACGGATTTGATGTAGATTTCACAATATTAGTTAAAGAATATTAACCATCATACTATTCTAAAATTAACGTACATACGGTGAATTTACTTAAAGAATTTGTTTTATTTTATTCGTAGTCAGTTCAAAGAAATGATAATAAATTTTGAAAAAAAAACACTGTTCATATTTAAGAATATACCTAATCTGATTAAATTTGGTAAGAAAAGTAAGAGAAGTATTTTCTTATCTAGTGCCTACTTGAATGGTTTTAGGTTTAAAGCGCAGATGACTTGGACATAATAACATATAAAATAGTACTTTCATTGTCATGGACACTATATTCAGGACTAATGGAGAAATTAAACATGTTTTATCATATGATTACAATAGTTAGTTAGTAATCTACAATTATTTTTGTAGATTTTTTCTAATTAATTTTTAATAAAAAAGAGACACAATTTCTTTTGTTCAACATGGCTATATCCAATGACTCCCTAAATTCAATGGGTAAGTAATATCGATAAACATTGAATATTATTAACCAAATTTAGAAAGATATTGTACATGACTTTCTAGCTTTTTATATCATTTGCTTGTTAATAATTTATCAGACAGTTCTGAGTAGGAAGTAATTGATGTTTTTTTATGTTAATTTTGAAATAAAACATGATTTTATGTAATAAAAAGCTTTCATATTTTTTTAATGCTCGTGTCGAGTCGTGGAATATTTTGCCAACCTCAACGTTTTTACTTCTTGGACGAATTATAATCTTGAGTACTGTATGGATACTGTATATATACTGATATGATACTGTATGGAGGAAACACATGTTTTTATATTATGACTTCAGAGTTTCTTTTGTGATAGTCTGTAGTATCATTCTATTGTCATAACTCATTGTAGAAGGATGTATATGACTCTTATCGTTTAATAATACACTTGAAGTGCCATCAGATAGTATATTATGAATGTGATGATTAGTAAGGATGCATGTTTTCTTCACTTAGTAATTTAATAAACTAAACAACTGTAACGAAGTACATTTAATGAGAATACCAAAGAAATACAAAAACGATTTAAGAAAACAAACCAGAGCCTTAACGGTCTGTTTGCAGTGCTGTTTTCCTCTGTTAAGGGTTTCCGCTGCCTATTTCTATTTGATAATGTCCCCTTTAAAGTCGACACACAATTTATATTACATAAGAGTTAAGAATAAGAACTCATTTAAAATTTACAGCAATCGGGTAAATTAAAACTATCAAATTATTGATTTGATTTGAGAACCGAAAGTCTTATAGTGATAATATAGGAAAAAGTTTTACATATGAATTAAATTAGTACGTGTTGATTACTTTAGTTTTTCATATTATATCCATATTTCATGTCGTGTGACGGACAAACGGACAGTTGACTGACGAACGGTTTCAATTTTTGTCCGGACGTGACTCGTTTTTAAAGAAACAGCTTTCGTCTCAACCTTGTACTGAAGGATTTTTTTCTATTACATCGTTAAATGAGATTACATATATTCTATACACGCTTCTACTTTGTACTTTTTATGTGGCTTATACATTACTTTAAGCCACATATACTTTAGAGTTACCTTTCATTGAAATCTGCCGCGTATGAAAATTAGGTCATCATTAGGTTGGTATATTTACTTCTGGTAATAGCTTTAATCCTACACTGGCTCCGTGGTTGTTGGAGATCTTTACTCACATATAGCATTACAATTTCTTAAATTTCCTAATTCTATAAATTCAAAGCCAACAGTTTAATTATGTTGTTTTCATAACTAAATAGTCTTATGGTAATTAAAAATATCTGTTGATTATGTCTCTTCATAAAACTTTTATATTATACGTCTTCAATCAGTTAAAAATATATATTAAAATACATTCTGTGCTTTAAGTAAAAGACTAAACATTTGATTCAGACTTCCGCACTTTATTCATCATTTATCTGGTTCATGCCCTTTAATCGGCATCTGTAAGATGGATATTTTTTTATCAGAATTTTCTTTTGTCTGTTTCTATGTGTACATTACTTTAAACGCCCTGAAAAAAAAAAATTTAATTTACTCGATTCTTTCACAATTACATAATATTACTTCTTCATTATGTATAACAAAAAGTTAAAACTTATGAGTTATAAATGACATTTTACTGAAACAAAATTTTTATAAATTACGTTTCAAACAAAAAAGTTATCATCTACTAAACAAAAAATATATACAATAAAACCAACAGTCATTTATAATATATTCTTAGAAACAAGGTAAGAATTGACTTTTTAAAAAATAACATTCGATACAATTCCACTGCAAATTTATTAAATTTACACAAAAATAAAAACAATTCTAAATGAATAACTTTCAACTATCTTGATTTAAACTAATCGTTAAATGAAATCCGAATATAATACAATCGAAAGATTTAAACACACTTCGAAAATCTACTAACGACTAAACTATCACACCAACGCGCGTTACGAACGAAAAAAGAGCCCTGATGTCCTCTGACAACGGCTTATATGTCGTTTGAGTCTCTCCTACCCTCTCATATTCCTACATTGATTCTCTTCTACCCTCTCATATTCCTACAATATGTATTCATTATGCATTATTCACAATTAGCACTGAAACGTACATATAACGTTCATATACATAAATACTGTATTTTTTTTAAATGACTGGACTCCTTTGAGTGGTAGTAAAAATACCACAAATTCGACTTCGTGGTAGCACAAATTCGACTAAACACATATTTTAAGCAACAAAAGTAATTCCATGAATTTCACCCTACAAACACTAAAAAGAATTGAATCATGAACGATTTCTCGAAATCGAGTTGCCAGAATTCCAGATAAGCGTAAATTTAATAAAATAGGAGTCGAGTAAGGGACAGTAAACAAAATTCACTAAAAGCTTTTAAAAAGTCTTACATTTTTTGAGATTTCATACGAAAAATTTATGTTTTAATATAAACCTAAAATTTTTAAATCCAAAAAGAACGCTTCGTTATTGACATTATGTTTTGAAATATTAAACTCTGAGTACGGGAATATGCTCATTAAATTCTGCATAAACGCCGCATCAGATTTGACATTGACAAAGAGACGTCAGCTGGTTGTTACTGCGATGCTGAATTTCTGCTTCTAATTAAAGTGGCAGAGCAATAATGATGATAATATAATACACGCACTAACGAATTATTTATTATACATATAACAAAAAAACACGATGAGATGTTAAAAGTAACTTTATTATACACAACATTAACACAAAAATAACTTTTAATCCATGGTGTACCATATTCTGAATAAATTGCTATGAAAAACTCTTCAAAGTGTATTTCCAAGCCAATTTATAAGATTAGGGTCTTAATCCGATATTTGTCCTTTTAAGGACGTAGCCGATTTATATGAATGAGACTCTTAGAAATTGTAAACCAAAATGATATTGTATTAAATTCGGGTCAGTAATGGATGAGAAGTTTTATAAACTGAAATATAATATATGAGAAAAACATAGAATCTTATTACTAAATTCGCAACATATATATTTTTTAATGATATATTCATTCCTAATGATATTAAAACAAACAGTTTTCTAAAGAAAACATGGATTATTGAAAACAAGGACTAATTAAAAACGTTGATGAAGCATTGGACGTCTGTAATCAAGACGTCTTGTTGGTTTCCTCAAGTTAAAGCTGAAAGTTATTATGGCTTTCCGCTAACGCGAGAAACATTGACGGACAATGCTTTAACTTATGATATGCAAAAAGAAAAAGTGAATATAACTATTTACTTCAGCTTTTGTCCTTTAGTCCTGTGTACTTGTATAATTATTTAAATACAAAAGACAATTCAAATATTAATAAAAAAGAACCCATAAAATAACAATGAATAATAATTATATACGTAGGCAGGTCAAAAAGTTTGCGGAATAGGAGGTATAGTGGGGGAAAAGGGTGAATGTTTTACTTGTACTACTTGTCACACTAATTAAGTGTATAAATACCAAGTTTCATAAAAATCAGGTCATTATTTTTATGGAATGGAATTATTAAATTCCATGCTAAGTAAGGAAAAGCCCCTCAGATTATTTTGAAAGATATGTCTTCTATTTATTGGGATTCTTGCCCTGGCAAAACCATGGTTTACAAGTGGCACAACGTCTTCAAGCAAGACGGAGATTCGATTGAAGATGATCCCAGGCCGCGGTGGCCTGTCGAGGTGATCATGGCAGAGAAAAACTTGAAAATCTCATATTGGAAGATGCTCTTTTAAAGAAGAGACAGCTTGCAAAATGATAGGAGTGTCAGCTACAACAATTTTGAACATCCTACATAGTTATCTTGGCATGTCCAAGGTGTGCGAAAAGTAGGTGTCGAGAATTATCACGCCACAGCCGAAGCAGAGGCGAGTTGAGTTTTGCCGTGAGTTTTTGTCTCTCAGTGGTGAAAACAAGAACGAAGTTTTATGACGAATTGTGACTGGAGATGAAACTTGAATTCATCATTATAAGCCTGAGTCCAAACAGGATTCCAAAAGTGGTGGCACAAAAAGGGCACACCACCCCCAAAAAAATTCAATGTATCTCCGTCAGCTGGAAAAGTCATGGCCACTGTTTTCTGAGATACAGAGGGAATTCTTTTTAATGGCTACAAAGAAAAGGGTACCACTATTACTGGAGAGTACGCTACACTAATAGAATGTCTGCGAGATGCTTTGAGTGATAAAAGGCGGGGAAAATTGACCAAAGGGTTGATCCTATTGCATGACAATGCACCCGTGCCCAAGACGCAAGTTGCGATAGGTGCTGTTTCAAAATCTTCGAACACCCTCCCTATAGTCCAGATTTAACCCTCAGTGAATGTTATTTATAATTCACTGAAAACAAAAAAAAAAACACTGAATAGACAAAAACATATACAATGTAAGATTGATCATTTATATTATTAAAAAAAAATTCTGACATTTGTTGTGTAATGATATCTAAAAGTTTCAAGTATACAGATTTAAAATGAAACTATGTTTTTTTGGATAACTACGCAATTTTGTTGTTTTATTTAAACATTTTCCGACGTTTTGATAATTTAGCAGGAACTGTGATCTCGGAATAATATAAACAACTACATTGTAACTTAAATGAGTTTTTTTTTATACACAAAAATCATCTGTTAAAATGTAATTACTCTAAGATAAAACACCAAAATCATATTCAACATGTAACAAAAAACATGTTAGAATTCAGTTTAAAATATGATTAAGTTGCTCGTAAACTGACCCAGTAAAGCTACTGGAATAGTTTAAAAATGTCAAACAGAAATTCAAAACAATATTTCATACAACCAGCCAGTGAATCATTTATTGTAAGAATGTAGGATAATTCACAACCGAGAGACCCTAAGGAAGTGCTGGGCTCATAAAATATCTCATTTCCGAAAGACATAAAACTGTAAGTGGATTCTAGGCGGTAACGACTAAGAATCTTTAAGATATAACAAAAGTAACCGTCTTCTACCTTTTTAAATAAGTTACATGAAGTATTCAAATCCATATACATTATTTATAATTTTGGCGCATAAAAATTGATCAACATATCATTATTGTTTTCTCCACGTTGCCCAAAAAACTCTTATTCTTTATTACACGTAGTTTTTTAAATTGTACCTTTGACAGGTGTAAATATGTGCATGTCGAAAACCTTATAACATATTAGAGCTTTAGCTAAGAAAAACATCAGGTATACAAGGCTAAACTTTATATAATAAAATCTTTATAACTGGCTGTTATGATTATATGTATGTTGATTTTGGTTTTTGCAACAAAAAAATTATTTCTCTCAATTTACTCGACCACTTACTTAACAACTCTCTGCAGACCTTCACCTCTGACTACAGAGGTTAACTATGCTGGGCACCGAAACAGGTGCAAAAAAATCTTAGTATAATTTGACAGCTATATTCATTTTTTTAAAACTTGTACAGTTGCATTTGCCTACAACAATTGCCTATGTCCTACTCCGCTTTATCAAGCTGGGTTCATGTTTGACTCGTTAGAAATAATAGCGGTTCAACTTTGGGATGACTTATCTGAGTAATTTCTTAAAACTTCCTCAAAAGATTACTTAAAAATCGCAGTTGAGTTAGATTTCTCTATTATTATTATTACTTTTTCTTCTTAGTGTATATTCTAACGTAAAATAATTGTTTAAGTATTTTTATTACACTTTTGTACATTATTTTCTTTGTTTTCTATATTTTGACATCCAAATAGGTTCTGATTTCTTTTTTTTAAAGGGTAGCTGGCAAAAAATACATTTTATATATATATATAATGTATGAAGCATATGAAACTGCTATGAAAAAAATTACCTGTACTACAAAAGTATTTATTCTTTCGTACATTAAAACTGTACTAATATTATTAGTACAGATTAATAAATCTGCAAACTATTTGTGTTTAGTTTTGATGTAATTTACACATAGTGAGGGTATAGTTTCAATCAGTACAGCAGTAGCTTTATCGAAGGCAAACCGTACTCGAATGAAAGTTTAATTGTCACAATTTTTTTTGTTGTTTATGTGAAAAGGTATTAAGAATTTATAGAAGACGTGTTTGGTGGAATAAGAGAACTTCTCTAAATAAGAGAAAAAACTAAGTTAAATAATATTAAAATAAAAATTGAAATCTTGAAAAGGCCGTATTGTGAACTTACGAAAGAATTGTAAATCAATCCTTTTTACCTTTTAACAATCCAATTCTTTGGGATTTTATTTTGCAGTAATTGCAATAGCACTTGAATTAATAAAACAGAACTCAAATATTATGTCTTCAATCATAACCAACAATGCCAACGATTTAAATTTTTATTTCAAATGTTTTTCCAAGTGGCTAGAAATCACGGGACTGAAAGTTTTTATAAATCGACCATACTTAGTGTTCAACGAACTGCATTTAACATATAAAACGAATAATAACAAAACAGGTTTTATCGTACAAAAATAGTGCAGTGATTTTTATCATTTAATTTTGTCCCCTACAATTTCAATATTTCTTCTAATCAATTATCCTGTAACACGCTACAAATTTTATGGGACAAGAGGGAAAAATCGGAGTTTTTACCCTTTTACCTTTAGTTTTATGTAAGGTGATTTTATAAAGTAATAGTATACTTAATTTTTAATGCTGTAAGGTCGCTTGTTCGTGTACGGCATTGGTTTCAAGTATAACATCTCTAAATGACGTTGTTATAACAACGTAACAAAAACGTTACAATTGTATGGAATACATTGGGAATGTAACGTATAGTAGTCTAAATTTTGCTTTGAATTGCACTGACTAACATTCGCACTGCTGACAAAATTAACAATTAATTCTGTTAACATTTCTGTTTGTCTAATCTCAGAGTATCCACTTTGGATTACACTCGTATCCTTTGAGTTGACAATTATGTTTATTTTAGTCCATTATAAACCTTTATCTATACAAATAAATACAATTGAGTTGTCTGTTTGTAATATTGAAATAACCGTTTTTTACTACATGCATATGAATATGTTTACTTTTCATACACCAAAATAACAATTCACACAATTTTTGTCCGTTTGTCTGTTTGTTCCGGCTAATCTCTGAAATGGCTTGACCGATTTTTAAAGGACTTTATTGGCCGATAGCTGATTTAATAAGGAGTAATTTAGGGTACTTTTTATTAAGATTCCGAATCCCCATCTCGAAATAATAAAGCGCGAGTGGGAGGCAGGGCGAATACGGAGCTCAAGTTTTTTCATCGTTTCTTATTGTTTTTCTTACGCAGACGGAGTCGCGGGTAACAGCTAGTGTTAAATAGATATACTCCAAGGAGATATGTTAAATCTCTGTGTAACATTGAGATTTTTACATGTAGTAAGGCTAACTGATAGACAAACGGAGTACATAGATTTAACTAATCTCCCTACAGACACTTTGGTTGAAAGCTTGATTTAGTAAATCTGAAGGAAAATAAATATTTATGAACAACAATTGTTTTTTGTAAGAATACTTCATGGTAAGATCAGATTATTATATTTTAAATAACCAAAATCTACGGTAATATAATCTCAAATGATTTGAGAGCATACTTTTACCGACACTATCGTAATTGGCTAGTTGTTGGTAATATTATAATTTTTTTCTCTATAGCATTTATAAAAGACCGTATCAATGTATCTTGAGAATTATCTTTTATGAGAACCTCTTCTTCAAATACTTAATACATATATGACATTTGGATCTATATATACATATGATCTATTTGGAGCTAATAATTAATTGGCTAACTTTAACTAGCAACCTTCAGTAGCACTATATTAAGTAGAATCTATTAATATTGGATAATTAATTGATCCTTATAAATATGGAATTGGAACGTTAAAATTAAAGAGAGTAATATAAAATGAAAAGTTCACTGACATAAATATAACGTCCCAGACTCTGAACCAGGACGGGAGTCAAGCATTCCTGTTACTCATTCCTTACTTAATGTAATAATATAGTATTACTTTTATGATAAAAAACACAAATAAAATGTTATAATAAAGACAAAGGGTAAGTAAAGATCGAGTGTATGTTTAGCTTTCACACAGCCTTAATGTTATTTCATAGATAGATATAAAACATTCGTATTTTTATGTAATCCCATCTAGAGGCATTATTCTAGATGTTTTGTTTTCATAGGAAGTATAGTTTTAAATTAATTATTTTATAGCACATTTTTGCAAGAAACACGATTTTCTGTACGAAGATTAGAACATGGTTGAGTTGAACATGGTTTGAAGTAGCACTCGTACTGCTGTATTCTCATGTTAGAGAATTTAAATAATAGACATTAATTGCTAATAGTAATAAATTTAAGGGTGAGGTGTCCAATATTTTTATTGATTTTTGAAATAATATGTGGTTACTGAAATCTGAGTACATGCGAATATGACAGAAGAAAATTAAACTTAAAAATAATAGAATGACTGTTTTCATTTCTAGTATAATATATAATTAAACAAATTCCTTCATGATAACAACTTACAATATATTTTTAATTATTTTCTCTTTTTATTGTCATTTTACGTGATGTGAGAATAATAAAGGTATTATATGTAATTTATTTATTTGCTGACCAGTTATATGCATGTTAATAATACATTTTATTGAAAGGTTATCTGTGTTTATTAATTCTAAGAATATTATATAATAAATTCGTTTCGAAAATACCAATTTCATGGATTGCTTAATTAAAAAAAACTTTGACCCTATTTAATTGGGGATTGCAAGAGATTGTGAAAAGCATTTTTTTTGAAGCTCAAATACCGTGAACAATAAGGGATGATTTTCGTCCTACAGTAAAAAAGTTTGTAAAACGTTTAATCTTTTAAAAGAGAAAAGTTTCGAAAAGAGTCTTAATTAACAGATTTTTTATGTCTAGTTATTATTTTAATCAATTAATCATAATTTCTTCGAGGGATTTTCTATTCAAAGACGTGTATAAATTATTACATTACATCAAATCGTTTTCCTATTAATGTACTTCGTATAAAATTACCTAACTATCCATGACATAAAAATAAGTTTAGAAATGACTCTAAGACATGATATCGTTAATTTAATTTGATTTTGAATTTAATTATATCAACCTTTTCCAGTATTAAAGTCCGTAAGTGATACATAAACTATTATTCAGTATAAACCAGACAATCAATCTGACATGATAATTCCATCATAAATATAATATTTCTATCGAAAGTCTGTCCTAAATGTTCTACACTAATAAATTGTGTATAAAATAAAGTAATATGGCGTATTGTTTGGTTGTCATAAATTAAATGTGTAACTTGCATTATTGTAGCATTTTTTTAAGTCAATACCACGTCCACATTAGCGGCCGTATCATAAAATTAATGTCAACCTAAATCAAACAAAAGTCCTAATCCGACTGTCTGCCTTCGTGTTTGTTCATTAGACATAAAAACTGCGTGATCCTATGACGCTTTTATTTTTCTACGTAGATTTTTGTAATGTCTTTGCTTTTCCTTAATATCAAAAGAAATCCTAATTTTTTTATGTTCTAGAAGAATGGCGAGTGAAAAAATATTTTAAACACCACTTTACACGTGCGTATCAGAAATAAAAAACTTAAGAAAATTATATTCTAATAGCAATATGAAGTAAAGATAAACAAGATGTTATAAAATGTAACTGTAGCTACTGGTACATTGTATAATGTCTTAATATACAAAAAATTAAGACAGATCATATTCCTACTATGTTTTAAAATAAAGCATTTATTAGTTTTAACATATAATAAGGACATGTTCAGATTCATCCAATCATAGCTTTACACAAAAAATATACACTTAAAAGAATAATCATTTTATACAAAATTTTATTTACCTTCTATAAATTTTATGTTAAATTACAATAAAATTTCCAAGCTCCGATTCCAAATTGACGTTATACTAGACTAACGGATGATTTCATTTTAATCAATAATTCTAATCAGCAATTTCCTATCACCTATAGAATAACCCAAGGCAAAGCCAACTAACGACGTGAATCGCTGATTGCATTAGGATTGCAAATGTTTGTGTTCAAAGCTAGGCGGTGTCAGTAAAAACCCAGTAGGAAATAAAAATGATGCCGTTAAACGACTGGTGGTGCTGTGTAGACGAAAATATGTATAGGTTCGTCAAAAAAATAATATTTGTGACTTAAAAAAATATCGAATCCCAAGACATAATCTTTTGTATATAACAGTTTTGTATATTGTTGCTATATTAACGAAAAAAAATAAATAGGTATTGTAAGGTTTTTCTTACCTATTAAACTCTCCATAGACTTCTAAAATAAAGTAGCACTTTTACGGGTACGACTATTGAGATTATTTCTTGTCAAAAATATCTATTAAGATGAGATAATATTAATAGTTTTCAAAGATTAAATTATTATTGAGCCATTCCATTGCTTTTTATCTCTCTTTTGTATTTATCTGTATGATAATATAAATAAACAGTTATTGTATTACATCGTTTAAGTAAATCGTTCTAAGTGCTAGGAAATACAATATTAATACTATAACATTCAATACCTTAGTGTTTGTGTTGTCTGTAATGATAATAGCTCTATTGTTGTTATATTGTGTCGAAGTAACTGAATACATTATATATTATGCGTTGTAGTACGTGCTTTATATTATTAGTTGCGCACATCGACTATATTGTGTATACATAGGTTCTTTAGGTTTCTCGTAATCGGGTAACAAAAACAGACATTTACAAATTTTCTTATTCATAATGTCAAAAGGAATACATTGAGAGCTATAACAGCCAAATCTCTCTATAACCTGCTAAAAGAATTGGGCCTGTCAAGAACTAACATCAGTTCATCCTTGAAACGTGCGTCGGAGGCAGCCCTAGTAGGTTCGTTTCAAATTTAGTTAGGTAGAGAGAGGAGTTTGGACAGTGGATGCGTTTAGCGCGCGTTATATAGGGGCCCGTTAAACCTACACCTGGATCGCAAGTCTGGCACTGTTGAAGCTCTTCTCCCTGCAACGCGATGGACCCGGCACCCGCACGGTGAATCCATGGAATGCTGAGAGGTTTCGTCTCTTACAAGTAAAATAGTAATAATGTTAGTGGACATATTGATATACATTTTGCATTAAGCAGATTTTTTTTCAAGCGGCTTTTTTTGATAATAAATAATTCTTCATACATGTTTTGTTTATCTTGGAACATAATACTTTATAAGGCATTCAATTTTAGAAAATCTTGCCGGTAAAATATCTTTCCGTATCAATCTGAAGTGCCTCGTCTATTGTAAGTAAGCCGATAAGTTTGAAAGCCTCGATGAATCTTATAATTTTAACGGCGGGTTTTTTGAAGCTTATTAATATTTTCTTAAGAATGTTAATTTGTAGGTTGTCTTCATTTAAAGATCACTTATTTTAGCTTCAATACTGTTATAATATATTGGGAGATTATATTTTATCTTGAAATTGCTTAGTAGTATTTTAAAATCCTTGACGATAATACGGGCATTGATGCAACCGCAGCGCTTGTCACTAAATATAGTTTCAATTTTTTTATATTTCTAATTTACTAAAATTTTGCGTATATTTTTTTTTTTTACAATACAGCAAAATTAAGCTAATACTGAAAATATTGAATAAAAAATCCATTGACTTCAGCAGACTTAGAACCTTCAACATCCAGAATATAAAGTTACATGTCGTAACAAATAAGATATGTTGCCTTGACTCGAATCAGGAAACAGCCCCTTTCACATGTGGTAATATTGCAGGTTGTCCCTCAATTGTGGGTTGGCTTCAGATTGTATTTAAGGCGTTGTTGAGGTACGGAAAAGTTTTGCGTTAGTGCCGCTGGAGGGAGATGGGGAAGTCTGCAGAATGTCCTCTTCCAGCATATAAGTACGACTAAAGAGTCGTACTTAGTAAAGCCTAAGGAACACACTAATTGTACTGCGTCGTAATTCGGCGGCAGACATTAATGTCACAGCTAGAAGTCGACGAGTGCTGAACGTGGTCGGTCCGCATCTGGACAGGTTGCTTGATCGTAAACCTGGATAAGGAATGTAACCTGTGCCATGTACCCTGTGCACATACTTACCGGATACGGATGCTTCCTCCTCTGTACTTCTATACGGAGGACTCAGCGGAGCACACGATAGTGATGTATGTGTCGATGTGTGGCCGACCATACAGCCGTCCACATTGGCAGCTGTAGTGAATCTTAATCTCTCTCTTCCAAGCAAAATCATGTCATGCTCGGATGCAAGGAGACCTTGGTAGCAGTTGCCTCCTACCACAAGGACGTCATCACAGAAAAGGAGAAGGGAGAGACAATGGGAGATTGACACTCCTTCACCCCGCAGGTGAAGAAAAATGCGCGTGAGGAGGAACTACTTGCGTCTCGGCACAATGTAGTACTCCTAGAAGCGATATATCCCACAATATTGCCTGGTTCCTACCAAATAGTCAACATCTCGAAGAACGTTCCTACTTGAGCACTATATAAGCGCCACAATACAGTGAGTCATTTCTTAAGATCGATTAAGAGTGTGATTTCTTTACAACAGAAGTATACAAACTTGCTTGAGGCTCTGGCTTGTCATGCATATATTGAACCAACGAAGAGGAAAATCAGTCGAAGGGTAAAAGACGATATCACAGATATTAAAAATGACTTGCATTAAAGTGTATGAATATACAGCGGACACCGACAGTAATCATATTTATTTTATTTTTATATATCCTCCTGAAAATAAAATTCAAAGTTCTAAATAATGCTACATATATGTAAGTATAGTGTGTCATTACATAACTTTTTCATTTTTAAAATGGTTCGGATTTTAGTGTTATAAAATTTGTCTAAAAGATTAAGTACTAATTATAGTCTATTCCTTATTAGAATCAGTAACCGCTGTTGTCTACTCTAAAGTCTTCGTATTTTCTGAGAAAAAAAAACCAGACAACTTCACATAATGTTTCTTTCTTTCTTTTGCAATCAAATGTTGTTTCAGGTGTTCGATTTCCCTGGGGTATTAAAAGAAAGATAACAACCATAACAATTACATTAACAAAATACAGTATTTATGCAAGAAGGAAAATTGCAAAAGAAAATACTTCATTGGAGTGTTTACAGAACACAATTTGTAATTATTTTACTTAATTATAATTAAAAACAAATAACACAATAAATTTTTAGAATAAACATATTTTTTCCGATTTATGAGTAATAAGTACATAATATGAAAATTAAATAAGACTGTATTTTAGCTTTTCAAAGTAACAAGAAATTTAAAATATAACTGACATCAATTTTTAGCAATAAAATAAAGGGTCCACTTTTATTCACGTAGCAACAAAGTAATGCCGTTTCTATTGTTTTTGGCTTTTTGTTTATTTTGAATTAATCGTACATACCAAGAACTGGTACTAAAAACTATTTTTGCTTTAATTACGTAAGTCCGTGGATGGTTGAATGCGTCTTCGTGTCCTTCATACTTTGCGAGCTTTGGTCGAGGTATCCGGGGTTTTCTGTCAAGGACTTCTTCATGCTTTTGTGAATCCATACAAGTGTAGATTATACGGCGAAATTCCGGTGTCAAAGCTTCTATGAAAATATTGCAGGCCGCAAGATTGGTTATAACGTCGTCTTTGTAGTACAGGTAAGTGTCCTTATAATAATGAAAATAGTCTTGTCAGTCCTGGAGTTGATTTCTATAAAGTTTTTGAAATTGCAACCCAACTGCATCAGACAGTAATGTAATGAAACACGCAATGTGTATAGAGAACGATTTTGGAGCCAAGACACAACCTTGTTTCAGGATTCGTTACTAGGAATTGATCTGAGAAGTCAGTTTCACGTTCTACATGTCCAACATAATTTATAACATTATAGGAAACGAGTTTATCTGTGCATAGTTTATAAAAATATGTGTGGTACTCTGTCGAAGGATTTTTCTAAATCGAGAAAAAGAATTACAAGGGGGCCGGTATTTTTCTAGGCTTTGATTATCCAGGTAATTTCTTTGATTTGTCTTACTATAAATATAACGCTGATAGTTCTTTTACCTGTAAGACAACCAGTGTTGTTTTATTCCAGACAAAAGAAGTCATCCAGGTTAAGGTACATTTAAGTTATTACAGTTGATAAATAATAAACATTAACGCTTTGAAATTAAGAATATTTTGTAGTTGTTTTAAGGTAATCCCAGTGTATAATTAATAAAGTGCTTTAATTCAATATGATTAATTTTTATTTCTTTAACTCTACCAAAAATTCATTCCTTCTACTATATTCAGTCCAATAAAATAAAATATTCCCATATATTAACGTCATGATGTTTGCACAAATTTATCTGTATCTTGAGGCTATCTAAAGTTTTATAACAAAAATATTTAAAATTACATTATTTATCTTAATTAATAATATTTCTTTAAATAACCTAATAAACTTCTGTTATTATTCAATGCACTATTTAAACAAAGATATTTGATGCTCTTTTGATTAAGTTTAACAACTTTGAAGCTCGGTATTTGATAACCACCAGCCTTACAATTCAATACTACAAGGAACTACTTCCAGAGTAACTAAACTATTAATTTCAAACAAGACGAGTTGTAACAGACACTTTCATTTCATCTTGTTGTGATCAAGTTTACTGCAAAGTAGTCGATTTCTTGGGTGAAATGTAGTACATAAATTATATAAAATAAGTAAAGTCGAAACATATAGTTTTATGAATGTGAAACTGAAAAATCAAAATCAACGGGTTCTCTTGGGTTAATTTCAAAATCAACGTAACTTTTCACAAATGAAAACGATTTTAAAGATACAATTAACTAAAGGGATTCAAGAAAAAAAAATTCTCAAGAGAAACAATAATGAGATAATTGGCTAAGGCTTTCGCGAGTATTAATTTAAATGAAACTAATATTATTCGATCCGAAATCCGAAAAATATTAGTTTTATTTAAGAGAAACAATATTTTAATATAAAACTTTTCCTAAATTATAAGACAGAATTTTATTATTATTAAATGGGCACCTTTATACTTTTTATCTTGTTTTTACACATCACAGGAATGATTTTATCGCGACGTTCATCAATATTGTAAAATGTTTCATTTGCTGTAGGTAGATATATTTTTACCAGAATAATTTGTTGTTTAAACTGGTTATTTGGGCATAGATATTATTTTTCAATGATCAAAAAGCGAAGAAAAATTCATCGAATCATCAAAAAAAATACTCTAAAATAATTACTTATCAAATACTTTTGAATTTTCCCTTCCTTTACTTCGTTTCCATTTATTTATCTATTATTTTTTTGGCATAACTTATCGTTTTTTTTGGCATAAATTGTGCATTGAATTAAAAATTGTGTATTAAATAAAAATAAAAAAAGTATGAATACTACTTGGCGTTTTCCGCTTAATTGATTATTTTTTATGTTTGACGTAAACTAAAACCTATATTTTGTTATAGAACAGTAAATCTCAAGTTTAAATATCAAATATATAAAACTCAAATATACAAGTTCCTTGAGATCTTTTCAGGGACCTAATTACCAAGAACTTTTCAAAAGACCTAATTACACCGAGGAAAGTCTAGCGTTTGTATTCATGCGGTCACTAATGAGGTCCTTTTGAAAGTTTCGGTTCAATTCCTTAGCGTTGCAATTGGACGGTGCTTTCAATTAATAAAGAGACAAAGATATTTTACCTGGAAATATTAATCCGACACAACCAAATATGTATCCTTTCCATTAAGAATTAAAGAGGATTATGTTTGTAAATATTAATTTTGACTCTGATAAACAATTTTATGAGATGGTAATATTTTTACGAAGAGATAGTTATTAAAAACCGCCCAAAATTTTTATTTCAGAATAAACTTCTGATTGTCATTTATTACGGATCATATAGTTTCTTGTGATCTATTTTTTGCTTAGATAAGGATCTTATTCGAGGAGAAAGGGAATATAAATCGTTAATTTATACAAAAATAATTTTATTTATTTAGTAAAAATTTACTATTCTAAATATTACTGTAAATAATTGTGAGCATAATAAAAAAAATAATCTTCTTAAATTATTAAACTTACAAAGATTACGAAATAAAATAAAAAGATTAGTTGAAGCCAGCAACAAATTAATAAGTATAATGAAAAACTACTTGAAAGGCACAAAGACTTTAAAATAGGGTTTAAAAAAGTTTTAGTTAAATCTTTTGGACGAATATTATCGTTTCTTTAACTTAGTATTTATTTGTCGTAATAAATACACAATTGCTTTAGATGAATTCGTAAATAAGATATGTATCGACGATTAGCTAAATGAACTTAAATAAATATATTAAGTTTTTTAGCATTATTTTTTACGTCCAAGCAATAAGTTCGTAGCTAAATAGTTCTATTATTCCAACGCTAGCAGACAACAGTGAATCGTCGATTAGAATATTAATTCTATAGTTGGGAAAGTTAGTAATCCTCAAGTTGATGAACTAGTTTTGATTGAAATTTAAAACAATACGATTGATTAACACAACAATGTAAATGTCAAGCTGAACTTTATAAAAAAAGTTATGGAACTATGTAACGAACGCCTTAGCACAAACCCGTTGAATACATTTTAAAGACCGAAATGAATAATTCCATAATACTACCCAAAAGATTCATCAAGGGCTAGATTATATCAAAATGAAATATCAGTGATAAATTGTGAAAGTAACTAGGAACTAGAATATTGTATGAACACTGTCCTGTTGTATTGTATTAAATAATTAAGATGGGAGAAAATTTATTATATCAAAAAATTTATTATATATCTGTAACTGACTATATTAACCTATATTCCGCTGTAGGTAATTTGATTTTTAATTCTCTCTGGATACGTTTTTTAAATCATTCTTAGCAAAATTCTTTAATTTGAAAGACATATTGTGAAAGTGCATTAAAAGTAGCTAGACTGCTATTTTGGACATGCCGCCATCTTGGATTAAGAATGACTTTACAATGATAACCTGTCATAATTATCCAAACTGAACGTGTATAAAAATTTTTAACTCAATCTGTTTAAACATATCTCTTTCAAAATCGAGATAAAAAATTTACTGGAATAAATATAATGAAATTACAAATTAATGAAGATTCCAATAAAAGCTTAAAATGAGAAGAATCCAAAATCTTCTAAAACATAAATTGATCTTATTCGGGAGCTTCACATTGTACTTATCAACTGAGTACTAGTAACAATCTTTTTCAATTTATCTTAACAGGCTTTGAGGAAGATGTTATCAGTGGCCTTTAGAAAATATGGAATTAGAATAGCTTCAAATACTCTCAGGATATTTAAGTTTCCCAAATTGTTTATAATTTAATCAACTTTGTGTACTTAACTTAAGTAGAGAGTAAATTTATAATCATAAATAGGGAAACCTAGGAATGGTTCTGTTCAAATAAGTATTAAATTATATTAAATATAGTAGTATATAGTATTAAATATAGAATTAAAAGTTATCAAAATGTCTGTAATAATCTGTTCTTTTTAATACACATGAAATAAATATACAGTCTTATTAATATTCCCAATGATTTCAATTCAAAATACATTTAAAAATAATAATATATAATTTTCACTCTAACGTGAATCTGAATAAATATATACATATAAATTTATATAATTAGGGAGCCATTACTCATATACACTTATTTGGGTTCATATTATAGATGGATAAATATTAATTAAAATAATTTTCTGCCAGTGGATACAATGATAACATTAACAAAGTACAAACAAAGAATAGGAGAAAAATTATACATTTGTTTCAGAGAATATAAACTGAAAAGTTGTTCATTCATAATAAAGGCAAGATATAATAGACGATATTGAGTTGATTTATACTTTACTAAGATTTAAAATAAAGTCATTAAGAGTGCATATAATTTTTTTTTTGAGAAAATAACTATTATTATTTCTTGTTTTGGAATTACGCCTGAATATATTTTATTAAAGAATTTAATATTCTTAATCAGAATAAAAAAGAAAGACGTTACGGAGCTCTTCGTATCGACTTAGGCACTTCCATTGTCGAACAGCTTTTAATTCAAACTAAATGGACATTAACCAAGATCGATAAAGAGGAATGTTTGTCTGTCGTGAAGATCGGACGAAAATGAAAGTCTGCATTTGAGATATGCGTTACAAGGATTAAATAAAATTGAAGGTACCGAATTACCGAATAGGTTGCCATCGTAATTGATTTACTTAGTCAGAGATACAATTGAATTTTCATACCCCAAATATTAATTTGTTACAGGTGTTAAGCACGCAAACGAATTTATTGAGTGAAATTTCTTTTAAGTTAAAAAATAAAGAATTTACATAATGGAATTTCGCTTTTCCATGGAAGAAATTTTTTGAGATTAAACAAGGGGTGTAACGTTCTATAAAATTTCCGAGACACTCACATGCGTAATTGGACATCCAAGCTAAGGGAATTTTGTATGTAAATCCTTAAATCATTGACATTCTGTAAAGATAGGTGATAGGTTTAAGAGAATTTCTTAAATCAGTTATGGAAATTATTTTTTGTCCCATTTAGCTAAACACCAGGAACTGCCAAAAATAATGACTTGAAATTTAACAGAATTAATACCATTCGTGGGTGAGCTCGAACTGAGATCTCTACTGACACCGTGAGATCGCACAGCACCCGTGTTACGATCCAAGAAAGCATTACAAACCAATTACCAGACACAAAACAAATCCGAACATAGCGATAGTGCTCAAATTTTAAGACAACTATTTAGGCCCATCCTCCGTGTTATAAATGAAACAACAGAAACTCTGAGGAATCGTTTGCCCCCATGTTTTTGTTTGATGCGTGGTTACTATACCTCCAAACTACATAACATTGAATTTAAATTAGGTATGTATGTTTGTGGTACCGGCCTACCCCGATTTCAGGTCAAACTAGTGTTGCCTAGGCTAAACTAGTTCTTCCTATACGCGATAGGATAAACCAGTTTAGGCTAGTTCAGACAAATTTATCCTAAGCCCGATAAGATAGACCAGTTTAGGCTAAGCCAAACTAGTTGATCCTGATATAAATACGCACACACTAGGATAAATTGGTAAGGCCTTGTCTAAACAGTAAAAAAATTTAGCGGTATCGGAAGTAGTTGAACAAACATGGCAGGATTTACACATGCGGGAGTGCCCCGATTATTGCCCCGAGTTCCCCACGCTACTCTTCGCTCGCCATTCGTCGCCTCGTTTTAAACGCATTTTCCGTCTAGTTGCCAGCCATTCGTAACGTATTCGCCTCGAGCACCCCACGTATAGTAACCTATTTAGTTAATGACTGTAGTTTTTAATTAAAAATTTAGGTATTGCGCTACATTATAAAGTTTTCTTCTTTTCAATATGAATGAACCTGCGTCAAGTCGACAA
The DNA here is from genome assembly GCF_018135715.1 of Danaus plexippus. Lineage (NCBI taxonomy): Eukaryota > Metazoa > Arthropoda > Insecta > Lepidoptera > Nymphalidae > Danaus > Danaus plexippus. The sequence goes on along the minus strand of NC_083551.1, from coordinate 5,636,139 downwards.
GCAGATCAAAAACAATGGAGGGACAGGGAGTTTTTGACAGAAATTTTTAAAAGTGAAAATAAAAAGTGTTCTTATTATAATGGGTTTCCATCAGAGAAATATTTGGAATTCGTTGAACAAGTTGAAGAAGCAGAAAAATCTGAAAAAAGACATCATTACAACAAAGGAGATTGAAACGATTTGCTGTGTTAGAAATCGGGGACGTGAAAAAACTGATTGCACGGAGTGAAGGTAACATAATATACTATCTTCCATCCGATGACCTTTATGATGTGATTGACGCAGCTCATATGACTGTCGGCCACGATGTCATGACAGGATGTTAGACGAAACATCAAAAAATATCCCAATATCACAAAAAATAATGATAAGCTTGTATTTATCTCTGTGTAGTATCTGTCATCAAAAGAAAACAAAGAAGAAGAGAGGATTAGTCTTTAAGCCCATTCTTCATTCGAAATAAATAGTAGGTGCCAAGTAGATCTAATCGATTTTCAGACACAACCAGATGGAAATTTTAAATTTATTATTGTTTTCCAAGAGCATATAACTAAATTTGTTTTGCTACGAGCTCTTCAATCTAAGGTTACCATTCGAATGATATATTTCTTACTATAGGAGCGCCGTGTATTCTTCAATCCGAAAATGGTAGAGAATTTGTAAACAATGTTATAAGTGAGCTGGCCAATCCGTGGCCAGAACTTAAAATTGTGCTCGGAAAACCCAGGCACAGTCAACGCCAGGGCTCTGTTTCCGGCCACTCAGGAATAAAACAATCGCCATACAAGACTTTCGACTAGCTCTTTGCCGGAAGAAATCATAAATGATATTCAGGATGAAGATGATTTAAGGAAGGTAATCGAAAATGATCGCAATGTTAGACCTAACAGAAGACAGTGATGATAACGTTACCGAAGTTGGTAACCAAGAAAAGGTTTCTTCATCTGAAAATGACACTCATAGAGCTAAAACAACTGCAGCAGGAAATCTTGCGAAACAGGCTAAGAAAATGAAAGCTACTTCTGACAAGTCTCATCCACATGCCAACATTGGAGATAATGGCAAAGGCAAAGGTGATCTCAGAAACATCTTTGGAGTTCTTCTTCAGAAAAATATCGAAGGATTTTACAAAGGTGGCACTAAACATAGTGCATTCCAGAAACTATATTGCAGGTTTTATTTTTAATCACTTAATTACTTATCTATCTTTCTTGAGCATTAATGATATTCTAAAGTAGCTAAAATGTTTTTTTTTTCACATCAGAATTTAGTATTTGCAGTCAAACTTTTTTAGAGGTAGCAGCTGTAGATCAAGACTCTGAAATATTGACTGCAGCTGACTGCTGCTACGAGACATTCAGTTGGATCAGGCCAAGGTGTTGTGAGATGATACTCAGTAATTCTAAGTGCCACCAAAGCAAATCATGTAAAATTATAATTGACTATTTTAAAAATTGACTTCCAAAAAACAGTATTATTTGTTTAGTTTAGCCTAGGCAAACCTAGTTTGTCCTGAAATCGGGTTTGTCCGGTAACATATATATGTATATATAAATATACAGAAACATACAAGTGGCAATAAAGTATTATTGCTTGTTTCAGAATGATTATAAAATAGTCGGAATCGTAGTTGTAGAAATGTCTATATTTTTTTCGAATTCAATAGATAAAATGCCTACGTTTTATGTTTCTTGTATTAATTTTGCTTTTTGAAAAGAAGTACTCCAATATCTTTCAGCTGCCAGCGCGTATTGTGTCAATTTTATGAATTATAATCCCATCTAAGTCGAGGTTTCACTTTTTTTATTTTATTCTGTTTTCCTTTGCCTGGTCTGTATTTTTTGTTAGCTTTTTATCTCATAAAGTTTTGGTAAGTACGTAATAAATTTTTAAGAGTTATATAAAATCAAGAATACAAACAAAATCTCAGACACTAAAGTAATTAAACTATCCTACCCTAGTTACTTCAACACTAGAACTAAGATTTTTGTAATATGTAGTAATAAAAATGACCATCACGAATATCCCAAGACTGAAGAATCCACAGTGTTTAACTTTGAATTAGTTGTAAAAGATCAGTCCATATTTAAGTCTAGTCTTACAAATGGTTATTATTTTATAAATAATAGGTGTAATTTTTGTAATAAAAATTGTTGATTGAGGAAAAAGTCTCAATTATTACTATATAAGAATGGTAAATAACTAGTTTTTATATAACTTTTTTAGCTTTATCAATCCAGTTGTCATTTATTGGAATAAAACTAAAGTAAAGAGAAATTTATACTTTAAAAACTCAACATTTTAAGTGACAAATATAATTTCAGGTGTCATATCTATATCGCAACCGTGAAAGTTCCCTCTCTTCCGCTGACATGACAATGTTCACGATTTACAGCAGCTTCGCCGGAACTACGCTGCTCGTTACCGTTGATATACAGTCACTACTGTACTATTATTATATTTATACTTGTTTAAGGATGATTTATTTTATGAATGAATTATTTTCATTCATCAGTACTTGTAGTCATAAATATGAACTAAATTTAACTTCATCATTGCGATATATAAAGATCGTAACATAACCCAAATGTTTGCTATGATGTTAAAATGCTGTTATAAATGTGATGAAGTTTAAATTTAATATACTTTGTTGTTTGAAACAAACAGATGTTTTACTTCAAACCAAATATGAAACCGCCGACCATATGACGGCAAGAAATGTTCCTCGGAGATAAATCTCGTAACTTCATCTGCATATTAATTCTCGGTAATGCTTCTATTCCGCCTCTTTGTCACAGTAATATAATACAATGGTGTTTGTTTTTTAAACAAAAATTAATATAATAAATATTTAACATTAAATATATTTATACATATTTATGAATTTGCAAAACTTTAAGTGTTAAGATCGAATAAATTTTATAATTAATATATGAACTGTTAAAATATCCTTCATCTTTAGAAAAACCAGTAAGTAGTTTATTTCACTGTTTGAAACATTCAAAAAAGGAGGACAACAGAGAAGTATTTTTTTGTTAAAAATAAACCGATGTATATGGAATAATAGTGATTTAAATTCTAAAAGATCGTAATATGAAATTTTATTTTTATTTGCCTTTTATAATTTTTTTGAGATGGTAGAGCTTAGCTGTGGTCAAGTTACTGCAGCTCGACTATGGGCTGGCTCAATCAGGAAAGTATCACCCTCTCACAAGAGATCGGCGTGAAGTAGTATTTAATGGCTGTGTTTTGTCCGAAAAGTGAGAGAGCCGGTTGCCTTTTCCCTTTCCCTTTCCCTTTCCCCCCTCCCCTCTCTTCCCCAATGAAGGGTGGCAAAACATCTACAAAACTATGCTGCGAATGTCCATGGCCTACAGTACTACCTCTATCAGGTAAGCCATCTATTCGGATGCCCCCTTTAACATAAAAAAATAAGCCACAAAAATACAGCTTATTTTTCTTGATAGTATAAATCGTCTAAGAATTTAATAAAAACCTTTTTATCATTATTAGTTTCAAGATGTTGTAGTTACGACTGATTCGCCAACTTTATTGAAGGATCGCAATGTTTTTTTTTTGGAAGAATATAAAAAGGATTTTTTAAGGAGCTCGATACACCACGCCCAAAAGACACATATTCCAAAGAGTTAGAGTCAATCCCAAAAACAATTTATTATAGGAACACAAAGTAAAAAAACTCGGGTTAGGATCAAGGAAGAAGAAGGGGATATATTAAAGACTTTTATGCGGCAAGACGAGAACGCTAAATATAAGACCGACTCCATGAGTTTAGAAATGCAGAACGAGTGGTTTGATTTAGAAAATATTTTCATCCCTTAGCGGTCAATACTCACGCCGCCACAGATCCGATATATTTCTGTATTGGCGAATATTAAAGCGCGGTATGTTAACAGAGCTTACGGTTCCTTGGAAAACCAACATGCCCAAAGACCCTGCCATTAAGATCAACAAGTATTACAAGCTCACTATAGAAATCCGTAGGACAAGGTTCATCGTAAATTTGAACGCGGTGGAAATGGGAGCGACAGGTATAACAGCTAAATCTTTCTACAACCTACTTAAAGACCTGGTCCTGTCCAGAACTAACATCAATTCATTCTTAAACTTACTTCGGCAACTCTAGAGGGTTCGTTTCAAATTTGGTTAAGTAAGGAGAGGAGCTTGGACGGTAGGGCGCGCGTTTACCGCCCGTTAGATAGGGGCCCCTTAAACTCTGTGCCACAAGTCACAGGCACTGTTGAAGTTCCTCTCCCTGAAACTAGTTGGACCCACCCCCGCTCGGTGAATCCTTGGAATGGTGAGAAGATTTCGTATTCTAGAGCAAATTAATTTTACGATGAAATAGAAAAGGTAAAATAAGTAATGACAAAATATATCAATTAGGATGGAAATATTTTTCGAGACATTGTGATCTCGACAGTTTATCTCGGGAGTTTCAACTTTTTGAACTACCAACCTTATTTAGATTCATATTTTTCTCGAAAAAGTAGACAAAAGTTAACAAAGTTCTATTTTAAATGCTTTTAATTGCTTCATGCTACATCCGAAATTAATTTTGAGGTTAGTATTTACATTCCTTGGAAATTTTATTTTCAAATGTTTTCCCCTTATTTTACGAGTATTAAACTGAAGTTACTTCTTGCAGACGTCGCAGTAAAGGAAACCATTTTAATCCACACACGACTGTAAATAAATAAAATCATCTTCATTCCCGACTGTTTGTCTTACATTAAGCGAAGATAAAATGTTTTATCGTTTGTAATGTGTTGTTTAGTAGCCATTTATTTGATAGTTTCAGAAATCGTGCTCTTATCAAGTAATCTCGTAACTTACTAGATAGGAGATTTTTTGTGTGATTAATATTTTTTTATAAATAAATAATGATTGATTTTTCTATTTTAAAATCGGGAACTATATACTATATATTATTAAGATGCAAGTAGCGGTAGATGATAAGTAACTTGACTGTAACAGACACTTTTAGTCTTTCTAAGTGAGGCTTAGATCGGATTGCTTAAACCTGTAAATAGATTTATTTTAATAAATAAAGCAATTTGAATTGTAAATAATTTGTTTTTTTTTTTTAAATCGTAATACAGTTTTTTTTGGAATATGAGCTACCTTAATCCGGTTGGTACTAGTCTTAATGTTCTAATAGCTCACTGTAAGTGGATGTATACGAGTATGTGTATATCTATATCTATCTATCTATACTACTAATTTACTTTTTGAATCATTTAAATCGAGCGTACCATTTGAAAGTAATCATAATAAAAGTTTAATAATTTTCAAAATTAAATAGGTTATTTTATATTTTTTGTAAAGTCCGTACGAAGCAGGGGCTGGTACCTAGTATGCTATCATTGGGAGTTTCTGTTTTGTTGATTTCTTGCGATAAGTGAAGGAGTTGGTATTTTCTCCTTTACCTTATTAACATCGTCTGAAGAGAGGCGATGAATCTGCTATTATGTTGCATCTATTCAGTTTTGTATCATACTATGCCTGACCTGTTTTCTTCAGTAGCATCAGAGTATATGTTCATTTAAACTATTCCAAGCAAGAAATATAATAAAGACGACGAGACGAAACCTCTTAGCATTCAATGGATTCACCGTGCGGGTGCCGGGTCCATTGCGTTGCAGGGAGTGGAGCCTCAACAGTGCCTGGGACCCGCGACCCAGGTGTAGGTTTAAGGGGCCCCTAACTAACGCGCGTTAAACGCTCACCTCCACTGTCCAAGCTCCTCTCCCTACCTAACCATATTTGAAAAGAACCTACTAGGGCTGCCTTCGAAGTACGTTCCAAGAACGAATTGATGTGAGTTCTGGACAGGCCCAAGTCTTTTAGCAGGTTGTAGAGAGATTTAGCCGTTATACCTCTCGCTCCCACTTCTACCGCGTATAAATCCACGACGAACCTATTTCGAGTGAGTTCGTTTGTGAGCTCGTAATATTTGTTGACCTTGATGGTATGGTCTTTGGGGATGTTGGTTTCCCAAGGAACCGTAAGCTCTATCATCACAACGCGCTTTAAGATTCGCGAATACATAAATATGTCTGGTCTGGAGGCCGACGCACAAATATCCTCGGGGATTTTGTATTGTTTTTCATACGTATCCATCATTATAGTCCAATCCGTAGCCGCTTTAAGGATGGAGTAAGGCTAATATTTTAAATTAATATTTCGTAAATAATTTGTACATTGAATAATTTTTTAATTACCAACATTGTATTTATTTAGAACTTGAAGATAATGGCACCAAAGTAGTATTGAAAGATACACTTAGTCAATACGATACTTCTTGAAGACTAAAATTTAGACAAAATTTACTGTTTCAAAAATTATTATATTGTATTAAAATATAAATCATTATTGTAATATTTTGTAAAGCGACTTAAAACCGTTATTAAGCGAAGCACAAATTGTTGTTCAACCAAATTACGGATCACTAAATAAGTCTTAAAGTCCTCAAAGTCGAAAACTCTTAAAACTGGGATTGTTCTTAAGCTTGCTGGCCCTTAAATTGTTAATCAGTTTGTCTACGCCTATTTCGGTTTCAAGTGCTATGCGACTTGGGAAGGTTATATTTTATTTATTCACAACCTTATTGTTTTTGTTCCAGAACACATTTTTTTTTAATATCTCAAACAAAAATATATGTAGTTAAATAATTGAAATAGTCACTAGCGCACAATTAGTGACTCAGACGTATGTACAATTAATAAAAATAACAAAGAAAACAAGAAGATGAATGGAAAAATAAATCTGCTAGTAGATACTAAAACATAAAGAATATTTTGATAAAATACTAGTATATGTTTTTATATTTGAATAGAGCTAATACTTAAGTAAATATTTTCTGATCTTTGTTTTGTTGTCTTTGATTATTCTGTTGTCTTTTATAACTAAAGCACTCACTGATACATTAAATGTTATTACCCACTGTAACTCCTAGTCCTCATTCCATAATCAATCCCTAATGAATTAAAAGTAAAAGCATACTTCAAAGGGTACTGTGTGACTACTGGGAGATGTAGCTGTTTACAAACTTAAGTCAATAATAATATTATTTATTGGAGTTAATTCTAGTAAATTCTATTTACAAAAATAGAAAAGTCATTGGAAATCGCTTTTCTCGCTAAGAACAAATCAAACTGAACCTAAATAAACAAAAAGGGGAGAACCTATAAATAATATATCGAAATAACTTTAAAATTAAATTAAGACTGTATTAAAAGAAACAACTTTTGACAGTTGGCTTCACAGAATAATTTTTAATATTTGGAAATTTTTTTTCTTATTAAAACACTTAAATTTATATTCATAACAATTATGCATTTTAAGATACTATGGCCTAAAATCTAAAATATGATGAATATCCGGATATTATAACATGGTTTAACTTCTTTCATATTATTATATGTTGAATAGAAGTTAATGTATCGATAAATGTTGTTATTATTATTCGATATCCTACTCAAATTTAACAAAGGACTTGTGAACAACACGGTCATGTTTTCTCTTTCAGATCGATCACTTTGTAATCAATGAGAATAAGTTATGTGAATTACATAAACATGGAATAGTTACATAATGACCTTGGTTGTATATAAAATTATTTTTAAATAAAAAAACCAACTTCAGTAAACATCAGGAACAAAATATTAAAACAGTTACATATAATTTCCTAATCCAGCCTGCTGAATAATAAATTTTAAATATCTGCACAAAAATCGACTATAACCCTAATTTAAGTGAACAAACTTTATATTTATTTACTTTCCAATAACCTAATTTAATACTTTACAAAATATACAATTTCTCAATATATAGTCACCTTTTGAACCTAAGGTTTACAGCAACTAACATGGGTAATATTTTAGTAAATAGAATTAATTGCATGTTAGGTGGCCAATAATTGCTGCCTGTATTATTATTTTTTTTAATTTCGAGACCATTATTTCGTTAAGTAATATTCGATTGTATATCTTGTGTCTTATTTGTGTCAAGAAAAAACGAAATTTGACTTCAGTTTCATACCGATTACTTATGGTGTATAGAATTTATCGAGTTAGATCAGAATTCACAAATTAATTCAGGTTTAAGTTTCTTTTAGGTCGTTCTAACTTAGTATTATATTACTATATTGTAGTGTTTTTTTTATAAGTCTGTAGAAGGTAACGAGTTAATGCCATCTGCAAAAAGACACGTTGTATCCGAAAACCTTAGTTTATTTTAAATGTTGAAAGATTTTTCAGGAAAATAATGTAACTCAAATAAACTTCTAAGTCAGTCTTGTTGGTGTTAAATCACTTAAAAAGAAATCGTATGAAGTTTGTAAAAAGTCTATGTTTAAGTATTCGTAGTTTACATTCTAATATACAATACAAAATGTATCATACCATGTAGAAAATCAAAAGCGAATCTATGTATTAGGTAATAAGGATCGAAATTAATGAAAAGAATATCAATATGTTTTTTTAATGATATCTTCAAATTAAAACTAGTTAATTTTCAAATTTTAATTTACAGAGAGTTTCTGTGTAATCAATATGTACAGGGTAGTTTAGCTTTGGACGAGAGAAGTTAGTTATCTTCGGAACGAACGAAGTAAATTGTATTGATTCAATTAAATGGGGTTATATAAACTTCTCCGATATATTTTTAAAGTGTTCTCGGTGCAACGTTGCTGCTGAATTCTTTATCTTTTGAAAAACTTGAAATATTTTTTACAGTTAATTTTATTATATTTATTATATTATGAACTTATAAATTAACCCGTGCAATTAAAGGCTAATTAAAATCAAATAAAATGTTTATAAATTAATAATTTTAAATAAACAAGAGTTAATTACTTTGTTATGAATTTTTAAATCTCTCATATTTTCTGTATTGTTATATTTAATATATATATTTATATTTATATTTAGAGTATGGTTACTTTTGTTTTTTTAATTCGTGAAAGTTTTTCCGAAACATCTGATATTAACGAGGTAAAAAAAAAGAGACTGATTATGTGGTGCTTATAAAAATTGATGATTCTTACAATTTTATTAATTTTATACCAAATAAAGCATTCTCAGTGTGTGATGGATAGCATCCAAGGGTCAAGAAATAAAACTTTCAAAATGTTATTTATATCATACAACCAGTTCAGGGATGAAATTACCACAACTGAATAATTTTATTTTTCTAAAGAATTTTTGAATTCTGACGATAAGGTTTATAAACGGCTGTTAAGGCGAAATAATAAATGAAAGGGCTTAAGATTTTTCAATTCTGCTTTATAACATAAAGAAACAATTTTCTACCAAATTATATTTCTTTTGATCAAACTGACTTTGAAAGTAACAAAGAAATCGCGTTCATTGTTTTCGAAGAAATTCTCAATTATTGGTCATCGAAAGAGTCTAAAAATGTATTATTAATTATTATGTATACAATTCACACAAAGTAACTTAAATATTTGGAATCACGATTTGTTTCATGAGGAATAAATTGAGTGAAATGCGATTAATAAGAAGACGTAATGCAAGGAACTGTTGGTTTATGTTCAATATAAAGATATATAAGTATTTGTCTCAAAAATTAAAACCTTATAAGTAATTTTTGATACTGTTACATAATATTTGATTGTAATTGGACACTTTGTACGTGTTATGTCTATATGTTTGTGCAGTATTTGCATAAGTAGCTGGTTCTATATGTGGGGATTGTATATGTGGAGAAATTTTTACGCTTAACTATGAATGATGAACTGAAAGTGAATGTAGAAAACTTAAGAGTCAATTCTACACATCATTTTATAAAAATACATTAATTGTTTTTAAACTTTATTCATTTATTTAAATAGCTTAAAAAATATTTACACAAAGGCTTTATAAGATCTTTTTTTTTTAATAAAAAACTATCAACATATTTGTAAAAGCTAAATAAAAAGTTTTATGATTACAATTAATAAAGCTGCTAAATTGAAATAAAAAATACAGGCATATTTATACATTTTTTAACGTGTTTTATGCCTGTTCTAATGGATGCATACGAAATATTGACCTATATAATATAAGTACAGCTTTGAACTGCCCTGAATCCCGGATTACTGAAATTCGGCCTATTTTTGTTTTTAACTAATCGATAAAAATGTCTATCAAATACATAAGATATATATAATTTATCTCTACGTTTCAGTTACCTAGTTATAAAATTATAAAATCAATTTTAAGTTATAATGATATATAATATCTTAATATAATTAGATGTTTGTTTAATGATATTTAAGATTTTCTCGTGCACACTTTGAAATGAAACTAAGTTTTTAGGATACTACGCGTTTTTAAGAATGTATCTTCATCTTTTAGACACTTTCATCTTATCTTTTTTTAGGTGGTAAAGCCTAGCCGTGGTCTAGTTACTACAACTCGAACATGGGCTGGCTCGACCCGGGAAGTACCACCCTCTCACAGAAGATCGGCGTGAAGTAGCCTTTAGTGGCTGCGTTTCGCCCCATGAGTGAGAGAGCCGGTTGCCCTTCCTGCTATTTCCTTATTCCTAATCCGTCCCTTTTCCTCAACAATCAAGGTTAGCAACGCATCTGCAACATCTTTGTTGCGGAAGTCCATGGACAACGGTCACCACTGCCCATCAAGTAGGCCAACTGCTCATTTGCCACCTTTCATATAAAAAAAATTCTGCCCGTAATCGCGGTTGCTATAAAGTAACCAAAACGTTGCGGACATGTACACATAAAATAATAAATAACAGGTAGGTTCCGACAAATCTAGTTTCATTAAGATTATTGTTTTATTAAAAACATTTAGTAACATACATATATGTACATATATTATTAAAATCATTGCTTAAAGACATTAAATTTAATAGAATAATTGGAACGCTATCCCATATACATTATATTGAAGAGAAATTATATTAAAACAGTCCTTTAATGATTTATAAAACCGAAAACGATTAATTTAGAAATAAAATATCCCAATAACATAATTAAAAGAAAGTTCACGTAATAAATTTGTGGTTTCAACGTGACGTACCAGTACATACTTATGTATACAAAAACACCTGGCTAGTGTGATGGCCATTTGTTACATTACATTTTGAATTAAGTTTTCATCTTTTATATACTAGCTTACACTTGACGCTTACCTTTCATTTAGCCTATATAGTACCTCAAAATATATATATTTACTAAATTACATTAAAATGTTGTCCGTGTAAAACAGATCAATGGATTTGAAGATTACTTTCCCTTAAGCTTCTTGATCTCCCGTTTGATCTGTGTTTTTCGGAATCCATTCCTTAAATAACATTATTTGATTTATTTACTTCGCTTAAAATATGAAATTAAGAAAGTAATTATATCACTCGTCACTCACTTGTCCCAGTGAAATGCCTATTTTGTTAAGTACAAATATTTGTGAACAGCCCGTTTCCGTGAACGTCAAAGTACAGATTATAAACAAATATCGAACATAAAATTGGATTTTCTGACAAATTAAAGCTATTATTTTTTGTAGTTCCAGATTTAGTTGATACTTATATATTCTCTAAATCGTTTTGTGCAAATAACCTCAGACTACAATAAAATCTGTGATTGGACGAATAGATTGAGGATAAAACCAAATAAATATCACTGTTTCTGCTACCGAGCAGCATCTACCGAGATGGAATACAAGATATTCCTTATATAACCCAGGGTTATCGTTAGGCGGTCAATGCGTTTCTACGGTAACGGAAAATGTACCTAAATATGGGTCGTACTCCATCTTTAGAAGGAATAGTAGATATATAGCCAACAGATCAGTAACGACAAAAAAGCTTGGATCTACGATAATAACCTAACTTCACGATTAAATTGGCCTTTTCTCGTCCATAATTTTAAGAAAACCCATTTGTCAAAGTTAGATGCAGGCATCATAAAGATGTTGAAGTTGTAGCTCAGGGTCACGCTACCGGATGCTTCATCAGCTTTATTCAGGGATCGCAATCATTTTGTGGTGAGTCTTAAAAGGTCATTGGAGCTCTATAAGCACCTAAGAGTTTCCAAGAGATATATCCTGGGGAAATCCCATGACGACGTCGTAACATCGCTCCCAAAAGACAAAAAGGCCCCAGAGCTGGAATAAGGACTTCAATTTCATAAACAGTTTATGATAGGAGCATAAAGTAAAAGAGTAGGGTTAGGATCAAGTAAGAAGGCCTGAGGTACGGATATATTGAAGTCTTTTATTTGGCAAGACGAGAATGATAAATATAAGATCCATGCAATGAGTTTAGAGATGCAGAACGAGTGGTGAAAATGGCGCATCTGAATTCATGATTGGCCACTAGCATTGTTAAAATTTTATCTCAATCCGTTCCAAATAACTCTCCCAGACCAGAGTAATTTAGTCATATGGGGTACCGAAAAAACTTGGGATATCTGTGTGAAGGCAGTTGGAACTGCCTAGCATTTGCTGGTGGGATGTAGGGTACTCCTGGATAGCGGTCAATATTCGCGATGTCAGGATAGGGTTCTGGAAATCATACGTGAATCGGTTAGTCTTTCGGTAGCCAGAGCGCACAGGAAAATAACCACAAACGAGCGATCAGTAAGATTTGTGAGTGAAAGCACTAGTGCTATAAAATCAAACCTCAAGCTTTACTCTATCCTTAAAGCAAATTCGGATTGGACTATATTGATGGATACCTATGAGAAACAATACAAAATCCCAGAGAAAAGGTATGCGTCGGCCTCCAGACCGGCAAATTTATGTATTCGCGAATTTTAAAGCGCGTTGTGATAATAGACCTTACGTTTCCTTGAGAAACCAACATCACAAAGACAATGCCATCAAGGTCAATAAATATTACGAGCTCACAAACGAATTCACTAGAAATAGGTTGATTGTGGATTTGTACGCGGTCGAAGTGGGAGTTAGAGGTATAACGGCTAAATCTCTTTACAACCCACTAAAAGAATTGGGCCTGTTCAGAACTAATATCAATTCCTTCTTGGAACGTACTTCGAAGGCAGCCCTAGTAGGTTCTTATTAAAATTTGGTTAGGTAGAGGGAGGACATTGGACGGTGGAGGTGAGCGTTTAACCAGCGTTAGATAGTGGCCCCTTTAACATACACCTTGGTCGCAAGTCCCAGGCACTGTTGAAGCTCCCCTCCGTGCGACGCGATGGACCCGGCATCTGCATGGTGAATCCATGGAATGCTGAGAGCTTACGTCTCAAAAGTAACACAATGATCACTTCGATATCATATATAATTCGATAGATCAAGCCATTTAGTAATGTACAAAGTACTACGACCAGTTTCCCTAGTTACGAGAGTATATTTAAAAAAACAAAGAACCTGGTCATATTTTTTGGTGATTAAGATTTTAATTTATATATTCCTCAGGGAAATCAATTGATTTAGGACTTCTTTTATATTATATACATTAGATGATTTAAAAAAATAAATATCATATTTAAAAACTGAGATTAAAATGCTTCTATGTTGATATAAAATATTCTTTACATTAAATATAAAATTACAGCCTCGGATAAACACTCATTAATATAATCGACGTATTACCTTTTGACATTGACAAAGAGATAGCAGCTGGTGATTACTGCAATATAGAATTACTACTTCCAATTAACCAGCAAGTTAATTATGATGATAATATCCTAGCAAATGTGTTACAAATATTATAACAATATGTGTATACTCTTGGACGTTTAGATCGCCAATTTATTAATAACATTAAGGACTGAAATAGTAATTAAATAGACATTTTATTTCACAAACTACAATATAAGAGATCAATATCTATTTAAGCTTTCTTAAGAGCAAAGAGGAAATATTACTTGAAAATATTGGATATAACTGTTTCTGAAGAAACTTATTTACAGACTGTTTGTTGGTTTCACTAATTGAATCTTTAAGTTATATGGTATTCTCTAATCCAGGACACTAATGGATTATGGACAGTAAAGGAAATACATAGAATTCTATCATAATTTGATACGTGTTATCGTAGTTTTATAATAAAGAAGTTGTTAAGATACATACGATGGATAAATGTGACTTAATAATACCTGAATTAATTCATTAATGTTATTTAAAAATCAGGTTAGTTTAAGGATAACTTATTTTATATTTTTGCACATGACGTTGGCACGAATAGACGATAACTAAGATATATATTGATATAAAGAATTAATATTATTTTGTAATTTTTTTATCTTATGAAACTTTATATGTAGTGAGTAAAGAAATATGTGCTGTACGTAATTTTGCATCAGCTATACGTATGTACTTTTAATAAAAAAACGTGTTTGTACAACTGCATGTATGTATGTATTAATTATTATTTCCACGTATTTAGAATTGTTATCTTATGAGATAATGTATTTTGACTCATTAGTTCGTTCTGATAGAATTTAAACACATTCTTTAATTCTCCAGAATCGTGAATAATATATGTAAGTTACTTTTAAATCAGTCTCAAAAACTTACTAACATATGAACAAAAATCTAAAAACAAATACTCTTAACCGTGACATTTAATTTTTAATAAAGTTTTTTTTGGAATTTCTAATCTCGACGTCCTGAGGAAGTGTTGTTCTCATAAAATATTTTATCTCAACAGACAAAACATTGCAAGTGGATTCAAGGCGGTAATGACTAAGATTCTCTGAGACATAGTCATGAAATTGTTTTATTTCCATCTTCAATTTTCTTTTACATTGCAAAACACTAGTCAGCACTTACTGAGACAGAGCCAGTTAAGAAATAAAGATTCGTCATTCAGAAAACAAAGGAATTGCAAATCAATACAATGATGTTTCAGCAATTACAAGTTCTTTGAAAGTTTTGTCTGAAGTATTTGATTTTAAATTGAAATAGCATTTGAGAATACAGATCGCAAAATATTATCATTTCAAACCTAACTTTACGTACGACCATTCGGAATTTTTATTTCAGACTTTCCATATTTTTAATTTGCTTGAACTCAAGACTGAATGTTTATGTTAACCAATTAAATAATTGCTGTATAATTTCTGATATTGAGAAAAATATTTGATTCGTGAAATTGAGAGGAAAAGTCTGAAATATTGAGAAGCAGACTGTGAACTTACCGTCAGAGAAAAACTTTAAAAATCATCTAGTTCTATTTTGAAATATTATTAGATGAATTTAAAAAGTATTTATGTAATCGATAAAGAAACAATGCTTTTACATATATTCACAAAAAACTATTATAAATTAAAATAAATTGAACATAACATAATGATTAAATACCACTTTAAAACAAGGTAACATTAAATAACAAATTTATATCCTCAACTAACCTCAACAACTGCTAGCAAGAAAACAAAATAAAAACCATAGAATAAAATTTTTACAAATGTTCATCACCCAGGTAACATAAATTATCAACATATGATCGTAACTTCGTATAATTATAATCGAATACAAAAATGAAACAGGGTGATAGCATTCAGAGATTTAAAAAAGACTATTTAAAGGTCATAAAGACTTAACAGTGGAAATCACTTTAGAATGAAACCAGATTCACAATACTTAATAAAATCATCAAAAAATATTGTACAAGAGACTGTTACAAAAAAAAAAATTATTGTACCATGTTAGCATAAATTAAAAAAAAATAAAAATTATCACATGGAAACAAATAGTTTTAAGCCACAGAAAAGCATATAATTGGTAACATAACGATAAACTTACTTCAAAGTTTTTCACTCGACGAGCCTTTTTTTATAATCATATCGATACTGTTGGAGATAAAACACAATATATTATTTATATATATATTATTAAAACAGTTATTCAAAGTATTCCTTTTAATGAGTAGCTTTTCATATTTTTCAGGACATATTTGTCAAAATACCATCGTACACTGTAGCATTGTAATGTTAACTTTGTAAGGAAATTTTATAACCATTTTCAGGGAAAAATCCCACCGATTCAAGAAAACACGGTCTAAACTATTCACATGAATTTTACAGAAATATTTTGTTTGTAATTTTCACTCAATTGTTGCTAGTTTGTTACATTTTTATGCTTATTGCATACTTGTTGCAAATTTTAACAATTTTGTAAAAATTTAGAAAATTTGTGTGACCTTACCTTTATATTTGATTGATATTTCTTTTTTTCATACAATTTTTATTTCTGAATCACGACAAAACGATATTTTAGCTATTTATATATGAAACTTGGGTCTGTTTTTTCTCTATTTTGATTTAAAAAAAGCGTTACCGCATACCACCCATATTGAAAATGATGTTTTCTCCTCGCTGCGACTTCGTAGCTATACTTGCAACTTACCTCGTTCTCGATGAATTAAATATTGGGTATTGTATGATATCGTATCAGGGTGATATAATTAGAGTACTGCAAATAGTTATCGTCAGTCCAATATTATCATATTATTTGTGCATTTAGAAGTATTTTTGTACTAAAAAATTTAAGATATAATATATTTATCACTTAAAATTTTAATTATATAGAAAAGTTGTAACCAATGTTAGCGTGAAAAAGTTGAACTTCATCTTTTTATTGTAATTCGTATACGTATGCTACATTAAAACAAAGTAAATACTTGAATTATTTTTTATTTTTAACTATACAAACCAGAAAGCTCTTTACCATGTCAATGACAATTCTACCTGATTGTAGGTGGAAATAGAATCGAAGGTGGTAGACGCTAAAATATAGGATATATTGTCGAATACAGATTCAGGCAAACTATTCCAATCTTATGCTGTTCGCGTTGAGCGTGCTCTTTAAAGTACTATGAGTAAAAATTTCACTTCAATATTCTAACCCTAAAGACTATTATCTTTCGACTATCACTATTTACTTACAACGACGCTACGAACAAACTTTTGTGGCCATTTACCAAAAATTTCTTTAGCTCTTTCATTGATACCTGTTTTATTTTTTTGCAGCCCGAAGTGTAACGAATTACCTTCACCTTTAAATTTTACAACTGAACTTAATAATCATGACTCATCATCATCACATCTCTACATACTTTGCAGCTTCTGTCAGTTCTGTATTGGGTAAATTGTATCCCATAGCATAACTCGCCGGCTACTACAATGATATATCTATACTTCATGGACACCAATAATACTTTAAATTTACCTCCAAATGTATGTATTTCGTGATTAATAATAAATGATTTGACTTACGTGTATGTATATATTGATCCAAACTACATACACTTACAAGATGTTTTTAATTAGTCATAAGACGCCTTATACATAACACAGTTATATCGTCTTTCCATGAACATAATTACTTCAAAGCAAATGAATACAGATAAGTAAAAAGTATAAAGTTATATTTAAATATCTATTACTGGTGATAATTTAGAAATCATTTATTAAGCTTTAAAAATATATATGAAAAAAAAAAATAGGATAATAGATAGAATAATCTATTGATATTTAAAATTAATTTACCGATTTACGATTGTTAATGTGTATTAAGATTGTGAATTAATACGATGGTCGTATGATTTGTTATAAATCCGCAGTCTTGAAATATCATATATTAATTCATTTTATTTTTCAATCATATAAATTTTGCATTTACAACATTTTGCTATTTCTTTCCTTTTATATAATGTGTTCGTATTACAGTCCAAACCCAAAAATCCGTATCAACCTAAAAAAGCAAGAAATTAATCCAAATGTCAACCCGCGCGTTTGGGTTGAGTCATTAGACGTAAAGGAATTAGGACGACTTTGCGAATCTCAATGGCTATAAAAAATTTCATAAATATGAAATATCAGCTAATGTGAGGATAGTATTATTTAGAAGAGATGTCATTTTTCTTTGACAATGTTATTCTCTTCTTCTTATGTTATTATGGTTCTGTAATGTTTTATTAAAAAAAAATACTAATTGGATTATCTATAAAAATTTTTATAGGATAAAAGTGAAACTAAAAATCAAAGAATTTCCCAAATTAAGTTTATGGTTCAAATTATGTGTAATTCAATTTGACTAAAACAGAATACAACTTTTCTACTATGATAAATTGTGACAAAAAGAAAGACCATATCCAAAGATTTTATGTATTTGATACAAATATAATTTGTTTTATTCTTTTTGTCCTATCACTAGTTACTAATTATATAGGGTGGCAACCAGAGATTCCAGGAAAATTACAAAACTCACTTATATGTGTATTATAATAAAAATTTAATATTAAAACTTATATCCTATACGTAAGACTACATGATTGCCCCGATGTTAGGATAGTAATCTCATTCTATTGCTCGTGTGGTATCAGGAATCTTCTGGTTCACAAGGCTTGGTATTCGTTTCGCGGATTCAGCAACGACGCTCTTAATATGATATTTTATTCATACAACGATGTTGCCCCGGCGATGATCATTTATTTTTTAATACATTGCAAGTAAATAACATACTTCTAAACAAAATTTGTTTGTTTTTTCACATGATCACGTCATTAATGTTGTATACAAAGAAATATTTCAATTTTTTATATTAACAAACTATTATTAACAAAAAATACAGAATTTCGTCATTTAAACTTAAAATATGTTTGAAGAAGAAAAATGATGTTTTTTTGTCTTGATATTACTCAAAAAATGGTATGTACTGAACCAATTTTACATAACGTAGGCCATATCAATTTTTTATAAACAACCACTGCCAAGCCGAGGCGGTAACTTAGTAACTTCATAAAAATTTTTCGTAATGAAGTAAAAACAATTTTCGTCTTGCCTAATTTTGGAAAGTTTGTAATCTTAGAAGGACATTAGTTTTGATAGTATGTTTCAAAACACTGATGTGATACTATTTTCAAATTATTCATTTGAACATTTTTTTCCTAACAAAGCATTTAATACCTCGACTTAATATTAATAAAATATGTATGCAGAAGTATTCCTTTTTTTATTAACTTGAATTTAAAAGTCTTTAAAAGGAAATATTGGAGATAGTTAATGTCGACAGAATCGGCATAAAGTTATGTAAAGCGATTCCATAGTTTCATTTGTTTGTTATCACATGCAGTGAACTACCATAACTATTTTATATTAAAAAATACTCAAAATCTCAATAAATTATCTCATAAACTAGTGACGGAACACATAACATAGAATTCCGTTTTATTTTTACATTCAAGTTATTGTATCTGTTGTTCGATTTCCCTGGGGAATTAAATAAAGGAAAACGC
This sequence comes from Danaus plexippus, assembly GCF_018135715.1. Classification (NCBI taxonomy): domain Eukaryota; kingdom Metazoa; phylum Arthropoda; class Insecta; order Lepidoptera; family Nymphalidae; genus Danaus; species Danaus plexippus. Next base: position 5,616,888 of record NC_083551.1, on the reverse strand, counting down.
CATAGCAACCAAGTTTCATTTGAGTTTTTCCAGTAACAATTCAGACAATTCTTACCAAATATTAAACGTATAATATACGGTACTTAATAATAATAAACTTTTCCCTTTATGAGTAAATAATGAACATCAAATTTCACCGAAAAGAAACGTCCTCATCGACCTTAAGAATACATAAATGTAAATATTATTAATGTAGCAACCACATTATAGTATTTTATTCAATAGCTTTTTGTTGTTCTCTTTGAAGCTTACTGTTATGACCACGGCTTATTCGTTTATTAGATTTTGCTTTGTTTATATCATTCTTACAAAATAGCTTTTATTTATATAGATATTTGGTTAAGTAAAACAGGGGAAAACAAATGGACCGTATCACAAGACCCAAATAGTATTAAACAGAGTTGTAAATACACTTTTCATTGAATGAAAATTATAAAGCATTGGAGTGATTCTGTGGTACGTGATTGAGTATCAGCTGACTTGATTTTGTATGTAAGCGATGCGTTAATAACTTTTATAACCAATAAATAATGTATTAAATAACTTTTTAACTTTGTCCTTAATTCTTTCCAAAATATAAATAACAAAATGGGTAGTTGTTAAGATATTTTTTTATAAAAAACCTTATTGATATTATTACTATTTAAATTCAAATGGAAGTCATGCATAAGCTCATATTGATAACAATATAATTAATTCCCGCTCACTTATATTTAAATATAATCATAAGTCCTGTTCCTACAAAACCTCGGACGTAAGCCTCTTTCTTATTGTTAGTTAATAGAATATATAAATTATTCATAAATCTACCGGATTTTCATTAATCATTAGTTATTAAAAGTCCATTAAATCGAGGGTCATATAAAAATATTTTCGCTCATAATATTTTTGCAAAAAAAATTTAACTTCGATCATTGTTTGATTGTATTTAAATTCATAAAATTCCACAAATTCTAAGAGAATCTAACAAAAATTCAGTTAACCCGTGACAGATTTTAATAAAAAATTTTACTTGAAACATTTGTGTGATGCATAGTTTTAATAAAAACGTCGTTCTGTGGAAACTGCGATAGAGAACATGTAATTTTCTTTACGTATCACTAAAGGTTCGCTTTTCACAGACGTATCATAAAATGTCATATGTTTTAACAAATAATACATTGAACATAAAACTGCATTGGATATTTTAATATAATAATGCTTGATATTATAATAATATTAAGTATATTCGATATCTTTTATCAATATCTCTGCAAAAAGTATTGAGGTTCGATTTTGGACATTGTATTCTCGGTCTATGTGCTACGATAAATATAATTGCTAAATCATGTAATGTATTGCACGCATCATCATTTTTGTTTCATTGCAAAATTATAATAAATTGGTTTTTAATTTAGCTGCATTCGGCAATTCACTCATGTCGTTCTCATGCATCATTCACTTCTATCATATATTTTTATAATATATCAGTTCTACCAATATAAAGAGTAGTTTTAATTCACGTAATTTGATTAGACAGGTACCCGCACAATTGGGTTATACTTTTAAAAATACTATGATTGTAATTAAGACACCAAATTGACCGAATTTTTGGAAGTAAATTATTAAAATATTAAAATTTTAATATGTATTGACACTATTGTTTTGAATTAAACTTTTCAGTTGATATAAATAAAACTTTTATTTTTAAATTTTAATCATAGTAAGTTACTCACTAGAGTTAAAATATTTTTTCAAAAACTCATAGGTTTAGTTTACATATTGTGATATTATATTGGTCATGAACATTATTTGAAACTAGACTTGTAAATTAAAATTGTTAAAAAAGAGTAATTTTGTAAAACAGACTCATAAAAAAAACACTGACTACAAATAATTTTATTTTTAACATAGAGCATTACGAATTGAAGTCATCAGGCACGTTAACTAAAAGGTAAAAATGTTATAATATTTTGGTAATTTTGCAATTTAAGCTTTGTGAATTTCGTAATTTATAGTAGTTGAAGTGTTTTTTTAATCTGGAAAAGGAAGCGTTTAAAATATTTTAAGAATAGAGAATTCATATCAGCGATTAAAGGAAGTGACGGGCTATATAGATATTTAGGGTTCGGACAAAATCATTAAAGTTGTGAAGTTGTCTTATAAACCTACAACTTTTAAATAACAAACTGAAAAAAAAAACTGTCTTAAAGAGTTTTAACTTATTATAATTTGAAACCAAATACTTTGAACAACTTAAATTTAATTTACAAAGAAACTCACAAAACGTGTCGACAAATATTTTCCCGCGCAAAAATGAACACACCAAATGTCATAGCTTCAATGTCACTTCGGGTGCGTTCTGGAGTTTTTAAGAGTCAATTCCTATTAAATGTAGGTTCACTAAATATATTATAATATTTTGTAAGCGTGCTTTCTGGAAATGTGCTTATCACAAGCAATGCTTGAAAATAAATAGTGCTTTCATATGATTAATTATCTACTAGGTGTATACGTGCAGACAGAACAGTCTTCCATAGGCAGTATTACTGAATATTAGTAATTTTATTACGAATGCCATAAGTTAATGTATAATACATTTTTGTATTCTAATAATTGATTAACGCAGTCTTGAATGAATTGTTCAAAGTTAAACAAACTCAGGAACAAGCTATACAAGAATTTCAATTTTAAATCCCGTGTAATTAATTACCACTGATTAATCTTATTACGTCAAAATAACAAGATTGACGTATTTCCCTCTCTTATCTTTATTTATCCAGCCTCTGGATGACCGAAACTTCGTTGTTATATAAATACAACTCATACACTTAACAGAATTAAATCAAGACATTTGTCTAAAAAGAAGTTTTATTTAAGAAATGTTCACTGATCATAATTATTTCTATTAATACCACAATATAAAATATAATATGTTAATATAGGTATGTGATTTAACAAATATACATTTATCAGAATATATCGGCTCCATTCCTATTATTTGAATAATCAATAATTAAGGGTAATTAAAATTATCAGATGTCACCCGCATAATAATCTGCTTACTACCTGTGCAAATGCAGTCACAACGATGAGGTATGGTTAGTATAAATAGAAGCGAGGGTACAGATCAAAAACATTCTCACTCGAGCCATTGCAGTGATTGGACTGATAGTCTGATAACCTGTCGATAATCAAGGATAAAGGCATTGGGGATGGCAGTAGTGCTGATGTTATACTCCTTAAAAACTACGAGGGTTATCCTGACTCCGACAGATATTATACTTTCACTATAATATACATATAATATTAGTTTTATATTAATTTAATTGGAACCTTTAGGACTCTTCATAAAAGTGAATCATTTCTTTCAGTGACAATGTCATTTATTCATGTTAAAGATATCAAACAAATCTGCAGAATTACTCAACTGAGTATTTATTTAAGTTTCTTAAATATAATAATTTTTTAATGCTTATACATACTTAGCCTAATAATCATCTAGGAAAAATATTTTTTGTTATCAATGTCTATCAGTTTTTGTCAATACATGACTTGTTGGGTGATTACACGTAACGGCTTTTTATAATAGTTTTGAATGAACTTTGATATTTAAATATGCAAATTATTTAGTCAGTTATTAATTTTTTTTCATTTACCTCTGGGTCCATTTTATTTTGAAATAAATAACCATATACTGTTTTGTGATAAATTGTTTAAAATTTCCTAAGATATTTTATGACTATAGTTTAACTAGAAGTTAAACCTAACTTACAAATAAAGATCGAAATGAAACAACCAAAATAATTGCCAAATAACATTCGTAACTTTCCACCGACAGTTTGGAAGTTTAATCTTCATTTTATGAAAGATCAAATAAGTAATGGATTCTAAACAGATATACTATAGATAACATTATGTGATGTTATAATTATAATTATATTTGTATGATAATTATTTTTTTTTATTCTACAGATTATTTTGTTGTTTAATGAATTAAAAAAAATATATAAGTAAATACGTATCAGAAATAACCTACCAAATTAAAACAAAATGCAATTGTATGAAGTTGAAAACTATGTATTTCCAGAAAATGAAACAATAATTTTCAATATTTTCGTAGTATCTCAATACTTCGTTGTAGCCTTGTATCAGGCGCAGTTTACAAAAATAACAACACGATTTTTCCAAGTACAGCGTGTGTAATAAATGTGTGTATCGTCAGCAAAAATCATTTTTTCTAAACAAATGTATGCACTTCCATTCGATTATACCAAATTCTAAATATTATGCACAAAAAGACAGAAAAAATAAATTATTGTTCAATGAAATAATAAATTTAATAATAGCGTAATATTTATCACTGTAAAATATCCTCAAAAATATTAAGTACATATAAAATAAAAATCGTTCGTTAACTTTTATAATTTTGTATTTAATAAGAACAGAACTAACGTTTCATTTTCCAGATTTTAAATATTCGACCACATAAAGTTCTTGATACTTTTTACCCATCTATTAAAGCAATCGGGCAAATCAAATAATATTTCAATTTGATTTGTACGGTAACAAACTTGGTTACAAATTTTACGGGTTGTATCAATCGTGAGATAATTTACAATTTATTTATTTTTAATAACAAAAATTTTAAAACAGTTATTATTATTTAATTTTACATGATATTATAACAGATTAAGTTTATATTAAAATGTTGCATGATCGGTAGCTTTTATGATAATTATTAGGTATAATATTCTTAACGAATATTCTCTTGACTGATTAATGCATTTATCAAGTATTTTATTTAAATCCTGAGATACAAAAAAAAATTCGAATTTATAGTTAATATTTCTGGGATATTTGATTGTGATTTATTAATAAGATTAAGGAAATTTTACAAAATGAGTACACATGTTTTGTGTGTTTTCGCAATATAGCTTTTCATTGATTAAAACTCTTGGTACTTAGAATGTTATAAAAAAGGAAATAAAAAATACGTTCAATAATGTTACAATTTGACTTGTTTTCAACACTCACACTTATAACACATTGGCCCAAAGCAGGTAGCTTGGCGCTGAAGTCATTCCTGGTATGAACGATGACATGTAAATATCTATAATATGATTATATATTAACTGTGAGCCGATGGATATTTGGATATCGAGCCTGTTACTCACGTCAGGATTGATTCAATAGTAAAATATTATACCGTGTAGTGTAATTGTTTTTAGAAACGATAAAAGTTAGAAGTGTAATTTGTGTAATGATTGAAATTATGTGTTTTATTCGTTAACACTTATAACAGTTTTTGGAGACTCGAATGTAAGCTACTTTTATCATTAATATTGCATTTTTATACAGTAAATAGAAATACTCACACACGCACTCACGCTCGCCCATATGCAAACGCATAGGCGACAATTCAAGCCGGGCGGCTAAAATTGTAAATGGTGATTATGGACCCGATACAGTACATAACATCCAAGTACAATTCTGATGGTAGACATTAGTCAAAAATGTCGATAAAATCAATGAAATTATTAAAATTACCAAGCAGTTAGCAATCGTAGCATCGCCCAAGGACTAAAAAGCGTCCGTAAAACGTTTTTAAACCACTTACACAAAGCTGAATTTAAAAATAAGCTCTATGTTTGAGTGCCAAACATTTAAAAGAAAACCATGACAGATAAAATTTCCATAAGCGAAGCCTTGGCCAAATTTAATGAGATAGAACCATTTCTTAAATGGATGATGACTGAAGGAGAGAGAAGACTCGCATACGATCTGGACTATTTAAGTATAGCAGTCGACTAAAAATGGACAGAATTTGACACCAGGAGAGCTAACATGTTCCACCAGGATCACTATAAGTCACACACGGTAAAGCATTGTATGCTTTGCCAGAATTATCACAGACTGAGCCGGGAAGTTTTGATGTACACGCCATATAGTCCGATCTTAGAACCAAGCAAATACCATCCTTTTCCTACTTTGCAAAATTTTAATAGTGATAAAAAATTAACATTTAGGGAAGGTTGTCAAAATCGATAACAAGAGTTGTTTAGGAGTAGATATTAGGACTTCTGTGTGAAAGTCATTATGAAATATGATATTACCTTTACAATGACATCAAATTATACAATAAAACGATGCATATTTGACCCAAATCAAACGATTCGGGCATATGAAATCCTAAAGTTCATTTAAAAGTAATGGATGTATTTTTCCGTAACCTGATATATGTATTGATAATATTTTTTTTCATTTGATCCTTTTAAAGCATTTTTAACTAATTTAAATAAAATGTTTTTTATAAAAAAATTAACAAAATAGATATGGAAGCAAAAAAAATTATATCTATTAACATTTTATATACAGAAATATCTTATTTTCGTATAGAAAAATATGAATAAAACTCAATGATATAACAACTTACAGTTTATAAGGTTTTTGTCTTAAAATACAGTCCAATCCTTTTAATGGCTTATAACGAAGATCTGTTCAAAAGACCTAATTATATCAAGAAAAGTCTAGCATTTATATTCTTAATGAGGTTCCTTTGAAAATTTAATTTCAATTCCTTATCTTTGTAATAAGTTTCGTTAAATTTTCAAGTAATTGTAAAAGAAAATCTGAGCCAAAATTACTAACCACATGCTCGTACATACGGACAAAGCAGCAAGTGTAGATTTAAGGTGATTTATAGTGTAATATAGTTTCCTCTAAATGAGTATTTCAGGTTTCATGGAATTAGAATTTATCTTTCTAGACTAATTTTTGAGCGGAAATTAAAACTAAAAATATATAACGTGTTTTTAATAAAAAGTTATAAATAAACTGTATGTATATACATATATATATATATATATATATATATATATATATTAGATTATAACAAGTAAAATAAGTAAATAAAACCATCAACAACTTTAAAACTGTTTCAAAAAATTACAAACCAGTAACTGGTCCTAACTAAAAGATTAAAACTATCCTTTAAAATTAAATTGTGTTCAATCTTATTCATTGATTGATATTTTTTCTTGTTCTTTTACTTGGAATATTTTTGAATATAAAATATATATTATTAATAACATTTGAAATAAATAAAATGTTTTAATGACCCTAAGATTATAAAATTTTTCATGACGAAATTAAAATATTGCATTTAGGTTACATTCTCATTAAGATCCTGATTTTTTTTTTCATTTATTAGGTTTACGGATATTCCAATAACGGAGAAAATAAATGGGAATCATTGAAGTTTCGAAACGATTTTGAGGAAGCAAATACGTTAAAGGCACACAGACGTCAAAGTAGAAGGACCCTTGCAAATATTTAAACTTTCAGAAGAATATATACGCATGTTTGGCAAGAAAAAAAAAATTGAGCGAGTAGTACGACAATGTATCACAATGAATTTAAATAGACATAGTAAACTGTAGTATATAAATAAAACAGAACATTCTAATGTATATACCAACTATTAAGTGGCAAGCTAGAGAAATTAGATATCTTTTTCATTACTCTCGAATTTCAAAAAAACGTTTTAAAGATACTTCCATCTCGATTGCCCTGATCGCGGGTGCAGAAAAGTAATCGAAACGTAGGGAACATGTAGATATAAAGTAATAAAAAACGCTGAGAATCCGAAAAAAATACTTTAATTTAAATATTTAGAATATTATATTAATAAAAAAAATTCATAACAATGATAAAAAATCAAATATACAAGTTGATAAATTGCTTGCCCTTAAGTTTGTAAATAATCAGCTTCATTTTAAATTCAATTGAAATATAAAACGATATGAATATTTAATCTAATTGTATAAAGATAAACGTAATTCAATTGCATTCAAGAGAATTCAACTTAAAGCATTTGTATTTAATTTTACCATTATTAAAACATCATTTAAATACTATCGTTAATTTCCTTAGAGGTTGCGTCTTATTTAAACTGCGGCTTATAATAAAATGTTTTAGCATTATTTCATCAACAATATTGGCACAATACGGATTTTTCAATTGATATCTATTGGATGTTATACCAAGATTGTTTTTGTAAACGTTGTTGACGTTGACTTAAAGAAAAAAATATGATGTAGTAAAGAAGAAATTAAAAGAATACTCGTGTATATAGTTATAAGTATAGTATAAAATTACACATATATATATACACACATATATATATATATATATATATATATATATATATATATATATATATAGATAGATAGATATACAATAACCTAAACTGATAATCGAGACAAAGAACTGGAAAAAATTACATTGAGGAATTTGAATAATTAGTTAATCTTTATATCACTGAGAAAGATTGTGATAAAATTAACAAATATTAAAAAAACCTCGCAGAAATTAATTTTTCAGTGTAAGGTAGTGAGTAATCAACGACGTCTTAATACAGTTATATTTAATTATGGTGTCGAACTAAGTAATAGTGAAATGAAAAATTTATTTGGCACAATATCCTTAATGAATTTTGTGAAACTGTATTCTGCTGCCAGCCATTTTCATCACGCTTTGACGTATCCAACATTTGCACTGCTGACAAAGCTTTAGGTCTATCAACATTCCTGTTTACATATACTGAGCGTACACTCTATGCGTTACATGACAAGGTAGTACATATATTTCGAAAGTTCTTCTCAATTAAACAAAAGAAAAAACAACGTTAACGAACACAAATCTAGAAACAGTAATGTTTATACATTTTCAATATGTGGCAGGTTTACTTTTTTTTACTATTTAAATATACCTAACTATTGTTGTTATTTCTTTTTACATATGTATTCATGTTTGTGGTTTAATAGATTTAATAATTGGATAAACCCACGGTTAGTACAATATTATAACTTTATTTTACCTAACAAAATTTTGTTTTTAAACATAGGCACACAAATTTTCGTCTTAGTCTTATAGTTTTTGGTAATTACTATTACCAAGATTATTGAAATCAATTATCCAGTAATGAGAGAAGGGAGTAGTGAAGATGATAACTGACTTCATATGTACATATGTCTTGTCCGCGAAAGCTTTCAGAGCCATGATCCAGGAGCTAACACGTGTTAAACTCTCACCTCCACCGTCCAAGCTCCTCTCTCTACGAAATGAAATTTGAAACTAAACTACGAGGGCTGCCTTCCAAGTACTTTCTAAGACTGAATTGATGTGAGTACTGGAAAAACAAGTCTTTTAGTCTTTTATTAGGTTTGGAGAAATTTTGCTGTTATACCTCTGGCTCCTACTTCTACCACACACATATTTACGACGAACCTTTTCTTAGTGACTTCGTAATACTTGTGGACCTTGATAGGATGGTCTTTGGGGATGTTGGTTTCCTAAAGAACTGTAAGCTCTATTAACACGACGCCTTTTAAAAGTCTCTAATACAGAATTATGTCTGGTCTGGACTTCGACGCACAAAATATCCTTTGGGTTTTTATATTCTTTCTCATACCTATTCATCATTATAGTCCAGTCCTGAGCCGCTTTAGGGATAGAGTAAGGCTTGATGTTTGATTTTGTAGCCCTCGTGCCTTCTCACACAAAACTTATTGATGGCTCGTTTGTAGTTATTTTTTTGCACTCGGGCTAATGAACGACTATGGTGGTGACGCGAGTATTGACCGCCATCCAGGACTACCCTATAGTTTACCAACAAATGATTAGCAATTCCGACTGCCTCCCCGCAGGTATACCGGTTTTTTCCGGTACCTTTACCCCACCTAACTAAATTATTCTGATCTTGGAAAGTCACTTGGAACAAAGCATTAAAATTATAGCAATAGTCACGTACACTCTGTTTTTGCTTATTTAGTCGAGTTCTCCGAGGATGTGCAAAAAAAAAAGGGAAAACAATCTCCAATTTTATTTTAAAACCATTGCCTTTTTATTTATATAAGTTAATATCATAGGGTGAGCAAAACACACTGCCATTAAAAGATACGTAAACAACATATAGAATTAAGTTAAAATTAAATATTTCGGTCGGTTTCAGTTATGTTTTTTTTTAAATAACTCAAGCCCTAAAGGTTGAGAGGTCTCACAGTTTATGTACATATTTATAAAATATTAATTTAGCTTCTGGATCATTAGTAAAATTAAACATAAGATATTTTGAACTGAAAATATACTTTTATTTAGTTTTTGTATGAAGTATTTTATTACAGGTATTGCGATAAACATTAATATATACTTAATTAATTAATTGAATTTGATGAATATTTGTTAATACTGAAAATGTGTTCCAGTTAGAATCATAAGATACATATATACATGTTATGTAACATATGTCAGCTGTACACCTCTCCAGTTTCTTTGAATATAAGTTGTTACTATAAAGAGTATGGTAATATATGACTTGTTTAAATTATGTTTGTACATTTTAAAACCAGGTTTCTTTCTTTAGGTAAAATTTTTTGAACAAATAGCTCTGGTTTTATCATGCTGGCGTAACAAAAATGATTGTGAGAAGAGTGATGAGATGGGGGAGATAAATGATATAGTGTGCACTATCCTTTATTGTATACCATGTATATACAGCTTTATTCTTTAGAACCGCATTCTGAACAATCAATAATGAAAGCTTCTTTAAACATGACCCCATTTAAAATACTTTGGTTAAATTTATGACTATATCATGCTAACAGACGATTTACTCGTAAATTACAATACTTTATTTTTTGATATTTATTGATTGATAAAACACTAATATTACTTAATGTTATAGGATTTGGTTTGCATTTAAGTACTTATGTTTAAAAAGACATTTTTTTTAAATTATATAATATTTTTAAGTATTTATTAAGTCATGTTGGTGATAAAAAAATAAGAGATTTTGTAAAATGTACTGTTTATTAACATAATAGTTTGCCCCCGTAGTATTACGTCAATTAGTTGTTTTAACACATTATTTTTAAACAAAATTGTTTTTCGGCTTTGATAAAGAGTTTAAAAATAAGATGAGAATATTGTACATTGATTTGTTAAATTAAAATTTGATTATATAAATTTAATATATGTATACGTCGGATTTTGAGCGCTGTTTACATTTTTAAAAAGAAAAGTACCAATGTCTTTTTCAGGGCCATCAGTACTGGTATTGGATTTCCCCATTTTGCTAAAATAAACAAATTAAATAAGAAGTACAAAATTATAATTAACAATTAATTTATTGCTGAATGACTATCTAGTTACATAAAAATGCAATTTAAATAATCTAAGCAAATAACTTAAAATGTGGAATTAGAATTATTTCACAAAGTAATGAAAATACCTCACATATCGACCGCTGGAGCTCGAGTGCGTCCAACAGTCGGCTCCGGCCGCTTAAATACGCTTTCCCCACCCGCCTCAGGCAGGTTTGGTGTGTAAGCAAGTTATGACTACCCACATTTTAATTTTGAACAATTACAAATCCAAAAATATTTTAAAGTAAGCGACCCTATATAAATCCTTAATTTAAACAGTAATAAAAAGACTAGCGAATTAAAATAATAAAAACTATTGAGTCGCGATTTATCCTAATGTCAAAATGCCATCCATTTACAATAATTAAGTTAGATAATTATTAACAGTAATTTTTAACTTATTCTTATCTTAATATCTTCTAAAATTAGTAGTAGCTTTCTTTTAACACAACAACAAAAGTCATTACATTATTCACTTCTGTTGTCATTGAACAATTTAGAAATTTAATAACAATCAAGTAATAACAATTTTAATAATATCAACGTACTAAAAGGTTTCTATAAAATATAAAAATAGATACCTATTTCTTCACTAACACTAACATCTTAATAAAACAATGTTTGGCCATCCAGGCGGATAATCATTTTCACGTCAAGGCTACGCAGAGTTGTCAGTACCTGTTTATAAGTAATACGGACCTCGGTCATATAGGATCCACCCTTAGTTGAGCCTGACGTGGTCTGATTTTGGTGGACAAAGCTGAATCTCTTAGACCAACGAAAAGTATTTTTTGATTTTGAAGTTTATAACTTTTGTCTGAAGTTGTGAGGACCTAAAGGAGTTTGTCTCGACTACTTTGAATCATTACTAAACCCAATTTTTTGCCTATTATTGAAAACACTCTTTGGTCTGATAGTTTCAATCCGTTAAGATCCCTGTTATTATATTGATAAGCTAAAAAAAGAAGAGATTTTTTTTTTTATTTATGAATACAAAAAAATATATATATATAAATTGTTCTTTTGAGAGTAGCAATCTTCGTTTTCATTTCCGATAACTGTGTTATCAGATATTAGTATACACAACATACATAAAAACAATTTGAATGAATTATATATAAGATGATGTATTATTCTCCTGTTCTAAAGAAAAATATGTTACTTTCAACGGAATATATCAAAAAGTAATGCTATATGAATATAGTGAAGTGTTATTAAATATAACTTTTTTAAAATACTAGTTATTAACAAATACTTTAGGAAGGTAGCTGATATAGATTTCTCTCGAAACATAAATCCATCTGGAAGCTTCATATAATAAAACTGCCTATTTCATTTTTTAACTTAAAAGTCATAAAATTAAAAAAATATTAAGTTTCAACCGTCCTCTGTAAACCTGCTTCTATTGCAGATATGCGTAATAATCCAACACTAGTTATCAGGAATTGCACCATCCCCGTCGTTATGAAAAAAAAACAAAATGGAAATTTGCATTGTGAGTGGCTATAACGCAGCATGTGTTTCCAATGTTTATTAAGTACTTCCGTATCATAGAATAGTTTAGTGTGCTGTAACAGGACGGCTTTAAAATAAACAATTGCCTAACGGCTAAAAATAAACAGGTTTAATATAGCACTAGGGTTGGATAACAGCAGGAATATTAGGTTTAAAGAAAATTGAGTCAGACATGAATTAGTGTAATAAAGGGAAAAATATTGTATAACATATGTTTCAATAAAAAAAATGGCTGCTCTAAAAGCTGCTGAATATTATCCAACTTTAAATTAGAGAATAATCAAATAATATCCCTGATATCAAATAGCTAAGTTATGTTAAAAGTAATATACCAAAGCTAGATTGTTACATCAATTAGCAATTAATATTTTTTTAAAAGGTGTTCCTTTGTTATGCAAAAAAAATATTGTTACGTAATATATTCATTGACATTAAGATTTGACTTGGCAAATGCTTGAACATTGAGATCCATTCTATTTTTCGAAAAAAAAACTTCAAGTATGGAGAATAAGACGTCTTGGAATTATTAAAAAGACATAAAAGAATTCAATATGTTATAGTTGAGTGTGTAACAATCAAGTAAATGAACAGCGCGTGGGTATCACACAGGGCACTATCTTAGTACCATTGTTTTTTGCTTTGAAGATAAATGAAGCGTCCTCCAAACGCATCAATTGTTACCATTGCTTATATCATCACAGTTTTGCGCTCAGTCACAAAAGGGAACGAAGTGTAAAATAAAACTTACATGCGGTAAACAATGTCCCAAATGAATGATAGATTTATATACATGATAACATAGTAAATATAGTTAAAAAGAGTATAGTAATTGTAGAATTAAAATTCTAAAGTATGATTTGTTATATTTACAAAGGTTTAAAAGTAGTCTTGAAAACATTTGCCTTAAAATATAACCTGTCTTCCTATAATAAAGTGCAATTATCTGTATACTTAATCTAAACTCATTGACAAATAGCTGTTTAACTAATGAAGCATTTCTCTTCTTTCATTACACTTTTACAATTGTAATAAACTCTTTCCCTTTTACGTTATTGTGCCTTTCAGGTATTTTTTTATTTTCCTCATTACATTGCTGCATCCTTTAATAATTCTTTTATATTTTCTCCGTTATTTGAGTCTTTTCTAAACTCAAAAAAGTAAAATATGAGAAATGATTAAATTCTTCACTGCAATTAAATGAATATCATATTTGTTTTATTATTTTGTAGAAAGAAAGATGTGGCTCTTTATCATTCCTTATATGAAATAACTTAATAAATGAAATAGGTCTAAGACTTTCACAAGTATTCATTTAAATTAAACTAATATTTTTCGCATTAATAAATAAATATAATATAAAAAATAAGAAGCCTATATTTCTCACAGAAAATTTGAGTAAACATGGATCGTTAGTACTTAATATATCTATTACTTATCTCTATGATTTATTATTTAATTTATACTATTTAGTGTTAGTGATTTTAATTATGCTTAATTTGTGATGCTTAAACTAAAATTAGTCTGCAAGAACCCTTTTGCAGGCAAAGGCCTCCTCCAAATTTTTCCAATCTTCTCTGGATTTTGCAGTTTGCATCCAGTTTGGTCCTGCTATGTTTTTAATTTCGCCCTCCCATCCTTTGCGAGGTCTTCCTTTTTTTCTTTTGCCAACCGGACCTCTCCACTCTGTAATAGTTTTAGTCCAGCGCTTGTCTTGAAGGCGCGCCACGTGGCCGGCCCACCTCCATTTCATTTAATTTTTGTATGTATACTACGCGTATTTTATTATTTTAAAAACTTCATACTCCTGACGTTTCGGTTTCTTTGCAGCAACCGATATTTCGGGCAGACGAGATGAGAATTTCGCACATTTAATAAACGAATCTCGGAAACATATACATATGAAATAAAAGGGCATAAAATAATTAAAATCTGATTTTTTTTTACTTTATATTATTTTCAAACTTGTAGTTAATTGTGATTTTAATTCGTTAAAATTGTTTTGATTATCAACTTCAAGATAAAATTACTACAATTTGAAACTTTCTTTATAATTCTGTTTTAAGAAGTGTTGTCTGATAATCATTTATAATCTGATAAAAATAACATTTATTATCCTAAAATTATAATTTGTTTTAAAAGGTTTAACTCATTGAGTATTCAAAAAACAACCCTTTTTAATCCCCAATTACAATACAGAAATCTACAAGTAAGCTTTACATATAGAATACACATTAAACATATATTTAATTTGCTTACCTCACTAATACTATGTAATTCAAGTAATTCTTAATCGGTTAATTCGTTTCAGTTTAATGACATTAACTCTTGCATGCCAACAAATATGATAAACTTAATCCTCTTTTCCGTAAAAATGTATAGCATATTTAGAAGTATCCAATGAATGTTTCTGGTTGAAATGTTCTCGTCTCTTGATTAATAAAGAACCCTTCCACTGCAACGATTACTAATGGAGCAAGGTATCAAATGTTATTTGAGAATCCATAAAAACTAGCGGTACAATTTTCTCCAAACAATTAGGTCTTGATAATTAGATTTTTGAAAAGATCGCTAGGAAGTTGCGTACTTGTTCTTTGTATACAAAGCGTTTGAACTTTTATATAAGATTAGTATTTCATGGTAGTTGAATATATATCTTTAAAATATTTTATGAATAGAACCAAATTGATTATGTAAAGTCCTATCTTCTAATGCGTATTTTCGATAATTTATATAAATTTACATATTGTGAGTAATTTACTTACATTTAGGAGTATATTTGTTTCAAAAAATAATGTCAACGATCAAATCTTTTAAGAAGTTCCGTATGAAATGATTTTAATTAAGAATAAATTATGCTTTATTTAATCAGTATCAAAAACAAGAGAAGTAAATAAAACATTTTCCTTAAGATAAAAATAATAAACACAGTTTCATGAAGAAAAGTAAAATTAAAATCATATCAATCATTTGTGTATGATATTTTCTGTTGTAATTTTAACGTGAAAGTTATATTCTATACAATAAAAATGAAAAGAGCTTTCATAATAGTTTTCTAATTATAGGAAGTTTATCGGTCCTATTAAAACGTAGTTGTTAGTAAAGCTTAATTAAGTTCTGTTGAATGTCATTAATAAATTAATTTTTACATATACACCGTACGTTTAGAATATGGTTAATTTTGATATTTTATTTAATACTATTGATAATTAAGAATAGTCTACATTCCAATTAATATTAATATAAAATTTGTTTATATATACGTATTTTTGTCATTCAATAATGCAAAAACCACCTAAATGATTCGATTGCAATAATACTATCAGCTATGGTTGGCAATACAATATAATATTATGTTATGCAATAGTTTGTCTCAATAATCTTGCCGAATTATATCACTTGAAAATTCTCTATTAAATTTATAATACATAAAAAAGGTTGGATACTAAATTTTTGAAGTATCTGATAGTTATTAATTGGGATATAATATATTCATGATTATATGAATCATCTATTAATAGAATAATATTAATATTTTTCTTTTAGTCCAAAAGCATGAGAAAAATAAAAAACATGAAAAGTCTGCAATAAAAATATAGTTATTGTATAGAATGAATTATAATTATTGCATTATTAATGGAATTTTAATTGGATTTACTTCTGTGATGTGGAAAGCATGTGATAACATTAATAAAATAGAATTAAATATTATTTTTACTTAAATTAATATTTCAATATTTATAACGAAATAGGTTGTTGCCAAGTTCATATTAGTTTTGTGGTAAAGTAAACAAAAATAAACTAGATGTTTTTGAGTTTTGCTAACGATAGATCAATTATCAATTGAGATTATCCTTTGAAACAATATAAGATCATTGTTCAAATCAAAATTTGGATAAAAACATAAAATTGTGAATGGTCACTAATTGACAGAAGTCAGAACCAGATGGCGATGTCATCGATATAGATATAGTTTAAATTGATTTGGTTAGGGTCCTTCGTTTTTATATTAAGCATGGTTAATTGGTCTTAAATATACCTATTCGCTAGACCAGCATACGGTGTGGTGTTATTTGTGTATAACCCTCTCAGTATACACAGTACATTCGGGAATGTTTAGTGAGTGAGAAAAAGACCAGCAGTTCAAACATTGATCCTACGAGCCGGATCTCGACCACCTGGGACATTTCGAAATAAGCGGACTTCGCTTACGAGTCGGCTTTACCCCCGTGCACTCGCAGTGGATCGCTGCAGCAGGAGTACACGGAATCTTCAAAGGGAGCAACTGTTGTGTCAATTTTGACAATCAAACTCAACCACAGCATATATATAATATTGACTAAGCATTTTGTAAGCTCTAGGAGGAGTATCTATTCGATTGAAAAGTATATTTCTTCATGGTGGGAACATCTTTGGACAACCGGAACTTAACATAACTTTAAAAAAATCAGTTAAAAAAATTTAAATGAAACTAATATATTTTCGGATATACTACTCGGATTTTATGATTTTAAAACTACATAATCCCGAAGTTTCGGTTACTTTTTAGCAACCATGATCACGGGCAGACGAGATGTGAATTATGTAGTTTTAAAATAATAAAATCCGCGTAGTATATCTGAAAATATATTAGATTCATTTAAATGAATAAAACTCGCGAAAATCTTAGATCTCATTATCAGTTAAAAAAATCCCAAGGAGAATTAGAAATAAATGGATACAATTGATAGAATATAATCGTGTGTTCACTTTACTTATTTATTTTTAAAACTTATTTCGTTATTATATTTTAATAAGTAATTAAATACCAATCTAATAAAATTACAACAAAGAATATTTTTTTAAGTATAAAACTTTTGTTGAATATATAAAATGTTATTTATAAAAAAATTACACCTATTTACACTTTTTTTTTAACTTTTTTGGTGTCTGCTTCTATAACTTGTTATTTCATTTTAGTTGCAGTGGTTTCTTGGAGAAGTTTAATAAGATGTACACTAAAGCACTAGACTGTCTCTGTAAAGTTATGATTGTTTTTCTAATTCATTTTTTAAATTACTTTAGTAATTTACTTACCATATTTATACTTGTTGAGTTTGCACAAGACCAATGAATGAATAATTTTAACAATCTTAAAATGTCTATTATAATATTATATAGTCGTTGATACTGTTGTTTGCTAATTATCTAATTAAAGTACTGTATACTTTTAAAAATAAATAAAAAAAGATCAAACTAAACATGCGAAAAAAAAAGCTGAGTTTTACTTCGTTGGTAAATTTGTTAAAATGATAACATCTTATATGTCTTCAATTTAATAATATTTTTTTTTTAAAGATACAGTTTAGCCGAAATATTTCATACAAAAAAAAAAAGCTTTGTATAAATATTTCCTATAAATACATAAAATCGAACATGATTATAATATAAATCAAATTTAACAAACTAAATAATAATTTGAGTCGTAACGATTTAAAATAGCATAAATCATTTGAAATTATGGCTTAACCTAAATCGTAACTTAAATGTTTTGTAATGAATGTTTGCATTCACAAATGAAGAACATGTAATTAGGCTTGATGGTTAAATTTAATAAATAAGGAATATTCTTTGAGTGAAGAGGAGACAAGGAATCTTGTCTATTTTTATTTCAATCACATAACACTTTTTCTAAATAAAATAAATCACTTTGGTTTTTTTATTAACATCGTAAAAAATATTATAACTATAGTTAGTTTTTACTACGACATTTTTATGTACTATAGATGGCAAACGAGCAGACGTTCTATCTGAAAATAAATGGTCAATATCACCTAGGAATATTTGAATCATAAGGGGTGCAAATATGTTGTCGGCCTTGAATGTAGACAAGGTACATGTGAATATAACTTTTAGAATATTATACTATACATATAATTGCTTTCTGGGAAAACCTGGAGAATAGTTGTACCACGTCCCGTCCACGTCCGGTGAATTAGTGAAAAGGATGTTAAGGTCGCACGATCTTATGATGAAAGGCAGCTTAGTGATCTGGATGCCATCCTACGATATGCCGATGAGTGTAATGGCCCAAGTGTTATATTGAACAAATCTCCAGAACATTAGCCATGCTTCAGTACCCACGTCCTTGCAACCCAACCACATAGCCCCTAGGATAGTTTTTGGGATCGTAACTTCGGTAGAAGAGCTTAGGGCCGGAGCCGATTTCGCTATAAGAAGACTGAGAACCAAAGCTTTTCCTTTACTCCCTATAATTTCAGCCCATCCACAATATCTCCATCGCTTCATCCTAGACGAAAACTATATTAATAATCGCTAAAAATTGGCTTTTCTTTCAAAAGTCCGAAAAGCTGATTATTTACGATTCGTTCTATCACTTTTGACAGGAAAAAGGACTCTGGCTCTATCAAATCCTACAGCAATACTTCGAATTAACCATTTCATTACCTGCAGATTTTTTTTTTGTGATGGTATCTGTGTCGATCAAAAGATCAGCAGACGAAAAGTATAACTGCCTCTATGGATAAGATTAACAAAATTCTCGCAATTCATCCTAATCCGATGACTCAGTGCAAGACCCGATGCCACCCAGGCGAGCGGTCAGACATTGAATGCACTGTATGTTTCTCACAATCAGCAATCCTGGTATATTCTGAAACAACTAGAATTAAAATTATAAGCCAGCACAAAACTAAAGAAACTCTTTTGATATGATCTTTGCTAAATGGACCTAGATCTTCTCTGTGGTGCACATTAAACTCATCTAGAATTACTACAACTGCGCCGGGATACCATTGATGCAGCAAAACAGTACCCTCTTGTACGTAGCCAGAAAATCCGTCCACTTTAATGTTACCAGTGGTAATCATAGTTATGATAGCTACACAGATACCCATCTGTTTGGTCACCGTGATCTGCAGGATTTAAAGAACTGACAGGGTGCTTGGTTCAAAGCTGTAGCTGTAGCTGTAGCTGATGCTAAAAAAAACATAATTGGTGTGAAAGAGGGTGCTCTGTTCTATCTTTGAATTTTTTTGACGGTCTTTATTTTTAGTTTTTGTAGAAATCACATAAGATGGGAAAGACACCGATTTTTGAATGACTGTAATCTCTATCACCCTTCATCTGAACTAAAGGCTGAGATTTGTGACACACAAAGCTGGCATGGGAGAAAGAAGGACCTTCTGTTGGACTTCTGGTTGAAAGTTGGCTTCCGCTCCTAACTTCCACTCCGTTACAGCAGTCCACCAATATATAGTATCTCGTAGTACCCCTTTTATCGAGTCTCCCTAGATCCAATGCGAATAAAATACACTTAACCAGTAAGGACTGACTTAGATTAATACGAAGGAAAATCACTGTTTTTTATCGTCAAGAAAATGGACAAGATTTATAAAAATCATAATTGATAAGGAATACTTCATATTCCTTGAAGTCATCAAATAGGTTGATACTTTTAAAGTAAGGCCTTAACTTCTGGTCATTATTAAAACAAAACTCGTTATTAGGGTAGCACTTATACCGTTCGATTAATTTCAAATAGAGCCAACGTCAATATAAATAAATAAGCTGTGGTAATGAACTAAGTTACAAAAAGACTTACAAAAGTTTTTATATTAGCGCCATTAGGTAAAATATAAAATGAATGAAATTCTAATAGAGTTCTCGTTTTGTCGATAATAAACGTTCATTAAAGTTTTTATTTTTCCAGATTGTAACTAGTTGAGGATAAGTGAAGTTTTACATAAATATTTCATATATAATTTAATATATTAATATCCAGTAACTTATTACTTTCGTAACATTATTTTACAACATAGTATTACTAAATTAAAATCCCTTTAATTTATATACATCGTAGTAAACGGTTGTTTCTTTTTTTTATTTCTGCAATTTGAATTGACATGGAAAAACAGATCTAAAAAAAACCTTCACGTTATGCCTTTTTTGATATGTTTCATAGGTAAAATACAAGATGTCAAGTGTTTAAGTAAAGCAGTAAACAATTTCAAGTAATTTTAAAATATAAATATAAAGAATTCTAAACAATTTAGTCCATCTCTATATTTCCTTATTACCACATAATTTAAAAGGATTCTCTGACACACATTTAGAGATCTGTTATTCAAGCCAGAGCTACCACTATGTGTATTGTGTGCCCTTAATCGCACAAAGTTCGACGACACAAACACACACACATATATCTATATATATGATTTATGGTTATCGTTACCAGTTATTGTTGTATAGTATTTACATCAATCTTGTAATAACTCATTAAATTCTGTAGTCCCTAAGGTAACATCAAACTTAGAACAACACCAACAATCTTGGACGTTCAGATCTGCTCGTTTGTTAATTAATATTCTTGTGTCAAATATATACTATGAAATAAATTTTGGAAATATGTTGCACGTATATAATATATTTAACATCTTATTTTGATTATTATATAATATACATTGCCTGTCCTTCTTCTCGATAAATCAATAACTTTTGTACACTTTTGCTTAAAAACATTTACAAACTAGTAAACGTCTATAATTTTTGTAAGATTACTATTTACCTCTATAGTGTTAAATGAATTACATAAATTTGGTTCAAAAGCCTTATATTGAAATTGAAAAATATCAATAATAGTGACAAATGCTGCATGTGCGTGGAAAAAATGACCACGACGCACGAACAGTCTTGCAACTGAATGCATCTAGGTGATGATGATGAAATCCGACCCTACGGTGAGTACTGTGATGATAAAAGGCTGACAATGGCACTATAGCAAACAGTTCCTCGGAACATTCCATGTTGTACAGACTATAGAATATACAGGGCGAGCTCAAATCCCTTTGGCTTAAGGGTTCTAGATCGTGTGTGAGTACGGAACTGTCCGACGTTGTATGTAGTCAATTTAGTTTAGTCTTATCCTTTAAATGTCTCCCGCATTGATAGTCGTTCGTTATGTTAACCCCAAGGAACAAAATACTCTGGTTGATCTTAAGGGGCATGTTCTAGAATATTGGAGCTTCAGCCCATCGATACGTGAGGTATACTAAATGAACCGCACCGCTTCGCCCGTGGCGAAACCTTTCTGTCGGTCACTAATAAGCTTGTTGTCTTCTGGATGAAGTCTGCACACGATAGCTTAATTTGGAAATAGTACTATGAGTGGAATAAAGTTTTTAAATTTTTATTACTTACCTTAATATTAACTCATAATAAAATCAATAAGTTATTTTGTTGGTTTTACTCAACTTTACTCAACAAAGTTAATTAATTATATTCACAAACCATCTAAGAGTTTTGTGTACTATGAAAGTTTGTGAAGGAATTCTAATTAAGGACATTTCCAAAGAAGCAATACTGAGATTTTTCAATAAATTCTATTGAATCGAAAGTAAATTAGTACAAACCTAAGATCCCACATTATTTAAGATCAGTAGTGTAAGCATACAGACATATTGATAACTATGAATGTAAGAAGAGAATAAATTTTTGCTCAACAAAATTTAGAAGAATCGATTTTTATTAAATTACTAAATTAAACTTTAAAAAAGCATTTTTCCTACATTTGTTGTACTACTGTGTTGCCATCTTTGTATTTATTTGATAAAAATGTAATATTTTTATGACGCATTTCTCAAAAAAGAAATATTTTTTTTATATGAATAGACAGACGGAAGAGATCTGTATATGAGATTATTCATTTAAATTGAATTTTTTATATTCCTCTGCAACTTATTATCGTACTTTTGTAATGTGATTTACAATCCACTGATGTATTTATTTAAATGAGTTTAAGTGCGAATGAATTGAGTTGATTTAAGATTCTATTTAGTTCATTAAACAAATTTTAAATAGATCTCTTAAATTAAAGTATCTATGGACAGATTGATCGGCCTTGGCTTTTTTTATAAGTAACTAAATTCAAACTTATACAGTTTGAAATACACAAATGTAAATACATTGTAACACATTAAAACACACATGTAATACATTAAAACAAATTGTTGTAATGAACAAAACATTTAATTATAAAGTGACCCAAAACATTCACCTTGATGATTAATTTACTTAATCTAAATGATAGTTGGAGATTTTACATGTTTCTCTGGAATATAACCATTTCAGATAGAGGTTTATATTAGATTAAAATAAACAGAATTGTCAACTCAAAGGATAGGAGTGTAATCCAAAGTGGATACTCTGAGATTAGACAAACAGAAATGTTAACAGAATTAGTTGTTAATTTTGTCAGCAGTGCAAATGTTAGTCAGTGCAGTTCAAAGCAGAACGTTAACTAGTAGACCCTACATTATTAAAGACAAAATTGTATTTTCGCGCTCTAACGTTTGTGAATTTTCAGATTTAAAATTTCTTTGTTGAAGTTTAGGCCACGAAACAAAAAACATATAGGATGATGCTGTTTATGACTATGTTATATGAATGCATTCAACAGAGGTAGAAATAAGTATTCTTTTAATTAATTGTTCTATACGACGCAACGTAACGATCATTTTACCAGAAATGCAAAGGATTTGAAACTCTTAAGATTACTTTTAGATACTATGAAAAATATTTAATTTCGCCTTTATTTGTGATTAGGTCATTGTAAATATGTCATCAACTTTCTCTTTTTTTTTTTTTGGTGTCAGGTTGGAAAATCCTCATGGAGCCCCGCCGGCCACGGAGAAGGGCGAAGAGGACTGTCAGACTCTTACTGACTAAAAACCAACCCGTGTTCCTCACGTACCCATGTATCAGAGGGGCCGGTATCGCCGAAGCATTCGTTGCTACCCCCCGACAGGTATTGACCCACCAGATGGTCAGGTGGGCCTCGTCACCCACTCTGCGGCCGTCACCCGGCCACAGGACTCAACCATGAGCCACGTGCAGAACTCACGCCGTCGCCTCGAAGTCTGCAGCTGTTTTCGGACGACACGATGCATTCGGCCACCCTTCGGCGCCCAATGCGTGTGCTATGGGAGGGGAGATATAAGGCAGCATCTCTCTCCCTTTCCGCCACCTACTTTGCGAGCATCACAGCCTCGCATAAGGTGGCGACGGCACACCAGCCTAACTCGCTCTCTACCATGGCACACACTACAGCCGGAAGCGAGAGATTGCCCGTGTCACCTACTGCCGCGACCAAGTTACGGCGCTGATCGGCCCAAGCTAGGCACTCCACCAACGTATGCAGCGCCGTATATCGACTTTCTCTTTTTTGTTAATCCAGATGACCACTTCTGAACAAAAACCTCCCTCATATATTATCAACTGTCCGCGTCTGTATATAAAAGTATTTTTTGATTTTTTTTAATGGTTTTTAAGATTTATCGAGTACACTTTTAAAATAAGACTATATCTGTGGAAATATTCCGCATTTATGTATATTATTTTATTTCACATTTTCTACTCGTTTCGGTTACTTTACAGCAACCGTAACAAACACTTTTGTCTCGTCTGCCCACAATCAAGGTTGATGTAAATTTTAGAAACATCAGGAAAATAAAATAATAAATTCGTTTACTTGTCCACAAAACTTAGTTACATTTTAATTTATTATTTTACTATTTTACATAAACAATACTATGCTAGACTCAAAGATCGTGCCGCTTAGTATTATGAGCAATCGAGACTTCTTTTAGATTTCAAACAAAATTACTAATCATATATTAACAACATAGTAGGCGGGATTTGCAGAGCCAAAAGATGTATGAAAATTCGTATCAAGTATCCAGTAGCAGGTAAGAGCGATTGAGCAGTAAATGCCAAGGAATAGGTCAGATACGTAATTAAACTTATCAAATAAATAGTTGTAAATCTCATGCAAGAAACTGGTTAACTTAGTAGGGTGAAATTGTTCCTTAAGAGTTTAACAAACTTGCTAACACAAGCAAAAAGCTAAGATTACAGTATGCTACGGGGTTTCATGACAAAGCTATTTTACAAATATAGCATTATAAATAACATGTGATGAGTTTCAATACTTATGTATCCTAATTTTTATATATTATACATAAATAAGAAATCAGAAGCCTTTATAGTCATAAAACTTTCACCCTGTATTCAGTGACATACTAACTTTCAAATAACAAAGACAGCAATGAAATCATTATGATTTAACTTTGCTGAAGACATTTTCTATAAAAAGTTGTATGATAAATGAAACAAGATTAAAATATAGTTTTCATAATTCACCTCTTTAATTATAAAGATACTTGCTTAATTACTTAATTTGAAAAAGAGGATATCATGGTTAGACTTTTTCACGGATATATATTTTCTAAGACCTATGCCGACGCTCCTCTCGATTCTGTAATATATGACAACCCACAATCAAATCCATGTACACGAAATTGATAAAAAGATTTGACACTATTTATTGGCCCAAGAATTAGCATACTTTTCTAAGATTGTTAAAAGTAGTTTTAATTTTTATCTTGCTTTAACTAAGTTGTGCTAGCACTAGATAATCATAATTTAGGCGGAGATCGAAAACGAATTACGTTAATGATTAAATTAAGTTCCATCACTCTTGCCTTGAAGTTGTGTAAATTTTAAGAGAAATAAAGTAGGTACACGCGCTTCCAACAATTTGCTTTGTTCATAACGGAGAAGGAATCGTATCGTTTCATTTGGATGTGAGAAAATGCTACCTAAAATTTTAAAAACTAGACCTTAAAATCATACATTGAAATAATCTCATAAATTTAATTGTTTATTAACTGATTTAACATATAATTATTAAAATTAACTGACTCAAAACATTAAGAATTTTATGGTATAATTATTACTTTTTACTTAAACAAAATATGAACATTGCAATACAAAAAAATTTCCTATGGTTAGGTATTGATTGAATTGCTGATATTTTTATTTTTAACTCTCACTCTAAGCGATGTTTCTACAACACATATTAAGCCTTCATAAAGCTTATAATAGCTGTAACGACAAGGAATTAATTAACATTTCTTTTGAGTTTGCATTAAGAAATATTCGTTTATTAATTGTCTCCGTTTCAATAAGTACTAATTATATAAAATATTTGAAATATAATTTTATAGCGTTATATACGTATCGTACTATTTTTTTTAACCAATTCAATACAGGTAGTGAAATTATTTATACTTCCTAGGCCTTTGTAGATATTGTTTAATTGAAGATGACTTTATGACAAAGAATAAAATATAAGGAGTGTTCGTTTTCCCTTTTTCCACCCACCAATTTCTTTTTTATTTAAGTATTGAATAATCATTCTTTTGTATAGAAACATCGCACAAATATAGTGTTTAAAAGGGTTATTCTGCTTGAATTACTCATATGATCATAAATCTAGACAAATACAATTTCACGAAAGAAATAATTTGCACTTCATACCTAATGTGGGAGCCTCCTAGAGTTACTTCCATAGACGCTTGCGTGAATGATATCAATCAATCAAATCAATAATAATAATAATCTTGAAAGATCTAAGTCATTGCCGCTTCACTTCACTTTCACTTCACGTCACTTATACTTTTAAGTTTTTTTCGAGATGAGATATTTTATGAGCCCAGTAGTTCTTCAAGTCGTCCAAGTCTTTTACGAATTATCTTACATACATAAATTATTCACTGTCTAATTGCACAATTAATTTGAGATTTTCACTGGTGTTTTTAACTATTAGCGAGCAAATTAATCATACTTAATATTATATAATGAAAAAAAATTGTAAATCAAAACGATAGTTATTAAATTGAGTGAGACATGAAAAACTTTACGACCTAAACGAGAAAATAAAAATTTTAAAAGTTGAAGCACAGCTCTAGTCAGTGGATTAGTATTTGGATTGGCTTGACCGGGACACTAATACCCTCTCACAGAAAACTATGTACTTGTTGGAATTAAACTTAAAACTAAGTACTACGAAACTCGGAAAGCACATTCTGATTTCTCTTTTAGTAAAACTATCAACTTACAAGAACAAATATATATGACTTTAGGCTGATACAACATGATATCGTGAGAATCGAAAAAAAATAATATCTTCATTTGAATTCTTCTCACATTGAACCTTCTTTTAATGATTTCGGACTTACTTTTCATTAGTACTTAGTAAATAATCAATGGCACCCCATAAGCAACAACATTTTTTTCCTTCACACCTTAGCCAATCTGTTCTCTCATTTTCGGTGAATGAGTTTTCAACTTGACTGTTATTTACATGTCTGGTCAAACACAGAGCAAAAATATTTTTTCGGTTGTTCTTTAAGTGTTTTTTAATGCACCATTTTTTTACTCTATGCTATACAATAACAGTTGGGCCACAATTTTTAATTAATTTATTTCTTTCATGTTGTAATTAATTCTAGATCTAATAGTGAATTTCTAAATAATTTCTATTTATTTTTCAATCTAAAAAGCATAATAAGAAATACTTTTTCAGTTTGTTTAGAAATAGTAAATGATGTTATCCAAAAAAAAAATTCTTAGTAAAAAAAATTGGTGTAGGTCATTTTTATATTTTACTAAAAGTTAAAACTTTCAACTACCAGTATTATATTTCAACTTAACAGTAATATTAACGTTTAAGCCGTTGTCGAGTGACCGGAGACTAACAAGGAATATGAATTATATCCAGAGGTGAAATGATCCACGTAAGAGTAGACAGAGGTCAAGTTAAAATTATTACGAACTTTGAAATTATTACAGAAACCAATGTTTAAATTTAGTTGATGAGAATATTTAAGTCAATTATATTTTTTCGTATGTTAGAATTCGTTCAAGAATTAATGAAAGAAGCATACAATAAAGAATGATATATGAGCCACAACCTAATTAACGTCTAAAAACTTATATGTTTATTAAAAATATAAATTGCGTATTTGTTGTATACAAATCTCTTTGAAATTAATATGTAACCATCTTTGTATTCTTATGACTCATAGATGTGTTTACGAAGATGTTTAATTAAAAGCAAATTAATCTAAACCGATCTTTTCTCTTTACTCAAAGGTTTTGATATTTCAAAAATACAAGAACAACAGAAAAGACAGTAAAATATTTGAATTGAATAAAAATAATGTACTATTAGTCTTACAGATATAACTAGTTGAAGGTGAAATTAAAATTAATATATTAGAAAAATAATAATAATAATAAGAATATTAAAACCTTTATTTCATCTCTGAAAAATCACACATTTTTAGTATACAGAACAATAATGATTATCACATCATATTAGATTAATTAGTTTTAAAATAAATAATTTATGAGCAAGTCAGCCTACTTTTCCTGATATAATTCTGAGTTTTTTTTTATGAATAAGATTAAATACAAAAAAATATAATTAGAATGTTTAATATATAGAATGGATCAAATCTACAAAGATTCTGAAGTTGGTCTCTTAGAATGGAATTCTACACTCAGTTGCTTTATTTATAGAGTAACTTGATTCCTCAAAACTTTGCACCTTATTATAATTAGTATCCGTTTAATTATTCAACCCTGTAATTTACATTTTCCTTTTGAATTGTTTAATTATTAATGAGATCTAAGACCTTCGCAAGTATTCATTTAAATGAAACTAATATTTTTCGAATTACACTACACGTATTTTATTATTGTAAAAACTACATACTCACGACATTTCGGTTACTTTTCAGCAACCTTGATCACGGTTAATTAGAAAATATTAGTTTAATTTGTCTAATTATTATTTAAGCTCATTTTCAACATGTTAATTGTTGATTTCTTACTGTTTCTTTGCTAAATTAGTTTTGAATAAGTTTCTAATGCGACAAAGATTCAATGGGCAATCGATTTTCATAGAAATCAAATAATATTTACATCCTTAAAACAGCTCTGGATGGGACTATAATGATGGATACGCATGAGAAATAATATAAAATCCCATAGGATAATTGTGCGTCAGCGTCCAAAATAAACATAATTCAGTACTTGAGCATTTTAAAGCACGTTGTTCTAATAGAGCTTACCGTTCCTTGGGAAACCAACATCCCCACAGACCGTGTCATCAAGGTCAATAAGTATTAGGAGTTCACCAAGGAAATCTACGCAGTAGAAGTGGGAGCGAGAGGTATAACAGATAAATCTCTAAAACCTACTAAAAGACTCGGGCCTGTCCAGAATTAACATCAATATATTCTTAGAACACTTCAAAGGCAACCCTAAAAGGTTCGATTAAAATTTGGTTAGGTAGTGAGAGAGGAGCTTGGACGGTGAAGGTGAGCGTTTAACGCGCATTATATAGGAGGCCCTTAAATCTACACCAGGGTCGCAAGTTTCAGGCACTGTCAAAGCTCTTCTCCCTGCAACGTGATGGACCCCGCACCCGCACGGTAAATCCGTGGAATACTAAGAAGTTCCGTCACATTATTGAAATAAGTTAGTAAATGATTTCATTTCACTTTATGAAGTAAGTCATACAAGATTTTACTTTTAGTTTACAATATAATTAATTTCCTCACAAAGAGTTTTTGTATATTATAGAACAAAACACTTTTATGTTATTACAAATCGCATATAAATATTTTTATAAAACGAACTCTTTGTTTAGTGTCTCTAATTAAGTTAACTCAATTTTAGCATAGAGTAGTAAAAACATGTGTCTTTTCTGCGAATGATTAGATATTATTTAACTAAACCTACCAAAAAAAAATACAATTGATATATTCAAGTCTTATTTGTTTAAGTCAAAGTACATATCTTTGTGCTTGAGTAAATTAAAACTCTTTGAGTGAATTGCGGCCTACTTTATATTTTTTTTGTGCCTGTAACCTGAAGAGTCGTCGTTCCATGAATTATACTTTGAAATGAGCTTCTTTGTTTTATAAAAGCTATTGTCATATTTTTATGCACTTCTTTACAGTCGGCTAAGCATATAATAAAACAGTTAAAATATATTTTTACTTTTTGTATCACATGTTTCTATGTAAAAAAAAACTTTATACGTATGAAATATAAGATGGTTTAGTTTTATGTAAAATTATCATGTATATTTATGTTATTGTATTTAATATTAAGGGGCTAAAAACTATTTTAATAAAATCTCAATATTTTTCTTAAAAGATAATTTTAAACGAGGTTTTTCTACAAAAATTTATTTCATAATATTGAATTAACGATATCTTTTTACACGAGGGAAATTAAATATACCCTAAGGGCTAACCGATACTTAAATTTTTATGATGTGGAAAGGAACGTAAAAAGGTCTACCCATCCGTAACAACGCGTATTAATGACTTGTTTGCAATCTTAAAAATATCAAATATGTTTTTAAAATAAAGTACACAGACGATGTTCTTTATTGAATATTTAAAACTCAATATCAGCAATGCAATAGCTCAGGGTAAGTCTTTTCAGAGAATTCAGAGAGGATAATGAAGAGGAGATAGAATATCAACTCTTTCACTTTTATCAAGAATCGAATAAATAACAATTCTCACTTATGGCTCTGCGTGTAGCTGAGATACAAATCCACTTCTAATCTAATCTATTAGTTATAAATTTTCTATCTAATTCAAGAAAAACTAGTATTAAGAATATATTTAACTATAATACTTTAAATTAAACGAATACAGAAAAATATAGCTAAGAGTTTCTTTATAAATTTAGTTTATGCTATATACACAGACATTTTGAATTTAAATAACTACTGAGTAAAATACTACATACAAATACATTTGAGAAAAAGTGGGAAAGAATAAAAGGGATTGCTTTTATTTATCATGATATCTGCAAGCTGTAATAGCTCTTAGACAAAATGAAGTAAGAGAATATTGGATAATTTTATGATATTTTCGATAATAGTTTACTTAATATTATTATTTTTATGTCAAAAAGAAAACGACAGAAACATATTTCTTAATGGTACTTACTCTATATATTTTCCATAAAAGCATTAAAAGACAATGTTTAATAAAGGTGGCAATTAAAAAATATTTTTATTTTTAATGACAAACTATTAAGGTCAACAATTTACTGCTCAATAAACCTAAATACCATTTTGATGTAACATTTTTTCATACATTGATTTATAATCCCAATTTCCAAGTCTAATTTGTTTTGTTCCAAAAAATGATTTCAAGAAGTGCCAGTTATGTAATAGACGGAGAGGACGCGACTATCTTTTGAGTGACTTGACGCACACCAGATATTTGAGGACAAAAAAATCCAAACCAAAAATTACAATTTTATGGAATGAAAATGGTCAATATATATATATATATATATATTTGAAACTAAACAAAAATAAATGAATTTTAAAAATATTCAGAAAATATATTAATACTACCTTTTATAAATTTTTCCACAAAATTCATAAAACAGTTTTGTGAAATTTTTAAAATATAATTCAAAATAGTTACTCTAAATAAAACACTATTTTAATTAACTAATTTTCACACAATCTATACAAAGAGGACAAGTGTTTAGGTTTCATGTTCCATCTTTACGGCCTCATAATCCACCATATAATTCCACTGAAAGAAAACTGAGCGTCGAGTTTTGTGTGTCGCTGGCACTTGGTACGGGCCACCGGGTACGGGGTACCCCCGACTGGTAGTTGCGGGGTCTTCCTGACCCCATGCCAATGGAACATGCTCAACACCTCAAAACAGACTTAGGCTGATGCAGGGCAGAAGTTCACTGTACACATCAACATCCCGGGAGGGAAAGTGTGGGGAATATAAAATATAACAAACAAAATTCAAACTACTAGTTTTTAACACTAAACTTAAAAAATAACTACTAATTATATCAGAAAACCTTCAAGACTTTCTTTAAAATATATTTATCAAAATTTTTCTCCCGTATTGATATTTTACACATTGAATCGAGGAATTTATTTTAAAACTGATTTAGCTGTCATTCAATGTGGAGCTCAAATTACTTCCTTTGTATAATTGTATTGACTGACTTCATTGAGATACTACTATACCTTACAACTTTCGCAATATCTTTAATGCTTTGTTATACTTCACACACGCTTTAAATCATTTTAAGACGAACGAAGAAAATTTTTATTCATATTAAGTATCCGAAATAAAAACTTTAAATATCTGTAATACATTTCAAAGCACACATCGTTAAACGTATCTTCTACAGAAATTTATGAGTAATATTATATTTATTAACTAGATGAAAAAGTAAATCATTTTTAAAAATTAGTATAAATTTTTGTGTATTTCTTACATTTACGTATTGGTTTTATAATTAAATTAAAAACTTTTGCTAAAGAAATAATACGGATAGTATCAGCATACCGTCCATTACCACGATTGGAGGTTCTTTTCATAGTTTATCAGTTTCCATAAAAAAATTTAAAGAAAGATGTTGAAAAATGTTACAAAATGTTTTCAAGCAAAAGCTAAAAGAGAAAGCGACAACCTCAAAAAAAACAGGTACGATACTTTCAGTTAATGAAATAAATTTTCGCCAAGCGTACTGATCGGTAGAAATCGTTAATCTTTGATTAATCAAAATATTAAAGCAAATTAATTTTGAGACATTAAATATATATATATGCATATGTTTTTTTTTGTGGTTTGTTCGGACATTGGGCTGCTTTACAACCACTTTGTGCGGGCTAACCATGATATCACTGTTAAGCTAAATTACAAATCGAAAATATTTCTGCCGTTATATTTCTCAATTTCAGACGCAGGCAATGAAGAAGATGAGTTATCTCATGACGCCAAATTTTCTTCCGATGTTGATCAGTCTATGGAAGAGAGTGAGTCGCAACCAGGCCCTTTTGGAATGTCAACACATTCAAAACTGAATACGCTTATTGCGAATGAAGAGAATTTCCTACCTTTGGTGTCAATTCTCCGTCCACAATTATGAAAGTTAAATTCAAAGGAGTCCGTGAACGTGCTCATGTCAGTAAAGACTCGAGCGACATATTAGCAGTTGTCAGAGGCCATCATTATCAGGACATCAGGATAGATTAATCAATCGTAGTTTTTAGAAGTGTGTTGCAATCTTTCGTTTGTGTTATGTCCACATTTCATTTCATCATAAGATTAAATCGAGATAGTTCATTTAAAACCACTTTTATCTCAATTTTATAAATTAATAGTAAAATTGTATCGAATATTATTTTTAAAAAGTCAATTCTGATCTTGTTTAAAAATATATATATAATTAAATTTCTTAAAACACAAACAAAATCTTAATGTTTTTAACCATATTAAGGTATTGATTTGACATAAAACACAAGTCGATACTTGTTGCCATACATCAAGCATAATTTTTTCTAGATACTATCAAAATGAATGTACACTCATTTCTTGTAAATTTTTCTTACATCGAGCCAAATTCGTAACTAACAGAATAACTCAGCTCCAAAGACATAAAAATGTCTTCTAGGTGGATTCGGTGAAGAAATCTGAGATTTAAAATCGGAAAATCTTTGAACTATACGTACAGATCCATGGAGT
Organism: Danaus plexippus; assembly: GCF_018135715.1. Lineage (NCBI taxonomy): Eukaryota > Metazoa > Arthropoda > Insecta > Lepidoptera > Nymphalidae > Danaus > Danaus plexippus. The sequence goes on along the minus strand of NC_083551.1, from coordinate 5,583,746 downwards.
AGTAAGCAAAAAATTTTCTAACTAAATAGCATCTGTGATAATATGTTAATATTATAGATCAGTATACGAAACGATTCAGTAACGGTGTCAAGTTAAAAAGCTAATATGAAAGTCATATTGCGTAATGTACCTGTGTACTTCCTTTCCCTAAATTCTTGCACGACTGTTATTTATTTCTGAAAGTTACGTCTTACAACTCATATACACAAGCAAAGCTATAATCTAAAACAAAATTATTTTAAGATTTCCCTCCTCGGCTTCATCCGATACTTTCATTAACAAGAGTCATTGTCTAAGTTTGATATCTGTGTGTAACGCAAATCTCGAAATTTTATTTATTCATGCGTCAGGCGGTGGAGGAAACCTTTTGAGGCGTATAATTCTGTTATATCTTCCTTTTTCTTCGTATTTCTTCGCATTTTCCTTCCTTTCTATTCTAAGATTTTAACTCCGTCACTTTTTTATAATCGCTTATTCCCACAAAACAGCTATATTTCAAATGTTATCCCAAATTCAAGTCAGTATATTATCATTTCTCTCCTACAATAGTTATTTTATATTTTATCATACACATTTATCTTATACATTTTATTGTTATTTCCAAATCAGTATAACATTTGGATATAACAATTGGGTTATTAAAAAAATCTTAGTTACGCCTTACCTCTTACTAAAGAATACTGAAGGTTAGTTAAAATTGTGAAAACTGAGGAAGAATGAAAATTAAAAGTTAAAATATAAGTCAAGTAAGATAATCGCGTAAATAGATACAAAAAGTGTAAAACATATTAATAATATTCTCAAAGGCAAAGATAAAATAATAATCATACCGAGTCTTAAGATTTTAACGAAAGCAATCCCTACGATGATGCATTGCTTACCTAATTTGGTGTAAAAACTAATATTTTCAATATCGGGTAAACTTGCACTCATTAATGTGTGTATTAAATAAAATACATTCATCCAATTTCTTGATGGACGAAATTCTTTGGGCATGTTATATGAAAACAAAGAAGGAGAGAACTACTTCTTTTTTAATGAACTTTAATTTACTCTTAAGATTATGCGATATCTTCTTTATAAATAATTACTTTTATGAAATTTTGTTACTGTATTTTGTAACTTATAATTTTGTTACAGTTCTACTTAGTAATGAGGTTCACTTTCTCTATAATGACAATTTGCCTTCTTCTTGTCAAGTTTGCAAAAGTCGGTTATAACGTGTTGGTCTTAAGCGATATTGTCTAATAATACGTCCCAAATATTAAATAATTCCGACACATATTAAGTTGAGGTTCTTTTCTCAGCAGATTAAAAAACAGCTAAATTGAAGACTGCTTTTGAATTGACTAAAATTTCGTTGATCCTACATATTATATATATATATATATATATATACTTTTATTTTTCTTCTTTTTGCAATATAAAAGGCAATATATATATATATATATATATATATACATTGTATCCAAGGGCTTGTTATTGCTATAAGCAATAACAACAAACAACTAGAGATGAGAGGAAAACTATCATATAAGCGCGGAATAACGAAAAATATATTTGTTGAATGGCCTGTTGAAGAATCAAAACAGCTTGTAATACACATACATTCATTTATTCAAGCTCTACAACCCTACACCTTCTTAAAATATTATGAAAACAAAAATGTATTTTTAAACAATCCTTCCTTCTTAAGTATTTCTTACTTAAAACATACACATAAATAATAAACAATAAAACAATCTTTCCATATTTTGATAATAATAAACTTACATATTTATTAGCCACAAATCATCCAAAATTTTTGGGTAATTAAGTGAGGCAGCAAAATATAAAAATTATTTTACTTAAGAGTTTGATTGAAATTGTATATACGACGCATAAAAATATCCAAATAATTAGAATTATGGACTTTATCTGAGAGTTTGTTTCAAAATGTTGTGGATTTCAGAATAAAAGAGTCATTATAAATTTGGGAGTGGGAAATATCTGATTCAAAAAGATTGTCATATCTTATTCACGGAGTTCGGTAAAGTTTAGATTTGGATTCAAGTAATGGTATCTATCTTGGAAAAGTATGAGCGTTTTAAAGAATGAAGTAAATTATTGGTACTATGTGAGAATCTCAGTGTAAACTAACCGAAAGCTATCTGAGTGCAACGTGAACATCAGATATATGATCAGACTTACGTAACTTGAAAATAAATTCTGAAAGCGCTCGAGTGTTTTCAGTTTTTCTTCATCAATAAGGATAAGTCAGGAACAAGTTATATATATATATGGTATATTTAAATTTAAATATATAAGTATAAAATTTGACAGTATCAGTCAAAAAAAAATTAATAAGAAAATGATTCGAACAGTTTTTTTTTTCAAAAGTACCTTATTTTTTTCAAAAATATATAAAGCGGATTGAAAATTTATATTATAAAGTGAGAAATATTATTGCATATAAATAAAGCAGTAGAAAGTTAAGTTAAGAAAAAAATAAAATACGAGTATATTTAAATATTTCTTTCAATTGTATGGGGAAAATGATACTAGAATGTTTTATTCTCTGAGGAAGCTTTATGCCTTTTATTGTTAACATAAATCCCAAAAACAAAGCAAACAAAGCAACGCACTGATGGCCTTATATAAAATCCAAAATACATATGTTTTGAAATAAACCACTTTTTATTTTAACAGATTTTTTGATTTTGAACACAAAGAAAGATAAGAAATTTAATACAAAAAGTGTTTATTTATCATTATAGTTAATAGTTGAAAGTGCAATATGTCTCTTTGGAAGGTATTTAAATTTAGATATTATTTTTCACTTAAATTTTTTTTTTTGTACATTTTGGAGTTATAGAAATAATTTGTATTGCTTAGCCTAATAATATTCTCTAATAAATGACCTTTGAGTGACTACGCCGCGCTATTTTTTTAGCTTCCTACAATTTTCTGCAGGACTATAATGATTGCTTTTTAAATTGGCCTTGTGTTTACTTATTAAGACATTTAATTTTAAAGCGCGTTGTGATAATAGAGCTTACGGTTCCTTGGGAAACCAAAATCCCCAAAGACCATACCATCAAGGTCAACAAATATTACGAGCTCACAAACGAACTTACTCGAAATAGGTTGGTTGTGGATTTGGGCCTGTTTAGAACTAATATTAATTCATTCTTGGAACTAACTTCGAAGCTAGCCCTAGCAGGTTCTTTTCAAATTTGGTTAGGTAGAGAGAGGAGCTTAGACGGTGGAGGTGAGCGTTTAACGCGCGTTAGATAGGGGCTCCTTAAACCTAAACCTGGGTCGCAATTCCCAGGCACTGTTAAAGCTTCTGCAATGCGATGGACCCGGCACCCGCACGGTGACTCCATTGAATGCTAAGAGGTTTCGTCTCAAACGTATATATGTATAAGTTCATAGCTAAACATACATTTTGTTTAGTGTCTAGTATCTACCACCATCTTTATTTGAAAATAAAAGAAAGAACTGATTTCTTTTTTATTTTCAGGTTTATAATTAAATGGAAAATGAGAAAACGATTAGCTAAAGAATTTTAAAACGACAGGTTTTGAAATTGTTGATAATAATTAAAAAAACTGAAATAACCTCAGTTTCAGTATTTAGTGAAATAAAATATCCTTTGAGAAAAAAATAAACTTATAACAGCTGATACACTAAAAGAAATCCATCGAAAATACAACAAAAAAAAATTTATGGTGGAAAAGTCATTTCAATCTGTTATATCAGTAAAAAGATTTTAGTTAATATTCTTCGTTTCACAAAAAGAATTATATTCAGCTAAATTTCTGGTAACATGAAACAGAGAAGTCAAAGTATACAATACTGCAATGCAATACATTGAAGATATTCTTAGAAATATTGATAAAAAATTAGTTTTATCAACGGTGTAAAATTATTATGCACCTTACTGTCATTCTAGTTTACAGGTACATTGAAATAAACTCTTAAACATAAGTTAGTTATACTAACTTTTTTATATCATCTTGAACTATAATAGGGATGGTTGCATACGAACTAGTGTAATATACAAAGCAAGCTCTGACAATACATTAAAACAGAAGAAAGTTTTAAAGTTTTCCAGATATATCTAACATTTGTGTCATAAATGACTTACTAAATGTTCCTTTTAAATCTTTAATAATGAAGAATCTTACGACCTAGCTTTGATTTGGCTTTTAGTGAAGGGTATGTGCTTTAAAATTAATTTTTTTTCAATATAATAGAGAATAATTATCTTTACGTCTAATCTTAATTCGTTTTGATACAATAGCGTTCCCCTCGCTCTGACAAATAGATGTTTAACGAAAGAAACGTTTATCTTCTTCTAAACGATTAAGTTTAAACATTTGCAAACCCTCTTTCACTTTTACGTCTTTGTGCCTCTCAAGTATTTTTTCATTTTCTTCATTAAATTGTTGCGAACTTTAACGATTCTTTTTTATTTTCTTCGTTATTGGAATCTTTTGTAAGCTTAATAATTTAAAAAAATCAGCAACTAAAAGGCCTTTTAAGTAAGTATAAATTAGAAATAAAATTCCAATGGAAAATAAAGAATGAACAGTTCATGATTTTGAGTCGGATTAGCACCTTCAAGCAACGGAATGTTGAGTTCCATTTACTTAACAACTGAGCTATTGTGCTCCGACTGTCGAAAAGTCAAGCATTCTATATATTTAACCATCATATAAATATATTTTCTAAGGCAAATATCTAACATTTTTCAACTATGCGGTGTAAAAGAAACATCATTAAGATGCCACCACCGATATTAAATTCGTGTGATTTAATTACTTGAAAAATTATTGTGGTGATGAAAGGATTACTTTTGATTACTTATGTGTTTACTAGACACTGTTACTTATCCGATAAAAGAATATTTGACAAGAAAATAGCATTCGATATAAAATAAATCTGAATAAAATACAGAGCCGTAAAGAAATATTCTTATAGTTAATTCTGCGTAACTTTATTTTTATATTTGTACTGTTTATAAAAGTTAAATGTTTTGATTTATCAACATTTAGCAGAAGTAACTGTAGTTTTAAAAGTACAAGAATTAAATTCTTTGGAATCCTATAATAATTCAAGTAATAACTATTCTAGTATTGTTATATATTAATGTCTTTAATTATCCTTTATGAAATTAAAAATAACTATAAAGGAGTTTTAATTTTAATTGGACCTAACACATTATCGAACAAAAACCGTGAATTAATATGACAACTACAATTGTAGTCTTCTTACAATAGGGATCATTATAATTAGAAGTGAAAACTGTTTGACTACTATAAATGTAAAAATGAATAAATGTTCACAAATAGGAGAATATAAGAATATTAGACATAGGATCTCAAATTTTTGTTTCTCTAATATACCTAAAGTTATATTACCCACTTCATTTACTGTACTTTTACATAGTTATCTTTATTTCGTCTACTAGAAAAAAAGGTAGAAAGAGATATTAAATTGAGCTTAAAGCTTTTGATAAAAAGAAATTCAAAACAATGAGAAACAATATGGAGGTACGTCATATGAATTAGCTATTTAAACATAGAACTAAAATAAAAACAGTAAAAAAAAAATGTATAGAAAATTAATTACGATTTTGATATCCCTAAAAATATGTAGTTTTAAATACATGAATAAAATTTTATTAAATTAAATGAATTAATTTAATTTAATTTTCACTAATTGAGTATTAAGTTTATCAACGAACTGATTCGAAAAGCATAATATGCAACATTTATTTAACCAAATAATTTAATACTACCATATTTGAAATAATTTGATGTGTTGTAAATAAAAAGGTCTTCTTAATGAAAACGTTCCTCGCTTTGTCTTTGTTATCTTTTGCTTGTGTCATTTATGATTTGTCGGTTCATTTAAGTCGCAATGTTTTCTTTGAAATGTTGAACACTAAGTTAGTAAAGTTATGATTCGTCTGCAATTCCATTTATTACAACAGTTATTACTTCTCTTATCTTTACTTTTATATAAGATTTAAATGTTTGATCAAATTCATAAAACATTCCGACAACTTCAAAGCAATGTATTATATAACAATGGCAAGTTAATAATTAATCGTTATAAAGACAATAGGTTACCTCGAATCCTTTGAGAATAAAGGCCTCTCGAAATATGATGTTGAAACGTGGAAATATAAGTAATTCCAAGGCTTATACTATATACTTCCGGGACACAAAATCATAGACACTTGAAATTACGAAAATCATTCTCCTTATTAACTTCATTTCTACTCACAATAATTTCACTATATTTCACTTGACTTTACCCAATATTCTACTTCAGAACAATCAGTCTGATCAACTAATCGAATTTTAAGTATCTCTGACTTATCTTTTATCGTCTCAAATACCCTGCTGACTAACTCACTCGAGGGTAGGTTACGTTATCATGCGATAGGATAAAAACATTACGTTATAATATATTTGAATTAAATAACTATAGTCTTGATTAAATATATTAAATGTATTATATATATTTGTTCCTGTATAAAATACGGGATTTTGCAGAAAAATAAGTTAGTGGAAGTATCCGTTGTATTCTTATCTGAACTGTAATAAAAGATCACTTAACTATTTAATTTCTTCCAAAGTATTACTCAAGCAAGTTACACGGTAATGAAAAAATATCCTGTATGACAGATTTTATTTTCCACTAACAGCAAATATGCATATATCAAAATATAAAGTTATTTTTTTATCATTTTATAATTTATCTCCGATATTCTTATTCCTGAAACGTATGACATTTTGTAATACGTCTCTAAAATGTAAAATATTATCGATAATCAAGGGAAAAAAAATTCTTCAAATACAATTTCCACGAGGTGTTGTTTCATTAAAAGTTTTCCATAAAATGATTTAAAATTGGGTTTAAAATTTCATATGTTGTTGCACAAAATGTCGTGAAAAATAAATTAATTTTGTTGACTTCTTTTTTTTTTATAAATAAACAAATAATGAAAGTATGGACGATCATTTTTTATTAACGAAGTATAGTTTGATAGAATGTGATAAACAATTTATATTTTTTATTAAATGAATTTTAAACAGCAGTTTACTTAAGTCGATTCGGGGAAATAAAACTAATGAATATGTTTAAATATTAAAGTAAACCGAAATTAAAATTACGGACCAACCACTTCCGGTTTACCCTAAATTATGCAAATAGCAGAAAAGCTTTTATAACCACAAAAATCCAAATTTCCAGAAAGTAACTTTATTTAGGATTATATTTACACATTTATACAAATATACAAGGTTCAAAGAAACATTAAAGCTTCATACAAATCAATGCTGCTAAGAAAATCTTCTAACAAATAACAAAAATTTATCCTTTTTTGATAACGTTCTTCTCGTTTTCTTTATTATTCGTATTACGTCAAAATTATTTGTTTACGTAACAACTATTATGCGATGTAAGTAAAGTCAATTCCAAGCTGATAATATAAGACTCATGTGCAATATGCATACTATGAACTTGTGTAGTCATAAAATAATCGTCATATTATTTGTTAAATTATTTTTATAGAATATTTTAATTTAAAACATAGAATTTTGAAAAAAAATAATAAAAATAAGTATAGTTTTAAATTTACTCATTCTCGTAATGGTAAATAGCAAAACGATTTTTTGATTGCCTTGATTGCTTGAAACGCTGAATTTTTTTAACTATTATTCTAAAATTTGTTAAGCGTAAAACATTTTCAAGATAGCTAATTGTTGGATTATGGAGACTGTTATTACTATCTAGACCTAACCGAAGAACAACTTAAAAGAGCTGATCTTCGCAAATTTAGACAATTTAATCTATTATGAGTATTAAATCTTTGACAGCAAAGGCTGGAAAATTTTGAATTTGCCTAGGCTGAAAGTCGGTTTTGAAGACCAAATAGTATTTTCACCGATAATATTTTAATAACTGGCTCTTTTCTATGTCCAAGGGAATTAATTTACTAATGACTAACTAAGATATAAATTTTTATCTTGATATAACTTCATCGGTTTTTACAGTTTATTTTAAAGTAGACAATATTTTATTTACATTGCTTGTTATAATTTAACACCAAACTGTATTTTTCTTAATTTCTTTTATTTAGAGGTAACTGTCGGAGATTGATTGATATTATCAAAAAAGTTTCCTTTGCTTTTATGATCTTTAGTAACTAGTTTTGTAAAATTACTCTATATTAATATGTAGAATAAAATAGATATAATATAAAAAAGTATTTATCATTTTGTAAATGAAACATTTTGTTTAAAAAAATTTGTTGATACATGTAATACAAAACAGACATTGGTTACTCAAAATCTCTGCTTTACATGTGTTTGTCGCTAAGTCAGGTTATGTATGTATGTACAAAAAATATGTAAAATTGAAAGCCTGAAAAACATAAACATACTTAGGAGCTCAAGGGACTTGTATGTTGGCGTTGGCTTTTTGAGAATTTTAAAGTTCTAGTAAATAATCTAACGATTCCTACTATATTTTTTTACTCTTATTTCAATTATACCGAAGATGATTAATTATATAACATTTTCGTCTATAGTCAATATTAACTTTTATTGTTTTATAAAAACTTTGCCAAAAATGTCAAAAAGTGTTTTCTAGTTGCATTGAATTGCAAAATTTTTTAGGACAAAATATTTAAGTAATATATATAAAGTCGTAGTAAGAAAAACTTAACAAATCGGATGGCTTAATTTTGTTTGATGGATGATAACTACCGCTGATATCGTAATTGTGGTCTGGCATCTAAGAAATTTTAAGGTAGAGTGAAATATTACAATACCTAATTTTTATCTTGAATTTAGGAAAATATCTGTAATACATTTTTGAGAACAATATTAGTTCCACTCGATATTATTCAGCTTCTACTAAAGACAAAAAAATGTTTGTTTCATAAAGCGCTGCCAATCATCTCGCGATGGTTTTATTCCTACCTGGTTTTAACTGATTCAGTCCGAGTTTGATCGCATAAATTTGCAATGCAATCGCAATCAGCGAATCACACCGTTAGCTGTCCTTACCTGTGGTTCATTTGTATATGATAGGAAATATTTTTTATGTCCCAATAAATAGATTCATTGTTTTACTTTAAATTTGCGGAGAAGAACTTTAAATTTTTATTCTTTACATTATCATACATAGTTCACTCTTGGTATTCTGGATATTGTAATAAAGTAAAATGAACTTTTATTTTCATTGTTAAGATTTTAAATACTGATATTCCTGTGGTTTATGAATCATATTTTGTTAGGAATCTGAAAGTGTTAATATCAAATTAATTAGAATTTGAAAGTAGAAATAAAAATATCTCTTTAGCTAGTGATTATATGAAAGGCGTTCTGCTATCAAATGGTCACTCTGTCAGAAATAGTGCGTCAAGACAAAACTGCTCGAAAGCTGGTAGGATTCATCATTGTCTTTATTTATTATTTTTGATAACTTTATATGATGTAAACCTGTTATTCATTATAATCATTTATTTTAATAACTTTACGGTTTAAAGTTAATAGTTGTTTTAAGTCATTCTCTGTGTTTCTTAAAACATTATCATTTTCTTAAAATATTATCACTTTTACATTAATGAATGTTACTATGGAAACAATAGACGCTTATATTTCATTGTCAAAAGAACAAAAGTTTTTTTTTTTTAACTCATTGTCCTCACTAAATCCACATATTCATAATGTTATAAAAAGATAGGGAATTATACATAAAGCTCGGACCAAATTCGTCCTAATTCCTTTATGTCTAATGATCAAACACACACAAGCGGGTCGACATTTCGTTGTTTGGTTTTATGCTTGTTTTTAGGTTGAAATGGATTTTTTTTGACTAAGACTTCCATATAACATTATTGACAAAGGATTCCCCCCACTAAGCTGATCATAGTGGGGGTAATTGATAACCACTATGGCCATTGAATCACCCGACAAAACGGAGTACTCACGTTCCATCTTTTGTTGGTACTCAGGGGGCATGGATGCTACGGTGGGTACTTGCTTAGGATCATCTGAAAGCAGGTAAACCTCCTCTTCTTCTATCACTTGTCGATAAACGGTTCTTCACAATCTGGAGGACTACCCTTCATGGGCCCGCCAGCGTAAACATCTCGCTGGCTTGATGAGCGAAAACCTCTCGTATGTGATAAACACGATGGTAAGTAACGAGAGGTTTTTGCAAGCCGGCGATTGCAGAAAGGGGACTATTAGGAGAGACAAGGGGTCAGCAGCTTTTACTAGCTCATTCCATAGAGGAAGGCTAGGAAGAAGAAGGTGGGAAATTGCCTGCCGCCTCTTTTCCCAGCTTTAGGTCTGCTAGGAGAACAGGCACGAGGACTTCTTTCCACTAGGACCTACATACGTCGTGAGTGCGTTCTTGTTTACTCCGACGTTTTTATAGAGGTAATTATTCCACCGAGGCATCACAAGTATCAATATAGAGATAAGGGTAACTGTTGGTTGCTTTAGTAGGTAAATCTCCACGCAATCTCCCTATATGCTTGCGGGGAGCCCTAATCATTACAGTCATCTACAAGGTAGGGTGGTATGCAGTTATAAATATATTCCAATGTTAAAAAATACTATTTAAAGTTTCAACATGTACTGTGTAAAATTTCAACAAACTCTATAATTGTTATTTTTAAATTAGCAACAAGTTTTAAGTGAAGTATGTTAGGAGCTATTGAGCGCTAAATACCAACAAACTACCTCTGACATTTAATTAAACTCATCAAATGAATAGTTTCAAAACTTATGTGAGCATAGCGTTAACAAGGATGAATGAGATTGTTCCTTTGTCATAGTTTTATCTTAACAAACGTAAGTTAACAAGCAATATACTATGGTATTATGTAGCGAGGCTTCGAGACAAGTATGAAAAGCGAATCTTGAATAAATTAAACATTTTAATTAACAGATGATTTGTTTTAAATAATATTTAGAAGTATAAATATTCATTGGTTATTTATATTGATAAAAATTTACCGATTACCAATTCACAAATTATTTTCCAGTTGTGTCAATATGGGCTCCCAATTCTTTGTCACAAGAAAATAACACATTGAATTAAAATAATCGTGAAACAATAGGATGAACAAATTAAAGAAAAAATATTCAAATATTTCACGTTCGTAAAGGAACAGCAAGAGTTTAATATTTACAACGAATTTAGAATATTTTGTACGCGAATTCTTCAACAAATATTTATCATAATGGTTTGAGTTTATTGATTTTCTTTAGGCGATCCTCTTTTAAATAATGCGTTTGTTTATTGACGTAGAAATTAAGTCGTGGTTGGGAAAAACACTATCTACATAACTATTTCTTCACTCTAACCTTATATCTAAATTGTAATTTAAACGACACATAGATGTAGGTTAACTGTCCGATTGCGAGCAAGGTCTATAATGAAAACATGGAGACACATCGTTCGTCTGGTTTTCCGATGATAAAAAAGGGCTGATGGATTTAAAGAACTCTGTTCTTGAGAACGCTCTCTAAAGTGAATCTCATAGTATACTGAAAAATTGGCTACTTTAGTCCGGCTACATTAATTGTAACATAGTTATAGTCTACTTTAACTTTCACTCTACCAAGTAGCCTTTTTGCACATATCTTCACGGAGACCAAAGCAGTGTGTTGACTGTTTGCAGCTTCTGTCCATATGTTATAGCAATATTCTAAACACAACTGGACCGATGCTTGATATGTACAAGGATTTTTGTAAAATCCTACATACTCCCAACGTTTCGATTACTTTATTTGAAAATAAAGCCCGCGTAGTATATCCGAAAAATATTAGTTTAAATGAATAAAACTCGCGAAAGTCTTAGATTTCATTACCACTATTTGTTTCTCATGTTATTTATATTATTTTTACCTAAAAAAAAATGAGTAATATCTTTATCGTTATTTAATTTTTAAAGGCCTGAATATTGTTTCTTTTATCTAGAAGTAAAATATTAATTCCCTTATGGTTTCACTGTTCCTGTAACCTTACCTGGTTATCCAAGATAACTTAGTTAACTTTAGTTCCAAACACTTAATATCAAACCGTTAGATTTGATAATTATTGTTCTGGCCTCGTACCTTGTGTTTCTATAACCTATACCTTGGATCACTTGCAATGTCTCTAGTCTTGGGAATCCTCAGGAAGTGTTAATTTTATTTTATTTAAAAACCATCGATTATTATAAAGACCTTCTTGAGCAACATGTCCCTGGACTGGCCACCAAGATTCAAGACTTAGTTAACCATCCTCTACAATTATATTAAGAACAACAAGGATAAAACTTGTCATATAATCATTAATAATATTCACGTACACATATACATATTTTATATATTTGTCATATTACGGTCATAATTGCACTTCTCTGTTAATTGGAAGCAGAAATTCAGCATCGAAGTAATTACCAGCTGACGTCTCTTTGTCAATGTCAAAAGCCAATACGGCATTTCTGCAGAATTTAATGAGTATATTTCTGAAGATACTATTTAAAATTGAGGGATCCTTTATACTTTAAAACAATGATTTCGTTTCGCGGTCCTTTTTTTTTTGGAAAATAATACAGTTATCAGAAGATTATGTTTTTTTTTTACAACTTAAGTTACGACTCAAACCAATTTCAGTTCTCTTTTTATTTGACGATGTAATTTAATATCCTTTACTCCACTATAATGTTTTAATTTTTACTATAATTTGAATTTAATAAATATCAAAAACACTAACTTTAAACTTTATGTAATGGTTTATGGATGAAACTTGTTTCCACAATTTGGCATTAAAATATTATTTCTTCCTTCTATTGATTTGAATTTACAGAATGAAAATGATTAATTAATATAAATGTGATGATAAAAAAGAATTAAGCAAATCCGTTAGAAAAGTAATTTGAAGAATTATTATAGTAAAAAATAATGTATATATAAATTATACATGTTTCATGTTCGTTCATTATTATTTCTTTGTGATTAACTTATATGACAATCAATTAACTTTGAATCTGTTTACTATACTTTTGTTATTTATCTGAGGCAAGATGGACAAAGAAGTGTGACGTCTATTTTACACGCATTTTTTTTTTGAGGTAAAAGATTTATTAATTGTACATTACAGTTTGCGGATCATACGTACAGAGTCTGAAACTACGATATATAATTAATTATTTAACACATTAAAAATAAGAAAATCAGTGAATGATTATTGTTAAACTAAAACCCCCAAAAACAGAACTAATGTGAGATAGAGACCATCATGAGAGTGTTTCACTTGTTATATTGTAAGTTATTTCATATCATATATCTTGAAAAAATGCACATGCCAAATGCCAGTAAAGCAAGTTTTCAATGAATGGCATCTCATTTTAAAGTATAATCGAGAAATTCCTAACAAGGTGTCCTCCGAATACTAAAGCATTTTCTATGAAAGTTTGTCACGTCCAGAACACAAAAATTGTAACTGGCTGTCCATCATCTGTCACACAACGTAAAATTTCGATGTGATATGAAATACTAAATAAAAATAAATACGTTTTGTTAAACTAATGCCTATACTTTTACTGGAAAGTCGTTATCTTGTCGATTGGTGTGAAGTTTAAAATGCTGGTAATATCAAATCTATAAGAATATTTTTATCCATATTATATGTAGAATTAAAATTACTATTAAATAAAATTCAAGGTTTATCTATATTAGCTGTGTTAGTTTGTAGATGTTTTCTCTCTCAACCAAAACTACTTAAAGTATTTCATAATATATTATAATAATTATAATAAATATAACAGATTGATAAAGTTTAGTCACATGATGTATCTCTACGAAACGATTACAGTTGCATTTTATATGAAGTCGAGTTATCATACTATTATTGTAAAATTGATAATCTTTGTTCAGTCATTCCTAACACAATTCGAACGTATAGTCACAAACAATAACTAGCAAATATATAATATCTTAATAAATGTTAAAGTTTTTAATTAGAATTATTAAAACAGTGTTCCAAATAGACAGCAATTTAAACAGTTTAATAGATGTCGAGTGGCCGGAGATTAGTAACGCGGAAAATGAATGAGCTCCGGAGGCGAAATGATCCGCGTTAGACTAAACAGAGGGTAAGTTAAATTTAACACCAACTTTATAATAAATACTGAAAACGAATTTTATATAAATTTAATTAATATTAAATAAATAAAATGTATTCGTATGTGGGTATTATTTCTTTTTTTTTATTTTTCATTCCTCCATTAAACAACGCAATACAATACTGAACAAAATGAAAAAGGAAGATTTTTTTTTCCTTGAAACAAAAGCTTGTAAGATCTAGTAATTTAATTGCATACTTGTATTTCTGATGAATGATATTTGTATTAATATAAAAGGAAATACATTTTTTACGTAATCTTTTTTTTATTGTGAGGAATGCTACACTATTTTCTGTTCCAAGATAGTCCGGGTATTTAGGGCAGATTAAAAGATGTTATTTTATTTAATATCACAGGATATAACATAATATCCTGTTCTGACTATTAACTATTAAAAACTATTTTTAAAAAACAAAGCAGACTTGGGAAAAATCGGTCAAAATCATCACTTTTACATTTCAGTAACCAATTTGAACCAAAATCACATACTCATAAACATTTCAATTTCAAGATTTTTATTAATTTCATTATTTCAAGAATTCATCTATCTTCTCTTAATATCCCAATTTGAATAGAGAAGATGGCTGGAATTTATGTAACGCCTGGGGCCACCTCAAAAATATAAAATACCATATCCGTGACCACACCGCTGGACCTTGGAACATAGTAAGCCTATTAAGTAGGCATCCAGAGCAGTACGCTAGGAAATTAAGAAATCGTTGGTGATACATGACAAATAACAAGACCAACCGACATTTATTTTCATCTCGTCAGACCAGAACCGAAACGTCGGCAGTATGTAGTTTTAAAAACAATAAATTTTCCCTGGTTAAGAGTGTTTTTTTTTTTATTCGCGTGTATATAATTATAAAAATCTACTTCAATAATTATTCGGAGCTACTCTCAGATGGGATTTCGTTTGCTACCGAAAGAAATCAACGATGACACACTAACGTAATTCTTTCCAAATACATCATTCACAATTGCTATCAAATAATTTCACCATTTTTTTTCGACATGGTCTTACATTGTTGATTTTCAACTCTGGGAATATACAGGATTTTAACTTATATGTGATTTTCGAATCTTATACTGCTTTCATTTTTTATTTCTGCAGTAATTAAACGCTCTCAAGAAGTTTCATTTCCACAAGCTCTTAAAAGGCTTAGTGCTTTATTTGAGTTACACTATTTCAGAGAAAAATCATTGTTCTTTTCTTATGTAACGGTAATTAAAAATATCTTAACCTTTTGTTTTCAATCTTGTTGAATTTACTTACTTATGTATTTACAATAAACAAATATAGAAAATTAAAAAATCCAGCAGAGACTCTACAAAACTTAAAAACACTCTAAAATGGTCCCCTTTCTGACTATGGTTAAATTATTTATTTAGATATCAACGTTCCATTTTACGTAACGAGCTTTTCTCTTACTACAGTTCTTAGTTTATATAATTTCTGTATACATTGCGGTTGATAAAGAAGTTGTACAAATTAATTAACGAATGAATTACAAAAATATGAAAAGGCACTCTCATCGCTTGTAGCGCTTTCTAATAGATAACCTTCGGTGAATGGAAATAGAATAAAAGAGAAGAAACGATGAAAATCTATAATAATTATTAGATAAAATAAATTTGTCCATAATCTAAAGTAGTAGAAATATCCTTTATAACTAATTTATACTACGTAAAATACTATGAATTAAAAACACCACTTAGACTTACCGAACATAAAATCAATTACGACGTTGTTGATAGCGAATTCAAGATATTAATTATAGTCGTTTACAAAATTTGTACTTTAAGAGAAATATAGAAATTCAAAAGATGATATTTAAAAAAACTAATTGCCTCGGAAACAAATTAAAATTTAGATATCCTTAACTACGAAAGATTTCTTATAGTATCCGATATTTGCATGCCTAATAACAAATGTGTTGTTATTTTTGGTACAAAGAGTTGTATAGGAGTAGCCTGGAGTATACCGTTCATTTAATAAGTAGCTTAAGACACGGAATAAATACGGTATAAAATGTTTAGGTTGTGGTAGTATCTAATATGGAGCCATTTAAATTTCACGCAATATTCCAAAGATTTTATATACGTTTTGAAGTAATGGCAATTTGTTTAGCTATTCCTAGGTAAAGGGTTTTTTTTTGTAAGAGACAATAAGTTTTTTTTCTTTATTTAGAAAGTTATTGAACAAGTTTCTTTAATTATTCCACCTGTCAAAACTTTTTAATTTCAATTTTCATCTTCATTTGTTTAAAGTTATTTCCTTTACATTATTATTTGATCTTCTTGTTGATGTCGGTTAATCTGAATGAGGACTTAGTGAAACCAACAATTCTATTGGCGTTTTGATTTTCATCTTAGGTCAAAACAGAAAATTATTATTAAGTGGAGTTAGTTATTTTTTACTATTAATCCGGGATGAGCGGATGAATATACAAAATATATTTTTTTAAATATAGAGTGGTAAAATTTTAAGGTGATCCTAGGAAGAGAAAAGTAAAAAAGTAATTAATACAATGGTAATAAATTTATAAACAAATAGTAGTATAGTTTTAAATATTTAAAGAATGAAATAGCTACCAACCAATAATCCTCTTGAACCATATCTACAGTTTATCGTCTATTCCACACGTAAGGTGATTTTTAAAAAGACTGGATTTCGAAGGGCTTTAATATAATCTCCAGAAAAATTATACAAAAGACCAGCTTTTATAGCCTGCCCTTGGGGACTTTAAAAAAGCCTTCGACATCCTCGCAAATTGGCTAGAAAACTATACAGATATGCCTTATGAGATGATTAAAACAGTGACATATTCACTCTTTGAATCTATTCGCCAATGCATCGGAGGACGTCTTTAAATCACTGGATTGGAACTGACATATCATTAATATTAAAGTGGAACTTCTTACACACTTGAGATTTGTGGATGAACACGGCATCTCAGTAGAAAATTTTGATCTCTTGAAAGTCATACTGAACAGCCTGATATTGAAGACAATAAGAAAATATGTTGGAGAGGAGACGGCGGTTACTAAAACAATGGACTCCCTGCAGAATGATGCTTAGAACCGGGACGATTAGTGCTCTTTGGGGGAGGATTAGTTTCAGCAGTGGACGGGGATAGGCTGAGTTGATTCATTGAAATAATATAAAATCAATTTTAACTTTGTTAATTAAAAAACATGTCATGCCATGAATATCGCTTTTATTCAGTTGTTAATATTATTCAAACTAAGTGTTGTTGAATTAAATTTATACAAAGTTGTTGGTATCATTCTAAACTATCTTTTTTATGCTCGAGTAATGTAAAGTTCTTTAAGTGATACGCGGCCTACATCTTTTCTGTCCCCGTAACCAGAAGTCGTCGTTCCGGGAATTATACTTTTAAATAAGTTTTAAAAACGCTACTGTCACACTTTGTGCACTGCTTTACATTCAATGAATTATATCAAGATATTCTTAAAATACAATTTCTTTTTATGTAGACAACGTTACGAAATTTTTATTGATATATTATTTTTTTAACTTGGAGTAGAGATTTGAATATTTTATATGAAGAGTCAGATATGAAATGATTATGTCCATTTTTTTAGCACCAAACTCAAAGTTTTATATTATTTATTAATCTTATTTTGTTTATTTTACTTGTCTGACTAAATGAAAAATGACACACAATATTTTTATCCTCCACATGCTATCTGAAGAATAACAGTTGTGTCAGTTAAATGAATAAAACTATAAACCTTTAACCAAAATATAAACCTTTCAAGTTGACAAACATTTAAAACCAAAATACGCGTAGACAACCTGATTTAAAATTTATGGGAGCTTGAGAACAAATCCAGTTCTGAAAGTTCTTGATTTTAAGGACTTTGCTACTTATTTAGTGACCCGCAAATTTGTTTGACAGACACCTGTGGTGTATTTAAAATCAGTTTTATTTACATATTTTATTGTTGTCTATGTAATATAATTTATATTGAAGTGTTACATAATTATATTTCATTTTTTGTTAATTATATATGGTGGAATTAATTTTAAAATCTAAAAGTATCCTTATAAAACTATTTCATTTGGTTAGTTATATACTTTATATGGTACACAGTAGATGCACAGAAATGCACGATTCAGACATAAAATGTATAATAATCCTTTTTATGAAAATGAAACACGCGAATCAAAATATTTTATATTACATAAATTATAAAAAAAATATCTGCTATTACCAATTAATCCTATTCCAGATTACGAGATGCGATTAAGTTTTAATTAAATCTTAAGAAGGTAGGAATTTAAAAGAATTGAATTTTTAAGACAAACTATCAAGATCCATCATAAATCGCTCATTAAACATAATTGCCGTGGTACTTTAAGCTCTTTTCATTTATAATATTTTATGATTCCTATTTTTAAGATCAATTTATTCGCTTCAGAAAGTAAGAACATGAAACCATAATTATAAGTTTATACAACAGCTTTTAAATTTCGTTGAAAATATATGCGTCAAAATATATGCGTGCGTGCGTGCGTGCTTGTGTGTATGTGTTTGTGTGCGTATATTTTGTTGCGGAATTTTTTATGCTGTACAAAAATTGTCATATCCAGGTATGTCATATTTTTAGGCTGCAGCAAGCTCAAGCAAATCGGCAGGTAAAAACAAAATTTATAGGAGTATGTGACCTATTTTATTATTCTAAACTCTTTTTCACATTAACATTAAAAGTTTTGTGAATATATAAATTAGAGTTTAGCACACATATCTTATATAAATAACACCATCGTATTAATTATATAGGGTGGCAACCGGAGGGTCCAGGAAAACTAAGAAACTTACTTATATGTGTATTATAATAAGAATTACATATTAAAACTTATAACCTATACCTAAGACTCCATGATTGCCCCGATGTTAGGATAGCAATGCCATTCCATAGCTTGTGTGGTATCAGGAATCTTCTGGTTCACACGGCTTGGTGTTCGTTCCGCGGAGTCAGCGGCGTCACTCGTTATATGATATTTTATCCATACAACGATGTTGCCCCGGCGATGTTCATTTATTTTATAATATGTAGCGCGTACGTAACATATTACAAAGAGGCAGAATAGAAGCGTTACTGAGAATTAATAAACAAATGAAGTTACGAGATTTTTCTGAGAGGAACATTTCTCAACGTCATATGTTCGGTAGTTTCATATTCGGTTTGAAGTAAAACGTCTGTTTACATACAAACAATACATTGTGTATATGTAACAATACATTTCATTATCATATTTCATACATTATTGTAATTTTTCTGGATCATCTGAAACTATTAATACATTAATAAGCTCAACGAAGTGAATTTAAAGTTAACATTTTAGTCATATTTCCTTTATAATTTCAAATAAGACTATGATATTTAATATATTTCAAACTTTTATGTGAACTCGCTAAATTGGCGGCTTTAGGTAGTATAATGAAAAAATAAGTCATAAAATAAAAGGTCAAAATGGGTCTAACAAATTAATCGTATGTATAGAGATTTAGTATATAAGAAAACGGAATATATTAGAGGTAAGGAGGAGCGTAGTTTGTGCGGAGCTGCAGTAAATAGTGGACATTGTTGTGTCAGCGGAAGACAAGAAACATTTTTTATGCTATGGCTTCATTCGCACTGAAATCGTGGAAATATTTTGCTAATGTCAACGCTTTTATTTGTTGGACGAATTATAGTCTTGAGTACTGTGTGGAAAAAGAAAGATAACTTAAACACTCATATAGGAACGACACATGTCATTAAAATAGATAGTTGAACTGTTGATTATTTAAAGCCGTATAAGTAAATATTTAATTCATTCATAATGATAGAAATAATATACGAGTTGACAAAAATCTGGTTATATTTAACCCGATTTGATTCGATCTGATTCATATTTATATTTATAGAATTACAGAAGTCAATGTTACTTATATTTCACAGAAAATTATGTGACGTTGAATAAATATTTTTTAATTAGGTGTTGATATTTTATTCATGAGTGAGTCCAAATGGAAGGATTCTAATATTTAAAAAATGAAGATGATGTCAGTAGCCCAATATTAATCCCTGTAAATCGTCCATTACCAGGATTGAAGGTTGCTCAAATACTTTATCGGTTTGTTTTGGAAACAATAAAATATGATAGAAAATTGTTTCCTAACAATAATGACGATATAGAAGGAGGAGAAAACGGTTGACTATTGAAGCTGTTTTAACAAACAAATCTCATGAATAAGTTAAATTTTAATTTACATACCATTTCCAAAATTGTCATGAAAATCGGATCGATTTATCATTCTTATCTTTGTTTCAAAGCACTCTTAAATAAAACTTCTCGTTGTATTACTATAGATATTAAAATTTTTAGATTGTTATAAATTACACCCGTATAAACCCAGAACTTCTTAGATAATTTACCTACCTCGGGCCAAATTCGTAGCTCACAAAATATCCCAGCTCCAAAGACATAAAAACGTCTTCTAAGTGGATTCAGTGAGGAAGATCTGAGATATAAAATCGTAAAATCTTTGAACTATACTTACAGATTGTAAGAATGATTAAGAAAATGTAACATATTGAACTATTGTACTGACTTGACAGAAAATTTAATTCATTCAGTCTTCACGAAAAACGAGGTGTTTAAATGATTTTAAGAAACATGATATTTCAAGGCCGTTTGTGTTCAATTCTTTTTATTCTTGTAGGACAATCCAAATTCGGTTTAAGGTATTTTGAAAGCTATTCCTTTTACCTTGCTCCTGTTATAAAAAAGGCACATTTTAATTGGATAACTATTTACCAGTTTTAGATATTTTCAATAGTATAAATAATTTAACAAGATATCTGTGTGTAACGGAAATGGGGATATCGTATTTATTTATTCACGCATAAGGCGATGGAGAAGTTTCCGAGGCGTATCGTTCGCTAACTTACCAGTTGCAAAACAATCTATTTTGTATTAGTAAATGTTTCGTATATGAACTTGTAAGACGAATTAAGCTTTCACAGATTTATTATTGTACGTCATTTTTATATTTGGTATTTCATATAATAAATATTCTATTTAAGATTATTTGTAGTAAAAAAATTACATTTAGGAAAAAAATACAAATTTCGATAAACACAATGTACTTTCTTGTTATGCATTCTTATATTTTCATATTTTGGTAATAAATGACATATTTGATGGAAACATACTTTCGATTCCTTCCACCTTTTATAAAGGGAGCGAAAGTATGATGGCGGAGAAGAATTAGCAGATTAGCTCACTAGATATATCGGTGCCTCTCATCGTTTCAGTAAAAATAAACTATGTTTTATCCGAAACGCAAAAATAGGGGTTTTATAAGTTTGAATTGATTTCATTCCCTTCGTATTTACGAATTTTTGCAATATCGTCTTATCGTCAGTTTGATAAGTTCTGTTTATTAAGTAGTATGAAATATGCTTTAGTTATATTATTTTCAATACCAATAATGATTTCGTAAAAAGCTATGGTTAAAAATACTTTTCTCAAAGAGGTTCACGATGAGATCTAAGATTTTCGCGTTCTTTATTCATTTAAATGAAACTAGTATTATTCGGATATACTACGCGGATTTTATTATTTAAAAACTACATAATCCCGACGTTTCGGTTACTTTGCAGCAACCGTGATCACGGGCAGACGAGGTTCACGATGTAAATCAAGCGGCATGAAATTAAAAGGGTAGTTTTCAGGCATTGGTTTTTCCCTATCATCGTCATTATTATATAAGCTTACGTGATGGCCAAAGCTCGACGTAGGTATCTCCCAAACTATGTTCCAATGCCCACTCTTGATTATTCACTTTTCTTGCCTGTGTTCTGATCACATTGCACAAAACCGTCGCTCCATCTAGCAGGCGGTCTACTTACGCTACGCTTAGTAATTTTAACATGGAGGCTTCAAGGGTTTTTAGACCCTATCAGCTATTGGTTCTTCAATCTATGAGTTTATTAACTCTCATGGTATTGACGGTTATGAGAGTTCTTCAACGGATGTCTTCAATGTCGACTCAATCGCATAGTGAAACTCTCAGCGTAACACTTTCCACTGCACTCTGAATGAATCTAAGTTTCTAAAAAGACCAACGTTAGCGTCCAAATTTCTGGAACATGTAAACTAATTGGAAACAGACATTGCTCGAACAGTTTTGTCCTCAGGCACTGCGGTGCATTCGACTTAGTTATCTGAATGCTGTCCATTCGAGTTTGACATGACGAACACCTCCTCATTTATTTCCTTACAGTTTGAGATTTGTGTTTTTACCGGACATATGAAGGAATTATAAAAAACTTATATTCGTGTACTACACATCTAAAGGTACATGTGTAGTAAATGAAAACAACAACCTGTATTTTAGAGTACTCCTGGGGTTTCAACTTAAAAGTTATCTAAGATGAAAACGTAAAGAAGTATTAATGTCGTCCATCATTCTCACTCACTGTCAAAGAAATGTTAATAAGCTAAGATTTACTATGTTATATAAACTAGATACTTTATAATATAATTAATATATATTCTAATTAAATATTAACGATGTATATAGTAAATTGAGACGGTACTAAAACCTCTATTCATCTTTACACTTAAACCTCTTATCCAATGGTGTGAATAGCTCTGTTATCGGTCTGTAACAATAGCATCACTGAAATTACAGACGAGATTGTAAGTGAATTGATTCAATATTGAATATACATAATATACATAATATATACAAGTGTAAGTCTATCATCACGTATTTATTCTATGCTGATATAATTATTGGAAGCACATCTGATATTATTATCGAAAATACTGGAAATTACTTAGAAATATTCTTAATGTAAAAATTAATTTTAAAATTTCTGAATCTGTTTCTGCTCTTATAATAAGAACATTAACCTTCAAGAAATCCGCCAAACATTTTCAATTTCTTTATATTTTTCAATCTGGTTAACAGACGTATAGAAATGAAATATCGTTGCCAAATTTGCTTGAATGATATCGAAACATAGGCATATAGAAAAAAAAGAGTAAACAAATGTGTTTTGCTCTTTTTTGTATTAAAAAAATCAGATTAAATCAGAGTATTCTGAATTCATTTCCTTTTGATAAGGCTGAAAAAAATATATTCATTAATGTTAACCAAAATTATTTATGACTTATTTCCTATAAAATAATTGTCTAGTTAAATGTAACTAAGTTTTTCGGATACCACGCGTTTATATTATTTTATATATTTGTTTCATCTACCCGTGATCACGGTTGATGTAAAGGAACCGAAACGTCGGGATCCTGTAGATGTAAATTATTTAAAAACGCGTAGTATCCGAAAAAGATATTTTAATTTAAATGTGTACACGTGAAAATCTTAGGTACAATTATGTCTAGTTAAGGTTTCTTTTCTATTCAAGAAGAAGATTTAGACATTAATTAGCCATTAATTATGTCCTCGGCAAAATTGTAAACTATCAGTGACTAATGTAAATCGCTTCGCTATTTTGTTTATTTTGTTTTGCTTGATTTTAAATAAATTTATTCAAAATCTGTTTCGGTTTAGGTAGATGGTAAACTATGATAGATATATACTATTATCGCAGCGGCCATATACTGTTAAACAAGTTAAATTAAAAAATATATTTTTATAAAAATTATAGGAACTGTGAAAAGCTTATCATTATAAAAATGAATATACTTTCGTTAGATATATTAACAGATGATAAAAAGTATGGTTCATTTTTAGATTTATTAGTGCTCTAGAAGCTGAATAAATATACGGAACGTACTAAAGCTGTAGAAGGGCTTTTACTATTTCAACTAAAATTTATTTTTCCATGAAAAAGCTGTAACTTAAACCTTTGAGTTTTATTTTAGAGTGGTCTGTTCAGGAGCAACCTCTTAGAAATGAGCTTTATTTATTCTTATATCAATCATCAATATATACATTTTATAAAACAAAGTCCTCCGCCGCGTTTGTCTGTTCGCGATAAACGGAAAGACTACTGCACCCATTATCAAGCAGTTATCATCAAACGATAACGTAATTCTCGAGAAAAGTTTAAGAATACAATTTGTCATATATATTATATATATATTATACCCATTTAACTACTTTTAAAAATTGGCATTCCCCTAGCGTTTATCGGAATGCTATTTACATAAATACGGTATTAAGACTTATCAAAAATAATTACTTCATTTTCAAACCTACATTAGTATCTGTAAAATACTTTTTGAATCATTTAAATCAGGCGTAAAATTTGAAAGTTATAATAATATAAGTTTAATAATTCTCAAAATTAAATTCGCGCTATAGCTCACTCAGTCGTTTCGCATGACGCGGTAGCTGACCCTTCCCTCGCATCTTCTTTCCTACTGTTTCTTTAGCTAATAAGCCGAATTTCAATAACATACGACTGATGACCATGTGTTCTTTCTCTTCTTTTTTTTAGTTAATTAATTAAATCTTATTGCAAATCATCTCAAACTTTGTAGTCGCATTTCTTTGTGTCTCCATTTTCTTCATTAAATTAAATTGTTCTGTGTCTTCTTCTTCTGTCAATTTTGTTCCTTATCTTCATTTAGCAAAAAATAGTTAAAAAAATGACATCCCTAATTAGATAAGTAATTAAGTGTAATTCTTCAGAGGTTGTTATTTCTTATTATAGATACATATTTTTTGTTGAGACGTATAAACCCTTTTATTTAGGATTTTTGTACACCGTCACTGGAATTATAAGAATGCCTCGGTGAAGATTTAATTTAGTGCCCAATACATCTTCTGGCAAAAGAGATCTTTTGATACGGAGTAACGAAAATTATCAACATAGAAATCTTTATTTATCATTGAATCGTGAAAGACGTGTTTCTCAAAAAGCATTAGAATCTTCGCTGGATGGTACTCTTCGATTAATTATCATTGGATTTAAATAGGCATCATATTCAATAAGAAACAGAAACGACTGAAAATAGAAGGTCCATTTGAATAACGACCATATTCGGCATAGACATTTAAGTTCACGCTTCACGAAATAATTACAGTAGAACTCAAAATTTACGCATTACAATTTTTTCATTAATTCTAAAGGCTTTATGTCTTTTATTTGCCAATGTTGCTTTGCTAATGACACGATGGAGCTAGGCGAGATAGTTTGGCCATCACAACCTTTAAAGTCGCTTTTTGAAGAAAGTCACCTGAAATATTCAGAATTTTATAAAAGATCTGCGATGCATATATAGACATAGAATTGTGAAGTTCTGTAAAATCGATCAAATATGTTACAAAATACATAAATAGAGGTAGTGATCAGCATACAATTATTTAGTTTACAATTAACTAATCAAATGGAACAACTTCAATATGCTCGCTACATTTGTAGTTCTGAAGCACTTTGACGAATTATGTCTTTTGTTATAATCGAATGAGCGCCAACTATACTACTGGTTGTTCATTAAGGAAATGGAAACCGAGTGCATTTAACTGAAAATAATATAAATGATTTTGTAAACTATCCCCCAAGTTATTATACCTGGAACCAATCAATTAAAAAAACCAACGGCCGAATAAGGAACAATAGTCTAAGTATCCAAAATTGTGAAGAACGCATATTGAGTTTATTTATAGGATTTTACCAGCAGAATTTTGCGTAGCAAAGGGCCTTACTTCTTTCCGTAGTCTCCGTACTTTGCAAGATCAAACTTATGAAATATTTCAAGGGGTTCTTAAAGCAATAGGTTTGTTAGAAAATCACTCCCTTTGGGAAAATACACTATCTGTAGCTTCCTTATGCTGTTCAACTAAATCAATTAGACATATATTTGCCATGATAATATCTTGAGCATCAACTCTTCTAGCAAAATTATCGCCAAAGTGTAGCTGAAGATATATTACATATAAAATGTCAAGAATTGTTATGAAATAGTTTAGATTTTGATAAAAATATTTTTGGACAAACGCTATTTGAGTTGAATAAAGAAGTGGAATCTCTATCAGGAAAATGTCTAAAAGATTTTGGATTCATATTGCCATTAAATTTCAATTTAAATGCAAAAATCATAGCATATTGCTTAGGAGACCCCAAATATAATGATTCGAGATTATTCCAAGTAATTCCGGCATTGCAGCCACACATTTGGAAGGTGGGCAAACCGCCTATTTAACATTCAATTTGCTCTTAAAAATATGTAGTGATGACGTCATTTGCATTTGCAATATTTCTAAACAAATTGATACTGGAAAATGAATGAGAGATTGCTGTCTAATTAATTGGGACGAGGCTTCTATTTCTCATAAAGCGTCAGTGGAGGCATAAGACAGGACAATCCGAGATCTGCGTAATGGAAACTGTCTATAGTGATTGTACTCTTTTATTTTTTGGGGATAATGCCCAAATCCGTCAAATTTTGCCAGTTATACATAGAGGAACGAGAGCAGATGAAGTCAATGCATCGCTGAAAAGGTCTTATCTTTGACCACATATAACGAAATGTGCACTTGAGGTTTCAATATTGGTTAATATGAGGCATTCATCGCCCAGCGAAGATAATAGTAAATTTTCAAACGACTTGCTTCAAATAGAAAACGGTGAATTTCAAGCAGGAAATGTGCAACTCTCAACAATATTTGTGTTATGGCAGACGAAACCTCTGAGCATTCAATGGATTTACTGTGCGGGTGCCAGTGCCTGGGACTTGAGGCCCAGGTGTAGGTTTAAGGGGCCCCTAACTAAAGCGCGTTAAACGCTGACCTCCACAAAAATATAGAAGAAATGATTGAAATAGTTTATCCCAATATTCGCAACATATGAAACCAAACACAGAATGGTTTCGAGAAAGGGATAGCCCTAGCACATACAAATGAGTAAATTTATAAGATAAACTTCCTATTATTATTCTTCGTATTCTTTCCAAGCTCGTCATTGCTGGTTATTTATTACTAGGTTGAAATAGTAGTGGATAGAGAAGAGGCAGTGTATTATCCCAGACAATTTTTAAATTCTTTAATACCTCCAGGTATGCCGCCACATAAATTAACATTAAAAGTAGGTGCTACTTTCCTATTTCTTAGAAATTTCTGGCCGCCAAAACTGTGCAACGGACTCAAAATAGTCAATTAAAAAAACCTTTCGATTAAAGGTGTTATATCAACTGGAACCGCCGTCGTTGAACCTTTTTTCATTATAAGAATTCCAATGATACCGTCAAAATTTCTTTCCATCCCAATTCTGCTACAATTTCCCGTAAAAATAGCTTTTGGAATGACAATTAATAAAGAGCAGGGTCAGACATTAAAATTTGCTGGAATAGACTTAAGCACACAGTGCTTTTCGCACGGGCAATTATATGCTGCTCTATCATCAGGTACTTATTTATTTAAATTAAAAAAATAAATTTGTTCATTCCTTCACAGGATCACGTCATTAATGTTATATACAAAGAAATATTGTATTATATTGTAATTATGAATTGTAATTTTTTTATATTAACAAACTGTTGTTTTTAACATAAAAATACAGTATTTTTCGTTTAAACTTTAAATATGTTTAACGAAGAAAGATGATGAAATTTTTGTTTTTCTCGATTTAACTTAAAAAGTATGTACTCAACCGATTCTAAGTAAAAGCTATTTTATATATTTTGTAAAGAGCTCGTGCCATACAGGGGCAGGTACCTAGTGCTAAAATAAAAGTGACTTTTTCTCACCATATGCTATAAACTTTTATGGACAACTGAGTATTTATTGAAATAATATAAAATAATCTCTTTTATCTCTTCTTTAATTTTATATTTGCAAAAAGAAAATACGTTTTTCAAAGTATTTATCTTCTTATTAAACGGCAGTATGTTAAAGTGTAATATTAAAACTACTGACAAAAAAAAATATTTTGTAAAAAGACTTAAAAATTGTCTCATGTTCACAGAATCTGTACACTGAAACTAGATAACAGAATCAAGCTTAGAAATTTTATATGGAACTTTTAGGTTGTTAAAAACGTATGAACTATATTTCCTTGAGAAGCATTAAGGTTCAACACAAAGATTTTGGTTTTCTTTGTAGAACTAATACGAAAACTATTTTATACTCATGCTTTGCAATTTTCTCTTTGTTCTTATCCACTATCAGCTCTTTTATCCCTTTAAGCTCTTCTCTCGTCTTTCCTTTTATAACAAACAATTTACGTTTTAAAAGCATACGAGTATATTGTATAGTAGAAGACGAGGGTACACAATATAATATTCAATTTGATTTTTTCGCCAGTACTTTCCCCTGTTACAACATAACGGTTCTCACACCTATACAATCAAGTTTTTCATATACGTTCTTAATTATCTACATAGTGTGTTCAAAACGTATCGCGAATTTTGTGCATTTTCAAAAATTGTTTACTTATTCGTGAATATCTATTTTGTCCCCTTCAAAGTAATACCCTGGGATATTATACACTTGTGCCAACGTTTCTTCCAATCTTCGAAGCACTTCAAAAAAGCATTTTTTTTAAATCTTGTTTAGCTCCTCCTTCGATGCCGTCTTTATCTCGTCAATCGTGGTTTCGGGTCGTCCTTTCATGGGCCTCTTCAGTTTCGAGGACAAGAAAAAGACACAGGGGGGCAGGTCAGGGGAATACGGTAGCCGCGGTTCATAAGTGTGTTGTTTTTGGCCAAGAATTCGTGTACAAGGAGCGATGTGTGAGCAGGGACGTTATCATGGTGCCAAAGCCAATTTTTTTTTTACAAATTCGGGCGTTTCTCGCGGATAGCTTCGCGCAAATTGGACATAACTTGCAGGTAATATTCTTTATTCCTTTATTCATCGTTCTATCCTATGGCAAGAACTCATGATGCACCACGCCCCTGCAATCGAAGAAAACTATATGCAAAACTTTCACATTCGACCAAACTTGGCGTGCTTTTTTGGTCTTGGTTTGTGTGGCAGCTTTCATTGAGACGATTGAGCTTTGGTTTTCACTTCATAACAATAAAACCCATATTAATAAATTTGCTAATTATATTAAACAAGAACCTAAATAACGAACATAACTAGAGTAAAAAGGGTGGATGTATGAAGACTTTATTTATTATATCAAAAAATGTAAATACTTGGTTGAATCTTAAATTGATAATTGGAAAATGAGAATTATAATGTAAAATTTCTAGTAGACAAGATATGTACAATAAAGCTCAATTTCAGTCTGGGTGCGGAATTTAAAAATATATGTATCTGGGATCAACCTTTTTTAAAATGAAGGATCAACAAACGAATAAGTATGTAAGTGTATTAACTCAAATCGATCAAATTATGTCAGCTATTGACGCCACCGTTTTGGCTTCGGCTGGTCAAACGTAGATGGAATTCAAGTTTTGTTAGCAATGCAAATACGTGATGTTGATGATGCAATATCTTCTTATTATTCTTTTATAATAATCATTATAATAAACATTATTACTATTACTCTTTTTACTACCTTGATTTGATTTATCACATCATTTCAACATTTACCGTGACGTAGTCTATGAATTACTTTGATCAGACATCATAAATTGTGTTTTGTATTGTGTAATCGATAAATAAAGAAACGGTAATATGTACACAGTAATCTATTTTAAAAAACTTTAACTTACTTAAACATAGAAAATGTAAGAGAATATTTTAAGGTCTGGATAAGTTATGTGTAAATGAATTTGCTTCTATGTATGCTATTAATGAAATGTATCTTTTCCTTTGTTTTTTATAAACACCTTTATGGTTTCTTAGTCGCTTTTACTTGAGTAAGAAATTTCGTCACCCTAAAATCGTTTATGTCTTTAAATTCGGAAGGAAAATTAAAAAAAAATATCTAGTTTTAAAATTAACAAAATCAAACCTGTACATCTACAATAGAGTAGTTTCCAAGAGAGCATCAAGACTAAAAGGAATTAAAACACCGAAATCGATTCTATGGTTTCTACGAGAAAGCATGACAGACAGTTTAGATTAGAATTGGCTAGGATATCTTTGAGTTTATTGAAGCACATTTCTATACAATACCTTTTGGTTTTGCCAAAACACACAGACTTTGGTACTTTCGCATGAACAATACTTTAGAATATCTGTTAGGTACCAAATTTCATTTTAATCAATTCAGTAGTTTTGGCGTCAAACCTTGACAAGCAGATGGAAATTAACTCTAGATAATATTAGATTTCGTTAAGTCAGTCAACATTTATAAGGGACATCTCTCTACATTGTCCGCTGATGATGGAAGGTTGATGATGAGGAAAAAAATATACTAAATGGAAAGTTATGATGATGGTAGGCTGATGAAAAAAATATGAAAGTCATCTTTTAAGCTTTGGGAGACAGACTGAAACACTTTTTACGTCCTATATTTTAAGAGTTCACTTCAATTACCTCAGGGTTCCATCTTCAGATCCTAACTTTGTTATCTTAAGAACCTTTAGGAAAGTCTACTTTTAGAAAAACTGCGGGCATATGCATTCATACATATGGATCCAATACAGAATCTCCTTTATTTGAAGTCGGTTAAAAGTATCCTATGTCATTTTAAGCTGTTCAATCTATTTGTGTACCCAGTTTCATTACGATCGGTTCAGGAGTTTTGGTGTAAAAGCAAAGCTGACTGACAGAAAAAGTTACTTTCGAATTTATAGTATTAGCAATATTAATCCTAATAAATAGGATATGTGTGTATAAATTTGTTAAGTTACTGAAGGAATTCAAAATTATTTAATATTCTCTTGCACTTAAATTATAAGACGTATATGTATCTACCTAATACTCCGGAATGTTATGTGATATGAGTATTGCAAATAATAGAAATTCTTTTCATATAAAAATAGCTATGCTCTGTCTTGGATATATTAAAAATAGTAACACATTGAAGATTATATTTTTAATTTCTTGAGGTAGATTCATTAAATTTATGTTTTAGCATTTTTATTATCTTTTAAGCAATGCAGTGCATTGCAAAACCGAGTTGAAAATAAAAATAGGTAAGCTGAGACTAACTTTTTTTATATATATCAAAAGTGGTAAATAAGCCGACGGCCTACTTGGTGGAAGGTAATTACTGTCACCCACGGACATCTGCAACATGAGAGATATTGTAAATGCGTTGTCGACCTTAATTTTGAAAGAGGGAGAGGAAAGGGTGGTAACAGAGAAAGGGTAGGAAAGGGTGGGAATAGGGAAAGGGCAACGGGCTTTCTTACTCATCGGACGAAACGCAAGTTATCTTCTTTGTGAGGATGGTACTTTTCCGGTCGAGCCAGCCCATATTCGAACTGTAGCCGTATAACCACAGCTAGGCTCTACCACCTATATAACTGGTCAACTAATGATTTAAAAAGACGACGTCTTAAAAATTTTATAATAAAGAAATGATATTTTTTTTGGGTCATTTCAGCTTAATAATTTCTCAAATATCCATTGATTTAAAAGTTATAACGCTGTATATCCGCTTCAAAAATGGTTTATTTTAAATAAAATCGTAAATTTCGTGCATTCAGAAGAAATATAGAAATATGAATATACATGAAATATTTAATAATCCTATAAAATAAAGTTTTGTGTTCAGTCGGCTTACAGTACCAGGAATCAGAATTCAAATGAATGCATACACTTGAAGCTCAATGGTTTGTAAGTGAAAACATATTACTATTTCTATATTGTCGAATGAGCATTCAGAATAAGCTTGAGTGATCAATAAGAAAAAAGGAGATTAAGTTCCTACTTTATAAATATGAAAGTGTTTACTAAGGCTGTATCTTGGTGATACATGTTTAAACAAACCATTATCGACATACTCGATTTGTTTCTTCATAGAGTATGTTTATATACAGATAGAAATACATATAGTTGAGATAATTCTTATCAAAAATTGATAAAGTCACTTAGTACCCAAAACTTATAAAATCCAAAATAAGTATATGTTGAAAATTAAACTAAAATATAGATTAATATATATTTTAGTCCAATGTTAGTACGCCGAAATTATAGATGAAACATCTCTATTGATCCATCTAGAGTAATTGCTATTCATTAAATAAAATATAAAATAAATCGATAAATATAAATCGATTTTGTAAATTATTTTTACAATTATAATATTATGATATATATAAAATATATACACAGCATAACATAAACAGCACAAGTAAAACAACAATATAAATAACAACACCAGCACAAAAAGATTTATTTATCTTTCTCAGTATTCTTTGAAATAAACATTTTAGTTGACAAGTCTATAAAATCTAGTTTAGAAAGAAGACTCCTATTTTATATAAATTTATACCGACCTCACACATTGATACCAATTTTAAGAACACTCGACTATTTTATAATGAATTCGGTAAATTAAAAAGATCAAAAGCTTTAATTTAATATATACATATATATTAAGATTCTGATATTATATTTATAGAGATAAAATCAAAATAAAATTAAGCTGCCTTTTTCAGTAAACCTGGCAAGTACCAATGTGATCTTTTCATATGCACTTTCTAAGAGCATATAGACACCACTGAGATACGGTGAAGGAAAACATCGTGAGGAAACCTGGTCTTATAATTTCAAATTATAAGATTGAAATCTCCAACCCGTCTTGAGCAAGCGTGATGATTAATGCTCTAACCTTCTCCATGTGAGTAGAGGCCTTTGCTCAGCTCAGTGAGCTCACACTCAGTGGGCTACGATAGGCTGATGATGATGAATCTTAAAATGTTATATTTATGGCTGAAATTCAAAATAACAGCTATTTTACAATATAATAAATGTAGTGTTATTTTGTAAAAGACAATGAAAGAAGTCGTATAAGTGGAAAATATATTCAATGTTTGTTTAAAATTAGTTTAATGATGTAATTGCTCTACAAACGGCGGGTTTTCAATTGATTTAAGGAAGTTCTTTTAAGGTTTCCTAAACTAATTCAACTCTCAAGATTAGTAATATAATTGATTTTTTATTTATTTTACTGATAAAGTTAGAAATTTTTGTTGTAAACTCGTATAGTAAATGCCAATGGTCACATTCCTGGCGATAATTAGATTTTTTTTAATAAATATAATATAATCAATGGTTGTATTTTGTGTAAACACACGTTATAAACTTAAAATGAGACTTTAAAATTTTATATTTGATGTATCATTCCTCTTAGCGATAATTCTTTTTACATATGCCAAGAAAAATATATTTTTACATTGATGTAATTCACAAAGCAGTCATATTCTTTGGTTTTTACGATTTTCTTGCATGGAAGTTATATCTCCCTGGATTCACTTATTCTTTTATGACTCTTGAAGATATTTCGTGAGGCCTTTATTCTCCCTCAGGACTTGAGATAACGTATGGTCCTATCAACGATTCATTGTATAGTTTTTTAATTGCTTAAAAAATATTAAAATGCTTCTAGAAGGTTAAACTAACCCCCACGAATAGTTAAACTAACCTAAGAACAAGAATGGAAAATAAATAACTAAGGTAAATTTCAAATGAGATTAAAAAACCATAATAACTTTAATAGGATAGTCTATTAGTTAGGTGTCATCTTATTAAACTTTTCAAAGAAACCACTGCTACTTGAATTAAGTAAAAAGTTTGAAAAGGAAACTGGAAAAATTAAAAATACGGCAAGAAAAATACTTTAAGGTTTTATTATAAACATTTTTCCTATTTAGGTACGTACAGGTTTTCATTTTAGAAGATAAAAAAATCAAAAATATGTATGTATCACTTAAATTATCTAAGGAATATCATAAGAAAATTAAAAAAGTAATAGAACAGGAGCATCAAAATCATATTCATCTGTAATTATTATTTTTTTGTACTTAATAAAAACTGTTTCAAGACATTTCGACATTTTTTTTTTTGTCATTTGTAATGATATAAGCTATAGTTGTATTTTTTCTTCAATTAGAAATCGGTGAAGTTTGTCTATTGTTTCACCTGAAGTTAAATAGAAATATAGGCTGAGATGGTTAGCGCACTATCTGAGTATAAGCTTGTAAACTCCGCTATGTCGTTGAAGGTCTCCCAACTTGAAAGTGGCATAGAACAAAGGGGCAGGCAATCCGTTCGAATTCTTTGTTGCGAGCATTCGAAAGAAGTGGGAACGCAGTAGATATATATATATAAAAGACGCATGGTCACCTGAGTTGAAGGATTTATATCACACAATTCCTGATCACACTCTCCAATATTTTCACATAGAATACCAAGATTATGTCAATTTTACGCCTTAAGGCTAAATGATTGGTTTTCAACAAACAATTGGGAATAAACAATTTTGAAAGTCTTTTCATCAAGTTTTAATCTACGAGGTGACATTTGGTAAAGCCTTCACAAACGTGACACGATAACACCACAAACTTCCACAAGCAGTACTCCATATATCACCAGATTTGTGTTTTATAGAGAGGAAGAAGCTGTGCCGGAATTAATATGGCTGTACATTAGGAGGGAATGCCAGTGTCCTTACTTTTGCCTCTTACATACATAGGTACTCAATAAACCACCCAAAGCTAAAGTTCGAGGACATTTAATAAACAGGGCAGAAGTTGCCACCAGCATAAAATTTTTCGACTATTTGACTGGATTTATTATCAGCTGAAGGTCGAAGAAATTGGCTGTATGGAGGTCCATATCTGGCACCCTGGCATCTTGTTTTACTAACTAGGAAAGTCCAAGATACATGGCAAAATTCTGCATTTCTCTCGAAGCACGGATAGTCAAATTCTAAGGAACTAGCCAGTTCTAATGGTGGACAATGAGTGTCTCAGAAAGTGACTCATATATTTAAATAATTGATTAATCTTAACATTAACAGGGCCCACCACCATCCAAAGTGCATAAAATTGGGCATCAATGATGATCTTACATCAGTAAATTATACTTAAAAGTGTTCCTGAATATATAATATACATAACAAATGAAAGAATCTTTTTCTCCATCAAAAATAGTAAATATGACAGACTTGTTTAGGTCGAAAAGCCTAGTAGGAGATTACAGTACAGACCTCTGATATTAGTACAATGCACGTTATATGTGAGAAAGTGCAACCCTCTTAAAAACTTGCATCTTTTATTTTGACTTTTCCTTGATTAGTATGACGGAAGTTGAATAAAGCCTTAGTACTATGGCCTTACAACACTGCCGAGAAACCAAATTTCCCAAGGGAACGTCATCGGATCCTCTAATTCGGTCGCCAACCATTACGGCAGAGCCACTCAGGATTAACTCAGTCGGTAAGAAAACCTTGCGTAGGTAGCTAATACACTAACTCAGCAAATCCGCCTTTATATTCCGCTGGCTTCTATGTAGATACACCTTTCATAACGAAAATCCTGGCTTATTGTACTAGGTTCTAACATCAAGGGACTTGTTCAGACACATCCTTCATAGGACTTCGTTGGACTACATGGCGAAAATCAGCGATTTGATGGGTGGCACGACTTGTCTGATCGGTGGTAACTAGTAACCGAAAATTTGACAAGGGAGGATGAAATACTTTTTGTCTTTAAGACTATATTCGATGCGCCAAACCTACTGATATATTAAAAATTTTATTATTTTCTATAATAACTATATACTACTATTATGATAAAATTTAATTTGATATATCATTTTTAACTGGTATTATAAAACAATATATATTATTTATGTTATTTTGTCTTTAAAAAGAAATATTATCCTTATTATTGTTTGTTACAAATTTTTTCCTTTAATAAGACTCTCTTAAAATTACTAAATTAAATAAATGCAAGTTTATTCTAGTTCAGTATGGGTTGGTTCGGTGCGGTTGGTATGCAAAATTAACATAAATATATGTACACAAGTGAATAGCACCTCCCT
Source organism: Danaus plexippus (assembly GCF_018135715.1). Taxonomy (NCBI): domain Eukaryota; kingdom Metazoa; phylum Arthropoda; class Insecta; order Lepidoptera; family Nymphalidae; genus Danaus; species Danaus plexippus. The sequence goes on along the minus strand of NC_083551.1, from coordinate 5,547,665 downwards.
CGCATATAATTAGTTTTAACTTTTAAATTATACTTTAAAAATTAACTTTCCATGAATTCTGTATCACTGCTAGAAAATGTTTCAAGAAAAGTCATAAAAAGGATATTTTAAAAAAGAAAACGGCAATATGGAACTTAATAACAATGATTATGAATTTTTATAATAAAAAAATTTCCAATGTTATAAAGGACTATTAAGAAGGCGTTCATACCGAAGTTTTACTTTAAATCTACGTAATCTATATCTTACTCTACACTGCTCTTCTTCTTCAACCTTATACACAATAACAGCATGTTGAACCAGCAATGTTTTGTTTGAAGATTGATCTTAGCACGTTGCTTTATTTTTGCATTATTTTATGAGAGCAGTTAAGTTAGTAGCTGGTGTAATAAAACTGGTGACAATATTTAACACCTTACACTAGGAGGAATGTGTTAATTGAAAAGTTCTATTGAGGTTAATAAAAATATAATGGCAAAAACATAGTTGCAACTGTACCATTACAAAAAAAACTTTCAAATTTTCATTTATTTAAATTATAGTTGCATCATTACTTTATTACTAGAAGTAATAAAATTTGTTTTTAATATTTATGAAAGTACTTTTATTTTATTATATTTTATTACTTTTTTGTTTGAAGAATCGCATGATGAAATAAATAAAACTATGGTATTATTATTTTACATTTTATCCGACGTTTCAATTACTTCGCAGATATTCTGATTACAGGCAGACAAAACAATAGTATGTAGTCTTGTTTCTTCACTTATCATTTACCAACATAAATTCCTTATTTTATCTCGTACTTTGGATGCACGTATAACTCGCTAATTGTGTATCAAGATAAGGAAGTGTAGTCACGCAGATGAGATCAAATTTTTTTATTAAAGGGATTCTAGGTAAGTATGAGCCACGTTTATTGAAATTAGAATGTTTTAAAATTGAAATTGTCACACGGATTAATCTTGGTTTATTTAGTTAGTTAGTTTATGTCTTCACTAGCGTTAATTAAAACAGTTATAAATTTCTATTGTTACTTTTTTCTCTACCTTTTTACACGTATGTTTACTTTATAAGTCTGAAATACGTCCCTTTCGTTTGTTTAATTTATGAAAATCAATAGTCAATATCAAATTTATCCGTCACTAGAATTGACTCACTCTTTAAATATTATTTACATCAAAATATTCGAAATGTTGTAAACTACTCTGCCAGAAACACTCCCCACAAACGGCAATATGGCAGGTTTCAGATGAACAATACGATACTATCAACGCACGGGCAGGTGGTCAATAGTTTATGTGCCTTATTGTAAAGGTTGGGATTTCTGAAACAAAGGTTCCTCAAGGGTGGCTAACGTTCTAGTGTGATGGTGTGATTTCCTATTGAAATATCTGGATGTGTGGCCTTCTTATAAATAGTACATCCCAAAGAATTATCAGGATCCCTTCTTCAATTGTACAATAGATGTATCGTTAGAACATAAAAAATTCCGGTGATAAATAACATGAAATAAAAAAATCATCAAAAACTAAGTTATTATAATTCAGAATTAATTTATTGCATGATACTGTATATGCTTTCATGAATACATTTTCTTATATCTTAAAACCTTACGGCATGTTAAATAAACGTACAAAATGAATTTTGTCAAGTTTTGAAGCTGTTGATGCAACTACGGACAGTTTCTCATTCGAAGAACTTGTTAACGGTTAATATTGTGAAAGCAGAACTTTGCATAAATATTCTAAAGTAAACGATCGGTTGCCTTTGATTTAACTCATCACAAACGAGACATTTTTCCCTCATTTAAATATTTACATTTCTCTGTATCTGTAAACACGATTCATATTACAGTTCTGACATAAGTTAAATAAGTTGAAATCTGTAGTAATTTTTTGACACAGAAATAATGTATGAATAGGTTTAAATTTTTTAACATACCTGCAGACATATAAATTGTCCTGATTAAAAACATGCTACAATAAATTAAATGTTTATTCAATAAAAACTTTCCCATTCTAAAATCCAACTGTATAATTTCTGCATAAACGCCACTTTTGTTTTGCGACAGTGACAAAGAGACGTCAGCGGGCAATTAGTGTGATGTTGACTTTCGTTCCAATTAAGGAGAAAGCACAATTATGATTTGAAGGTGCATGCATACAAATATTACTAACAAACGTGGGATTACATAGAATGTTCATTATTACATAATCTGCCCTAAATAACTGAAAAAGGTTGATATATTAAAGGTTATTAAGAATCCAATAAGTCTTCTATTGGAGCAATCCTCTTATCTCAATGAGACTTATTTTAACAAACGTGATCCAAAGTTTTTGTACTAAGCACAGACCAAGCAATGTCTTATTTCTTCACTAAACTAATACTAATCATTATCTAATTGTTATGAAAATTTGATGTGTTTTAGAAATTATATTAGATCAAATCGTTTAAATGCTTCGTTTTTATTTCAATAAAAAATTACTAATTTTGTAACTCTTATGATAGAAGAACTATAATAATCAATATAATAATATTTTTTTGAGGATCTTATATTTTAATACACAATAAATAACATTTATACAAACATATAAACACTATCGGTTGGAGGCTTAGCGCTGCACTTTGGAAGATTGCCAATCAGAACTACGCTATTATAAAATCGATAAAGCTTGTCAATAGTTGCAGCTGCGATTCGATAACTTTACTGTAATTTCAGCCTTACGAACCTTTACATTAAATAAGAGGGTTTTAAATGTAAAAACATAGATAAATATATGCCTTACATATCTACTTTTATCTACTTTTGCTAATATAATAGTTTGTTAGTAAGCAAAAATATTATCAGAAGCTTTAGAGTGAAACCTCAGTATTGATACTGTATGATTTCAAATAAAATATTAGAATAATTAAGGAAACATTTCTCAATGATATGATTTACCATATTTTATATCACAATTAAACGGTTCTTTGGACATATAAGTTTCATTTGTAGAGGAAGTGTTGTAAGAGCTTACTAACTAATTATCAAGCTACATATTGAACTAAGTAGTTTTTTTTTAAATAAATATCCAAAAAATGTTTAATTCAAAAGGTTTAATTACAGAAAATAGATAAAGTATCATAATGACCAAAAAATAAAGTCACAGTTGCATCAAAATTTCTTAAAACTTGTAAATGACCGAGAGAAAGGAAGACGTTAAGGACCTATTTGTTTATGCAGAAAATGTAACTGAAACTATAATTTAAGATCCCTTTCATGGTTATAAATAATAATATGTAACATTAAACTGCCTATATAAAATGGAAAACTACCAAGCATAGATTAATTATTGTAATAAATTTAAGAGTTAATGAACTTATTATTATTAAGTGTAAATGTGTTGCACCAGTGTATTTTAGGTATGCCTACGACGTCTTGTATTGTATAATAAATACGTAATACAATAGTTAGAAACATTAAGATGCCAACGTAAAAGAACGGGTTGATTGTAGTGTTTCGATCAATCTCTTTCTTAATCAATCATACCACAGATGGAGTTCATGAGATAACAATGAATTGCTTTTCATTGTTCGTATGAAATATGTTTTCAAAACGCTTATTTTATTATTCTTGACTTCAATTAGATAGTAGATGAACTAATTTTTTTACTAATCGTTTTGTACGGCAGTTATATAAATATATAAAACAGATTCTATCACTATTCAAAGCACAGGTGTATGTAATACTGCTGTCTCGTCTTAGCAAGTGCTGAAAAATAGCACCTTATGCCTTTTGATTCTGTGGAGAGACATGCAAAATGGATTATGATCATGATTTGATTAAAAATAATCTAGTCAGCTTTGAAAAAGAGCCAAAATAGGCAGCCTCTTGGTATTTTATCGACACACTTTGGAGGGTGTGCACAGGAATTACAAAATGTAATTCCTCCATTCCGTTTCTTAAAATTAAAATCTTAAAACAACCATACCCACGGCAGATCTCGATCCTTTCGTCGTAGATCTTTCTCTTGTCTGAATTAAGTGATACGATTCCTCTTTTCTCATGGCCACACCAAAAATTTTGAATAGTTTAGCCGCGTCTGCGTTTCTCTCAATTATAATTTGGTTGTTGTCAAAGTTACACTGAATAAGTTGTTACTGAGATAGAGTGTTCACCACTTAAGATTTAATTTCCGCTTTTCAACGGATGTAAGCACAGTCAAGCATACTGTCATCAGTGTTGCTCACACAATCGCTTTAGAGGTTTTTGTGTTTGTTACAATATAATAAATATATTGCTACTGTAATGTATCCAAGCAACTCCATACATAATATGTAACCACATTATGCACTGCAATCAATGTGTTGTTCTAGGTCTTCTATAACAATCTTTAATCAGAGATTCATATCAGATCAGAAAGATCAGAGATTCTATAAAAAATATCGAATTTGCATGAGGCAATTTTATTTGCTTCAGTTGAAAAATTAATCTTTGAATAATTTTTTTTTATAAAATTTAAATAATTTTTAAAATAAAAATAGTTGTTGCTCTTGTATTCTGAACATTACAACATAAAATACTACACAGTGTTATATAATGAAAACCTTTTTAGGTGAATATATTTCGAAATCAATATATCAAAGGTTTATAATATAATAGTTTGCCTGAGTTTGTGGGAGGGACCTTTTTACAATCTGGAGGATTTCCAGGAAAGATTGAATAGGTTTTGTATGATATAGTACGTTTACAATAACAGATGTTTTCTACTTACTATTAGGTGAGAAAAGAGCTTATCTCTATTCAGTACTAATTGATAAAAAAAAACGTGGCATAGTAAGATAACAATAAAATCTTCAGTTATTTAATTGTACAATTGAGCCAAACAAGGAAAAAAAATATTCAAAGTCACAAACACTATAAATTTAAATGCTTATTTATAATAATATGCAAGTTTACTCGGAGTTTAAGTTATAAGTTTAAGTTATATTTATAGGCTTTAGTCTCAGAATGTAAAACAGTACTTTGATTGTAATTTAAGAGTCATATTTTAGTTTTAATGCTTTTGAACGAAAGATTTATTATCCACAAATGTGAGGGCAATAAAGACAACTAAAATTTATATGAGGTTAAAATTGGGTTATAATTTACGGTTGGGCTTAAGTTGCGTGTTACCTACCTAATATTAGTGGCCTTATGAACATAGAAAGACCAAGGATTAAATAATTCATAAAATACTATACTACCCCCAATACTTCATTATTATTTTTAGATAATATTATTAAAAAACGCGAGGCAGGATATAAATGATATATCACTGAAGTACTAGTTAATGGGCTAGCTTCTATACTAAGGGCTCTTGGCATAGGAGAACGACTGGACAAATATAGATGTGGAAAATTATTTGTTTATTTGAATAGTCCTTCTATTCAGTAGAGAGAAAATATAACTGGGCTGAATGTATAAAGACTCTCAAATGTTTATTTATACTTGGCATACCATTAAAGGAATTTATAAGCGAACAAAACATTTGTTCCGAGAATTTTGAATCGTAAAATTTGAAATAAGATCGTCATTTTTAAAGTTAATTAAGTTTTAAATTTTTTAATAATAATACTAGATCAATCACTGGATAAGGATAAGGAAAACAAAAGAAATTAATATTTTTCATATACATGTATTTGGTGTGCAAAAACAAATTTGTACGCTATTTTATAAACCAAAACCTAGGAATATTTAGCCATTGAAAACAAAATATGTGTTTTATATAGATCATGGCTTTTTTTATTCATAATCTGAAAAGAAATATATTTCGCTCTTTGAATTATTGTCTTTTGAGAAGAATTATAGGATTTTAGTAGTACGAAATAGGGAGATCATGAGGTTAGATACTCTTACAGAATTATTAATACTAAGATTTAACCACCTTTATACAATTTATAGTAAAATAGTGGCTGGTCATAAGTAATAAATTGTATAAAAAAACAATCTAATTATTATTTTGTTAAATGTGCTAATTTGACTTAACTTCATAATAAAAATAAAAAATTAAAATAGAAATATTAAATAAAAAAAATATATATGTCGGAGAAACACTTTTCTCAAACGACATCATCTATAGTCGTTGAGGACTTGGTGGGCGTCATGAGGGTAAAGTGCGAACACAAAACACGTCGATTATGGTTTTCACAATATTTAATTTAGTTTCAGCACGTTTAAATCACAAAAAATCACAGTTACACATTCAAGCCGATAATTAATAATCAGAAAGAGAAGTTTTAACTGTTAAGACCGAGCAGTGAGTTCAAAGCGCCACTTCCGATAAACCAACTTCGAGGATCCAACCCGATCCACCCTCAATTTACACCTCCACTTGTGACAACTGTCCAACTTGCCTTATATAAAGATGACGCCTCGACCTCACTCAAGCTACGTGCTCTGCTCTGATTGGTCGTTACTTAAATTACGATAATAATGTTATTTAATCTGTGAAAAACATAACTTATAAAGTAAGATCAAATTAAAAGTTATTAGCAGCTTTTACAATTTCAATAAACATTAAACATTGCACACTATGCGTTAAACAGTAATTCAGTTGACAATGGCTACTTAATAACTTCCTACTTTAAATATAATCACAAATCCGTTATTAGAAACATGTTTTAGGCTTTACAACAATGTAAAAATGCGTATTAAATTATATTAAGATTTCTAAAATGTGTTTAGATGATAAAGAGACAATTTTATGCAGTATCGTACAATCAACAAGCAACTCCATCAATGGCTTCCTCCGACATATATATTGTGTCTTGTTTTGCGAATCACTGAAGATAGTTTCTAGATAAAATTGGAACAATTTTAAACAATATTAATGTATTTAAAAATAAATTAAATACAAACACTGAAAGATTCCATAGCTACAAAACGATGACTAGACGCAAAAGACTAAAAATTTTAATAATCCTGTCGAAAATACAAATAAGTTTATTTTTAATTTTTCCAAGTTAGCTTGAATAAAAAAAAATATATTTAAATATGAACACAATTCGTTTATTAATTACTATACACCAAAATATGACGTTTATAGCTCGTTTTATTTTAATTTCGAATATAGTACTGTGTATATTTTGTCCACTTCACCCCGTTAGATCTAGAGTTGTGCAAACAAGTGAATATTTACTATGGACAAAATATAGAGATGATAAATGTTCCTGATGCTCTGAGCTGTTTGTTAAGTTTTGGTATATACCTAAGCTACATTTGTGAAAGCAGTAGTAGTTTATGAAAGATTCTTAACTTAATTCGGTCTTGACATTAATTACACTTTCTGAAAACATCTAAATAAATAAATTTATTTAAGTATAAATGTTTAATAATATGTGTTTTTGTTTATTCAATACTAAAGTTTGATTTTCCAAGTATTGAAGGGCTGTTTGTTTAACAGATTGGGTTTCAATGATAAAATACTATAAGTTACTAAGAATAACAAAAAATAATACGAAATATTCCATGTTCAGAACATTAGGTTTTAGTTTTTGAGGTCAAATCTACGTCTATACTAATTTTATTCTAATTAATTCAACAATTCAGCATCAGAATGAAAATATAAAGCTGGGTAATATAGTTTTAATCATACATTTTGAAGATTAGTTTTGATTTAGAGGTGATATTGGGAAAAATATAACAGGAATTTCAATAACATATACCGAAACAACATAGTAATAATGGTAAAAAGTGTTTGGAAGTCGTTGACCCAAATTTCTATTCTCAGAATATAATGAGCTACTTTAACCACACGCTCGTTAGCGGAAAGTTTACAATATTTAAGTAATTTTGAGACTTTTTGTTTGCAAGAACAGAGCCGTTTTATTTTTGATGGTGAATGTTTATATTTGGTAACGAAACTTTTACTAAAATTTTAAATAAAATGTAGTTCCTTTTTGTCAGAAATGAATAGTCTTCTTTTTTTTTATTTTTTTATTTTAATTATTTTTTTTCACATTCATATATAAATAATTCAACAATATGGAAGGCCTTACCATTTTTTTTTATCAATTCTTCTTTAATCGCAAAGAAGTTATTAATATCTTAAATGAATTAGTAACTGATTTTTTTTATTGGAATTAAATATTGTATTTAAGTTAAATAAAAGTGTCTCTCAATTTCCTAGAAACTTTATTTAAATTCGTTTTAATACTCAGAAGTCCTTTGTTTAATTGTAATTTAAATGGATTCTTGGTACATATTATGACAAAATAAATAATTAGTTATATATAAGGGTTTTCACATATCACTAAATACTTCGACTGAAGTTCAAAATGCTGTTCAAGGGTATTCGTAAACGAAACGACCCGTATAATTGTTGTGGGGATATTGGGCTATTACTCGCAGCAATTACTTGATAAATGAAAAATAAAATAATCATTATATAATTACCTTATTTGAACAGGTACAGACCACTTCTGTACATCGTTTATGTGAATTTATATGGGAAAATTAATCTTGATTCAGTGTGATAGATTAAAAGAAGACATAAGATAAATGATCAATACTATCTTAGCATTTATAATAAGGATCGGATAAATTAAAATGAAGATGGTGGTATTGCTTTTTTAAGATTATTTTCAATTTACATTTATGGAAAAAGTTTTAGTAATCCAACAATTCATGAAATTATTTTATATCTGTTTTTGAATGAATCTAAACAAAATGTATGATATTTTTTTTATTGTTTCATTCTCTAATTTGTTAAAAAGAAAGACGTATATAACGGTTCTCTTCTTCAATATTTGGCTTAAATTATTATATTAAGGAAGTAAAATAAAATACTATCTCCTCAATTTTAAAATCGTAGAGCGTATTTTTGAACAAAATAAATCCCTTATTATTGGAAAGTAAGTTACGATTGTTCTAGAAGTCGGCGCTCATGTTATGCCTTGCTAGGATAAATCCTTCTCAAACTTCTTACTGATAAAAATTTACTTCATGTTATTTTGTTTCCTTTTCCGGACTTTCATATATGGCTAATCTTAGCCATTTTTTTTTTTGTAATTTAAGTAGTCTCTAACTTGAAAGTGCATTTAATTTGTGTTTGTCTTCAAATACGACTTTTAAGCTTTATAAAAATTCAGAAAAAGTGAAATATTCTAACTAACATCCTATAATGTATTGTTGTATCAAATTACCTGCATGATATATTAAATATTTTACAATAATTTTTTTGTAATGTTTGGAATTCAAACAGATTTTATCAACTAGTTGCATAGAAAATTTTACTTCAGTATTTGTGTAATATTGTTGAAAAGATAAATACGCAGTAATATAGTATTTTGTATGATCATTAAACACTGGATCCTATTCGTTGCCAAGTAAATAGTTCAATTATATAATTAAGTACATAAAATATTATTATTATACAGATCATAGCTGATACAAATTAATCGTAGAACTGGAAAATATACGAATATAATTAATTACTATGATAGTAACTTTCAGAAATTATTCTACAAATTGTTTTGTAATTACTCAATTTTGTTACACCTTCTCAAAATAATGTTCGCTATAAAATTGCGTAGGATATCTTATATACAGAACTCCTACACCCTGTTGTTCACTGATTTCATTGATAGAATTAGTATCATTCACATATCACAAAGCTATAATATTTAGCTCTTACTAACGATTGCTTTTTTTTTCATGCAAAATTAATTGCTGACGGCCAAATACCTCTTTTAATAAAACTGTGAAGTATTTATTCAGTATGAAATTTTATTGATTTTAAAAAACTTTTCAAATATGAAAAGTTTCTCGGAATCTTTGCTTGATCAAATATACTCGCAAATACAACTCCTGATATGAGACGCGCTTCGGTTATGAATCCTCTCTATCCGACTGCCTGGATAGCAAATACGCCTCTTATATAAAGCAAAGGGGTTTGTAATCCCCCGAATGCGTATAATATCAGAATCTTAAGGGTTCTATAGACAAAACGCTCTATCTTATATCAAACATGTTCTCAAAGAAGCCATTTCACCTAACGATCATTACTCGACCGTATACACAACTAGTTTGTAATTGGCAGATAAGGATATAATGAATATATGCTTCAGTTGGTCTCTCCAAAATTAGATTTTGGTCATTAAAAGTACGACTGTAGAATAACCTACGTTGCATTTATTTCAACAATTAAGATAAGTTGTCTATGCCAAATAAAACTAAATTCAAATTATATATTTATTCCCTAGCCAATATAATAAAATTGAGATAAAATCTTAATGGTATAAAACTAAATAATGAGATTTAATAGTTTAAAAAACATATACTTGAGAAAAATGAAAACGCAGTGACTTCTAGAATATCGCTCCTTAGTTACGTTACCAATGAAGCTATCTCGTGATCTCAAGTCGTGGAAATAAACGTCCCTATATATTTAGCTGTCTCGACTCTAGTAAATCTAATAGTTATTCTTAAGTAATCCTCATTAATCAAAGTCACAAATTCGTATCCTGTTCGTAGACTAATATTTTTATTCTTTAATTGTGGAATAAAAAATTTGATTTTGAAATTTTTTGAGAATTTCCAATACAGATTTTTATATTAAAAGTAGTTGATTAAAGCTGAGCAAAAAATGAATTATATCCAAAGTAATAAATAATCCTAAGTAATAAATAAATATATTTTTTGGAATGAGAAAAAGTAAAAATGATTCGTAATAAGATTTTTATATTTCATCCAACCATGTTATGATGTTTGTGGTAAGTTAATACTCTCAAGAAACCTCTACGAATTTAATCGCTTTACAATAAAATAGTACATTTATTAAAAATTTCAAAAGTTTGAAATCAAAAAGTTTATAAGAATTGAACATGTATATTGTAGTAAATCTATAATAATTTGTTGACTAAATTTGAAGATTATTTATATGCACATAATTTTTGTTAGTTGTTTTATATAATTAACGCTATGTAATGAAAATTTTATATTGTAAAGATTTTGTACAATGAGCATACTTATTACATAGATTGCGAATAATATAATATAAATATTCTCGTTATATAACCATGTCACATAGATTTTTAACTAAGAGGAGAAGAATCGGGTCAGTGAATTTTGTTAGCTTTAAATTTTTGGAAGAAATTTGTGGAAAAATTCACTTGTCATAACCATCTTAACTTTGACATGCCATATCCATTTATTAAGCGTCAGTGAAAACTTCCACACTTCCGCTGGTGTAACAGCGTCCGAGATTTATAGCGTCGCCGAAACTAAGCCGCTCGTTATTACTGACACACTTATAACTTAATGGCATACTATCTTTCAAAAGATTTGCTTTATTTTTGACCTTCCTTAAAGTTAATTGCGATAACTGCTGCGATACTGATATAAACGTTATATTTTTAGGTCAAAATAACATCAACAGAAAATTTCTAAGCTAAAGTTGAGCCTTTGTGATTGTGTGGTCTAAGATTCTAAGAAAACGAAATTAACATGTAGGGGTGAAAAGTTTTTCATAACAATATTTTTTTATAATCGAATTGTTTTACGAGAGCATAGAAAATAAAGGCAACAATGAGATCATTGACCTTAAGTTTGGAAGGTATTTGGTTGACGTTTTACGAGTTTCAGTTTTAATTAAAATTAAATGTAAGGACTAATATGTATTTATTGAATATTTTTTTAAGAACAATATTGGAATTAATAATACTCTTTATGCTGCTGAAAAAGTATTTTCCCATCACATGTTCTCTGTGTTTTTATGAATCTCGTTGCTAAGTTTATATTTAGGGACTATTTGATTTATTTAATTTTTAAGAACTACAAGATAATCCGTGAAATAAAAATAAATATACGTGATAATTATCAACAATAATTTTTATTGATCCTATAAAGAATATAACGCAAAAGTAATCTATATGTATTGAATAGGGAAAGTTTTTATTTCATCTCAAAAGCATGGAAATAAACTTCTGAATTTCTAAGGTTTTATGGCTGAAAGGTTCATCCTTGAATCTACTTGGAGGAAAATTTTATGCCTCTTGGAGATATTTTGTAAGCCCTGTATTTTCTTATAGAGCCGGAGGAACGAAATTGTCGTATACCCTTATAAATGGTTTACGAGCTGTTTATTGGATATCATGTTATTCCCAGATATCTGAAGAAATACCTCATGAATTTTCAGTTCGTAATGAAATTTTTACAATCAGCCAACGCTTATAATGTCCAAAAATTATTAGTTAATATTAAATATATATATTCACATCCAAAGTCATTGTGGCTTCTATCCTTATTCGAGCAATTGAACATTATTCAATGAATTAAACACAAATTTAATTTCTTCATATTTTTCAGTTTCAATCAATTGATTTATATTCATTTATATATAAAATATAAAATTTAAGGCCTTTGTTCGTGTTAATTTTTGTCTCTGCCAAAATTATATCCAAATTACTGGTATATTCTAAATAATTGATATTGAAAATGCTTAACTTACTACATAATTCAGATAAAAATAATTCACATATTATTTACAATTTTCATAATGTTCCGATAATAATACGAAACATCTTTGTTCCTCTATAATTTTTGGTACCATTTCCTGGAAATCCTATTAAAATCTATTCAGTATTTCCAAGATAAACATTTAAAAAATAAATAAACATAAAGGCTGTTAGTACTTTATAAAATGCCATTAATAGATTATTAAAAACTAAATTAACTTAAAATTACAGTTATATATACGAATTGAATCAAAGTTTTAGAGAGTTAAAATAATAAATCTAATTTTAAAAATAACACTTTTACTTCCATTTTCTTTGATCAAATATAAACCTCCTTAAACTTTAACGAGCTATAAAAGTCGTAGCACCCTTTAACAACCTTTTATTTCACTGTTATAAATTGATAATCCTTAATAAAGCGGTTGTATTGAACTATAAAGTAGAAAATTTATTGAAGTCCAAATTAAACTGTATTTGTTGTTTGAAACGACAGAGCACTAGGGAAAAAAATTTAAATCTAGTCAACAACAAAATGGCGGATTGCATGTTATTCCAATATAGATGTCAAATGAAAGAGCTTGGTTTACAGCTTGTCTCTTAAGGACTATATTAAAAACCACTGTTCATTCTAAGTTGGTTGTTATCTTTCTATGACAATCGTACTTGGTTGTGAATATTATTTTTATATGCAGTTTTTATATTTTATGCGACACGGAACAAAGGGGAGAATATAAGCCAGCTCTTGTATTTTGAATACACAATTGTTACCTGGAACATTTTGTTATGGTTGTTGACTGTACGATATGATGTTTTCATTTATTCGTTGTTATTGAATATTCAGTGTTGTTTTAATCAATAATTCTGTATATAACATATACTGACTTAAAATTATTGTGTTTTTATAACTTGCCAGAAATTCGGTAATTATCAATGTCAAAAAGAGAGAATAGTTATACTAAATCTAATTTAAAAGTAGGAGTTGATCCTATTAGCTGATCCTAAAACCTATTTTATATTTTTCGCCAAATTTAAGACCCTTCTGGTGCTTATGTCGCTAATTTATCATTCTATTTAGCTTTTAAATTTGCAAAACACTGCTCTTTAAATATTTATATATCACCAATATTTATTTTAAGACTTGACGTGAAATTATTCATCTAAATAATTTTATAGTCGTTTAAATCAAGAATTCAATAATGTTATTAAAAGTGATTTCAAATATTATTTAATAAAATAAAAATATTAAAAATTCTATTTTGAATAGAATGATTATATAATTTAAATATTATAAAAGTAGCGGGACAGATATCATTATTTGTTTTAAAAACTTCTTCGTTGACAACCATTATTTTTTCTTGGTAATTTGTTTTTACACTTAATAAATAAATATATATATATATTTACTTTTGGTGTTCTTTTTTAATAAAATAGTTAAAAAATAAAACTTGTTTTATGCATTGTATTGTTTTAATTAATTATATTTAGAATAAGTTAACTTCGGTAAACACGAATCTCAACGGTATTGGTATGTTTGTTTCACTTAAAAAGTTTAACATCTTAAAACTTGATGGTTTTGTTATCATGGCAGTATATATGAGACGAAACCTCTTAGCATCCAATGGATTCACCGTGCGGGTGCCGGGTCCATCGCGTTGCAGGGAGAGGAGCTTCAACAGTGCCTAGGACTTGCGACCCCGGTGTAGGTTTAAGGGGCCCCTAACTAACGCGCGTTAAACGCTCACCTCCACTGTCCAAGCTCCTCTCCCTACCCAACCATATTTGAAAAGAACCTACTAGGGCTGCCTTCGAAGTACGTTCCAAGAACGATTTGATGTGAGTTCTGGACAGGCCCAAGTCTTTTAGTAGGTTGTAGAGAGATTTAGCAGTTATACCTCTCGCTCCCACTTCTACCGCGTATAAATCCACGACGAACCTATTTCGAGTGAGTTCGTTTGTGAGCTCGTAATATTTGTTGACCTTGATGGTATGGTCTTTGGGAATGTTGGTTTCCCAAGGAACCGTAAGCTCTATGCTAAAATAAAATTTTCGTAAAAAATTTTGAAGGAATATTTTGAAAAATTTGTCACGAAGTTTTATTTTGCCAATTTAATTTTGGATTGAAAGGGAAAATACTTTATATAAACAAAATATCGTTGTTCAGTATTATAATTAAAAATATACATAAATACATACTAGTAAATTTTTAAAATTTAAAATTATTGTGTCAAAGCCGCTATATTTTTATATTTAAGAATTTTCATCGCAATTAATTACTAGAATAATAATAAAAGTAGTTTAACTTACACCTTATTTTATTAATTATCTCCCAGTGAAGGTTCCGAACAAATCAGAACAGCTATTTTGCTGATTAGTCTGAAAAACAGGCAGATAAAAAGAGAGACAAAATTCAACTCAATATGGAATAATACTTTTCTGTCAATGAATATTTATGTAGTGTGGAAAATACCTTAGAGCTTGTGTTATTTATTTCAATTAAAATGATTTCTTTTGTCCCACAAAAAAGAGGACATACAATGATGTTTTACAATTAGTCAATGTTGAGCATTATCCTAAAGTATTAATCCTAATCGAAACTCAAATTAGAAATATAGAATTAAAAATTCATCACTATAAGCTGGTTTCCAACCTGCAACCTCTGTTAATAAAATATCGCTTGTCAGTTGTTTTCCCAATTAAGCAATCAGACCCTTACTCGAGTTGGTAAATCAAGCATTCTTTACATAAGCCATCATACAGGGACGGAGTAATCCAATAGGTTTCTTTATGAAAATTTTCATCAATATTTCGTAACTTTTGCGGTATAAAGGAAAAATTGTTACGATGGAATTTGGGATATAATATATTTAATTCTGTTTTTAAAAGTAAAGCAATAATCGGGTATTACGTAAAAAAGTTTGGAAAATTTAAAAAAGGCGAAAGCAAAACCAAAGCACACTGATTTCAGTTTTTAGACTTATTTTTTTTATGTATGAGCGATTATTTGTGATGAATATAATAAAATACTTTGGAAGAATATTTTTTATGTATTGTTTATTTACATGATATTTAAAATTTAAAAATTCTTTAAGCCATTAAATCACATAGGTGACTATTAACTACGTAGATACATAAAATATTTGTGTATATTTTGCATGTTGCATTTTATTGAACTCTGTGATTGCTTCAATAAATATTGCTAGCAATAAATTTTTCTTTGTTTATGTTCTTCAAATACGATATTCGAAAAAAAACTACATAAAACATAAAAGAGATTTTTTTTTTTGCTTTTAACACTACATTTCACATTTTGAGGAAATAAATTCCAAACAAAAGTACAAAGTGCCTTGGAAGCAGTATTCTTACCCTACTAAATTGTGTCAAATAAGTTTTGATTACAATTAGTATAAAAATATTTTCAGCTCTCAACATTATAATAATTAAATAAAATATGTTTTAAATCAAGTCTAACTACTATATCTCGGCTTTTGGAGATCAAGGATCGTAATTCTAAACCCGGTATTGTAAATGCTGTTTTAGCTCATCAATATAATGAATGCTTTCGGTAGAGAAGCCAATAAAATGCACCTAACGATTATATCTGCTCAACGATTTTCGAGAAGATATCTATTCGGTTAGCCTCTTATAGATGGCATCGATTCAACTCATCTTAATACTTATATACATTGCATAAATCATAAGGACACAAATATCATACAATAAAAAGGCATAATAGTTAAGTAATATAATATTTATTAAAGTAATTTCTTCAATAAAAAGAAATAGTCAATAACATTAAAAACTAAATGAACTAAGTAACTTAAATTTCAAAATGATTTTAATGCCAAAATATGTAACATTCATTTGCACAATCGACCCTTCCGACGATATTCTTTTTTTGGGATAGACGTTAAAAGTAATTAGTTCGATTAATTAATAAAGATGAAAAAATATATTGATATGCCAAGCAGGTAGGTGGTACAATGCATTTAATTAATTTAATATATCAATATTTTAATTTCTGTTAGAAACTCTAAAACAGCTTTGTGAGGAAATGAAACCATCTAACCGAATTTCATAAGTCAACACATATGTAGTAAACCTTTGAAGAGAATGTTACGAAGCCTCTTAATTTCAAAGCCAGTATATGAGTAATGAAATATGAGAGACAAATTTTCAAATATTTGCTAAAGAAATATGAAATACATAAAAGATTTTATATTTTATCTGCAGTAAACTTATCTAAAAATCAAAGCTATTATATGTGGTTCTTCTATACAAAAACATTTTAAAATAGTCGTCTGTGAAGCTAAGACGTAAAGACTTAAAAAATAATTTTATCTATCGGGTTGATGGCAAAGATTTCAAACGTTTCTTATCTGACTAGCAGAGAACAAGGTACAAGTCTAATCGGAGTATCCATAATCAGAGCAAAAAATATTTATACTATTATTTTCAGTCTAATGCTATACGTAATACTTTAAACACTTAAGATACCCATAAATATTAACCGTTTTCTGAAATTTAAATCCAATTTGTATCAGATAAAATGAAAATAAATAGAAAAACTCTGAGCACTATTACCAAGAGAGAAAATATATTAATGGGACTTCAGAGAAAAAAGCAACTAAAAGTAAAACCGATATTTCACTTAAAAAAACGGATAAGTGTAGAAAAATATCGTCTATGAAATAGAAAACTTTAGAAAGAAATTTAATTGTTATGTCTCTGGTACAATGGATGGAGAAAGCAAATAAATTGAACGAGCACTGAAAACTCATTCTATGACTTTAATCGTAACCTTTTTTTCATTTCACGATAAATTCTGAATCTATTGTTATACTGATAAAATCTAACTTTAATTTAAACAAAATACATTTTAAACTTAAAAAGTAAGTAATTAAAATTTTTGCTAGTATGAAAATAAATTAATGGATTTTCAATAAATAGTGAAACGCTTCCGATAATAAAATAGCTAAACATTGTCTAATAAAAATTTTATATCGATTTCTGTTTTAGTAATTAGCACATTAATTTCTGCACACAAAGCAGAGATTAGAACATGACAGTGACAAATAGACCATTAGAATGACGTACAATTTCCGGTTTCAATTAATATGCAGTCAAAGTTATAATTAAAATACATCTGGCAATAGTCCACAGCAATCACAATATAAGTACTTCATGCTTATAAGATATTGAAGGTTCAGCTTCAGCTTACTTATTTCGGTATTTTAATATAGGAGCAATCAGTACTTATATCTTTACAACTTTAACTGGTGGAAGGATATTTGCAAAGTTTTTTTAACAACAAAGAATGGGTGAATATAATATAAAGTATTATAGTGTTAATTCGAAAACCGTATCAACTTGGAGTAACAAACTCATGGCGTATAAAGTCGTAAGTGTATCAGTAATAACGACCAGCGTAGTTCCGGCGGCGGTACTATAAATCGTGAATACTGTCACGTCAGCGGAAACTAGGAAGCTTTCACTCTTACCAATTCGTAATAAATGGATAAGCTTAGTAGAGTAAAAAATTTATTTATAATATTATTTTTGTTTTTGACACTCAAATTTTGCTTTGTAGATAAAGTAATTGAGTGCATTTATGTATATATATATATTTTGTTTTTGTAACATAATTACATTTATCGATACTATTTTTTTTACATTATTATTTCTTTTCAGCACTTCGGTGTTTGAAACTTTTAGCAAAACTAGAAGTAAGTAAAAAACTCTACGTTCACAACTATGTAGGTCAAAGAGGAAGATATATCCACATATATTTTTTTCATTTCTATGTCCACAGACATACATTAGGTTTTATCTTTGGTCAGACTTTTATCAGTTACTTGCTCGTGTCATCAGTACATTTTCACTTAAATTATGAACAAATTTGAAAGTTGCGTTTATTTAATTACAAAACACGACAAAAAAAAAGTTTTTATTCTGTGAATTTTATCATTAATTAGTAATTGCTTGAAAATCTTAAATTCCAAAACAGGGAATAAGTGAATATTTAAATTAGATTCGAGTATATAAAAAGCTAGAATGATGTAGCGAAATATATTAATATTCAGAAACTTAATTATCAAAAAAATTAAGCATCTCATTGAATAAATACGAGTTATACATTGCGTTATATCTGATTTGTTATCTATATTTTTAATGAATTGTTATTGAAATACAATCCAGTTAAACCTGCAGTGAAAATTGTTGGACGATTTCATGTATTGCATATCTCGTGTAGTTCAAGTGTATGCCAATTTAGACGAATTCAATATTTGTATACCTATAAAGTTATTCAAAGCTATTTCGTATTTCGCTGAACAAAGATAAAGTTTAGTCCACTTCTTTACTTTCTGTAAGGTCTGGTATGTTCGGAATATTTCTGCATGGAGTACATGTATCTAACAATGCTTAGAGAGGACAAATTGTATATATTTGACACTATATTTAAGAATCAGTACTTTACTGGTTATTTTATAAGATTATCCAGGGTTATTGAAAAAGTTTTTTTTCTACTTAAATATTAGATTTTTTTTAGGTTAACATTAATTTTATTACATGTTATTTTGTAAACTTTAATAAAACATCATAAATTATTCGTGCCATTTCTATTCTTGGTGAAATATTAGCGTATTAATATAAACTTGTCTGCAATAGACTAAGGTCTATAAAAATATACACAAAGAGAGGGATCTCTTAGAATTCGTTTGAGGATAGCTCAACTGAGGGTCGTTAAGGAGATATTGGGCACCAACTTTTTCTTCACCCCCCTTTAACTAAGTAAGCTGATCCTTAGGAAAAATTCAAGAATGAACATTAAATTCAAGATAACACAATCACAGGTTAGTATTAGAATAATAAGAGTAGTTTTCTTAATAAATTATTATAATTTTTAATATGATAAAGAAGGTTTTCTTAATTTTTTTTTTATCATATTGTAGTTTATTTTTCGGAATTATTTTTATTCTGAATAAACTTGTAATTTTAGTTGTTTTTGAGCAACTTCGCTGATTTTATGGATTTTATAAGAGCTTTTGATGTAGTTTTAATTTTTTTTTACCAAGAGTCAAAAAAAGTGTGGAGATTTTTTATAACAACATATTTGCTGATTAGATTAAAGAAACGTGCGAAAGAAACAAAAAATGGTGTCGATTACATAATAAAAACTGCACAAAGAGATGGATGTTGTAATTCAAAGACGGACAAAGGAAATAAATGGAGTAGTTTTTAGTTTTAGACAAAATTATTTGGAAAATTAAGCTAAAATAATGATTACTTGTTCATTAAATGCTATTTTTAGTAATTTAAAGACATACAATAGTTATTCCGCCATTTGAAATTATAAAAGATAAATCTTGAAATTCAAATTTACCTATAACTTAGTAATGACACCGAAATTTTCAATGCTGAAACGTCGGTTTAGACTTGCGAAACTCCAGGGCTTTTGAAGTGCATTTCAACAAATTGTAGGTTTGAATAAATCTGTCCTTTTGGTAAATATGTTTTTAGAATAATTAACACCAAATATTTGCTCTTAAGGAAAATAAATTTTTTTTTTTTGCTTAAAGTTATGAAATTTATATATTATTGCAGCCTTAATATTGAAAAATTATAGGAAGAGGATGTCTTTGAGACGAATGCAGTTATACAATTTCCTGAAATATACTTTTAAATAACATAGATATTTTCTACGAAAAATCTTGTTCCAAATTAATGTCCTTTGAAACATCGAGATTTGTAAGTGGCAATTGGTTAGTAATCACATAAGTAGTTTATTTGGTAAAATTATTATGTTAAGAAAATATTTTCTATTTTTAAAACTAGAGCTAGCTTAAGGCATATTTTATTTTCTTCGTCTCATGCTGTTATGTTTGGCATAGAACTGACGAAAAAATTGTTTTCACTCTAGTGCGCCTCATAGTTACAGTTTTCACCTCTAAAATTATATATACTTTTTTAAAAGAATTCCAAGTACATAATATTAAAGAAACAAACATTAATTTGAGCAAAATCAGAACCTGCGGCTTCGAACTTATTTTACTAATTAAGCTGTGGTTGTCTGAGTTACGTTATAGATAATTTTTTTTATATTTTTCAACCATTGTATCGAGATAGAGTTTGTAAATATTAAAGCTAGATAAAACATGGTTACTAAGTATTTGCAACTTAGACTAAGACAGATAAAAAAGCTGACTGTTATTTGTATCTAAATATTATTTTTAACTACTTGCTATTTCTTTTCACTGACAGAATAAATAGATCCATGCGAAATTTCTTAAAATGCGATATAATATCGCTACCAGCATTACAGAATGGCAACAGTGCCTTAGTAAACTTTGAAGTTAAAAGTAAGTATCCGCCTTGTTGGCAATAACGACGATTGTATCTGTCACAGTATAGAGGTGAAGTGACGACAATAATTTGGAGGTACGAATTCTAACTTTGTAGTCAACTATGAACTTCTTATACAGTATTCAAATTACTATTAATATTCAAATAACTATTTAGAAATTAATTTGGAACAAACAACATATAAAAGCAAAAAGATAATAAAATATCCACTCAGGTTTCTATGTATAATAAAGAATCGAACTTTTTACAAAACAAAAAGAGTTATAAAAATAAAATTATTCGTATTTTAATGAACGTTTCAAATTATCATTTCATCTTAGTCAAATAAGCCTCATTCATTAAATTTTTGAGGGAAGCAGGTAGGTACATTATTTCTAGGTTAATAATATTTTACAAAAAGATTTTTTTTACATTTCTGTATTGATTTAAACATTTTTGTTGGAAAAAGCTACTTAAATATTAATTACTTTTTATTGAACAAACTGTTTACTGATAGCTATAAAGGAAAAACCCACATAATAGCTGTGGAATTTTATGATGAAATTTTTAGAATATCAGTATTGAATGGTTTTATAAATTATTACAAGAGTTTAACCAACGACTTGCAATTTTGTCCGTGGCCTAATCTTATCCTTTTTATTTTATGCTTTCTCTTTTGATGATATATATATTCACTCACTTCACCTTATATTCACTCTTTTCCATACAAGTTAACATTTAGAAATAGTCTCTCTAAACAAGTATTTATATAGGAATACTGTACTTAATTTGAATATATGTTTGTGTTTTAATTGAAAAAAAAAAACAAATTACGTACATTACTCATATATTTATAATGTTATATTAGTAGACATACCAAGACAAAGACAGATAATTAGTCGTGGTGGCCTGAAGGTTAAAGGCCCGCCTCTCATACGTTCGAAACCTGGCAACTACCAATGTGATCCTTTCCGAGTCATATGTACTTTCTAAGAGTATTTAGACATCACTGACAGACGGTGAAGGAAAACATAGTGAGGAAACCTGAACTTTATAATTTCAAATAATTTCATTTTATAAAATTGAAATCGCCAACCCGTCTTGAGCAAGCGTGTTGATTAATGCTCTAACCTTCTCCATGGGAGAAGAGGCCTTTGCTCAGCAGTGGGCTCCGATAGACTGATGATGATGATTAGTAGATAGTATTTAGTATTTAATTGTTTACGTTTCATATACATAGGTGATCTACGTATGTATATATAAATTTTCACTATTCCAATATATACATATATATATATTTGTTTGTGGTAAAGTCTATTTGTCTTCATTAGTACAAGTTAATTCACTTCAGCTGTTCCGTTTGTTTCTGATTACTTCAACATCATCAAATCTTGTTTAATTTATTTTTCTTTAATGAATTATTTATTGACTCCTTTCGTTATTAAGTACATTTCTAAATACACATTTGCCCCACAGCTTACATCCCATGAAGAAAATAAATACTTAAAATTTAAAGTTAAAGGGTGGAAAGAAATAGACTAGATAGTCTAGTGTAGTCAGGTATCTACCTGATGATAAATTTGGAAACATGACATTGGAACTTTTTATTTAAACAAGTTTTGCGTAGAATCAACAACCCATATTTTATTTTCCTTTTTATAACGAGGCATCTTTATTCCGATGATATAGAAATTTAAAAACAGATAAAGGAGTTTTAAATTTTTATTTCTTATATAAATTGCTTTAAAAACTTTAACGACGTTGCATTTGATATCTCCTCGCTGATATAAGGATAAAGAGTCACGGAACAGTTCTAGACCGACATAATATAAAAACCAATAATGATCCAGATAAGATGGCAATCTAAACCATTAGATTTTATGTAAATTAATAAACTAATTCACATTTTTTTTTTACTGCACATATATTAAAATAGTACACACATATTTGCACGTAATTTTTTATAAATATCTTCATACAAAATATTAAATAATAGGTTAAAAAATCGTATTGTAAGACTTTGCATTGATCATAAAGAGCTGTTAACCTAGTTATAATGGTTTTGCTGGTAGTTTACATTCAATTATTTGATGATGGATTTTGGCCTAAAAAAGGCTATTTATTTTTACACTTCATTTTTTATAAACTTTATACACATTTTTTCTGCTCCAATGGAATTTTATATTGTAATCCTTAAAAATAGGAGCGGTATGAAAGCAAAACAGAATTTACAGACATATTTGAACTAAGAGCCTTTGTTCTCTGCATTACTCTGTACGAGTCTTTATTTTAATTGATAATAACCAATATCAGGTATCTTAAGAATAGAATCCTATAGTTTAAATAGATTCCTAGAACCTTTCATAAAAATCAATTTTGTTGTTTAAATAAATATATATACAGCTTAAATACTAATTTAGCTAATAAATCCAAAGAATGGGAGTTTCCGATGCAATAAAAATTATTTATTACAACGAGCTGCCCTAACCGATTTGCTTTTTACGACTGAATATTTTCATGTTTCAGTACAATCGTGATATATGAAGGAATTTTCAGTTTATGTTATAGCTGTATAGTAATCTAAATTTGCTTTGTAATAATATTTATTTCTCCTCATGTAAACATTTATGTAAGTAATGTCCGAAAATTTATTGTGTTGAGTTCTTTTTTAATTAGACTTA
Source organism: Danaus plexippus (assembly GCF_018135715.1). Lineage (NCBI taxonomy): Eukaryota > Metazoa > Arthropoda > Insecta > Lepidoptera > Nymphalidae > Danaus > Danaus plexippus. The sequence goes on along the minus strand of NC_083551.1, from coordinate 5,524,164 downwards.
ATTTAAGGAAGCAAATAGTTATATGAATAGATGATAGTATAAATAATATTAAGATTTTTTTTTTGTAAAATTGTATCAGCTATACATTCTTGGCACTGTGCTGTTTTAAATTATATGCCGAAGTGGCCACCGTGACACACTTTTCCCTGGCGATTACGAAAAAAGGAACGAAAAGGGTTAAAAGGGGAAGACCCTGCTAAAAGCGTTACATTTTCCCCCAGAGCCTAGTTTAACCAAAGCCAAAAGGTAACTTTACATAAGTATAGCAAGAGGTATTATTTGTACTTTTGTATCGTTTGTCTTCATTACAAAACCTTAATTACATATCAATAAACATACAACTGTGTATACTAACAACGCTCTGGTAGTGCCTTGAGGTAGACTGTCACGTATTTTCATTTCATTTTCTTTTTTTAAAGTTAGCAAAATCGAAATATTTTATCATAGGAAAACTAAAAACGTTTTTATTGTTTACGTGAATAAACAATTGAGATAATGTCAACGATAAGGATATATTTACGTCTTATTTTCAACGTCTTAAATATTGAGATAGATGGCCAAATAAAAGTTTCATTTTATTTTCGATTTCCCTAGAGTATTAAAACAAAAGCGATTCTATATCAACGAAACTGTAATGATGGAAGACGACTATGAAAATGATATTTACATCCAAATTTTTATTAAGACGCTTAAGCTTGGTTATAAAAGTTTATTTTAATCGACGAAATCGTTTTTTTAAATTAGAACTAGATAGTGCATAGTTATCATTACATCAGATGATAAGTGAAGATGTAGCCGTTGATTTTAACTATACTTTATCAATAAAAGCCTAGTCGCTATTTTCGTATAGACCTTTATATTGCAAGTGAGTACATTACTAACTTTACACAAATAGATCCATCCATTCATCTTTCATAATTTTAACATAAATTTATGTTACAGCTATGCACAAAATATTTTATCGGTAGAGTTAAATTACAAAAACAGCTTAATGAAATTCACAAGCTGCCTCACATTATAACTTACCCATAAAGAGATTCCCAGCAAACCTCTCAAAGAAAACTTCGAACGCCAGTATCGAACGATGAAATACCAAAAAGCTATTTCAAATATTCTCTTTAACTTCGATAATATGAAATTAATAGTCTGACATATAATGTACACAGTTTATTTATGATTTATCGTTAGCTGTGATGCGCATATTGTGAATACGAACTTCAATTATTATAGCGAATGTTAAGTTATTCAGATGTTTAAAATTTGAACTTAATTTTTTTGTTTCAATATTACTTTTATTACGATACATGTATCTGCATATCAGAATAGAAGCAAATGTTTTGAGTTACAATGGCTAAACTTATTATAACTTACATCTTGGAATTATTACATTCTAGGAGTTGCTTTTTTTCGATGGGTTTGTGATTGCCGGTCTATAGCTGATATGCACCAACACACAGTTGGAGTACACATTATTATCGTCATTGTCTTCAGTCTATCTAATGCGGTAAGCCATCCATCATCCAGGTTCACTCGTAAACGGAGCGGTTCCACTCTTTATCATATATTTATTTTTTAAACTTATGAATTGCCGACACACGTTTAACAATTGTTGAACATGGTTTGTCAATAATGAAAATTAAATATTTTATTCATGTTTAAAATATGAAATGAGTTGCTTCACTTGGTATTTTAACTATTAAATTATTTTTATATATTTAACTTTGCATTGTTAAAAGGTCGTTTAAATATCTCTATCTGATTTTTTCTTTTATGTAGAATTCTTTTTAAACTGTCAATTCTGTTCTCAATTTATCATTACTTCTTTTTCATAGAAGCAAGTAAATAAATTTCTTTAGTAAATAAATATAAAGATCAATTCTCAATTCTTCGACTTCCTCAAGAAAAATAATTGAAATTTTGAACTTTATACCGTTTTATAAAAGTTCTTTTTAAAGTAACTTCAATTCATTAAGTTCAAGAAAATACCTGCGACTAAAGAGGACAAAGAAAAATACCTTGGTTTCAAGTTTCGACTTACTATGCGCTCTTTTTTGAGAAATACTCTTTTTAAAGCTTAGAGTGTAAAGTTCTTAGATATCATAATATTAATTATCCGAGAAAATAAGGTAAAGGTAAGGAAGGACATACTAATTTTGCAAGTATGGTTTCGTATTATGATCGTTAAGATGAAAATGTAATATTAAATTACTCCTTCACGTTACTTTAAGTTTTGTCATGCTTCATATGTGTATCCTATTTTTAATTTCCTCTATGGGTTTACTTCTAAGGTATAAGATTTTAGGTAGAAGATCATCATCATCATCATCATCCTATCGGAGCCCATTGCCGAGCAAAGGCCTTTTCAAGATTTCAATCTTATAATTTGAAATTATAAGACCAGGTTTCCTCACGATGTTTTCTTTCACCGTCCGTCAGTAGTGTCTAAAGTGTCTAAACACTCTTAGAAAGTACATATGACTCGGAAAAGATCACATTTCATCACATCACATCACATAGGTATAAGAGATAAGACATCAAATAAACATTTTATCAAACCATAAAACTTTTGAGAATTTAACGTTATACTCATAGGAAAAATAGTACAGTAACTGTTTTGTAAATGAAATTTGAGGCCGTCGATGGTTTAAAATCCTCGTCTGGAAGCGAAATAACTATTACTTGTTTTATGTATGGCAGTTTTAATTGAATTTCCTAACAAGAAGAGTTCTAATGCCATTGGCCATTCCTTGTTTTCCATTATGTCACGATTTGTTCTATTTTTGTCATGTTTAAGGGATTTTTGAGAAGTAAAATATACTTGAATGAAAATTCTGTGACTTTGTGTATTTAAAAACCTTCACCAATGGAATTTCGATTTTTTCTATTTTTTATCCTATCATTATTATTAACGACATTATTAAAGTAAGAACAATCACGATATGTCTTCTATTTGGAATTAAAGACCGGAATCCTTATTCTAAAATCAGCAAAAACTCACCATAACATCAGCACATAGTAAAGGAATTTGGACTAATGTATTTTAGTTGAAAAGTTATCTATACATATTATAAAAAAACGTATATTACTATGATTAGTGTTCTTTTTAATACACAAATTTTTAAGTCAGTCAACTGCTATTTTAAATTAGTCTGCAAAATATTATATTAGCTACAAAGTGCAGATGAATGGTAAATTTATGTTTATAAAATATACCCACTCTCTTGCCTTTAGTCTTTCTCTCTCACTCTATGTCTCTATCTCTCTCTCTAGTCTAGTCTCCCTTCTCTTGCCGCTCTATAGACCAATAAATCACATTTGTTTTTTTGACGGAAATGAAGACTTTATGCCCTATAACTTTTATCTGCGCGCCGGGGTACTGCTTTTAGCGTCTTTGTCACTTTAAAAAAACCAAAACTTTTTTTCACTGCTTTCTTTTAATAATACAAATTTTGACACTGGTGTGGCCATTATTTTATATTAAAATAGTATTTGACGATGACTGACAACTGTGTGACTGGAAGACGACTTTCTTATTTGAACACTTCATTGAGGCTTCACAACAATCATATACTACCTCGCTTACCTGACTACGGTTCTGCTATGACAGATGTTCATATTTATAATAAATAAGTATTAATTAAATAGGAATTTGTGGTATTATAAATATAATGGGAATATAAATATAATAGGAATTTGTAGTTTATCAAACCGAAAGTAGTAGTTGTCCATTGTGTGTTCACACACTGCTACTTCGATGCGCGCCTATTTTTTATCTCTGAGATGTGTTCTTTCACCCTTGTACCGATGCTCCTCTTCGTTTGTCCAATGTATGATAAGCCACAATCACAATCGAGTTTGTATACACCCGCTTGTTGCAAAGGAATGGTACTTTTGATCGGTCTCAAGAATTGGCTCACTTTCTTATGTGGTTTGTAAATAATCTTGATCGAAACCTTCCTCAAGATGTTGCCTATTCTGTCAGTAACTCCCTTCACATATGATAATATTGAAGGTTGTCGATCAACTGTGGGTGGCTTCAAATGGTTCTGACGATGCTGGCGAGGCAAGGGTAGGTTGTTGGTGGTGAGAGCATGGGTTACATGCTGCAGCTCGACCTCTAGGTGGTCAGCATCACAAAGGTAACTGGATAGGATGGTGGTATGAGTTTTCATTGAGATACCTATCCGTATGTGTGGGTTTCCTATAAACAGTGTGTCCCAAAGAATTGTCCGGGTTCCTAATGACAAGTATATCAAGGAAAGCTAAAGAATTTTTTGCCTCTAATTCTATAGTGATCTGAATCTTGCTATTGATAGAATTAAGGTGGTTAAGAAAAGCTTGTTTTATTTTTATTTAATATTGTGAAGGTGTCATCTACATACCGTTTATATATTAAAGGTTTTCTTGGAGGAGAGCAAAGGGCTCGCGGCTCGAAGTCCTCCATGAATATATTGGCGACAACGGGGGAGACCGGTGAACCCATTGCAACTCCATCTACTGGTATGTAGAATTCATCCTTCCACATGAGGTAGCCAGATGTTAGGCAATGCTTTAAAAGGTCTGCATATTCAATTACTTTATTTATAACTTGCAATCCTTTTCTAAAGCGATTCTCTTATTTTATGTTACATAGTGTAATGAGTTGTTTGACATGTATGCTATCTTAATGTTTTTTGATTGCATAACTAATTTATCGAGACAAATTTCTGGTTGACAAAGCTGTTTAGAAAAATAATTAATATAAGATAACGTAGTATATTTTTAGTAAAACTAGTATTCTTCAAAATAACTTCTTAATTAAGTTATTTGGGCAGTAAGTTCATTTTATAGGCAGATAATTAATCATACTCATACCCCATTGTCACTGGCATATGTCCAGGTCTTACATCGTTTATTCTGCACGCTAACTATGTTACAAGCTAATTATATTCCATTTTATGACAAAAACAAATCAAATTCTTTGGTCGCTAAAGAAACGCTACTTAATAGCAAGAAAAAACGGAGAGAAGGAAAATGAGACTTCCTTGAAGCATTTTTTATTTTAAGATTATATAGTTAATACTAAAGATGGAAATTTAACGGGACCATGTAATTATAATCCCACATAATAGCCAGTTTCACTGTTCCAGAAGGAGATCAAATATCTTGATATTGTTAGAACTCCCGACCCCAACAGAGTTTGCTATCGGGTCGACTAATCCGATTGCCAACCAGCACGATGGAGCTACCTTGGGATCATTCACAGTAGATGGCTGACTGAACCACTGTGGATGGTTGACCCACTAAATGAAGAAAACCAGAGGATTACCTATGTTCGGATCCTGCTACTAAATATAATGACTTTACATCAGTTCAAGTGTAAAAAATGCATTATTTAAGTTCCATTTACTACATTTTCGAGCATTATTTTACAATTGGTTAATTTGTATGTTTAAAAATCCAATAATATCCTTATGATGTGCTGAAGTCTCCGAAGTAACGGTGACTCTAATTCAATTGAAAAACATAAAATAGAACTACATCAAAATTTCTATTAGTTACATTTGCACCACTGGTTTCTTTCATATCTCAAACTAACTGAGATTACTGTTTATTGTAGAAAATTTGTACAATGATCGTTCTCTTGATGTTTTTCACATATCAGAAACATGGTATCGTACAAACCTCAATGTTAACCACTTAATTTTTGATAGATTAATTTGTCACCAACTGTTTCAAAACACTTTTATTGCGAAAAGGATAGTAAATTATATTATATTTTATATGTCAGTGATAGAAACTTTATGCTTTTATATATTTCTTTATTAACACTCTCAAATAAAATAACATTAAACCAAAAGAAATTAAACTACAAGAGTTTTCATTATCGTCTATTATTGTTTGAGTGGGATGCCTTAGTGGAATGGGATCAATTTCTGCTTCAGCTTTATTATAGTTTAGTTTAGTTCGTTAAATGTTTGTTTTATCCTTTCAAAACGTGTACAGCATATTGACCCAATGTCACATACTGAAACCTGTTCTATGTATATATTCGAATAAATATGGACGAAATGTATTTTTTATCAGTGTAATAATTAAATCGTCCTAGAAAGTATATCAGTTTTAGAATATAAAATATGTGACAAGTTTGGAATATTTCAACCCAAAATGAAATTTATAAAAACAAGAGTACAACCAACTTTATGAATAATATTCATTTATAAAAGTGACCAATGACTTATTAAATAAAATAATTTTAGACATTTTTATTCTGTACCTGCCCATAGTCGAAATTCGAAAAAAATACGCATACATTTGTCGAGCAAAACAATTACGTTAAAAGTTAAAAACCTTATGATCATCTTTGTCATACCAGTTTATATATCATAATGAATACACAAAATATTAATTGAAATTATTATATTATGACTTAGAAAAACTATGATTTCTTTTTGGAATTGGCATTAATATTTGACTGACTTATTGAAACTGTCTAACTGTTTAACATTATTTTCTAATTTACATTTGCAATTTATGTGTATTATTTGAAATTAGTGGGACTTGGAATTTATTTTTAATTATTACTGGTACTATTTGAGTAAGATGACATAAATATTTAAATTATAATCGAATGAATGGAGTAGGATTCACTGCTGTTATTTTTCAGCAATATTTGGTTGTGCCATAAATATTTTCGTGTCATGACTCGATTCAGTGATGTATTATAGTATATTTTTACAAATTTAACAGCAAGGATCTATGGCCCGTTAAGTTGTATGTAGAATTATAAAAAAACGAATAAAATTTTTCCTTTTTATAATGTGTAGGATCAAATAGGTTGAGAAAATTGGACACTATCAACTTAAAAAAAACTAAAGATAAAACATAAACAAAACCTAAGATTTGCCCTTAATGAACTTGTGCCACTTATATTTTTAATTGATCTATGGTGAGATGGGGAATAATTTCCGCAACGTTGTGCCTATTATAACTTTACAAATTTCAACAGCTGCACGTCTCATCATTAAAGTTTTAGTCTCGTAATAAAACTTAAAATGACTGATAAATTAATTACTGTCAATTTATTTAAATGTTAAAGATGTTTTTAATAAAAAAATAAGCATGCAACGTTTCAAAAACAACTTAAAATAATTTTTCCTTAAGTTTCAATATTTCAATTATATTTAACATTGAAAAATAATTCCATAAGATAAATAGAAATGAAATAAAAAATGCTTATTGTGCAGGATATATTTGAGTAACCTGGCTCTTAATATATGGTTTATCTTAATGACAAAAACAGATGATAGATTATATATTTTTAAATCTTTTTAATTTATATATATATAATTACAGACACTCATTTCACTCAAAAAGTGTAAATATAAATTAATGTCTTTATCTAATTATTCAAAATATTGTTTAAGTATCATTAAGTAAAATTAAAAATCAAAAAGAGTTTTTTTTATCGTCACCTTGGGTACTCACACAATGCTGGTCATAAGCCTCCCCAAGCTCTGTCAAATCTCCACATCTTTTACCTTCTAAAACCACACAGATTTCGCGGAACTTAACAGGTCTTCGGAACGTAGAGTGGGCGTAATACTTTCACTTGAAAATACTTGAACGGCGTTCAAGGAAATTTCAAGGAAGGGTTCAAGGAAACCCAGCCCACTGTTATCTCACTACAACAACTTTTAGGGCTATGATGCCTTTATTCATAACTAAAACAATTTCAGTATACTATCAATTTCTGGAACTTTTAGTCAGACTTAGTTTAAAAGATAAATTGTAGCTTTATAAAATCTCCTTATAATTTGCATATATCCGATGTAACTATATATTGTACATTATATTTTTACAATCAAAAATAAGAAAATAACAATTAATTTTAAAACTGGAAAATTATAAAATTATTGTCATAACCATAACAAGATCGATAAATGATTTCTTATTATTAAACATTTATTAAAGATAAGACAAGGCAGAGTGGCAGACACGCTTAGCACAACCCACGGCCGGTCACGCCGCTATAGCGGCCGTAAGGCCTGTTCTCGAGGGGTGGCTCAATAGGAGCCACGGCGCCCTCAGCTTCCGGCTGACGCTGGTACTCACCGGACACGGGTGTTTCGGGAAGTACCTTTGTCGTATAGGCCGGGAGCAGACGTCCCAGTGCCACCATTGCGGTGACGGCCGCAATGATACGGCGCTGCATACATTGGCGGAGTGCCCAGCTTGGGCCGAGCAGCGCCGTGACTTGGTCGCGGCTATAGGTGATGTGGGAAATCTCTCGCTTCCGACTGTAGTGTCTGCTATGGTAGGGAGCGAGTCAGGGTGGTGTGCCGTCGCCACCTTTTGCGAGGCTGTGATGCTCGCAAAGGAGGCGGCGGAAAGAGAGAGAGAGGCTGCCTTCTCTCTCCCCTCCCGCAGCAGACGCATTGGGCGCCGAAGGGTGGCCGAATTCCGGCCACCGTAGAGCGCGGCCTGTGGACGGCAGACTCGGGGCATCGTGTCGTCCGAACAGTTGCAGGCTTCGAGGCGGCGGCGTGTGTTCCGCGCGCGCCTCATAGTTGAGTCCTGTGGCCGAGTGACGGCCGCAGAGTGGCTGACGGGGCCCACCTAACCATCTGGTGGGTCAATACTTGTCGGGGGGGTGGCGACGAATGCTTTGGCGATACCCGCCCCTTTGACATACGGGTACATGAGGAACACGGGTTGGTTTTTAGTCAGTAAGAGTCTGACAGACGGGGCTCCATGAGGATTTTCCAACCCGACACCAAAAAATATAAAGTTACTTTCTTCAGACCATTTTTCTCCTATATCATTATTTCCGTTCCGTTTCCGTCTACAGCATCATCAGACTTACAACGTCATTAAATACGTCTAGGATTTTAGGTAGGTATATTATATTAATTTGAAAATTAGTAATTGAAATAATCTGTCTAATATTTTACTCCTCGGAGCAACTGATTTTGTTTAGGTGTTTATGTTAATAAAATAAAAAAAAATCAGAAAAATTATAATCGTTTAATTGATTTTTAAAAAAAATACTCTATATATTTTTTTATTGTAATTTGTTGTAATATTTGTTTACACATCGCCTTGTTCTGTTAAGCTCGAGTGGCAACTTCCTAGTATTAAGTGCTCCTCATAGAGAGTTGTCTATCCCTGTCTATTTTACTGGAGGGCTTTACAACAAGTCTCTTAAGCGATCTTCGTGAATATGTCGGGTCCGAAATTGCTTAACAATTTCTTTGCAAGTTTGAAGTTTGAAGCACATATGTGTTAATTTGTTTTGTCTCAGCGTCTAGCTAATTAGTCTCACTTAAATTTATTTTGTTTTCTTTAGATGTCGTTCTGAAATGTTTTTGTTATATTTATTTATAAGTATAGGGTTTTCCATTAAGGGCGCTTGATCTTTGAAATGCAAAAAAAATACATGTAGGAAAGATATTTGCGAAATTTTTTTTTTATTTGGAAGGTCTATCGACCCCATTATGTATGGAATATGATATCATTCAAATGACCGCCACGGCTTCGGTTGGTGGCGCGCACACGAAAGGTCCAATTTTCGATGACTCTGGCGCACAAATCGGGCTGTATTTGATCGATGGCGTGGCGTATGTTGACTTTAAGGGCATCGGTGGTTTGCGGCTTGTTGGCATAGACCTGCGACTTAAGAAAACCCCACAAGAAAAAGTCCAGCGGGTTCAAATCGCACGATCTCGGTGGCCAGTTCACGTCGCCTCCGCGCGAGATGACCATGTCCAGAAATTGCTCGTGCAGAACTTCCATCGTAGCGTGTGCTGTGTGGCACGTAGCGCCGTCCTGTTGAAACCACATGTTGTCCAGATCCATATTCTCGATTTCAGGCCAAAAGAAGTTGGTTATCATCGACCGGTATCGCTCACCATTGACGGTGACGGCCACACCATTATCGTTTTCGAAAAAATACGGACCAATCACGCCTCCGGCCCAAAATCCGCACCAAACAGTCACTTTCTGCGGGTGCATTGCCACTTGGTGAACCTCGTGTGGATTGGTCTCGTCCCAAATACGGCAATTTTGCTTGTTGACATAGCCATTCATCCAAAAATGCGCCTCGTCGCTGAAGATGATTTTTTTGCCAAAATCGGCGTCAACTTCCAACTGCTCTAATGCCCAGTCAGCGAACACACGGCGCTGTCTATGGTCATTAACCTTGAGCTCTTGGGTCAGCTGGATCTTGTACGGGTGCAGGCTCAAGTCACAACGCAAAATTCGCCAAGTTGTCGTCTGCGAAAGGCCGAGTTCCTGTGCGCGACGCGGAATTGACTGCCGCGGGTTTTCGAGGACACTGTCGCGCACAGCGGCGATATTCTCGGCAGATCTCGCGTTACGTTGACGCACGGGAACCGGCTGATTGTTAACTGACCCGGTTGACTCGAATTTGTCCACCAATCGACGGATAGTCGACTCGGCAGGACGATCATCGCGACCGTAAAACGGGCGAAGTGCGCGGAACGTTGCTCGAACTGAAGACCCATTTTCATAAAACAATTTTATGATTTGCACGTGCTGCTCGACACTGTAACCTGCCATGGTGGTTTGGGAGGACGGAATGAATATAACACACTGCATTTGACAGCTGTCACTCAAACAACATGGCCGCAATCAGCTGTCAAAGTTCAAGCGTCCCTATTGGAAAACCCCTTATATAAGTAACAAATAAATAAATGTTTTGTTTTATGCCTAATTATAATGTTGTTGTTACTAAGGATATATTAATTCTTTTAAAATTAACAATGTAGGAAACATGATTTTGACTATGTTTTAATAGCCTATGATTGTATATACTTTTATATAGTTACTCAGTATTTACGTCTTTTTAAAATTTATTTTTAATTCAATTTCATTACTTATTTAACATCGCAACTAACACAGATAGACACAATTTTGAGGATTTGGCCATTCGTGAATAACTTTTTAAGTTGCTAGAATTACTTTAAATAGATAGTAAAGATGCATAAAGAATTTGAAATAGTTAACTTAAAATAAATAATTTTATGAGGTCACATATACAAAAGTTTGGTAAAATGTATGAGAGTGTCAGACACTTTCATCTCATCTTTCAGTGTTCATGGTTGGTGTACAGTAACTAAGTCTTTTGATTAAATGTAACAAAACAAACGGTATGTAATAAACGAAATATAATGCATTAATAGAACCTATAAATGATAAGGTCTTCTTCGGTTAAATTATTAGGTCTTTTTAAAGTAAATTTTGATATAACTAGCTTCTGACGAATTGGACATTTTTTGAAGTTTTAAGTCTATGTTGAAACATTTCCATGCATATTATAACCAATAGCGTAAGTCTAAATTGTAATGTAATAATATAATATAATTGTAATTGTATTAAATTTTCTAGATTTGTTTTGCAAGATTTTCTGATCTTTTTTTAATACTTTTATATAAATGAGGAATTAATTTCGTTGATTGCTTTCACAGAAATGCAGAATTAATTTATTCTTCGTGGTAGAAATTTGATTAGTTCAGAAAAGTCAGTATTTAGTTTAAATAGAAATCTATTGCACCATTGGTTATTTTATTTTAATATTTGGTATTTTCTTATCTTACATTCAAAACTGACTTTGACCGAGTCATTTATATGTTTTCTTTTGTATCTAAACTATCGTTGTCACGTAAATATCCTATTATAGTGTAATGTTGCACAGTCTTTAACATTTAATGATATAAAGTATTTTGTTTATCAATTCGAATACTTATTTATATTGAAAGGGATTATTTTAAGGTCACATTATATGCGACTTTTTAAATGCTGTGTAGGAAATATTTTACGTTCATTCTAAGCGTAAGACATATTATACGCGACATACCGGAGAAGGGTCAAAAGACGAAGATAAGTGGAGCGGCAATTTTGTTGTGGGTGTAGAAATTCTTAGCATTTTAGAGAAAAACTATTGAATAAAAGTCAAATGAGAAGGGTTGCTTGCTATGTTCTATATTTGAGGACAAAAAACTGTGTTTGATTAATATTCTGAGCCTTGGATAAAAGTTTTTCTATCTGGATATTAATATATACTGCAAATATTGTGACTCTATTACAATCTTTCCAACAAACCTGAGACCAGTGTCATGTATAAATATAACTTTAATAAAGGAATTTAAGTTGACATAAATATTTACATAATTGTAGGTGGTAAAGCCTAGCTGTGGTCAAGTTAAAACAGCTTGAACATGGGCCGGCTCGACCGGGGAAGTACCACCCTCTCACAGAAAATCGGCGTGAAGCAGCCAATAGTGGCTGCGTTTCGTCCGATGAGTGAAAAAATCTTTATTTAAACTATATCTAGTTGTCACTAATGTAGTCTAGTTTCCTTTTGCTCGCTACAAGTAGTACTTATTTTGATTGAATCAGTGTATCCACTATTTGTAACGACTTAGCTTTTTTATCCCGACCCCACTCCAAATAAACGCTGAATCGTAATACATAGTGGGTTGTTAGCAAATTTAAACACAATGGTAACAGTGAACTTGGCCATTACTTTAAAGAAAAATGTCTAAGGATTAATAGTTCATCCCCGAAAAACTATATCTTAAATGCATATCTTATTACTTTTTTCAACCATAATACTCTTTTGAAATTGCCGCAGTAAAATTTAAAAAATGGCTTGTATTTAATTTTGTTTTAAACAGCGCTGTCACAAACGACAAACTCGAGTCGAAATTAATATATAAATTATTAAGGACTACAATATCTTTTTGTGTAAAAACATTAATTTAAGGTTTGTTTAGTTCTAATTAATATTTTTCCTTTTATTTCTTCCCGTAACATGTATGTTCATATAACAAATCATAATTGAAGCCTAGTTTATTTTTCTATTATAAATTGGAAAATAAATAATCTAATAGCGTAGCACTAAAAAAACCGCAAAATTGAGTAGTGGCTGTACACTGCGAGACCTTTTTTATGAAAAGGACAATTGAACGACATTTCAACGACCCCGACTAATGAAAGGGCCTGCCCCTACTAATCTTTATTAAGCTGTGTGTGTGTGAGATCCCATATCGGAGGAGGAAGGACAAGAATTTACTAAATGTACCTTTATATTTTGGTAATTCTGCATTATTATTATTATTATGTAAATAATTATGATAAAGATTTAAAATCTTAATAGGAGATATTTATTCAAGATAGTGGAATGTTAAGGAATGTTAAATATGCTCTGAACTGAAAGAATCCCGTGACTTTGATTGCTTATGTGTTACATTTACTTTCTAATCCAATTTTCAGATTTTGTTCAGTTGAATGTAGATAATGTTATAGGAGGAATTGAAATGAATAAAACTCGCGAAAGTCTTAGATCTCATTATATTATAGATGGAAATTTCTCACATATATTTGTTGCAGAATTATAATTTTTTTTCATCGTTTTTCTTTTAATGTTAATTTCTTGAGTAATTCGGGCACTTTAATCTTTACAATGTTAATTTTTTTTTACGAAATTACTTAAATTTCAATGAAACTAAAAAAACTCCAGCTTTTTAATTAGCTGTCAATATTTGTGCAATATAAAGAACAAACTTTTAATAACTACAAATGCAAGAAAATGAAAAAAATCATATGAGTATTAAAATTATTAGATTAGGTACATTTTTTTTATAAAAAGGTATATTCAGTATAATTTCGTATACAGAGTATTAGTAGATAGTAGAACAATAGTCAGTTAATAGTAGGTACAATACATTTGTAAGAGAATTTCGTCAAAAAATAATATTAATCTTAAATATTCTATTAATCTTAAATATTCTAGTTATAAGCAATCTTTATTTTTTCTGTATAACAAACAAATTAAAATTTTCATTTTTTAAAATTATATTTTACTTTTCTTTTTTCCAAGCTGCCGCCCTCGTTATTACCTAAATTGCAGACGCAGTCGAGATCAAGTTGAGATAAAAACTCACGAGGTTTGCGTTATCTTTGAAGATCAGTTTAACTTTGATTAAATTGAGTTAGAAATTAAACCTATTTTCATAACAAATCTAATTAAAACTATTGATTTCAATTATATTATAATCTTAATTAAGGTTTTGAGCTATACAAGATAATGAGATCTAAGATTTTCGCGTGTATTAATTTCAACAAAACTAATATTTTCGGATTACTACACGGTATTTAATTATTTTAAAAATACATACTCCCGACGTGTCGGTTACATTGAAGCAACTGTGATCACGGCAGACAAGATGAGAATATCTGTCAGTTGTCAGTCTTTTATCATCTACAACCAATGTTTCGCTAATTTTCTGGCGCACCGCTCAGAATCGATCAATAGGTTTTGTGAGAAAAGGCTCTAGGGCTATAAAATCAAAACGTAAAGATCTATGCAATCCTTGAAGCGGTTTCAAAAGTGAACTATAATGATGGATACGTTAAAGAAGCAATATAAAATCTCAGAGGACATTTGTGAGTCAGCGTTCGGACCTGACATTTTTTGTGTATTCGCGAACTGTAAGCGCGTTGTGTTAATAGAACTTACGGTTCCTTAGGAAACCAACATCCATAAAAAACACACCATCAAGGTCAATAAGTATTATAAACTCACTAACGAACTCACTAGGAATAGGTTCGAAGTAGATTTGTACGCGGTAGAAGTGTGAACGAGAGGTATAAAGAAAGATAAATATCTTTCCAACCTACTAAAATGCTTGGGCCTGTCAGGAACTAACATAATTCGTTCTTGGAACGTACTTCAAAAACAGCCCTAGTAGGTTCGTTTTAAATTTGGTTAGATAGAGAGAGAAGATTAGACAGTGGAGGTGAGCGTTTAAAGCGCGTACATAGGGGCTCCTTAAACCTACAGCTGGGTCGCAAGTCCCAGGCACTGTTAAAGCTCCTCTCCCTGCAACGCGATGGACCTGGGACCCGCACGGAAAATCCACTGAATGCTAAAAATTTTTATGATTATTTAGTTTACAAAAAGTTTTCACATGATTATAATGTGTTGTCATAAAAAAATTGCCTTAATTTGTTTTTTTTTATAATTTTAATAGCAGTCTTTTATAATTGTATTTTTTTATAAAGTACTGAAGTAAACAGCGTTTGGAAGTAATTTTCACATCATTATGACTAACTGACATTAGATTCGTTAGTAATTATATTAGTAGGTTAAATTTCACACCACTCAAAAGCAGCTTTGTATTATTAGAGACTATCTTTTGTAAATAAGAAATGAAAATAGGAAGAGATATCCTGCAATATCCTGGAGAGGAACTTGTTCATCTTAATTTTCAAACCCTTTATTGTTTAATGAGATCTAAGACTTTCGCGGGTATTTATTAAAATAAAACTAATATTTTTCAGATTTACTAAGCGCATTTTCTTATTTTAAAAAAACGACATACTGCCGACGTTTCGGTAAAATAATAAAATATGCGTTGTAAATCCAAAAAAATATTATTTATATTTAAATGAATACTCGCGAAAGTTTTAGATCTCATTATACTATTTAATTGTCGATGACATTGATGAGATCAATAAAAAAGCGAATGAACGCAAATTATCAATCAAATTAGTAATTTTTACATTACATACATCTCAACTTGCGTCGTGAGAAGAATTGTGAATGCGTTGTTTATATCTGAAGATAAAATTTGGAAACGTTAAGTACTTGTACATATCAATATGAACCAAATATTGATTTAATGATTCATACGGTGTATGGAGGCATATCCGAACACCTTGCGGGTTAATCTTTCATACAATCTTTAATTGTACAGCTACAAAAACTAAGCTTTCATATTATCAAAATCCGCTCAGTAACGAAGACAAAAAAAGGACAACCTATATGAAGTTATCTTCTTAAAAATTTTATATGATGCAGTAAAAAATTATAAATATAAAATTTTACTAATAAATTCTATTTAACGAATTCACAATCAATCGTTTAATTCAATAGCCCTTAAGGCTATAACTTTGTTTATTTAAATTCGAAGTGTTCGAAGAATTTGAATTTGAAATCTTTATTACCAGGTCTAATGCGGAATTGAAAAGGATTATCCTGTTTCATAATTTGAATATAAAGCAGGGGAAGTTGGAAGAATTAAAATATTTGATAAGGAACACTAATATAACATATTAATTAAAAATCTAGCAAAAATTATAACAAAAATAATATATGTATTTAAATTTCTTTGTGAAATATGAATTCTGTTTGAAGTAACAATTTGTCTCATTACAAAAAATGTTTTACAAGATTGTTATTTGTTACACAACCGGTAACATTAGAACCGTTGTCCCGTCAATTGATTACAATCATTTTCTATATTTTGCTGTCATAATACTTATAGTGAATAAAAGAAATACCAAATCAAGAGGAAGTATTAATAGATTGAAAACAAATAATTCTGGATTTGAAATTAAAAGCTTTTAGAAAAATCTATTGAAGTTATATTAGAACTTTTCACGTATACGGAGGAAAAACTAAGAGAGATACCTCCTTTTTTAATGATTATATTGTAAGAGTGAATATGTTTTAAATATAACTATGAATGCCTAAATGACTTACAAGTATTCGTCAGCATTAAAATTTTTTTAATAAGTAAAATAACAACTGTTTGTAACAGCTGTTTTTATTTGTGAGTTATAAATAATACATTATGATGTATTATTCATTATTCATAATGTACACAAAATACTAAACTTTATTGAAATTTTTACATTTATTTATTCTTATATATTATAAAGAAATCCGACACTTAAATATATTTCATTTTTAAATACATAATTACTAAAAATAGTTTACTAATTCGACTAACAGCTGTCATGATTGGCCGTATCTATTTAACTTATTTATGTTTCTCATTAAAACTTTGTACTAATAACAACATTTTTAAAAGTAATATAAATACCATGGGCAACAGCAGAGAAAAACTTTAAAAATGTAGCATCACTGTCGTCTCAAAGCTGGACTCGAAGATAAATATTAGATAGACGCTGGTGTAACTGGTTTAAAATATACTCTTTATAAATAAAAATAATAATAGTTGTCTATAAAATACAGAAATGGTTTTAGTGATTTTTCGAAATTAATCTCCGTTAAGAAATAATGTAATATGCAAACCATGCGAAATATTTTTATATATGAAATAGATGAACCTATCAACGAGAAACTCCTTGTTATAAAAGGGACCATGCAACGACTCTATATAATAAAAGGTCCCTTTATGTTTATTAGGAACCAAGTCGTTACAATTAGGAGAAAAGACAAGAATCATACCTATTTTTAATGCTGGTATTTAATATAAATGTCATAAAAACGTCCGGTTTTAAAAGCGAAACCATGTTAAATTATAATGAACATTCCGTTTTATGACAAAAATAATTTCAGGATTCCCTTTTTTTTACCCTAAACTTTTACCTCATCCTACCTAACGATAACGGGAGACGTCTCGTTATCATCTAAATTGCCGACGCAGCCGTTCTCATGAACCAATATCATTACGCTGTAGATACGTGACACATTAAATGAATAACATGAACAGTATTCAATTGTACAATCTATACTATTTGTATAATCCAAAAAGTATGTTGATATAGGTTTTATATAAAATCAACATAAGCTGAGCTATTTTGTATAGCTATGTTCTTTTTTCCGTAATACCTCTTGGAAAGCCTGTCTGTACGCAGCTGTGGTCTTGTGCCCATTTACAATAAACCTAGGAACAAAACAGTTTAGAGTGCTTTTGATAGCCGAAAGTTTCTTTTAACTGCCATTTAAATTTCTTATAACTTTCCAGACCGAGTTTCATTTTTATATATAATTTATGTTAATTTGTATTATGAAAAACATTTTTATTATTATGGCTTCACTCTAACTTCATCTGATGGTTTTTAAATAAATCTCCCCATTAATGTTTTTTGTATAAAAATATTATCTGAGTGCTTAGACTAATATAATTTTCTAAAATAATCTATTGCGAATTCAGAATAAATACACATACATTTAGAAATTCTCACATTGAGTAATGTCGATGGCAATCCTTTTATTTAATAGCTTTTAAGACCATTATCGTGTTTATCGAATTTCAAAATGTTCAGCAAAATTTAAATTGTAAATAGTTTCTAATGCAGCTTGGGGAAAACTTAATAGGTATTTATAAACTTTGCTTAACTTACAAAATAACATTCTTGTAGAGATTACTTCTTGGTTATGAAGGACATATTATACCTATTTATTATATAAATATATATATATATACACATATATATACACATATATATACATAATAAATTGTTATTTTTTTTATGCTATGTCTTCATTCGCTCTAATCTAGTTTCATTTGTTGGATGAATTTCCATGTAACCTTGAGTATTGTGTGGAGAACACACGAAGGAGATTACAAACGAAATAAAGGCATTTATTTTATTATTATTATCATGTTAAAGAAAATTCTAAGTTATATTTTTACCAGCACCTAGAACAAAAAGATAGATTTAATAATGAATTGTTCTATTATTTAGTTATTTCTTTTATGTCAGACACATGCATGTAATCATGAAAGAATTGTTTATAATAAGTGATCTCAATTAGTTGTATAAGTGATTGATACTTTTTGTGTAATCGGTGTGATCAATTTATAATACATTATGAGGGTAACAAAGTTAGGATAATTATTTTTCGGTACTCACAATTATTTATTTGTTGTGCGTTAACAGACATGTTTATCACATATATATCATAGACATGTGTGGATGCAGGATACCAGTTATAAGGGATGGTTATTATAACGTTAACTAAATGCTGTCAAAATATTAAGACTATATTTATTTATATAATATATATATGATATAGATATATGTGTGTGTGTGTCGGCCAAAACTCAAAGTACCCAGCAATGTCAATAGGATATTAACCCATTAATTGACAGCTATTAGACATTCATTAGCTTGTCTTTGACAACCTTGTGACGTGTTGGTATTTAGTTTCTTACTACTATAATCGATGCTAATAGTTTTGTGATTTTAATATCAATACCATTTAGTATTAAGTCAATATTTCTATTAATAAAATACAATTGACTTAATTCTTTACTATGAAAACTTTTATAATGGCATGTATTGCTAATATCCTTAACATTAAACGGTTTATATGATATAGCGTCTGTTATTGTGTTTGTTTTTGTATATTTTTCAAAATTTACTCTGTTTTTGATATAACACATACATACATACATTAAATAAATGATACCTACTTAGCAAACACAACATATAAGCGTATGTAATATAATACGGAATAGTATGCACGTGATAAAAAAAGATTAAAATATTTTGTTTCCACTTAACGACCAGTAAATCTGCCGAGCCGCGTCTGTAAGAGATTTTCCCAATTAGCGTTTTTCCGCACATTTGGGTTAATTTGCGTCTCGACAGTGATGACGCTATGGTTTCATGTGACAAAGTTTTCAATTCAGTAGGATGTTAATAAAGGTCCATATAAAATTTTTACGTTGATAATAATGGTTTTACAATTTCAAAATAAGTTTTTTCAACAGGACAATTTTCAAAAAGATTATTGCTGGCTTAATTTCTTTCTTTAGTCAAATATATGTATAAGAAATAACGTTACTGTGTACAAAAAAAGAACTTAAAGTACTAAAAGTAAAAGTAGTTATGTATAACTTACAATATAATTCCTAAGAATTTCTTTGTCACGAGCGTTGATTTTTACCCAAAAAACACTTTTAAAGAACACTAAATAAGCAGATATCTCCAACAGATTCTATTTTACTTCAGCGGTAACGTCTCTGGTGGGTCATTGTCGGATAAAAGTTTTTTGTAACATTTTTCCAGCTTCCCTTTTGTACAATTTCTTATAAGATTGCTTTCTGGAGGATTTATCTTATAAATACATAGTTTAAAGATATATATCATCTATTTAGCGTTCAACAAAAATGATTCAGTAGGAGGAGCGGTTCTATAACATCTTAAGTAAATAGAATATGAAAGTATAAAAGATAATACTACTTAGCGATTTAATTAAATATAAGGAAAAATATTCCCTAGTTATATAGGAAAAAATGTTTTTGTGTATTCTCTGAATTGTTTTTTAAGTTATCATTAATTTATTATTTTTGTAATATACAGACAGTCATATGTGGATAGATGTGTTAATTAAAGGCATATATTAAGAAGTACGTCTATTAAAAGTCTATTTTAGAAATACCATTTATAAAGTGAGAGCCAGATAATGAAACTGTCAACTGGAAATTGGTGTAGGCATTGTAATGAAAAGTCTTGTCATCGTGATGTCTTGGCTTACATTCTTGTGGTATGGGAAATGAGTTATGGCAACGTTATCAAATATATTATGTTATTGGCTTATGTGAAGTAGTTAATATTACTCATAGCACAGTTAGTAACTGCAAGATTTTTGTTAATATTACTGTCTATCTTTGTTGTTCATGCCTGTAAAATATACGCAAGAAATGTTCCGTTACAGAGAAAATGTTATAATTTAGATTTTTCTAATAACGCTTTGAGCAGTAACTAAGACTTTACCTTCTAGATTATTAAAAACATTTTTTATTGGGTTTGTTACGTTCAACTACGGGTTTAGCCACTTTAGATGTTCCACGGGTTTATTACATATATTCTCTAGATAAATTTTATTGTATACTAATAGCAGTTTCACTCTTAAAATTATAAATTACTCAGTTGTCTTTTGCTACCTTAAAATGAAAGACATTAATATAACAAATTGCCTATGAAATTTTCGCCGAATAAAAAAAAAAATCAGCTAGAGGCAGCTTTAGTGTACTATTGTTTATTTTGTTATTGTTACTGATAGAAAAATTAAATGTTCAGAGTAAAAACGAAATGTAAGAAAGATTTTATTGGAAAAACTATGATAATTATTAATAAAACAATTAGATGAATACGAAATATGTAGCGTATATCGCATTTTGTAACAATAAAAACAAATTTTTATCGGACTCCGATTTAGTCTGTAATTGAGGATAAGGAACGAAAAAATTTACCACAGTTAACATTATTTAATGCAAATCCAAAGATATCTTGCACTCATACTTTTTTATATTGGGTTATTAACTTCCCGAAAATTTCTCGTAATCTCTATCATGTTCAGCTCTGTATTCTGATACCTGAATGGTATTTTTTTTGGAGGAAATAGGCCAATACAAAAAAATATATATATTTTAATATATTTAAAAGTCAATGAAAAAGGTATCAGCAATCAAAATTATACCTTGTTGTATGTTGTGCTTATTTTTCTTTTTACACAGTAAACCAAAATTATATGCATGACAAATTTTAGTTCATATTAGCATATTATATATAAATTTGAGAGTTGATGCCAACGGAGTATTATGTGTCACTATTTAAAAATTATACATAGTTTTCCTATTTTTTTTCTCGTATTCTCTCCATATGATGGTCATTGTACCAATTTTTTCAAGCACAAGAAAAGTCCACATGACTCGATTAAACTTTTTACGATAGTTTTCGTTCAGTTTTAAGGACAATAATATTATATTTATTGTACCTACACCACGCTTTCTCACCTAGTTTCCTCTATCAATAGGGTGTTTGGTAGATATCTCTTTTATGAGATAAGTTCTTCTTTTTGCATCACTTCTCTTTGTAATTAATTTTGTAACTATTTCTACTCTTGGTACATAAATAAATAAATAAAATAATATTAATATGGTAAAAATCTTACGTCGAGCGTAATAACTACTCATTGTTTTTTGCTACTCATAAACCTGTTAGGTATATCCACTTAGAAATATATATATAATAAATGCTGCTTGATTTTTAGTACATACTTTTCCCCCAATGTTTATAAATATCAACTTACCTTATATAATTAAATTTTTCATTAACTATTTTATTGCTAAATTTTAATCTACAACATTTTCTCCGTATCATAGTTTACTCAAGGATTTTATTTTTATTTTTGTACGTTTGTAATGATTTGTATGGCATAACTTAATTTAAATAAAACTAGTATTATTCGGATTTACTACGCGGATTTTTATTATTTAAAAACTACATAATCCCGACGTTTCGGTTACTTTGCAGCAACCGTGATCACGGGCAGACGAGGTGTTTTAGTTTTATTTAAATGAATACTCGCGAAAATCTTAGATCTCATTACATAACTTAATTTGTTTTAATGAGCTTAAGAAAACAAAAAGCGCTTTGCAGTCTTGCTTTGTTTTAAAAGCATTTACAAACGGTTATAATTATGATATTTACTAAATTATTGAATTTGAAGTAAACGTATCGAGCCAAACATATACATATGTCTGCATGTATATTCAGATATATGGCACATATACGGTACCGATTTCCACATGCATATGTACATACACACATATTACACATAGTCACACATACTAACCACATTTATTATGAACCTCAAAAGCCACTTCAATAGGTATGGACGACCTTTATATTAAAATTTTATTAAAAAAAATTATATATTTTTTTGAAATATTGTCTAAACATAATTATATGAATTTAAAATTAGTAGTGGTATCTTTAAAATTCTTCTTCTTTATTGCAGAATCAATAGCATTTATAAGGACTTTCGTAAGAAAATGCAGCTAGATACGGATATAACAGAGAAATCCTATAAAAAAATGTTAATATACTCGATCGGGGGCATCATAGGTTAGTTGGTAAAGCAATCAGAACGAAACAATCTGTACATAGCGCGTACAAATCTAGCTCGTGTTAAAAAAAATCTTTCAATATATGACTATCTATGTCAATTTTAATTCAATTATTTGTTTCTAATAACTTAAATTTCGTATGCGATATAATGTTTAAAATTATCAATAGCGAAACCACCAAACCTTTCTTGAGAAAAATAAAAAAATATCTTAAACACATTAAAAATATAACATAGCAGGATATTAACTATAATGGCACCAAAACGTTTAAAAAATATTTTTTGAATACCTCAGAAGCTGTGAGGTATATTTATACATTATTAGTTCACTGAAATTATAATACATGAGACTATTCAATCATATGTAATATATCACTAACAATATTATGAATGCAAAAGTTGATTGTTCCGTTTTGTCGTTCATACGGAAATTCAAACAGCAAGCGTAAACTCACCGGCGGCGAAATTGTAGTCTTCCATAATATATAAATTAAAAAAGTACCACACTGGAGATATTTTTTAAAAATTTTTATTAATTAAAAAATGAGCTCAGCTGAAAACCTGAAAGGGTATTTCATTATACCACAAAAAAAAAAACAATATAAGTAAACGTAAAGGGCGGTATTTCCATAATCTTTTCATTACGAATCCAAAGAGACATGAATATTTATTAAACGACAGCTTTCACTTAAATTTTGGGACAAATGGGTGGCGGTAAGGGTCCTTGAAAGACTCATACATAGTAAAATAATAGACCACACAAACATTGCACCTGTAACAGGAATCTTTGGTATAACAAAATCCCGAACTAAATTACTTATTCATTTCCCTTAGTATATATATATATATCCTATAATAGTGACTGATAATGTTTAATTAATTTAATGCAGTAAAACTCAACAGAAGCTATTATTTCAAGGACATTCGATATATTGTTTTTCTTAAATCAATGGTCTTAACATGGGGACGGTTATAAACATATTTTCCTTGTTAACAACAGCATCTGAACTCTAGTTTATTATTTATTGAATTTCTGTATAGATATTAAATCATAAAATATCCCCTTTCATGTTATCTTTCGTGATATTAAGATATAGATAGTGTAACGACAATTTAACGATGGGATTTTTAATATGGTTTTACGATATAAAAAATTAACATACATTTCAAACTTTGATATTTGAATGACTTACGTTATGATTTTCAGCATCGCAAAATTTTAAAGTCCTATGTTTACTTTTTATTTACACATTTAATGTTGGATCTGAAAAATTCAATACGTAAAGAGCAAAAAAAAAATTTTAATCGTTAAAGCAGATACTTAATATACGTTCCTTAGGACAGGATTATTATTAATTATATATTAAAGTCAAGAGTGTACTTTAGGCCAATAAAATATTTTATACGGATTTAAATAAGAGGCAACGAAAGGTTTTGATTGACTATTATGAGTGCGTTAGTCATGCGAGTGCGTTATCATAAAAGGTTTAGCCTCAATGTATAGCTTTTGAACGGTCTTTACATTTTTTTTGTAAAATCATTTATGTATAGGTAATAATCTCTCAATTCATTAAAATTCAAATATAAAAAAAACTTTGACAAGACCAGGATTGTTTTTTGATTCTAAATTCAATGATGACTTTGCTCTAATATAGAAAACGTAATATGAATCTGTCGATGAGGAATTGAAAGCAAAAGTTTATATCCTCAGAATGGCTAGATTAAGCTGATTTGGCTTGGGTCGGTTCACTTTTAACTTTCAAACAAAAAAATAATTCAAATTGTTTAATACACTATATCACAGCAGATATAAAAGAATATCAAGAAGAACTATTGCTTCTTTCATAATAAAAAAAAAACACTTAGAAGTAAGCCTCCAAAGATTGGTATCGTTAGTTAAAATAATTAGATTTTTTACGAGTAATTTAGAGATAGTTGTGGTGGCCTGGAAGTTAAAAAGCCCGCCTCTCAAACGTGAGGGTGCGGGTTTAAAACCTGGCAAGTACCAATGTGATCTTCTCTGGCTGGAACAGGCTACAGCAAGCCTTGGGATCTTAATAGCTCCAAAAAAAAGTGCTGGTGCAGAAGGCAACGGGAAACCACTGCAACTATCTTTCCAAGAAAGTCATCAAGTATATGGATCACTGATACGTGATGACCACGACGAGTCTGCAAAGACTCTTGCGACGATGATGAATTTCAGTTCTTCAGTTAATTTTTTTTAGCTTCTGTTTTTTTCAGAAACTGCAGGACACTAATTAATTATTTTGATGTTATTTTGCTACATTAATATATTTAAAAAATAATAATAAAACATCGTTATTTAATATTAATTCTTCAGAAATCTTAAACTTTTCTTCCTTATCTAATCAGACATACAAGAATTATACATTTCGAATAGGATATGAGAAATAATTAAAAACCTACCGGACCCAATATAACCATTGTTTTTTTTTTTAATCCAGCCATGTTTTCTATAAGGGTAACCACCCTATTAAAATAATATTTATAATATCAACCATCAACCGCATACTGTCTAGCTTACTTACTAACCATGCTATTTACGATAGAGCTCTGACTAAACATCTGAACCCTCTACTATTCTGATAGGATAGTACAATGTACACTCTCGCCAAGCCTCGTCACAGACTATTCGTCTCTACAAAGCACAGGTCCAGTTGTGTTTGGAAAATGCATGCATAAGTGTGCCAAATGCCTCTGGGTATTTGGTAGGATACACCTAAGATAATATGTACAGGGATTACGAGTATTAATTCTACCATCCCATTTTTACTATCGGACATAAAGCCCCAATCCTTCATCTTTCTTCAAAGTGTTGTCGAAGATATTTTTGATAATGAAGCGATTTTCTTTATCTTTTCTAGTGCGCACTGCAAATGAATTGTACTATGCTTCCTTTCCCTTACAATTTTTATGTCTTCAAGTAATATTAAAATAGGCAATGAGGTTATATATAGGCTACATTGTCTACCTATTACTTCATTTTCTCCAAACATCTTGTAAAATTATAATTAAATACTATATAGTGCATATGAAAAGGAACTGAGAAACCGGAAAATCTATATGAAAAGTTCTGTCAGTTATAAATAAGGCAGTTTTTTTATTTAAAAAGTCTGGCTAATAACATTGGTATAAATATATTTATCTTCACGTAAAAATTTTTGATGAGAAGTATTCTAAAAGTCGTTTAATAATAATAAAAAAAAATGTGCTAGTATGGACGAAAAAAAAATTTTTTTGTACAATATTTCACCAATTGAGAGTAACTGTAAGATTTTATTTTGCTTAAACGTTAAGTGAAAAATAGTCAAACATTCAAATAAAAAAAATATCTCATTTTCAGATTTGAAACATCTTCAAAAGTCCGTGCGTAAAATAAAATTAGATTAACAACAACTTTCAAACATGATCTTCACCAATGTTAATAAAAAACAAAAAATAATCTGAATTATACTTTCCCATACTTCAACGATTCATTGTTTGTTTTATTCAAAATCGATAAAGCATAGCTAACAACATACCAACTTGTTTCTAAAGCTAACGTGCATTGAAACTTTGATAAATGCTCAAAGTTAGGAGTCGGTTTCAAAATTCAACTGCTAATGTACGAAGCGTTTACATCAATAGCTTTGAAATAACGTATCCGACAGATATTTCATAAAGTTTGTTAAATGAACAGTTATAGTATTATAAAAATATTCATTGAAACCATTAAATTGCAGAATGATAAAATTATTGATAATAAGAGCTTGTAACAACCTCCATATCGAATAAAATCAATTTTAATACATAAATTTAATGCCTTGTATTATAATTGCCGCCAATGGATTTTTAGATATTTTGTTTGTGCTTGTGATATAGATTTATTATATATGCACAGTGAATTATTTGCTCAGACGTAATGATGTTTTTGGTTTCCGATGTGCTTAACCGAAGCTAATTTTAATTGATGAATGATATGAATTGTGACATATGCTTTGATGTAATGTAAATATAATGATAGAGAGTTTTAATATATTGTATATCTTATTTGTATTAATGATTTCATTACCCGTAGAGGACTATTGGAAAAAGCCAGCTCGTTATATCGAAAGGATATTGTTGATTCACTTAGTAGTACGCAAACTGTGTTTTTGACCAAAGATAAATTGAAATGAGATTCTAAATGAATGGGCACGTGTTTTCAAGCTTCCTAGAAATAAGGTAAGTATAACAACAACGAAACTAGAATTCCGTAATATCTTGAACAAACAGGTTAAAACCAGAGATAACCAAGATTATGTGTTATAAGCACAAAGGTAAGGCACAAAGACTTCCTTTATACCATGACCAGGCGCCAGGCATAGTTTTCTGATTAATTTCATCCCTAGGACCGGATATTTCTGACTTTGTCAAAATGTAGAAGGCTGGATTTTTCTTTAACATGATGTATGGTATTTTGATATGCTTCGTATTCTAGAAGGTGAATGACAATTTTAATAATCAATTAAAGTGTTTAGTCATTGGTCTAACTTAATCGTGAAGAATTCGTTTGTGGTATAGGAATTAGGATGTTATAGAGGTCGGAAGTTACTGTCCCATGGTGAATTAAATGGTTTCTAACGATTATTCTTTTCTGATGTAACAGTATCAAATATAAACAATGTGTCAATCTTGTGCAAGAAGTTGAAGTAGAAGCTGAATAACTATTAAAGTATTTTTTTTTTCTATAATCATATCATATTTAGTTAAAAAAAATACGAAAAATAAATGAAATTATTTTACTGGTATCTCCTTATGAAATCATGGTGCAGAGCACATATATTGCAAACACGACTTCAAAGGCCTCCTTCGTTTATCGCAACGCTCTCACTGCCTTCGGAAACACAGAACCGACTAACAATTGAGTTATAGTCATTATCACTAAGCCTAAATTGAGTTTTGGTAAACCTTAAACACGATATTGGTAAAATTTAAGCTCTAATTAAAATGCATTTTTTTTAAATTAATGACAATCAAAAATTTTGAGGATAAAGGAAGGTTGCGTATAATATTTATCTGAAGGGGAATTTTATATTATATTGGAACAAGAAATTCTTGTAAGAAACGAAAAATAAAGTATTTCGAAATAACAACCAAAAATACATAATTTAAACTGTGAACATTGAAACTATATTCATGTAACTTAACAAAAATAGTAATCTCATAGAGATCTGTAGCAGCACAAACTCTAAAGACTTTTATACTATTTTTAGACTTTCTGGGTTTTGTTTTTATTTCGCATTTTCGCATCTTTTAAAAAATAAATATTGGTTGCGTTAAATTGTACATTACCAAATTCAACATAATCTAAAATGCTTTATTCTGTAAACACGAGGCACGCAACGTTTTATTTACTCACTTCTAACCACAAATATAATCAAACTAAAAGCATTTCACGAACCACTATAACCGTTGGTTTTCCACAAAAATCACGGTATCTAATAATTTAAACTACACGGCGTTTTCTTCCAAAATATTTCATTATCACTATGATATTACAATCATGGTAGCTCGAGGATCAATTAAATAGAATTGATAACCGCCTCGTCATAGTTCACTTATGACTTCATAAGGATTAGTTGATTGCCACCAGTAATGAGTTAAGGACTTCGGCATTATGTAGGATCATCAAACACGACCAACCCTTTAGTGATTTACCATTGATTTATAATTTTGATGAAAATATGTAAATAATATCTGAATATTATTGAATATAGTTTTATATACAAAGTTTATCTCAATTAGAGCGGTATCTCGTAATGCGCTCCAGTAAATAAATAGGTCAGCCTATTTGAAAAAATGCTGTACTTGGATTTCTTAATCCAGAAAATGAAATTTAAGACTTTTTCAGTGCAGCATTTTACTTAAATTCTGTCCGACGATTCGTTTAGTAAATACCTACTTCTTTTAATCGAGTTTTGTTCAGACGTAAACTGCTAAATAATATTATAATTCCAAAAAAACGTATTTGATTATTTAGTTCTCAATTAAACTATTTTTTTCATTAAAAAAACATATAATAAGTATAGAATACTTTCATTAGAGTGCGAAAGGAGGTAATATATAGCAGGAAATATTTATAGAAAACGAATATAGAATTGTAATAGCAAAGTCAATAAGAAGTTTTAATGTTCTAACGTATTTAAGTATCCATGTGCATGCCATCGTAGATTCTAAATACATTTATTAGGTTTCCGCATATTTTTAAAGTTATATTATAATGAATTTTATTCGTATGATAAAAATATTATGATAGAAAGAAAAAATACGGAAGATACGGAAGATAAAGTACGCTGTTAAATTGTTCTAATGAGGATGAAATGCTGTTTGAATTTTGGCTTTATTTGCATACGTTCAACTTAATGTTCGATAGCTCGATTCACTTTAATTGTGTGCAGGAAACGCCCGGAATTTATAGTCCAGGATACAGCGCAATAAACATAATTCTGTATAATATACTAAAAGTAATATAACATTTTGTCAAACAAAATAAGCTCTTAACAGTCACGATAAATAATAATGATGAAGAATCACAGTTATAATTTTCTACTAATGTGTATCATTTATATATTTTAAGACTGAAATTTATTTGTAAATTTCAAAACGTGTCAGGTGAAACATGTAACGTGATATTCACTTTGCAAGAATGAACGTCAAAATTGCTGAACGTAACACAAATGTTGGCATCAGTTTTACGTAAAAAACAAATATTGCAAATTTTATTTCATTTTTAACAAATATATTTTTTGTTTTTACTCAATTACAACACTTTGTTATTATCACAAGGCGAATTGATTTTCATTTTTATTATATAATATAGGTTATTATAAACAAATTGTGATAAATTGATTACGAATAAATATCATCAGAACAATAACGGAATATTTGTTAATCTACCAAGAAAAAAATCTTATCTATACAAGCTGTACAACTAGTTTACTCATGTATATAACATTGTAGTAAAAATTGTAATAAAAGAAAAACAATAAAATATTTAACAATCATAATTGCTTACATGCGACTCATTGAAATCACGAGTTTTTTGATAAAAATTTACAGCTAATTCTCTAGAAATATTTTTCGTACGGAAATAATATAGATATTTGTATCAACATTAATAGACATATATAATTAACATATGTTTATATATAACTTATTGAAAAGATATTAATTTAAGAACCTTTTTCTGTTTTATATATTGATCTATATAAATAGATTTCTTTGTAATAATAAACCGTGTTGAGTTATCCCAACACCTGTCTTTCGCTTTGGGTTGCTACATTACTTCATCCTGTAGATTTTGTTAAAGCTCTTATACTATGTAACGTGTTTAAACAGATCGCCGTTACTAACAGCAATTTGTCCTTTCGTATAATCAGCAAATTATGTTTATATGACACAATCGTATTGTCCGTAATTTTTTAACTTCAGTGTGATAAAATTTAAAACGTTATCAGTAAATAGTGTGATTGTTTTTTAAATTATTTATTCTATTATATGTATTTCGTTGTGTGAGATTATATTTAAATTCATTACTATGTTAGCAATCTGTACCTATATGTACGTCAAGTACAATTCAGCGTGTATTTTAAATCCTATTTCTCATGTGTCTTTGACAGTAGCCCCTTTACGCCCAAATGCCTGGACAGACAAATGGTATTTACACTGGAATCGGTAACAATGAATCCAATAGATAGAACTCCAATACCTCAGATTTATAACCATTATTCTCTCATATTAAAAATAATTTGAAGTTTGTAGCGGCTTAAATAAATATAAATCTGTGTAATGAAAGACAAGTATGTCGTAACATTTGTAGGAAAAGTCACGAACACGATTATCCGTAAAAAGTTTGTATCCGTAAAAATCAATACGAACAAATGTGTCCTAAATTGGACCCTTTGATATTTACAATGTATTTTCAATTCCCATTTTTATCTATCCATATGAGACAGACCCTTGTTTTAAAGTCTAGGAATTACTGGAACTGTTTAACTTATTGTATGTGCGGCTTCGTTTGCGAGGTAGTTTTATATTAGAAACTAGTAGGAACTGTTAAAGGAACAAAGAGTTGTTGAAGTAACTTTTTTAACAACTGACTCGTGGTTCATCAAAAAATATTTTGCGTATTAGTAACGGTATGTAAGACCAAACCAATAATAGTAATTCATTCAACTACTATACATAGATGACACATATTTGACAAGATATATACAATTTATCACACACACGTACATACATATATATATGTATACAATATTAGACCATAATATATAAGCTATTGAAAAGGCCGCCACCTCAGCTTGAAGATAATTCCAAATGATGCTGTAAGTATTATAGAAAACCTTATATAACCAGTGTTAGAGGCACAGCACTAGACATGAGGCGACATTGTATGAACAGAAATACAGAAAACAAGCTAGAATAGATGTCGTAAATAAAGACATGAGTATTGGCTATTGAGTCAAACATATCGAAACCGTAGGGGATTTGCGAATCATTAAAATGAGAATGATATTGACATTACTCCATCATAAAAATCTTTTATTTTATTCCTTTCTAAAGTACACATCGAACCCTTTGCTCAGTGTAATTATTCAAATGTAACGTTATTTGCTTTTTTATGTTATAGATAATGAGAAATATTAATTGCTTCTGCTGTAAAATATAACAGTTTAAACATGTACTCGTATTACATAACATTTTTCTCAGTAAAATTATTCTTAATATAATATTATATTAATATTCGAATAAACACTACTAGACTTATGTCATCAAATTATGTGTAATAATTTCTCATCTGATGTTTATTAAATCTAGATTTCATATTCATGTTATATAGAGATTAATAAATCTAAGCATGAAAATATATTTCTTTCACTCCCACAAAAATATTTGATTTAGATCATCGTGAGTTTTTAATGGTCGTTTGTAAATAGACCGTTAATATGTTGAGTTGTTTTATATTACTTTGTAAAAACAGATTTAATAGAGCTACGATTCTCGAGTTATAACTACCTAAAATAAAATTAAATAATATCTGAAGGAAAGATGAGTTCATATAAATGATACGAAAGTTATATATTTAATGTTAAGAGATTAAAAAGACAGAAAAAATATTTTAGAACGAGATATCTGTAGTATAAAGTAGTTATTTTTGAAGATTTCATAATAGAAAAATTTTCTTTGAATAAACTACTAAGAAATACCCATAACATAGATATAAGGGTAACTTCTTTCTTTTAGTGTTCGGTTGAAAATAAGACAGATGTTTTAGCTATGAGATAAGGACCTTATAATCGGGACGGTGGCTACTATACGCCAGCTAAGGGATTTTTTATGGCTCGATTATCACCCTCATTTTTCTTTACAACATGAGTTATAGGTGACTATTATACGAAATATAAAGATCGCTAAATTATTACTAAATGTCAAAATAAATCTAAAATAATATGGAACTGGAAGTTTAGCCAATTTAGAAACTTACTTCAAACGAAATGAGGGAGAAAATTTTGTTATTTGTTTAATATTTAATTAGAGATCCGAGCGACCGAGCGAGGTCCTGGTTTTAACGGGTTAGCCAACAATTCCTTAAAATAAATATGACATATTTTTTTTATGTTCAACGAATTATTTTATTATTGTATTATATTGTTTTCCATATTTTTATAGTAGTTATTTCATATAATATATAAGTTGTTTGGATAGTGGTAACATATTCAAGATTAACACATAAAATCCTACCCATGCGTGAAGCAAGTAATGGCTGGAGTGTTGGAAAAATATAGTCTACTTTTTAATAGCAGAAGAATCACAGAGATAAACAAACAAATATAATAATTACTTATAATACAGATTTTTTTTCACACCTGAGAAGAAATAGCAATAATAAAATTTTCTATGTATGCGGATTGAATAGCTTTTTTATGGCTTCATAAATAATTGATAATATTTTTTTAAAATATAAATTTATTTTAGATATAGATCAAAAAATAAAATATATTAATAGTACGAGTATAATAACATAATATTGATGACTAAAAAAATTTTTAATAGCTATAAATTATGCCCAAATACATATATATTTTTCTATCGATTTTAGAAGAATAGTGCCAATTATTCTCAAAAAAGAGTCATTATACAATGGCCATTAATTACGGGGTCGTACTAAACCTAGATGAAAAAAAAATCACGACTTTTTCTGCCATTTCCCGCGTTTACACCAGCGTAGTTCCCAGGTCAGTCGTTCGCGGACCGCCGGGCGAATAGCACGTCGTCTCTGCGTCGTGGGATGGAGGCGTAAAAATTCGATAGTCGCCAAATGACACTATTTTTGTCGCGTCTCAAACGCATATTATGAATTATTAGTGACAGTGCGTATTGTAAGTTCTAGTGTGTGTGAGTGGATGTTGAAGAGATTTTTATGTGAATCGCCTATAGCGGACGCAGTCAAGCGCATGTAAGTATCATTTGAACGATTTAATTTTTTTTTCGTGATGCATTTTAAATCCTCACGTTACTGTTTGAATGTCTTAACAATACAATTCTGCCATGGTTTTAAAGTAATTGTTTTTGTGACATAAAATTATTTAATGTATTTCTAACTTTTTTCTGTTAATTCTATACGAAGTAGATTGAAATTTTACATATATAGTACATATAAAATTTAAAGTCAAGTAATGATAAATCATATCAAAAGATTTTGCAGCCTACTAACCGAAAACGGGGTTCTTAAACGCCCTTATAAACACTTAAACAATAAAACTCAATAGATAACAAGAGCTATACTTATCTCTTATTACTTAATTGTGGTCGTACGAATGTAAGTGATTTCAATTTCCGGTAACCACCAAGCAAAACATCACGGCAATTTAAATTCTAATACATAGTCGGTATAGTGCTTCGTATTAAATTATAGGAAACGTTAATTTACGCAGCCCTCGTAAACTCGCATCACCATATTAATAACGTATATTGTGCGCAGTAATTTAAAATTTCCGTTTTTATTTCACATATAAATCCTATACTATGTAGAGGGCTAGAGTTTTTTATCCACCTTTACAATAATTTTTACTAGCCATAAATGATTTTATTTACTCCAGACTTTTTACTTCAAATAAGCGGGTCTCATTCTGAGAACTTTGATAATTATAATTTCGCTGGAGATTAATTTTAAGTTCTCCATCTCATAACAATAGTTATTTGACCACCTTGCAGTGGTTTATTGATGAAAGTAAGATGTCTTCTTATAAACTGCAATATAATCAGTAATAGTATTTCACTTGAACTAAATATAATAATTTTACAACGCCTTAATTATTATTTAGGGAACCAGACGTAACTCGTTAATTAATGTTAAAATTATAACAATACTGAGATTAAAACCGTATTTTGCTTTTACACGTTAATTAAATTGATCTTGAATCATTATAATGAGGTCTAAGACTTTCGCGAGTATTCATTTAAATTAAACTAATATTTTTCGGATTACTAGGCGTATTTTATTATTTTAAAAACTACATATTCCCGACGTTTCGTTTACTTTGCAGCAACCGTGATCACGGGCGGACGAGATGTGAATGTTAAAATAATAAAATACGCGTAGAAATCCGATAGCTATTAGTTTCAATTACTTGAATCATTATTCTACTTATAATAATATTATTATATACTTATAAAATGATTAGCATTACAGTGGGAAAATTTTCTTTTAGAAAAAAGGGCAACGAATTATTTTCAACAGATTATAATTCTATTATTAATACAAATAAATATAATATTTGATGAAATCATTTTATTCATTTGTGAAATTTGCCTCCAAAAAGAAACTGCAAAAAACGATAGAAAAATATTTTTTCATAATGACTGTTGATTTTTATAAAATTTTTTGATGCATTCATCCAACCATATATGAGTCTTAAAAAACTGTAGGACTTAAGCCAACCAAAATTGGTGTCAGTCCCTCCTGAATCCTCTGTATCTAGCGGTTGCCCGCTATCATTACGCCATTAGTGAAACGAGTCTAAGACCAAATTCATGTGAATAAATTATTAATATAAAAATCATTTCTTATCATATTATGAGAACGAAAACATCCATGTTTTGGAATATTGATTAAAATCAATATAATTATTATAGATTTAAATGAAACTAGTATTATTCGGATAAACTTTGTGGCACATCTCGTCTGCCCGTGGTCACGGTTGCTGCAAAGTAACCGAAACGTCGGGAGTATGTAGTTCTTTACAAAAATAAATCACGCGTAGTTTATCCGAATATTTTCTAATAGTTTATCTAGTTTCATTTAAATGAATAAAACTCGCGAAAATATTAGATTTCATAATTATTATAGATTAATTATTTATGTACTGTTATACATAAGTAAATTTTGCTTATGCCGTCTTCATATAAATTCAAGTTTCTTTATTGTAATCAAAATATGACACATCCATATATGTATAATAAGTAATAAAAATGAATAAGCAACAATTTTACAACAAACACTTTGTATGAGAATTGTGAATCAATTTGCAAGGAATGTAAGTGACAGGTTAACAAAGTAACGAATTACAGATAGACAAAGCAAATACGTGTTGTTTATGTGACTACGGAAAGATAGTTAAAGCAATCGTTTCAAGACATGTGGTTTTTTTGTTCAAAACCTTTTACAACAGATTGCCGTTACCATCAAAGCAGAGATTAATATGAAAACAAGAAATCTTATATTTTATATCATTCCCAAAAAGAAAATAACCCAAATAAATACAAATATATTAAGATATGTGACGAAAATTATACATAATATTAAGAGTGCTAAAACTGATCTTCCGCCTGATAGCTTCATCTGATAAAAGACTAACAATTATTTTAATTATCAAGCGTTATAGTGTTTAAGACATGCATAAATTGGACATGAATTTACAATGCGTTCATTATATTAGTTAAAATGTAAACATATAATAAAATAATGCGTATTACAAGTTTATAATAAAAAGGACTTGTTGGGTTAAGGTTGTAATATATGTTACATATAACCTAACCTCTGACGAACCCCTGTTGTATCTCATTTATATATAGGTCTTACGAAAATTTTTAGTTTATGTATAAAAATCTTATAGCAAAAATATCCGTCTTTATACACTGTCTTTAGAAAACTAAATTTATATGAAAATGCATACAGAAAGTATGGAATATTTGTAATCGGGCTTTAGCTTCGCTTCTGCTGGACAGAATGACTATATTTTTTCAAAATAAATCCTTTTTCTTTTTCGGAATACTAGTAAGAATTAACTTGACTCTAACTCAATAACAAATTATGACATATATGTAATTTAATTTAACATTAAAAAAATTACACTAATAAAATTAAGACTTCTTCACTTACGCATAATAACGAATAGGTTATTTAAATATCTTTGCCTTAAAAATCTTTGCTTAATAAAAATATATATTTAAATATACAATTCAACTGTGTATTATTTCAAAATTTTCAGTATCTAAGGATATCCTAGAAAAATCATAGAGTTAATGTTATCATCTAATTCTTATGAATTAATTCAATCTACTGAGTTAGCTCTATATATATATATATATATATATATATATATATATATATTATTTTTTCAAAGAATTTAAATTTAACTCGTCCGTACATATCCGTCGTACAAAAACGGTTCCAACTCACTGGTCTGTAAGCATGATTGAAAACACGGAGCGTTGAATTTTAAAAAATTCTCAGTTATTTTCGAGCTAATTGAGAGTTTTAAGAAGATAACAACATTATTATGTCTTATAATTTTGTAAGAAACCAAACAAAAAATAATATTAAACATGCTCACGGTCCTTTCATATTTGTTATAAAAACTTCATTATACCAATTTGTAGATATTAACTAATTAATTAAATGTTACAAAGTTTAATGTTACAGAAAATTTAAATATAAATAAAATAAACAGTACTGAATTAAATTATGCCATTTCTATATTAATGTGGACAGAATCGCTAAGATCTTGCCTTAATCTAAGCTTACGGAGGCTAATTGGTCCAATATTGCAAACTTTACTAAGAGACCGGGATCCTAGTACGAATTACAGGGGATTAATTTGCTAGCTTACCTCGATGTTCCGAAATTGACCTAGTAAATACTGGTTTAATCCATTTTGTATATTCATTTGTTTCATTGCAATTTTCCTCTTTAAAAATATACAATATTATATATTTATCTTATCATAAATATGACCGAATATACCCTAAAAGTCATTGAAGATTTATATTACGTTTCGAGTTTTTTACAATGTTTATTTAAATGCCAATATGGAATGGTTGTGACGTGTTGCAATTTTTTGTTTCTGCCAGGAATGTTAATCGCATAATTATACAAAAATAAGTGATAAAATTTTGTTGCAACATAATAAATTTAAACATTTTTTTTGTTATCAATCCTCCACCGGAACCGAGCGGCATGAATCTTTTAAAAATGTTTTATTTCGGCTTAAATACATTAATGTTATGCCACGCAAAAATATATTTGCGAAAAATGGCTTTTGTTCGTAACCTTTTGTGTCTTTAGAAATAATCATCATTAATTAAGACAAAGACAATATTTTTCATCCTCGCAAGAAAGATATTACCTTAAGACGTATAAATATTTAACAGGTTAGAGGAGACGCAAGTAGTATTGTAATATTCACATCAAACTGAAAGTCTTTATAATATAGAAACTTCATTATCATAATTTGTTATTTCAAATTAATATTGTTCAAATATTTTCTTGGTATACAAAGTTCCTTCCGCAGCTGCTGTCTGATATAAAAGTCTAGACGTGTTGCAATCTGTTTCTAATAAAACTTCAAAGTTCTCGACGTTATTGCAGATTTTTAGTTATAATATACCTTTATATATTTTACAGTGAAAAATTAGGTTTACTTTACTATGATATTAAAATTTTAATATTTTTTAAAACTATGTAATAATATTTTAGGTTTGTAGTCGTTTTTGTCAATTGCTGTAACGATAAAATGATAAAGTTTTTTACGACAATTTTGTTTTAATTTTTGTTTTATGTAGTTGACATCATTTGATCGTTTCAAATTCATTAAAATAAAGCTTTCTGATATTCGAAATTCGAATATCAGAAAGCTGTGGTAACGCTACATGGACAGCTCTAAATAATTTTGAAATATTTAAGGTGTTATCTGAGGCGTGTACTGTGAATGGTCCAACTCTCTACTTTCGTTACAATGCGTTTTGATATTCCTATATGTTTAACGAGATATATTAAATAGATATGTTTTTGAGATATTATATGAAAAATATGTTACCTGCAAACATATACGTTGTTTGTTTTGAGGTTTGTCATTTCCAAATAACATTATTAATGGATCTTAAATAAGCCTTTTAAATCTACATTAAAGTTTTATATCACAAGTGTCTGATGTTTAACGCGCTCTATAATTTGACGTTTTTGAATACCAAAAAATAATAATATATATATTTATTTTACTCGTCTTATCGACCGACAGTTCACCTACGTAGAATTACATATCAAGCCTAAACCATATTAGGTATTTATGGTTCAGATTATGAGCGAATTTCAGTGTATTGTTCTCTACATATTAAAATTAAAATGACGATTTATTTGAATGAAAATATTTGCTTCACAATATAAAATATATAATTAAATATATTTAGATTTTTTTTTCTGCTTCTTACTATTATTGTTTGTTGTTGTTCTGACTTCGTTATTATTCTCTTAAGTGGGTTTTATAGTTGAGTTCATTAAAACTCATTGACTGTATTTTGAACTGGCGCGTCAAATAACAACAAAGGAACGCTATTTCTTTGAAAACATGATTTATTATTTTAAAAGACGAGACAATAAATAATAATAAAGTTTAAATTAATTAAACGAATATATTAAGGCGATATAAGTTTTCATAAAACCATATAAAAAAACACTTGAATTGAAATTAAATTTTGTTTTTATCAACATATAGTATGTTATACAAGAAAAAGTAGTATAAAAGCAGATGATATGCAAAGAAATTTGAATATTTATACTTGAAATTTTCTCGGCTAAGACTACTTTTATTGTCGAAGTAAAAGACCATGCAGGAAATTGAATTGTATATATTATATAGCAACAGTAGAAACATATTTCTTTTCCTACAATGAAAGTAAAATTTGGTATGTAATGTGAATAAAAATTTTGAGCCAAGAACAAAAACAATCAAATTTCTATTTCATTTTCAGTCTATATAACAAAATTACTTTTTCCATTTTGATTTAAAAAAAAAAACAAATATTTTGATATTAATATAATTAAATTACTATTAAAATAAATTTTCATGAAATCTTTTGACCACCACACAAAATTATAATAAAAAAAAATTAATATAAACATTGAAACAAAATATATTGCTAGTAATGAAATCCAATTGATGTAACTGAAACTTGAATGCGCACGTTGAGTTTCAATTAATTTCAATTTAATTAGTTATATTCCTTTATATTCTATATCCTGCCATATTTGAACTTATTGCTAT
Source organism: Danaus plexippus (assembly GCF_018135715.1). Lineage (NCBI taxonomy): Eukaryota > Metazoa > Arthropoda > Insecta > Lepidoptera > Nymphalidae > Danaus > Danaus plexippus. The sequence continues at coordinate 5,484,900 of NC_083551.1, read as the reverse complement.
ATCACAATTGCTTTTAGAATAAATATTTTCAAAGGTTTAGGAGTTAAGACGGACATACACACAACAATTTAAGTTAGAAGTATACATATACCGTTATTAACCTTTTCATATGCTTGTAAATAATTATTGCAACACGTTTTAAGCAAATCAATTGTGGTTTTATATTTAGTTTTAAAAGAAAACGTAATATTTTTTATAGAAGTGTCCAAACATGATTATAAATTTGTATGATATAATTTAATTCTCTTTTACAATCCAATTTTTTTTTCTGATTGGATTCTATTCTCTTAAAGATTTAGAAACGGGTAATAAAATCTCCTAATAGATTTTCTCTTTTCTTTTTTCAAAGGAAAATCGAATGGATTGGCGAATTCAATTCTTCAATAAAACTAGTAATCCTTTGTAATCTCTACGTCATATTTCTTATCATTCTATTTTCGGGATTTTCTTATCCAATTTTCGGACCATCTTCATAATGGAAAGATGAAAGCAAAGTTCTAATGTCATGAGTATGAGTTATATTTTTTTGTCTACAATTCGATTGAATTTCTTTGTGATCTTGATAATTAAAAAAGCATACGATCAAAATTTAAAGAATTCAAAATCGGTGAAATGATACGAACATATTTTGCAAGGCTGTTTGTGATCAACGTTTTCAATACTATGACAAGTATATCAAAATTTTAATAATTCAATACTCTAATACCTTAAGTGTATGAACATATATCAAAACAGTTAAATGTGTGTTTAATTATTATTTGAATAACTTAAGTGAATTACCAAATTGTTTTGGGGTGAATTAATAAACATGTTGTGTTCCGAACTAATTTCAAACATTGAATTTAAACCTGTTTCTCTCAAATAGCCAAAGAGATACGTTTAAAAATGTAAAACTTAGATATGATAGCTATGTAATAAATAATTTAGTGACTTGTCAACTAAGTTCAAGAAAGATAAGATTATTACAAAGTTACAATGGTTACCTCTATTCTAAGATCTTCATTTTATTGAAAATATTCATTAACAAAAAGTTTTTATGTATTCTAAATATCATATTAATATATTTTCAATATAATTTGAAATCATTCAAAATGACAGCAAGTACCGAAAACTTAATTATTCTGATTAGTGAACTACTGATTTTTACTTTTCAATTAAATTTATTTTTTCTCAACTAGACATCTATTTTAGCAAGGCTCGTGATTTATATTTAAATCTCTATGTAAATAGCAGTTACACCTATAAAGAATGTTTAAAAAAGGTTGATGTTATGTGTTTATTTTAAGATATAAATTAGGTCAGGGCTCGATACAAAAGCTAATTTAGTATCAAACACTAACTGTGGTTATCCTTTCGAAACCAGACCATTAGGTTGTGGTTATTTATGACCCACAGTTTAGCAAATTGTAAATTTACCCCTGGAGCCTTATATTATTATTGAGTTAATGCACAATCTGTGTGGGAATATAAGCTTACTAAACATTTTCAAGGTGAGAAAACACGATTCCAAAGAAAATCACACTTGTATTAAAGTTAATAGAACAATCAAATTATTTAATGAATCTCTGTAGTTATTAAAACAAATATCAATAACAGATTTCTAATGAAGTTTTAGGTCATTATTTTCTTACGTCTATTAATATATTAAATTTTTATCGTCATAGCTTTCTTAAAATAGTTATGCCTAACTAACTAACTTGCCAGTCGTACAGGAAAGAGTAATAGTATGTCAAAGTGTATTTAATCGAAAAACGTATCAAAAATATTCAGGACTTGCTTAAAATTTTATTTATTTCGTTGACGGATAAAAAGAGACGGAAGTTAAAAATTAATAAACAGTGCAGTTGCCAAGCTAAGTTGTTCTATTTTTTATTTTGATGACGCCATTTATGTTTTAAATGTGAAACAGCTGGGAAACTGACATACATACTAAACTATTCTGGCATAATTTTTTGGCGTATTTCCCTGTAATAAGGATTACAGGATTCTTAAAAAAATATAAACTCATACATTATACACTGTTTTTATAGACTTAATAACTGAATTGTTATTATGTAGGATTTTTCAAACCAATTTATTATAGGACGTGTATGTCGCTATACATTACTTTTTTTAATTTTTCAATCATGTGAAAATGGCTGGGACTATAAGCAACTTGTTCGTTTAGTGTATTGATAAATTTAGTTTTAATAACAATAAAAATAACTTGTATGAATCATGAAGACTTTTCAAGTATTGCAAGGAGAGATTCCATGGGATTTTTGATATGTTATTTAGAAAAATCAGTTGGCGAAGGATCAAATCCCAAAACATTTAGATTATAAGGGTCATACTCATTTCGAAACACATTTAGTAATACATGATATGATATTTTTAATGTATTAAAATTATTTTAATAAGTTTAATTGATACCAATGAAATGTTACACAACTGGTATTTATGTTCACATAGAGGAACAGCTAAGTAAACATAATATTAGCCATAAGTTTTAAGTCGATTTGACTTTGTAGCTAGCTTGTACTAATTTAATGTTATTACAAGTGTTTTAAATGTTTGTTGCCTTTAAAGGTATGCTCTTTAAAATACTTTTTAATGACTGTATCTATTGGGATACATTCCATCATTTTCACAGTTAGATATAAATGGGATTGTAAATTTATATCAAGAATGTAAATTTTATTCAATGTTTATAAGTAAGATAATCATGTCTATTATAATTTTATGTAATTTGGTGCTAGTTTTGTTAAGGTTTTAAGATATTTACTTCTAGTATAAGAACAAGTCCAAATAATTAATAAGAGCTTTGTTAAATTCTGATTTATTTTTAACCATATGATTTGTATTGATTTTTTTACTTTACGCTACAAAGTAATGTTCAATCAAAGCCTTTTATTTTTCCACTGGTTGTGTGAAAGCATATCCTCAGAGCAAAACACTTTAATCAAAGACGTAGATACATTAGTGATTAATTAATTGAGAACCTTTTTGTTCTCCTATTTGTGGAAGGAAATTTATAATTAATTAAATTTTTCCATAAGTTGTTTTGTGTTCTAATTATATATATATTTAACTACTTACTTATGGGCGAGGTATTTAAGTTATCAAATTATATTGGATTGATAGAGATCTCTTATAAAATCTACTCATTTGTTTAAAAAAAGCATTATTAGAGTACGGCGTAAATGTTTGAAAAATCGCTTTACATGCAAAGGAATGGTCCTTAATTTTCCAAGATAATACTTAACTTCCATATATAACAATTTAAATTTGGAACATTTTGTAATATGTGCTTACAGTTTGAGATAATGTAATCGTTCTCTTTGGGCTTAAATCAAGTATTGCTCTGTTTTTTCCTTAAGAGATTTTTTTGCATGCAATCAAGAAGTAAATTTCCTGCATTAATATTAATTATAGGTTGTGTTAAATTTTACAAATTTATTTATGTACTTTTTTATTCTATACTTAGAATTCATTAAATTTATTTATTTTAAAAGAAAGATTATGGCAACATTTTTATATTTTTATCATTAATTAAGATAAATCGTCTAAAACGCATACATTTAGATCGTAATTAGTCATTTATTATTTATTTTTTGAAACATTCTGCTAGTATGAAATAAATGTTTATTTTTTCATTAAAGTTTTTTTTTATTTTTTTTAGTTTTATAGAATAATCATATAGGAAATGTGATCAGTAATACCTTAAATTTCTTGGCGATAATTCTATATAAAAGCTATGGTTCATTTACCTTTTTTTTTTTTTTTTTTTGATGACGCAGGGAAACTCTTTTTACGAGCCGTCTAACCGGCCTTGGTGGGGCCGGATAGGATGTGTGAGACTCGGCCTGGGCAGGCCCCTACTCACTAAAACCACTGCGAAAGCCATCGGCCGCTATGTTGGTGCACCCCGGATCTGTCAGCAACAGGGCACACCAGCGACTGGCCGGTCCTGGCAAAGACCGGACTTACTCCCTCAGAGAAAGGGGGCGATCCCGGCAATTAGGATCGCCCCGACGACGCCGGGCTTTCACAGGAGCCGGGTTACCAGCCCGACCCCAGCCCGGAGTGCAGGGGCGCTATTGGAGGCGTTGCAAATATCGCCTCCGGCGCACCCCCGTCCGTCGTCTGCGGAGGGAGGGTGCATCAGCCGCATCCTCCCTTTCCCGCTCAGATACCTCCTTCGTGGACATGACCGTCTCACAGAAGGAGGACACCGCCAGCCAGGACCTGTCACTCTCAAGCATCTTCTCCGCGATACTCGAAAGCGACAAGTCCACTCCGCCGAGAGCCGCCACAAGGTCTTGGCGCTGCGCAGCCCATCTCGGGCACACCTCGAGGGTGTGCTGGGCCGAGTCCACCGCAGCTCCGCACTCATGACAGCCACTCTCCGGCTCTCTCCTGGCCGTCCGACACAAGTAATCACCAAAGCACCCGTGCCCGGTGAAGACCTGCGTCAGACGGAAAGTGAGGGGTTTGCGTTTCCGCCTCATCCAACGCTCTAGGACCGGACGGAGCGCTGCCGTTGTACGTTTACCGTACGGCTGGCCCGCCAGGTCCTCCCCCCACTCCCGCATAAGACGTGACTCCCCCTGCCGGCGAACCGCCCGGATCTCCTCTGATGAAGGGTTCTCTCCGAGAGCCCTCCTACCCGAGACGTAGGAGAACACCTCGGCGAGAACCGACGCCACAAGATCCCAAGGCGGATCGCCGGCAAGAGCCGTCGCTGCGGCCCAGGAGACCGTACGGTACCCCCTAACCACCCTCACCGCGGGTGCCCTTTGCGCCGAGCGCAGTAGGGCCTTGACCCCGCGGCTCATCGGGCGGTCAGCCCAAACGGGAGCACCGTACGTGGCTATACTCCGACAGACCCCAGAGTATAGCCGCCTGCAAGCTGCGCTGGGTCCTCCGAGGTTCGGGAGGAATTTCCCCAGCGCACCTGCCGTCCTCATGACCTTCGGCCCCAACTCCCTGAAATGGGGCACGAAGGTCCACCCTCCGTCAAGGGTGAGCCCCAGGTATTTCATGGTCGGGCTCACCCTGACCCTCCCTCCTCCTATGAGGAGGGTGGCACCCGGCGGGGGTCCTTTCCGCCCAGTCCCGCGGAAGAGGAGGGCTTCGGTTTTGTTGATTCTGACCCGAAGCCCCAACCTCTCTATGCGGCTGATCACGAGGTCAGTTCCGACCTCGGCCAGCCGCGCCGCCTCCTTGTAGCTCCGTCCCGGGATAAGACGAGGGTGTCATCTGCATAGCAAATGACACCCATCCCGGGGAGGAGGCGACTCCGCAGAACCCAGTCGTATCCGACATTCCACAGGACAGGTCCCAAGACCGAACCCTGTGGAACGCCGTTTTCGACTGTCCACCACTCTATGGACCCCCTCCGGTTCTCGATTGCCACCCTCCTCTGGGAGAGGTAGTCGCCTATCAGCCTCCTCAGATACAGGGGCACTCCGAAGTACTCGAGTGCCACCTGTATCGCGCTATGTGGGAGGCTGTTGAAGGCGTTGGCGATGTCCAACGACACCGCCAACACTACCTCTCCTCCGCGTTCCGCCTCTTCCGTCACCACCCTCAGGCGTTTGAGGGCATCGACGGTCGACCGGCGGGCTCGGAACCCGAACTGGGACTCTGACAGTCCCGGGCCCGAGCCTTCCTCCAGGTGCCGAACGAGACGGGTGGCCATTATCTTCTCCAGGGCCTTCCCCGCCTCGTTCAGCACAACCACCGGTCGCACCGCCGAAGCCGAGTCCGGAGGCCGGCTGCCTTTTGGGAGTAGGCAAAGCCGGCCTTCCTTCCAGGCCCTCGGGAACTGCCCGGACCTCAGACAGAGGTCGAACAGCTCCCTGAGGGCTCCCCCGAGGTGCACCAGGGAGAGAGCGAGAACTCTCCCGTGCACCCCGTCCGGACCCGGTGCGCTCTTCTTACTCTGAAGGCGAGCCAGAATCGCCTCCATTTCAGACTCCGTGACGGTGGGCGGAACGCGGTCGCCCTCTTCCAGCGTCGGCCGGACCATTCTGGGGGGAGTGAATCCCGCAGGAGCATCGGGGAAGAGTTCCCCGACGATCCCCCTCAGAGCAGCCGGCTGGAGCACCTCCGTGATGGGGGCCGACTGGGCGCAGATTTTATTCCGCGCCCGTTTGTATGGTCGGCCCCAAGGATCTCGGTCGAGACCCTCCACCAGCTCCAGCCAGGCTGCCTCCTTGGCCCGGCAGATGGCCTGCTGCAGGATCAACTTTTTCGCCACGTAGATCCTGTACAGCCGGCCATCTCGCTCCTCGTCCTGGGGGCGGCGTCGCCTGCTCCGTGTGTATGCCCTCCTGGCCCCGTTGCAGGCGACCCGGAGGTCGGAGATGTTGTCCGACCACCAGTACACCGCTCCCCGCGGGGGGGGACGTCCTACGGGGGGCATCGCCGCTCTGCAGACGTTTTGGAGAACGTCTTCAAAGCGACTAGCCCCTTCATCCACCCCCAACTCCGCACTCTCCGGGAGGTTCCAGCGGCCGACAACGGCCGCTTCTTCAGCCAGTTCCCGGTTGAGCTTTGACAGCGCCCAACGCGGGAACCGACTTCTCTCCCGGGGCGACGAGGAATTCGACGCTGGACTCCGGCGACCGGCAGGAGAAGCAGACACTTCGAACCGTATGTAGCGGTGGTCCGAAAGCGTCTCCACTCCTGCCTCAACCCTCCATCCCTCCACTCTGCGTGCGAAGGTCGGAGTGGCGAACGAGACGTCCATGGTTCATTTACCTGCTTTAATTCCAAATGATGTTTAGAAATATCTCTGCTAAATTAGGAATAAACAAAAAGGAAAGTTTACCTACGGAAAAGATAAATCCCTTTAGGATATTTTTATTATCATTGTAAAATTATAGCGATTATTTACCTATTCGTTTAATCTTGGTATTCAGTCGCAGTAGAGGATTCAAATCGTTTCTTTTAAAAAGTTATATATGGATGTCTTTCCTGTTTGAAATGACGATAGTAATTTCAATTACTCTGTAAGATATAAGTAAGGGAACTGTATTCGAACGGGGAGAAAATTTAAAACGAAATACTTTTTACTGATATATGTGAGAGCGAGGGAATCCTCGTGGAACTGAGACCCTAGAGCCTAGTCCCTTAAAAGGCTTTCGAGTCTGGGTGTTCAGTACCGATGACGAGTTTCCATTTTGAAGCAAAGATAGTCGGTACTCAAAATGATACTTGTTTATTGCTTACAAATTCTTACAACGAATGTCAAGAATTGTATAGCTGAGAATCTACCATTGTACCTCCTAAAAGCGACCAATGTAGAATGAATTGAGTACGATTATGCTTGGACTTTTATATTGTAAATTATATATTACAATTGTGGGTACTTAAACAAATATATCACCTGATGTATTACTAAAATTATTTACATCGATGAAGTGGGTAATATGAAAACAATTTTGATGCACGGATTCACGAAAAGGAATATTTTCGATACGACAAGCTGAGAGAGCACATTGCAATTCTCAAATAAAACGATTAGAAATAAGTCAATAAAACATATTTTAAATACTTTAGAGATCGCTAAAAATTCTAAAATCACTTAAGTTATGCACATTCAGTATTATACAAATAATGATCTTTTTGTACGAGTCTATTTAAATAGGCAGGGTAAATATGTAACAATTACAAGACGGTCTTCGTTTAAATTTTTGTTATCGTGACCTCTGTTTATGAATTCGTACATTTTGTCTAATATATAAAAAATACTATATCGAAAAAAACTATCCCACAAAGGTCGTATTTCTTTAATTAATTGAAATTTCTGATGGGTTGGTTATTGATGACAAAAAATACAATCCATAGCTCTATATTACTGCTTATATATAGTAGACGGTAACATATAATAAATAATGAGATCTAAGATTTTCGCGAGTATTAATTTAAATGAAACTAGTATTATTCGGATTTACTACGCGGATTTTATTATTTAAAAACTACATAATCCCGACGTTGTGTCACACACCTCGTCTGCCCGTGATCACGGTTGCTGCAAAGTAACCGAAACGTCGGGATTATGTAGTTTTTAAATAATAAAATCCGCGTAGTAAATCCGAATAACACTAGTTTCATTTATATAATAAATAAGATACGTTGTGAATTTACGGAATTAAGATTTCCATTAAACTATTTAATCCTAACTTTACCTGTGGAATATTATTTTTTAAAGTTGTTCGACTAAAATATATATTAAACACGTGTTGATGAGCGACTGTAATTTGCTGTCAGTGAGATCATTAGCTTCTGGCGATCGTTGAAGAATTGTTATTAAAGAAGAAAATGATTTTTCTACATATTATACTTAGGGTCTTATATGTAAAATATCTTAAAGATTGAGATAAGACATGGAGATAAGAAAGAATTCTTGAAATTATTTTTTGTGAACTATTTAATGATTTTGTTTTATACTAATTATAATCCAAAAATACGACACTGGCACATAATCTGTCTAAGATTATTTGCTATTTATTTCTGTCTTCAATCTTTTTACTAATATTCTACATAGTTAATGATAATGTGTGTAAGGCGTTTATATTGATGTGATTGTGTTTCTTGGTTATCTTAATGGATTTTTTATGTTATTTTAAAATAAATCCATTTGTGCAATTCATTAAGGAATTGATCACAACTTTTGATTCACAGATTTCAATCACAGCTGTCAATTTACTTACTCCAGTGTAATACGAACCCAAATTACCTGATTTTAATACACTTAGCAAAATGATGGGATACCATTCAATATGCTATCTCATTTATTCGTAATCTTTTACAAGCGAACCGATAGATTACTTTAATACATTAACAGAATTAAAAAAAAAATACTTTATGTATTTTCCTAATTGTAAACCTTCCGAAGAAACAAAAAATATACTATACATGCAATCTGACCTGTCTCTAATCTGATAAGTTTCTTTACTATTTAATCGATTTCATGTTTTGTTTTCAATATAATCTTTAAGTATTCTGAAGGAATTAATTTCGGATATGGAAGCAAAGAAAACTTTCTCGACTTTAATAACAAGTATGGCAATACTTCTAAAATGTTTTAAAAAAGTCTTTCAAGTTAAACTTAAAATTAAAATTGTTAAAATTCAGTTTAAAAATAAGGAAAAAGGTCCTGCAGGGTCGAATATAGAAACTGAATATAAAAACGTAACAATTTTTTAACTATTTTCATATTTTAATTTGCCTAATTTGCTGATGTGATTTAAATTTTTTAAACTTTTTTTTGTCCATTATATCATTCTGCAGTAATATCTCCCTAATCATTCGAAAAAAATCAAGGCTAACCCGAAAAAATACCTTTGTAAAAGGCTGTTTAAATCTTATCTTTACAACATTTTTAATAGTGAATTTATTTTAATTTCTCACAACACAATACCTGAATACATTATGCCATGTACGGTGACAATCTAAATATAGTGAAACACACATACGACTGTTATCAGCATTCATATGTTTACATAAGTGTAATAGCACTTTATTGTTCGTGTAATTTGACATTGTTGTAAGACAATACGTAATAAATATGATGAAGATAAAACTCGTACGTAATGACATCATGCCGTATTTTATTCTACGTTGAAATAATTAAAAGAAAAATCATAGAAAATTATATTTGTGTTTATAGCAAACAGTCATTTTAAAAACGACTTGAATTCAATCCTAACTTAAATACTATCTACAAAGATTAATATGCTCAGATGATATCAAGGGAAGAGTATCCGTAATGATCTAAGATATTCTCGAGTATTCATTTATATAAACTAACATTTTTCGGATTACTACGCGTATTTTATTATTTTAAAAAATGTCCCATGACATTTAAATCTCGTCATTGTGATCACAGTTGCTGTAGTGAACAAAATGTCGGGAGTATGTATTTTTAAAATAATAAAATACGAGCAGTAATCCGAAAAGTATTAGTTTTATTGGAAGAGTATCCATCAAAGGTTTTAAATCAATGGTTGAAACAACCCACTTTGAATGTACTATTTATATAATCAACATATTCGACAGACTTTTCTCACGTATATTTATTATGGCCAATAAGCCCAACATGAATTTGTTTTGGCCAATAAGCCCAACATGAATTTGTTTTGGCCAATAAGCCCAACAAGAATTTGTTTTGCCCAATAAGCTCAACATGAATTTGTTTTGGCCAAGAAGCCCAACATGAATTTGTTTTGCCCAATAAGCCCAACATGAATTTGTTTTGGCCAATAAGCCCAACGTGAAATTCTTTCTTGTTTTCTTTTTAGAAAAATCATCACCAATAATTTGCTTGTTGCAAAACCTCCTTTTAATGTTTTCGTAGATATTTATTTTCCTGTGATTGTTTTTAATTTATGTTGTCTATTATTATTTTAAACTACTTTCTTCGATATCTTATTTTGGTAGTCCAGCCTACTGATTAGGTTAGTATGATTTGGTTTATTGATGTTAATTTTATCTGAAAAATATTTAAACGTTATGATAGAAAAATATTATAAGTAAGCAATTATTAGAATGTTTCTTTAGGATGGCCATTTTCTAGTTCTCTCTAAAGCAACAAACAAAAAATATGTGTTAAATTTACAATTAATTACGTAATTTTTGCTTTTATTGCGGATTTGAACTTTAATCTTTGTCATTTCAATGTGAAACAATATATTTGTTACATAATCAAGAGATTCTATGAATAGTTTAAACATATAACAATGCGGTTACCGCAACGCTATTGAAAATGGCTCATTTGCCATGGTTACGCCTTAGACTAATGATTTGATGTCACTATTATGTTATAAGGTCGAGTTTTATAGTATTATATCTAAATATCTGGGTTTATTGTAATGACACAATATGTAATGTGTTTTTAATAATATATATATGATTTTAATTCAAATAACATAAAATTTGTTTTTTTTTTAAATTACGAATACGTACTATTTAAGCGTAATATTAGTATAAGAAAGGATATTAAGCATTTTCTGTTTTGTTTTGTAGTAATAAAATAAAAAACGTACTTAAGTTTGTAGATGAAAAGTATAGAAAAGAAATGAAATTATTAATAATGTAATTTTTTTTATAAACAAGTTTTTTTCTCTTCCTGGTAGTTTAAAAGCTATTCGAAAAAGATATTATAAAAAATCACAGTGCATTTTGTTTTTTTTTTTTTTTACTTTACCACAATTGCCTTTCAATCTGCAATAACGTGTCTGAAAAAAAAAGTATTGTATTGAACATTATTCCACATATAAAAAATATTATAAAAATAATTATTTTTCGTTATAAAATGTTCTATGTTAACCGTCCGACTGTTCTAAAACTCGGTGTTTATATCAAATCAGACCCAGAAAAACATTTTCAAAAGATATTCAGAGATTTTCAGTGTTCCAATTGTAAAACAATGGTTTACTTTTACCGTCAGAGATAAGGAATCATAGCTGGATTATATATTCGCTTGTGACGTACAGTAGAAAATGAAGAAGGAGCGTAAGCTAAAAATAAGGCATCGCTTAAAAGACGATACACCAAACAAAATAGAGGTATAACTACAGGTATTTTCATTTTATAGTCCTCTTTCTTTTTATACGGAGTGAATTACCATAGGAATTTTCTCTATTTTCTATTGAGCGACCTCTTTAATATCACCAACAGATATTTCGTATGATATTTAAATAAAAAAAGTCTTACAATGTAACCTCCATTCAGAGATTAATTATGTAATTCAATGACAATCTGGAAAAGCGTCGTTAATAATTAAAGTGAATTAAATTCATGAAAAAAATATTTATACAAGCGAGAAAATAAATGTATTTAACAATACTTTACGTTATACTTAATAAAATATAGAATAATGGTGTCATTTCATGAATAAGAATAACACATACAAAGAGGAATTAAATAAATAGTTTGTGTATAAATTGAAAATTGCACTTAATTTTTTTTTGTTATATAACTGTTATAATTTGCATAAAAAATTTAGATTACAATAATATAATAACTGCTTTATACATTTTAGTTATTTCATTACTTAGTTATGTTCGTTCAGTCATGTGGAATGCAGGATAAGCCGTAGGCTTAAATATCTCCATGACCCACACTTAGTCATTTGTGAAAACGTCGCTCGTTAGATCTTATTAATTCAGCGTCTAAATTGTTTTACAAAGCCTATCGATAATTGTTTACATGATAAATAAAAATATATGTACACTACATTACTGGAACTACAATTTTTATTTAAATGAAACTAGTATTGTTCGGATTTACTACGCGGATTTTATTATTTAAAAACTACATAATCCCGACGTTTCGGTTACTTTGCAGCAACCGTGATCACACGTAGTAAATCCGAACAATACTAGTTTCATTTAAATGAATACTCGCGAAAATCTTAGATCTCATTATACAATTTTTATTCCGAATATTCGACGTCCATCCATATTGAATCAAAAATATGTTGGTAAATAAAATAGAAGACATGAGTGGAAAAAATCAATATTGATTTTTTTTAACAAATGGTTTTAGAGAGCAGAAATCTCAAATACAAAAAAAAGATAGATGACAAAATAACTCACACTTAAATAATACTTTACTACACTTAAATTTAATTTTTTTTCCAATATGAGTCATATCCAGTGAGTTCTGAATGAAAGCTTGCTATTATATGCACAACTAGCTTTCTAAAATCATAAACCTTGCTGGACAAAATCAATTCTATACATACAACCTACATTTATTATACAGACGTAAAGAATTACTGTGCTAGCGGTACAATCATGTTAAATAACCTTAACTATTCATTGTTTTATATTAATAAGAAATATTAATTGTATAAATTAAACTCTCCATTTATATTGTAAAAACAGATAGGTAACCCTATTTTTAAGATTTATATTAGTGTTAACACTAATGGCTTTATTGTATTCTGTTTTAAGCACATGAATAAAATCACGCAAATCAAGATTATTACCAGCACCACATTTATAATGGTCTGTAGTTTATAAATGGACTGTTTAAAAAAAAAAAAAGATAAACTCACTACTAAAATCATAGTTTATTAGTCATTAAATAATAAAACTTTAAAACACCGCAAAAGATGACGAAAAAATTCTGTAGACAATAATGATAACATTCAATTGTATATTTTTTTGATCAAAAATAATACAAAGTATAAAACTCACGCTTACTTGCTTGTTTGAGAATCTTTGTTAGTCCAAAAACATTGTTATAAGAGTAGATTCTTGTTATCCAATAAATAGTTATCGGTTGCAAATAAACATCAAGATTTAATCCATATAACTAGATAACAAACACAAGTCGTTACTAACATTACGAATGCAATATAAAGAAGAAGAAAAAACATCTAGAAAGAAATAAAACATCTTCAAGTATATGTGTTTCTAGAAAAAAATACCTTTTTCATGTACAGCCATTTCCTACCTTATATAAGTCCGTCAGGCAATTCTAAGTAATTTGCATTAAGATTCTGTTCATCAGAAGACAAGGTCACATGCGCCGTGAAAGTGACACGCGATTTTGCTTTTAAGATCTGACATAAATAGCGTAAAAAATTGTGTGTACATAAAATTGTACGAGATGAACGTTTTGTTTTCAACACCGAAATCGAGTGCCTGCGTCTTTCGTTACACGCTGAGTTGATTTGGCTCATTTACATGACTATTGCTTGCTGGGTTGGCCATGATTGATTGTTTTCGTGGCAAAATTTCGTGTTATATTTACGTTTTGTTCCCTTGATGAATCAATTTACTCGTCAAATTATTATTTATATAGAATGAAAAATGACGGTAACCTATATATTTGTTAAAGTAATCGCTTTTCCAAATTCGATTATTTTCGTATACTTATTTAGCACACCAGAACTATCTTTTTTTATATAACGATTGTTACAGTTTAATAAAGAAGGGATATCTTTATTTGCTAAGAGAATAATGATAATCCAAGTACATTATAACAATAAATCACCCAGTCTTCGACCTTACTATCAACCGCTAGAGTCTGTGTTCTATGCGAGATATCGCCAAAGCTAGTATTGTAGGTCCATTAGCCTAATTGGGAACTGCCGTTACCCCGCAATATACCATCGGGATAATATTCTGGTTTTATGTTTCAGTGAGATAATATTTTAATATAAATTATACGATTTCGATATTAACTTAATCTGTTACTATCGATCCATACTTCTTAGCTACATTTCATCTTTTATTACTTTATATGTTCATGAAAAACAAAATGCTTTAGGTATATTTTCCATCATGTCATATTGTTAATGTCATGAAGACTTCTCTCTGTTCCATGTCATTGAAATAATTAACGGCCCTAGACACATTAATTTTTCTCGTCTCTTTTATTGATGGTAAAATAAGTCAGGGAATACTTTTATAAAACTTCATTACCTATCAATTTTAGAACTAGGTTAACAAGCTTATGCCTCTATTTTCTAACTGAGAAGTCAATCGGGTCAACCTGTGATACTCTAGGCCTGGGAAATTTAAAAGAATATATATTTACAACTATTATATATTTAATAATAAATATAATAAAAAAAAGTTAAAGAAATTTTCTATATCATTAAGTATGGTTAGTTACTGGGATAACTCTTATATTGTGATATTATTTCACAAAAATTAAGACATATTAATTGTAAATCAAAAAATTAAATTAACAACAAGTACCTTAGTCCTGCAGATTAAAATTTTCTACATAATAATTTTGATAATTTAATAAAGTGAATTTAAACATCGCATAAAGAGTGCAAAAATTCTCATAGGACATAAAAAAACTACATATGAAATTTATTAACATAATTAAATACGAATTATAATATAAAATAAGCTGAAAATCCTTTAGTCCTTTGTAATAACATCACCTAAAGTCTATTCATTATTTGACACCTTGACTCTTGTCTTACTTTGCCTTATCTTGTTTCGTCCCAACTCTCGTGCGAATATTGCCAAATAACTGGCAGCTTTTGTCTTGTTTCCTTTAATATAACATTCGCTGGCATACCCCTTATCATAAAATCGTCCAAGTATTGATATGACTTCGTTTAGCGTTCTGAAGTAATAAAGACAGGTTTTGTCTGCTTTATATTAATCACTAATAATATTTTCAGACCCGAACTCATCCCTATTTAAAGTAATAAAACTTTAAAATTATTATTTTGATTGAATCTTCATTATCATAAATTTTAATTCTACATTTTCGTTTCCATCTTGTAAATTACATGTAAATCACTTTTTTTTGGATTTTCAGCTGTTAACAACTGATTTGTTTTTTTTTTTGGGTTTTGCGCCTCAAATGAAAAAATATTCTTGCAGAAAGTCTTTTCTTGCAGATTCTTAATTCAATGCTATATGGGTAACCACCCTCAAAATTCTCCTGGACTTGTCAAGATGGTCTTCCACGTGTGTTGCCATCGTAGGGATTCATATTTAATAATCGATTTGGACTCAAATGAAAAGGAATGGCTAGTCACTCATCTTCTACGGGAGATGCTAGCATTAGGCTGCTAATGTAATTGCTTTTTAGCACCCATCTTACGTGAGAAGGTCTCTTGTTTCTGATAGCTTAGTTGGATCATTGTACTGCATTAAGAATTTTACACACTCAACTTACTTTCAAGTTTTGAAACTGAAATTAAAATTCTCATTTACACACTGGTATTCAAACAGTGTACCAATATACGTACGTAAACATTGCTGATATTAATTGTAAAAAAAAATATTAATCAAGGCACAAATAAAATTGTAAAAAAAGATTATAAAAAAATATTTACCATGATATTGTACAATGTGAATCGGAAATTAATGGAAACATTTTTTTAAAGAGCTCTCGAAAATTATAAAAAAATTTACAATTTAATTCGATGCTTCAAATTTGAAGCTTTACGTCTCAAAATAAAAGTACCGATGACAATTTAGCAATTACTAGTTAGCAAAATGTTTTGTGGTATTGAAAATATTTTTATGTTAGATCATATATTAAGTTCTCTTTTTGTACCATAAATATATTTTCAACCATTTCTCTCAATTATATGAATTAAAGTCTTATCCAAATCCCTTCAGAATCTTCTCTCTAGAATTGAATTTAACTTCAACCTGAGACCAATGAAATAGATGTTTTAAATTAGAAACAGACGCTAACGAAAATAAAACCACCAGTTTGTTTTAAAAAAGATTTTAAATTTGGCTTCTATTTAAAATTATCTTTGAGGCTTTTAAGCTTCTTTTGATAATTTATTTTCACATAAATTTTAAGTAAAAATTATTGCCGAGTAACATATTTTTTAACTCATGGTATTCCTACATTTTTAACAATGATAGTTTTCTCGTAGTTGCTAGACAAAAAACTTGTCGCCAGCTCAAGATTTCTGACAGCCGATGATAAATGGCAAAGGAATGTCCAGTTTAAAAGTATTTATTTGGTTTCAATAATTTTTTAGATTTATTTGAACAAAAGCTAGTGTAAAATAAATACATACCTATATTAAATATTTTTCGAAGATTTTCTTATTTAAATTGGTCTTCAATTTTATATTAATATCGAACTCCTTAATTTTGGAAATAAGGTGATAAACTTACGTACAAACAGACTCATGTTATTTAAGTACATACCTACTATCATTATTCCGGAGTTATAGTTATTTTAATACGATTAAGGCTCCACAGCGACTTTTTTTTAAGCTACAGTAGTTTTCATTTAATTGATTGAACAGTTCATATCGACATATATATTTTCATATAAAATTTTTCATTTTAACATGAGTAATACATTACTGTCTCTAAAACTTCGATATTCCGGAAAGTGGACTCAGATTTTTCCGCATATATCTGAGCGCTAACCTCTCGTCTCTCGAGTTAGTGATAAGGGTCCTCCTGCATTAGAATTATTTGAGACTTTCTTAATCTTTATACGCGACACGATTTTCACCTTATCCATTCGTGTTACCCTCATATATCTTTGGGACGAACCCCATTTCTTTTCGATTTGCGTTGAATGATTTTCAATTGGCCCGTTTTGTAACTTTATCTTACTTTATAACATATTAATGTAACATAAGGAGCAGTTAGTTTAGTAAGAGGAAAGAAAAAATAACTTAGACTTTCAGCAAACTCACTTGTATGATAAAATGTAGCCGTAATAGCTACTTTACACACCCTCTATGTGCTGCTAAAATACTGGCGGGGTCAGCCTAACTATATTAGCTTTATTTTTTCTCTTTACCTTCATAAGAATGAACCAAGAAATTTCTCATAAAATCATAATTTACTAGAACCTTTACACTAAATAACTTTTTATTTCTAAAATACCTTAACACTTGATATATATAAATAGTCTACTTTTATTTGATAAAACGTATTACAATAGTATTTTTTTATTTATTTATTTCATAGATCTGGGTAAGAATAAAATATATTAAATTTTTAACTCACTTATACCTGATACAAATCTTTTTATAATAATAATTTAATCGATTTATATGTTTCATAAACAGATCCATTATATTTCCAAGTTGAAAGTAAAGGCATTTAAATTGGTTGTTCAGATCAATGATCTCTAGGCATTGCGACATAGCACTGTTGTACTAATTATTATTTCTTTGTTCATAATTTATTTTTAAACAAAACATACAGAAGTTAATTTTAATCTCTTTTTTATAAAATAGTATACACACACACACCACACACACACACACATATGTATATATCAGAGCTTACTGAGAATCTTAAGAAATGATTTGATCGATATATATTTGTTTATTTTCCGTCATAATATGATTAAATTATTTATAATACTAATTTTCAGTTCTATAGACTTACATTAAACAATATAACAACACCTCAAAGTTACACAAATAAAATTTGTTTACCCAAAACATTGGGCGGGGCAACAATTGAGCTAATTGGAGTAATTATGCTTTTTAATCGATTGCGTGTAGAATAAAATACGTAGAATAGTAGAGCAAAAATATCTACAGATTTCAGAGTCAGAGTTCCTATAGTCGTATTTGATGTATTTTTCAATAATAAAGTTGTTAATAATCAAATTAAAATAATATAATACTTTATGAAAAAAGTCTTTCAGTGCATTTGAATTCAATGCACGTGAAAGATTAGTTATTGTTTTATTTTGTGAAACATCTTTCATATCATTTAGCTGATTAAAGTTAGCTGAACCGTGGTATTCATCAACTGACATCCCCGGTTAATCGTTAATAGTGGTATATAGTAGCTGAATTAAGCGACGTCAATTCCTATTTGTACCAAAAGGCCAATCAACGCAAGCCCAAGCTATATCAAACAAGTGCATGATAGCTATATTTAACATCATTGGTAATATGTACCTATATAAGCAAAACAAATGGTAATACATAAAAATTATAATGTTTTAAAAATTTGTTGAAAAAAGTAATTGCATAATCCGATACCGTATATTAATTAGTTTTGCTTTTTGCATCTTCATCTTCTTTGCAATTAAATGAAAATCTCATAAATACAATGATATAGAGATTAGTGCTGCAAGCTGGATTATTAGATGGATAAACGCAGAATAAGCAGTTACAGTTTTTTATCATTTTAAATTAAAGTAATATTAACCGCAATAAATTACAACATGGAGTCAAGATACGCAAAATGCAGAAAATATAGTTTAATTCATGTGTGCATATTTCAAATGTTGAGCTCAAACTATGAAATATGTTCTCATTCATTACAACATAATAAAACATACGAAATTATAGCAATTTTGTTAATAGATCAAATAATATAATAGCCTTAGCCAGTTTATATAATACGAGTAAATCAACATAATTTCTTTAACATTTTCGATATAATGTTTTTTTTTCAACCGGAAGATCATATCCGCGTTCCAATGTGAATATTCTGGTGATTCTGAGATTTAATCTTATCTGTGACCGTGTATGATTTGAATTGACATACCCTGACCTGAGTGATGAGGGTCCAGAATCGAATCCACTACTCATTGAATATCAGTAATTTGAAGGCATTACATCCTCCATATAGGATATGGATGACAGCTCAATTTAGTTTCGCCAATACATCGATAGATATAAAGTAGTTTTTTCAATAATAATACCAATGTCTATTGATATGAGAAATTAGAAAAAATATATATTTTTATTAATTTTGTACGAACTAACTAAAGGTAACTTCTGAAATGATTTTTCACTTTGGAGTGCAATTGTTTTTTGTTCTGAGCTAAACAAACAAATTAATCCTTTGATATCTGTGTAGATAAATAAGCGAGATATATTTTACTGCCTCTTGTACTCCATATTCTGTAGAAATCTACTCCTTCAACTTTTACGAGTAAGGCTTTACTCTTTAACAAAAGCGAGTTAAAATACAGACCCGAATAAAATAGTATTCACAAATATTAAAGGAACTTGTCACAAAACCAACAAATAATATTTTATTATATTATTTATGAATTTGTAAGTGTAAAGACGAATGCGATAATACCTTAATTTTTATATGTACGAGTTAAATGATAACCAAAAATGGTGAATCTCTGTCATGTTTCTATTAGCAATGACAATAGTTTTTCCAAAAATCTTGTACATAAAACATTAAATAAGTTTTGCTCTCGAAATAGTTATTTTACTTGAAGGTTTGTTCAACTCTTCGATCCTTCAGAATCTATTAGTTTTTCCTAATAAATGGTACCTTAACTGTTATGTGTTCAAAGTTCTATTATTTTATTTTAAAACAAAGATATTGTTGTCCAAACAGAAAAAAACAAAGCAAATAACTATTACGTTTTATACAATTAAGCAATTATTTAAAGTACTTAATATACTTATACTTTTTTGTGAAATATATATATATATATAAGTGTGTAGCAGAGATTATATACATACTTCCTTATAAATATGCAAATTATCAAACAACTAATTCCAAACTCTATCTAATCTAATATTAATTCATGTTGTGTCACATGTTATAATCTTGTATACTATACAGTCTTTGGTGACATTTATAACATGTATAAGTAAATACAATTAGGTTCTTATTGTATGAACTGACAAAACTAAATTTCCAAAATGATATTACAGTAACATAAAAATAAAATAGTTTACGGCTATTAGATGTTATAGATATTAAAACGTGATTCCAATACAAGAAAAAAATAAATAAAGACATATTATATAAAACTTAATCATTGGATTGAGTCATGTACCTTTTAGTTGTTTTATTATTATTACAATAAAAATATAACTTCTATGTATTGACCTCTTGCATAAGAAGGCTGTCAGCAAAAAATTCCATTTATTTCTATATCTTGTAATTTTTTCGAATGTCTTCTGCGATGTCTTATTTCCATTTTTGACTTTTCAACCCGTCTTGGGCCTTATAAACAGATATCTGTAGTGACTACTCACGTCCATCCTATGTTTTTTAGAGCCTGCCACGAGACCAGACCACTTGAACTTCAGTCTAAGAGTGTATTTAAGCGCATCAACTGTTTTAGTTATGCCTATTATTTTTGTATGAAGAAATTTTCGTTTCTTATGTTGTCTAAACATGACACTTTATGATTCAAATCCCCCTGAGTCATGTTAGTATATGATTCTTTATTCTGTAAATGAATACGTCTAACAAGTGGATGTAGAAAAGGTAAAAACTAAGAATTGATTTTTTATTTTATTGTATGTTACTTGCGTCACTTCCTTGTAACTCAAGAATTTATTTCACGTTATTTTTCATTTGCGCTCTATGTGTAGGTAACTATGTTTTCGGTTAAATTACGTATGCTTTCCTACACCTACATATATATACTTCAGAATTTTGTTTGCTATTATTGCAGTCCTATTATATGTGTTAGTCAGTATGGTTTTCTTTTGCAAGGTTTATTCTAATGCAAGTTGACTGGTTTCTACATATAAAGACTATATCATACATTCTACATCGCTAACCAATTCTTTTTCAACCACTTCGTTACTTAATGCTTTCCAATTTTTGTGGTTTGTTTAGTTTATGCGGTCTGCTTTTTGGAATTCTTTTTCTATAATATATTACAGAGTGAGTAAGTTGTTAACAGTGGAAAATGCTTTATGATAAATTATTTAGTATATAACTATTTTCTAAAATATCTAATATTCAGACTGATAGACCTATAATTTACGATTAGCGTTGTCTTTTTTTATAGATGATAATAATATTGAACTCTCATTTCACTAATGTACTCGCCTTTTTTGGTATTATGTACTGATATACCTATTTTCCATCAATGTTTAAATAAAGTTTTAACGGTAATAAAGTCTGGGCTGGAGATATTTTCTAATTTAACTCCTTAGAGGCTTGTATAATCTACAAATTTTGATAGCAATGTATACTATGGTTTGGGTTTTTCTCGGTTATTTAGTTTGATATTCATTACTTTTTCTGTTGTTTAGCCTTACATTAGAATTCTGTTACAATATTAATTATGTCTCAACAGCTGGGTGTTATTTTTCACGATTAATTTGATCCATGTCTTACTTATTCAAAGTTCTATTAGTGTTTTTTGAATCTTTTTTGAAGATTTTTTTAAATATATTTTTTTAATATTTTTATATTTTCGCTGGTTAATTCTAAGGGGGCACTTAGTTACTTCTTTTCAGATTAAGACTTGGCTAAAATTTGTAATACTTGTATTAAATTAAGTTATATATGTTATTTGTCGTTATGAAAGTTTTTTTATGATTAATACAGATGTTTTTGACTTGTAGTCTTTTGTATTATATTTTCATAATATTCCTGTATTGTCGTGTCCATTTTATAATCCACTAAGTTAGATGTGTTCTCTTAATTTTTTTTAGTATTGTGCAATATCTTCCGTTATTTAAAAAAAAATATATTTAATCTATTTGTGAATTTAATTTGTCACCACAGCAAAACAAACTGTTTTACATTTATTGTCTTTCTTCCTCTTCTATGACCTGTAAGGGATTTTAGGTCAAGTCTTATATTTACGAATAGTTTTGGTTGATTGGAACGTGTATAATCAATTTTGTTGTTACGTGCGTTGCCGGGCAAACACCAGATGCATCTCCTACTTGTTTGTATTTTAAATATCGGTAGCTGTGAGTCTGTTTTCAAAACTCAAACTTTTCAATCTTAGATCACTATCTTTGTAGACGTTGCTATTTGTTTTTTTCTGTTGCTATTTCTTCCTAGCGTTATTATGTTTTTTTAATGGCATTCCTTTTGCTTATTCCAAATTTTATTAGAATTTTATTATCTCCTCTCTGACTGCCCACTTTTCTAACTGCTATCAGACCAGTGACATCACACTTTATTCCTTGAAAGATTTTTCAACTTCTTATAGTTCTTCATAAAAAAAGAATTTTATAATATATTTTAGACTATTTCTTAAGAGACATGAATATTTGCTTCATTTTTATTTGATTATTTCGCGGGTATTTCCTATACTACGACCAACCAGCTTCAGAGAACGTTTTCTTTGTTATGCATTGTAGTGATATATTGGTATGGTTCTTGAGAGGGTGGCCCAATTCTTATTCATTTATAAAATTTTCGCAACATTTGTCTGATGTGACTTTTGTTTGTGTAGTTAGTTGAGGAGATCTTGACTTGATGCTTATAAAGTATTTTTGTTTTAAGTGTTTTGGCTTACCTTCTTTAAATTCTATTAGTTTATTTATATTATTTACGCTTATACACCTTTTGATGAAATGATATGAGGAATCTGTTATTTTCAGTTTGGTTGATTATATTTTACTTACAAATAATAATAATGTGTCATTGTGCAAACTGATTTGTTATCCTTTAATATGATCGTGTCCTTGAAGCATTTTTCTCCGTATAAATGTATGTATATTTTATAATACGATTACCTTTTGGATAACTAGGAGAAGCGAAGACGAGCTTACAGATAATCGTTCATAAAATATGTATGATGTAATATTTGGTCAAACATAATCTATGAAATAAATAAGTAATTACTAGTAAGAGTATTTTAAATCAACACCCAACAAAAAGAAATCAAAGCAGAATATAAATTCATTTATAAGATGATGCAATAAAAGTGTACAAACAATGGAGCAAACAAATGTTATAAGATTACATAAGCGTAATAAATAGACACTCATTGTGATAATAAATTAATACATTTGCTATGTGTTTTGATAAAATTTCCTTAAAGTATATCGTATATTCAGTGTCTACGTATCTCAGATATGCAGTTTTTTTCAAGATACTCTAAAAAGTAGATGCGGCATAACACTGCTTTAAATGTGCATGTCTATGACGTAATGTTCTCTATGTCCATGTCGCTAGAAGCTATAACGCAATGCCGCTAGTCTCATAGCTCGGTGTATTGTGAACGAACGACAATGAAATGGGAACAAACTTCAACCGTTATTGTCTGAGTAAGGACATTTTTGTAAACGCGTCAAAGCCAACTGTTCAGCTTATATCCCGTTATTTAAATGCTTCTGCGTCATATATAATTGCATATTTACGCAATTGTAATTGTTTTTCTATAAATTTTAGTCTTTTATATACTTTCGTTACATAGTCTTTATTTTTTCTTATATTAATTATATATTTCATAAATTTCATACCAATTCCGTAGTTAGAATGTCCAAAAATCTTTTTTTGAAAGTTTCATTATTACTTTTTGGATCCCCATTCTATTGGATATATTGCAAATTAATATTTCATATGCCTAAATTATCTATTATATATTACTGGAATACGAAGTCACTGGTATAGTGGTGTTATAAATTAGTAGAAGTAGAAGAATGATTCATGTTAACCACTTAGATAGTGATGTAAGATGATATCATAAAACGACATCTCCTCGTTATATGTCCACAGTGGGAGCTTGCCACGTCAACTTAACGCTGGCAATTTCAATGATTTTTATGAATAAACCGTCGTTAATGTGAATTTATCGGGTGATTCATGAAGGATATTCCTAAAAACTTTCAGTGTGAAGTTAATGTTTCAGGTTCGTCCTAAGGATATATAAACAGTGGACCAATTAATTTACTTCAACGTGACTTAAATTTTATCCATAAAGACATGTACTTGTAGTATAATATAAGTCGCATATTTTATTATTAAATTTTTCTAAAGAACGCTAGAGTATTTAAAATAATCATGCTCTTTAATGGCTCGACCATTATAAGAAGAAATGCAGAAAGTTTGTAACAATGAATGGGGAAGCTAAGCATTGGTTGTCCACTTCAAAACGCTGTATTTGAAGTAGCAACTGTGCAAAATAAGGCCAAGGTGAGGTTTCTAGTGCTATAAAAAATGGCATAATAATAACAAAAATATATAAAAGAGAAGGACATATCGTTTGAACATAATAAGAATTAGACGAATTTAATAATCCTTTGGTTTTAATTAGTATATTAACATTGTTCTTAAATAAAGAAGACATTATAGTAAACTTTTTAATATTTTTATAATAATATTTGAGTATAAGCAAGCAAAAATAAAAATTAAATATTATATAAATATAATGTAAATTATTTCAGAATCAAAATTTAATTAAAATGTAAAATCATTGAATATTTCGCTTGTTCAATGATTCAATGCCCCAATCCCTATAACTAAATATCTAATGAAGGCAAATTGTTCACTTGAATAAGAGAATAAATGAATTTTGAAAGCTCCGCTCCGATCATTGCAATTTGGACGTAATATTTCGTACTGGATTAAATACGGACTACATCTATTTCGGAAGTTTATTGTAAAAAAAAAACAATATTTTACGATAATTTGCTAAGCCGGCTTGAAATATTTTGTAGCAAATTTTTTTAACAAATGAAATAAGAATATTCCTTGAATTTATTTTACTTCGGGTTATATAAATTGGTTGGGTATATTGTGAAAATATTTTCCAAAAGCTCACCACTTTATTCACAATGTCGAATTGAATCTGTGTTACCAATAGTCTTTTATAGATATTTTAAATAAGGCGAATAATTAATAATAAAGTAAAGGTAATGAAAATAATTAATAATTCGAAGAAAATTCAATTTTAGAGGCAACCATAAAAATATTAATTAATGTCGAAAATCACAAACCCCGGTGACTCTTGTCATTTTATCATAGCAAACAGCATAAATGAGAAGTTTATCTTCTTCCGTGCACTTATTTTATTAAGAAAAAAATTTATGTTCTCGCGACTACTCCCTCTACCAAAAAAATATCAAACAAGCGTTGAAAATAATACTCTATTTATAATGAAGCAAAACTTTAATTTCCGTAGCAAATAAGCGGATAGAATATGAACGACTGCACTACCAATGCTATTATTATTCAATCTATTGATACGTTATCAATCTAAACATAGTATTCTATTCTTTAGGTTTTAGAGCCTAGCTGTAGTCATGTAACTACAGATCGAACATGGGCTGGCTCGACCGGGATAGTACCACCCTGTCACAGAAGATCGGCCTTAATGGTTGCGTTTCGTCCGATTCACTATTCCCACCCTTTTCCTATTCCCACCTTTTCCTGCCATTTCCTCATTCCTACTCCTCCCTTTTCCTCAACAATGAAGGTTGGCAACGCATCTGCAACATCTATGTTGTGGATGTCCATGGGCGACGGTAGCTACTGCTCACCAAGCTGGCCGTCTGCTCGTTTGCCAACTTTCACATTAAAAAAAAAAAAACAGAAAAATATTGTATCCAATTGAAATAAAGTAAAAATTTAAACTGGATAATAAATCACCAGTACCATTGTATTGTTTACCCTTAAGGGTTAAGATACGATACAAAATGTTCCTTTACGCCAATTGTGATCCTGGTTAAGTCACCTTAATATAACCCTGCCAATATCGTTTAAAGGATGTTATCACTACTAGGGGAACATAAAAAAATATATATAATTAGGTATTTTTACCAGTTACTTATTTATTTGAAGCACCTAAATTTTAAGAGAAAAGATAAGTTAGTTAGTTGTTAGTTTCAAAGTATAAAAGTTATTTACTAGCTTATCTGCGTATCGAAATTGTGAAAGTTAACGGATGCCTATAGAATGTGCCTGGTTTTTTAAATATAAATAAAAATACTACCTCACAAGCTAACTAAATTCTACATACAATGTGATGGAGTAGCAATAATCTTTTTTCACTGGTTTCTCCGTAAACTCCGACTTACACACACATTGTTTAATTGTAAGAAATAATATTAGAAATAATAAAAAATATTAAGTTTAAATGACTCTGTCATTATTAGATTATAAAAGGAAAACATTTTCTTATTCATTCGGTAAATGAAATTTTCAATGGCACAACAAAGAACTTTTGTTTTCCATTTTAATAACATAAACTTCTTTAAAAAAAATCAATTTTAATTTATTTACCAAACTTCTTATATTCGAAATACTTTTATAAAATATATATTTTTTTTGTACTCTGCAAGATGTTAAAAAATAGCAGTAATGTATTGAAAGTCGAAACACAACAATATAGTTCCGTACAGTATAGTACGAAACGTAGTTCGGGATAAAAGAAATGTCTTCGAGGTCCAACTTGAAATTCTTATTTTGCTTTAAACTTTTCATTCGTTCTTTAAGGCCTAACTTAACAACTCTGTTGGAACTAACTATATATGCAGTTGTTAGTTCCAAGTATAATATTTTTCACATCATTAAATTTAATGTAAGTTAGTATTTGTTAAGAAACTATCAGTTACATAGCTTCTAGTTTTTATTTTACTTTATATTTATCCATTGATACATAGAATTTGCTGTAACTCCTGTAATGATACCATAATCTACTTTTAGAATTATTTACTTAGGATAGGGCATTGTAATGTTTGAAAAAATTAATTAAATTACAAGATATATATATATATATATATATATATATATATATATATATAGTTATTTAAAAAAAATTTGGCATTCGCATTCGCATTTTGGCTTTAAAAGGGAAACTTCGATAGAATCCGGATTATATTTCAATTGGTTTTGCTTCCTCATAAGAACTGCAGCGGATATTATCACAGAGTATATCAGCTTGCTGTAGAAAATACTTTTTATGTTTGAATATTATAATAATTGCATTGAAATATAGTCTGTGGTGCACGAATGTGAAATTCGTTAGATTTTGCATGGTTTTCAGATAAATCTTTTTATTTAGTAACAATCACCTGAATACATTGATTATAAATGCATATTTACTAGTCTTTATTAGTAAATGGGATTTGATAGTGCGATTACTACTGTCTTTGCTAAATATTCATTTGCAATTTACTACATTACAATTAATCCTGTTCGCTTATGTATAGCAAAAACTATTTACTATTTTTATAAACGTTTTCCAATCTCCGATAATTATAAGAATTGTATTTCTCGTTGTAAATTTATTCAGTCATTAAATATAACAGCACTTTATAAAATATTCAAAATGAAATTATACTTCAACAAGATTTAAGTAAACTTTCTTATGCTGAGATTGCAATGAAAACAATGATTTTATATCACCTCCAGAAGGCTGCACATTATTACCTTAATGCTACAGTTTACACTTATTTTTGATTTACATATATATTCATAAAATTTGATATATAAACCGAAATCAAATTAGTACAATCTGTCTATCTCAGAAACTATTATGAGATATCAATACATCAAAATTAATAAATATTTATGTTTTAAATCGTTAACATTTCATACAACATATGAAACAATATTTTTATTTCCACTCATAAAATTCACATATGTAATGTTTTAACGATCATAAAACCATTATAAGAAAAGATGCTGCTGATATCTCAAAGCTATTTCGCATGTTGTACATCAATATATTTATATTTAAAAGCGATTGTGGAATTTATGTATGGCTTCCTTAATACTAAACGAATATAAATATGCATACATTAAATAGGCTGAAGCTTGACAAAGCTATTGTCAACAAATTGTATAACAGACTCAAACTGGAGACGGCTGGGTGCTATATAATGTACATTGTACATGTACATAAATTCGATTATTGATGACTCGTGAGAAACTATTAAGTACATAAGGGAGCAAGTATATAGAAGATATAGCTGCATTCTAATGGAATATGAATTTCATTGACTCGCACTAAAATTCTCTTATATCTTACTCTGTTGCTCTTCAAAGTAATGGCACGATGTAGTTCGATCAAATTGAGCTTAATGAAGCGTAGTATATTCACAAAATTATTCAAATAAAAGTATTATATAATTCGTTACATGGTCTCGGATATATTAATTTAATTATGGATTTGCTGGTGTAACGTTACTGTGAAAATCATTTTTATATATTTTATTTTTACATTGACCAACAATTATTTATAATAAACAATAAAACATTACATTATTACAAGTTTTATAAACAAAAATTATTGTTTTGATATCATACGAGTATATTTAACAAGAAAACTTTTGCTTCAAAGAAATTTTACTCGAACCCAAATAACTGTAAATTACATATAACAACGCTATACAAGCAGGTAATTTTGCAAGAATTGCATATTCAATATTGCTAATAAATTTGTTGATTTTAAAAAATCTTTTTCATAATTCAACTACCTTCAAGAAGCAATTTAGGCGTATTATTCTGCAAATATTTATGCACTTTTGTGATCTGAATATCTCTTTGTTGCTTATCGAGAGGTGATGACGACTAAAACTATTTTTGTTACTCAGTTAATCTAAATATTTTCAAATAGAAACATAAACATTAAAATTTTACAAAATTATACACTTATTTATTTTAAGTTATTGAAAATCATAATAAAATATTTATCACGCAATAAAATATATATGTATAATTGTATATATTTTTATTATTATTCGCATACTATTTTATTAGCTTTACATTTAATTAAAATTATTTTAATAAAATTTCCAATAAGTCCATTATTAGGTATGAATCTTTATATATGACTTCGACAAAAATTGCAAACAATCAATATCTACTAACTTAAAATTTTAATTAACAAAAAATATTTTATGGTGAAAAAATACTTAAACTTTTTGAAATGTTTTGAAAGTATTTTCAGATACAATTTTGATTAAAAAATTTATAACCGTCTGTTAAATTTTATAAAAGCTTCATCCGGATTAATATTATAAATATCTTTACAGGAAGATAAATACATCATCGGTGAGCTGTTTACTGACTTTTATGGTGAGTGAATGAGTGAATAAATATATTCATAAATAACAACCAGATCATGGTGATGGAGGATTTTATTTACAGCGGAGTGATTGTAAGAAATAAGGGCTTTTCATATTAACTAAATCTTCAATACGCATTTACGGCCGTAAAATCAAATATATGGCTCCATAACATTTTATTTGTTTTGTAGTCTGGCTATTTCTTTATATTATATATATATATTATGTCTTGTTTTGTTTGTTTTCATTTTAAGCATTAGTTTCAGTTTATTGGTTTTCAGTGTCATAGTAATCATAATCGGCTGTTGGTGCCAACTCAGACGAGGTTTCATTATCTGGTGGGTCCCTTATATCACTAGGTATCCAACCTTCAGCGATGCGACGTACATAAGTATTGCAATCGAAACCTTCACCCAAATAATATACCAGACCTGTCAACAATACAACATTTTTACTAAAGAACTAATTTTTTATTCTATATAAATAACGAATATAACTTACGTTGGCGGTAATTTGTCCCATACATTGGTACTTTGTATCGTATCATTTCTCTACAACTGGATAAATCCAATTCACATATACCTTCATATCCTCGCAATGTTCCGTGAGGTACAAAATATCCACAGACTGGATTAAGATGTATCCTAAAAACTTTCATATAATGAAAAAGTATATTCAATATCAATCAGTTTAAAATACAAATATTATAACTAAATCTTTATTTCTCTAAAACATTTGGTTACAGTAATTATCACACTAAATGTATTTTTAAAGATAAAAAGAGTCCTTCAGGAGTAATACCATTACATTATATATTTGACAAAGCATATTTGTCAGTGTTGTAAGTACTTACGTGAATCTAATACACCTAGCAAATTCTTCTTCACAAGTAGCGAAATCCGACTTGAAAATATTCGGTGGTAATTGAGAATAGTCAAGTCCTTCAAATTTATAAACTGGTTTCCCTATATCTGATAGTTTGAAATCAGTTAAATGTGGGAATGGTAAAGTAGATGGTTGTTGTTGAAGCCTCCCATTGGGGACCACTGGAATGTTTGCAGTTATGATATCAAATTATGAAAGAATGAAGTTTTTAAATGTTTTTTCATATTAGAAATTTATTGTTAAAGCATTTTTAATATTCTTTTTTTCGAATTCAGTTTGATTACAAT
Source organism: Danaus plexippus (assembly GCF_018135715.1). Lineage (NCBI taxonomy): Eukaryota > Metazoa > Arthropoda > Insecta > Lepidoptera > Nymphalidae > Danaus > Danaus plexippus. Next base: position 5,454,555 of record NC_083551.1, on the reverse strand, counting down.
GTAGTTAAGCTTACATAGACACTTTTTACAATTAATGTTTGTTTCTTTGTTTTAATTACTACACAAAAGTATTGAGTTGTTTTGATGTGAACAGAGACAAACATTGTGATGCTTTAATTTAAAAAAATATATTTAAATGTACTTACATACACAAACAAGAACAAATAAACATTTTAAAATCACTGACATTCAGAATTGATAAGTAAGAGGACGGTGAACATGTAAGATTTGTTGATTATTTTGATTACTGAGCTTCTAAACATTTTACTGAGATTTATAATTACTTGAAAAATATCTATTTACATTTGTTATCTACAGAACGTAAATGATTTCAGATTCCGTAGAAAAATGAATTAGTTGGATCTGTTATTTCAATTGATTGAACAAGTTTTGCATATATTCTATACAACTTGTGACATAAAAAGCTTTAAAATTTTTATTTATCAAGTATAAATTTATTTTTCATTAATCTCTAATTTTATATATGAATTGAAGACATTTATTATAGATAGTGAATGGCTTTTTTACCTTTCCCCTTACACAAGAATTTAACTCCCAGACGGATATTATCTGTTATTGTTACATCGACAGTATAAGTAATAAGCTCAAGCTAGTCTTTTTGAGAAAATAAGTATAACTGATAAGCAGTCTTATTTCATAAAATCACTTCCGTCTGAGATATTTTCGACTATCGCTGAATTTAATTTGTGTCAATCTATTTTGTGGAAAATATCTTTATAAAAAAAGAAAGAGATACCGACGGCCAGATTTTACGACAGATTGTAAAACTACATTTTAGTAAAATTAATGATCTTAGAATTATATAATTCTTTACCTTGATTCTGAATCTAATATGTTTGAACGATTATTGCGACCAAGCAGAGTTACTGTTCATAACATATACTTTGTTTGATATTTACATTTTATTCACCTTATTATATCAAGTGTAATAAATTAATACCTAGCTCTTATAAAAAAATGAAGGGAGCTAAATTAAATTAACGGTAACAAAGGGAACTATTCAATTAACGCAATGAAACAGAATAATCGCGGAACCCCATCGAACGAAATGAAAAGATTGTTCGATCAATGGAAGATTTGTAATTGGCAATCTGCGTAGCGGCTCGAAACATGAACACGGCATAGAAAATTATATTGGATACGGTTACTGTAATCAAACCTCCTCAATGTAAGAACAAGAGACAGTTTTGTAAAACCCAGCCAATTAGGAAAATGAATCATAGAAAATATAATTACTATTAGAATTGTGATTATCTTCAAAGACACGTGAGATATTGTGTTTAGTTTAACGATAAAAATATGTACTCCTACTGGTATGGATCAAATTGTGGTCAAACGTAATCTACACATAACCAAACCGCAAACAAAGTGAAGCTAGCAGCTTCAAAAGTATTTTGTCTTTAAACAACTGCTCGCTTTTGCCACAAAAGAAATAATCTGTGCCACTGTGGTATTTAACGTATTAAATTGTGGTCTTTTTGTCTCATTTTAATATGAAATGGAATAGCGTGTAAATGGCAGTCCGTATGAAAAGTTTAATTTACAAGGCATGAAAACTGAAATGAACCGCATTAAACGACACTGCGACAAATTAATGTATCAGTTATATAAACTTTATGCTCGTTTTAATCAAAATACTATTCCACGTTAATATATTTTATTATATTAAAATTATGCCGTATCCATAGATGGAATTATTCTACATATGACCTATTTTGCATTGTATATTCATACTGCAGTATCAATTGTCTGCAATACCATGGCTATTTAGCCCAGTCATATTAGGGCTTTCACCTCGGAATGAAAGATAATAAGCTGCAAATTGGTATGAACCTTTGTTTTGTCATTCTAAATGTTGTCTCAAAAGTCACAATCGTTATCGTGTCCGCGTCTCAAGATATTCAAGGTCAAAGGTCACAAAAATCGGTTTTTCGCGAATATCTGGCTTCCTATCGGTTAAATGAGATTTGCATTTATTATAAAAGTTGTAGGCTATAAAATTCCCTACAACTTTTGTTTTAACTTTTTTTTCATACGACCAACCGTTTTGAAGGTAGAGCGCGAAGAGTGCACATCGTACAGTCATATACGGCCTAATGCAAAAAGGAAAAAAAAACTGTTACTAGAGCATTGGAAAAAATTCCTGATTTAGATAAACTGGTGGAAGTATTTCAACAAGAAAACTGCCCAAAACAAACATTATTAGAAAATGGAGTGCGCATCTTGTTGGCATTTTATAATGCTCCAAAATCTGAGGACAACATTGATCATTTCCGCTACACGCAATTCATCAAATTTACAAAACTAAATAAACCTGTACAACTGTCAACACTTCCACCAACAAGTGTAGCAGCTCATCAACACATAAAACGTGTCTACTACCAGATTCAAACGTGGTTAGGGAAGGACTTAGAACCTCAAGAATGGGGCTGGATGCTTGAAAATGAAATCCTGGAGCCCATACGAACGTTATTACCTCCAGCACCAGCCGAACTACTAAACGTAATATTTTGCAATTGCAAAAATGGTTGTGGTTCCCGCTGTGGATGCAGAAAATCAGGGCTACAATGTTCTTTAGCTTGCGGCCAGTGCAACGGACAAGCTTGCCTCAACGCTTCACTGTATCCAAGTAATCCCGATGAAGAAAATACATATGATCCCGATATTCTGGAAGGTTTGGAGATGAACATGACAGATAATGAGGATGATGACAATGAATCGAACATTTTTGAGCGTCAAGAAGAAGAAGACGACGAACAAGAAGAAGATAATTAGCTTCCATTTCCAATTTCATTACAATTAAAATCAACAAAGATACTTTTGATATTTGAACTCACATTTTGATAAATGTATATTATGCCGTATTTAATAATAAATAAAAATATGTGTTAAATATATACTCTTACTATCATTTTAACTTAAAATAAAACTAAAATATATAATCCAGAATTAATAATATTTTATACTTAAATAGTTAAATATGAATAATTATATATAAATAATCAAGTTACTTACTTTAATTAAATATAAATAATTAATAGTTAGTACATAAATAATAGGCATTGTTTAATATTTATAATTTCCAAGTAAATAATTGACTTTATAACGTACTGATAACCATAACTCACGCTTGACCTTGCATTAAGCCGTATATGACTGTACGATGTGCACTCTTCGCGCTCTACCTTCAAAACGGTTGGTCGTATGAAAAAAAAGTTAAAACAAAAGTTGTAGGGAATTTTATAGCCTACAACTTTTATAATAAATGCAAATCTCATTTAACCGATAGGAAGCCAGATATTCGCGAAAAACCGATTTTTGTGACCTTTGACCTTGAATATCTTGAGACGCGGACACGATAACGATTGTGACTTTTGAGACAACATTTAGAATGACAAAACAAAGGTTCATACCAATTTGCAGCTTATTATCTTTCATTCCGAGGTTGACCCCTTTTTTTACCTAATATGACTGGGCTAATTGTGAACGAATAATTTGATATTATGGAGTTTCGGGAGCAATTTTTATGATGTGAAAAAATCTATTCTTCTTTTATTCATGTAAATAAAGTACTGTAAATGACATACAGTCATAGTCACATATTATTGTATAGTGTTATATAACGACTTCTTGAAGAAGCACTACTCAAACATTATTTTACAGCCACACATCTATTTTTACAGCTTTCATGACGCTGTAGTCTGTTAAGCAAGCAAATGTATTATGATATCATTTCGTTTTATAAATCATATTTTTAGAAAAGATAAGTTGAATTAAAAGGTCTTTAATTATGTCTTGGTAGGGTTTTGATATCTCAGATTTTCGGGAGCACACATTACAATGAATTTCAGATATAATACGCGATCTCTTACGTTAAATTAAAACCGACGTTTTGATTACTTTGAATCAGCCGTGATAATTGTCACAATTATTATTTCTCGTCTCCTGATAACGGTTCGTAGTTTTGGTAAATATGTATTTAAAAAATTACCGCAATTTGTAAATATTTATTTATATAGACATGAATAAATTTGTTTTTGGTTGAGTTGTTTTTGGTAACAGTACATGAAATTTTATAATATTCACAGAGTGTAAAGTATATCATTTAAAATGATAAGATGGTACAATTAAACCCTTCCTTATAGTTATCATTTCAGAGATCTCTCTTTCCTATGTTGCACTAAAATAATAATAGTATTTGCTTAGCAACGTTTAGAACCATATAAATTTGATTATATTGCTATCAAACTTAAAAAGTTCCGCTTACTTAAACTTAGCTTTATTTTACCTCGCGCTTACCGTAACCTTTCCCTTACCAGTATATTTTACCTGAAATATATAATATGATATTAATAAAATCTAATAAGATGGAAACCATGGTCTTTAAAATACATACTTTTTTTTATTAAGCATCAGCAGATTACAATAAAATACTTTGTGAAAGATTTTTGACGGAATTTTCATAAGAAACCTATTATTTTGAATTAGAAAAAGAATATTTTATGTAAGGAGAAATATTAGCTACATGATGTAATTAATATTTTGATTCTTTCTTCGAATTATTTTGATTCAAATAATATTGAAACTTGGTTCCTTTATTTTTGTATTTCATACATAGTATGTTTTAGGTAAATCAATTACAGAAGAAAATAATATTTTCTTTTTAATATAATTGATAAATATAAAAGTATTTTATGTCTAGAATATATATATAACTACTTATATTCAGTGCACTATTAATAAAACAAATAGTTTTTCTTGCTGTCTCTATCTTTGAAACTTGTTAGAGTTACAAAGTCTTTTACGACCTCAAGGCAGCATAAAAGTTACAAACGCACTCGCCATTTCGAAGAATATCGGATTCTAGTCGGGGGAGTGATAAATGTTATGTGCCAGTGGTTTGCAAATCGGGGATCTCTGAAACTAAGGAACATTTGCATCCAAAAACAAAGTAGAGGACAGATTTACATAAACTTTATCGTTATTTTAAAGCGGGTCCTTTTTTGGATTTAAATATAGTTTATTTAATAAAAAAAAATCTAGTTTAAATTATAATGACTACAGTTATATTGATACAGACTAATTTATAAATTAATTATCGACAATTGATATACTATATTCAAAATGTTTTGTTTTAAATATGAAATGTAAATAAAATACAAATACAAAACGAACAAAAGGTTTGTATGAAAGCGGTACAATAACAGCGCCGTGTTAACGATCGAGAGGAACATGAATTTTCATTATTTCCAAAATGAATGTAAATCACTTGAAGCTCGTCGTTAGCTCCAATAAATTTCCAGTATAGCCTGATCCTTACCTCATTTGGTAGTTGAGATAATCTAAATTCAAGACTTAGAGCAATGGAGAGCTGTTTACAAAATTTTGTTCATCTGAATCTTGCAACAGCATGAAACGAGAGTCTTGACTATGATGATTGCACTTTTGTAATACTGCTTGACATTAAGATAAGAGCGGAGTGAGAACGTGAAGTATGCTTCCCTATCGACACCATAGTATTACGATTTTTATTATTAAAAACTCTCACAGATATGTTTTAACTTCCCCATTTATGAAAGTTGAAGACAGCTGTAGACTTTTATAACAGCTAGTACAAAAATAAGTAAAAGATTCAACCGTTGTCTGTCCAACTATATAGTTTTTATAATGAATGACAACAGCTTTGTGGGAGTAAAATACTTCTTTCCGCATGGTATATATTTCAGGATGTGCGTAATATTTGTCACGGAAATGGATGAATGGATATTATTTTCATTAACACGATGTTAATCTGACTAGATGGTATACACAGCTCTGTCTGGATACTTTAAAAATAGTATAAAACTATAAGCAAGTTCCTATGAGAAATGCTTACATAATATTCGTAGTAGTCAAACTATACGATACATTGTTATGCGAATATTTCCTTAGCAATAACTTATATCTCTAATAAATCACACCAGGAGAGTAGAATATTGAGGACAGCCGGGGGATATTACTATCTTCATAGATTTATAGAAGCTATAAATCGTTTTATTACGTACTTGTTTTTATATAAGATAATATTTTTAATGAAGCGTTTTATATTTCAATATGTGTATAAAGATGTACTTGTGACTGCTGTAATTGCCATTACAACCAAAAATTATTTACTAAGAATGCAATTGCTAATTCTTTTTGATATTCCGTATCAACTCCTATAAACTACATGAGTTCAATTGGGTAATGTCTTTTTAATTGAACAATTAATTGCAAGACCAACCCGTTCATATATATATTTTTTGTATTTATAACCATATGTAAGTTCTAAGAATTCACATTCTTATAATAGGTGATATATAAGAGATTAATGAATAAAAAAATAAAATAAGGTCGCTGAAAAGTAACCGAAACGTCGGGAGTATGTAGGATTTTACAAAAATAAATCACGCGAAGTTAATCCGAAAAATATTAGTTTCATTAAAAAAAAAATAAGTCACCCAAAAAAGTTATCCTAAAACAAATTAGAAGACATAATTATTTATAATAACAATATTGCATTTCGGTTGTAATTATGCGATGGAGTGTAGTAACCACTAACTTTGATTTAGAGAGTAAATTAAATCTCAGCTTAACCGGTTTCTGAGGTTGGACGGTAAATGCTTGAAACTGTTACATCGACAAATTCACTAAGATTAATTTAAAGTTAGCATTAAATGGCATAACACATTCATAATAGATCAAAACGACTATGGTTCCGTGTGGAAAATTTTTGTATAAAATTCAAAAAAATCATTTGAATTCAAATACGTTGCAAATATGTACATAAAAAAAAATTATGTAAAATTGTAGTCTTTGAATGACTTTTTTTGAAATACGTAAAATCTACAGCGAGCTTTTATTCAGTAATGGATGAACTACGATCTGGAATCTTTTACATTAAATGTACGTTCAATTTAACAAAGGTTTAAAGGTTTATATCGGTAATTGCTTATTTATCAGTGACTGCATTTTTATTGATACCCTGTTGTAAACAGTCGGTGAGCTACGAAATTTATTCTCGTTCTTCTACAATTAATAAAGCAGTGGAATAAATGTTTTCCTTTCAAACTATAATCGAATTTGTCATAAGGAGTTAAATCATATAATTTTGATTTTTTTTTTACTGATTCCACTTTGATATATTTTCTTATTTCTTTATAAAATAAATTATGAATTATTAAAAATTATTTTATTTTTAAGCGCTGCTGATCCAAAACGATTTGTTACCGATTTAGTGAATCAACAACGCACATATTTGAAACGTGTTACGTTTTTCTTGAAAGAATTCACTGTTTATTGAAAAATCATAATATGTGCCAAAATTATTAAAATAAACTGTAGATAGATTTAAAAAAAAAAACTTTTAATTCTTTCACAATATATAAAAGCAACTTCATTATGCTTACAGTGAGCTTTCTAGATATATAAAGAATTAATAATACTTTAATGGCTCTCTTAAAATTTCTTCATTTTGTGTGTAATAAATAGTCCCCAAACAATATGCATTAAATATTCTTCTAATAGTATAAATATAGTATCTTTTTATTTCACGCACCTTTCAGTAATATTTATTGAATTCTGCAGTCAGGTCTTGACTTTAATGTGGTATAAAAGGAAAAGACTGATCAAAGTGAATGGGGACAATTTTAAAAGGGACACTCAGATAACATTAAAGCTAAGGCCATTCGAGATAATATTTTTGCACGAAACTATACTTACAAGTCTTTTGAAAGGATATAAAATCAGTTACTTGACTTTGAAAAAGAAATAGTTGACTGTTTGACATAAAAAAATCTTCAACTTTAGAGTAGGCACTACTGTTAAGATCGATGATAGCTAAATCAACAATATTTACACAATATATAAAATAATGATAATTCAATCTTATAAATTTAATTAATATAAAAATTGCGAAGTCAATATCTGTAAGAGTAATATCTGTCAAGTTATCCTACTAAAAGCAATTATCAAAGGTGATTGTTGTTTTTTTTTCACTTAAATAGTGAAATCCTTGTGGAGCAAGGATAGTGAAACAAGGGACTCATTAAATAAATATTTTAGTACCTGTTATTTATTTTGTTACAAAATTACATTGTTATATACATTCATAAAAATTGAAATTTTATTTGTTTGAAAATGAACAAGAATCTCTTTAATATCTAATATTTTTCGTTGTATGTTGCAACTGAAACATAAGGCGATTTCAAATAGTATCGCTTCTAGTCTCATAGGATACAAATAGTTCAACTAAAGATATCCACAATGAACACAACAAAGAAAACAAATAATGTTAATTAGTTATAGTGAAAATCCAAATCCAAATTGAAATTTAAAAAAATCCATCAATGTTTGGTATTTTTGCTTATACAGAATTCAAATGATTTTTCTATAAAATGGTTTCAACGAACAAATAGTCGTTGTCGGGATTGCATAGACTATATTGCCAAAATCAATTACCAACCTTATAAACGAGAATGAAAAGATTTTTTTTTAATAATATTAAAACTATTTAATATTCAGTAGGTATATGTATTATGATTTTGCCATTGGTGTTCTTTATACTGGTTACAAACATAAAATATTACGTCACAACTATTTGGCATCTCGGTAATGTTAACAGCAATTTGTTGAGATTGATTACTGATGATATATTTTTAATATATTTAAATATTAGTAAGAAATTAGTGAGCGAGACAGTCAGTCACTTTCTAATGATTAGGACTCGAGTTGAATATTTGGTCAAACGATTTAATTGGACTTTCAAAATCAAATGATTTGTTATAATGTATATGTTCTGTTGTAAATCACACATCAATCTATTGCTGCGGAGACCTTGAATGACTAATCAATACATCTCGGTCTAATCCAATTCAGAACGTTTGGCTCGGTTGTAACAGTTACAATTAATGTTATTTAATTTACTGGAATGGTTTTCGTGAGCAGAATACTGAATACAGGAAATAATTTGATTATAAATCAATTTTAACCAAAGGTTTAAATGCCATTGTTAACTGACTTTTCATAATGAATTTTCTATAATAGGTTAAAAATATACATAAAACAGCTTATAAAAGTCTATGTACTATAAGGGCATATTCAAGAGGACAAATATTATTTAAACAAAAATAAACCTACTTCAGTCTTAAATAAAATGCTTTCCAATAAATTTTAATCTGTTTAGCAACATATGGCATGATTTTGATGTAACATGACAATGTCATACAACCGAAACAACATACGGAATTTATGAAGTAATCAACGTAAAAACATACAATTGAATTGGCAACGTCCTCCTTTTTTGATGACAGCGAAAAAATTCAAATAATTAATCATATGACGGTGAGTAATATATATATAGAAATTATTTACCTTTTGAACAGGAATCATATATTTTTTTGGCTTAACTTGTTTCACATCTTTATATATACAAAAGTCTGACACGTAACTTTTTATAACGTACATATCATCTTTTTTTTTTGACTAACAGTCTAAGATTTTGGCTCATAATTTCTAAGCATTCTTTGGTATAACTTAATTATTTAGATTTAGCAAGTTTATGATTTTCTTGTATATATTAAGACCGTGAGCCGGATCACAATTAATTAATACAATTTGGCTCTTAGAGTACTTCACATACTCTTAACAATGGAACAAAGGCAAACAAAATTACAAAGTTAATTAAACTTCCATTTGGATCAGTTTTAATGGAATATAATTTTGGATGTATCAAAATGAATTATTTAATAATTATAGCTATCTCTAAAGATTTTTATAAAGTCATCAGTATTTAAGCAAATATTAAAATATTGCAACAATTGCAATGTTCAAAATGAAATTTAACCGAGAATATTATCAAAAAAGTTGCAAAATATCATTTCGTTATTCCTTAATTCAACGTCAATATCAATATTCCTTTCCTTACAAACTTTTTGCTGAATCGTATTTATATGTGAGTTAAAAATATGTCATTAACAATATTATAACAGTTTGTCATTTGTTTATTATCACGTATTTATCATTACCTACATATTTCAAATTCAAATCACACAACTATCATAGTCCACACAGACCGCAATCTGTATGGTCGCACAAAGCCTTTAAATTTACTAAAAGCACGTACACGAAAACTGCGCCAAAACCCATCTATATACAGATTACAAACTTCATGTACGTTTCAACCTAAAACAGAATATTCGGTTTAATAGTTTGAATATTGTATGGACTAGATTTAAAACCTTAGTTTTGATGAATCTATCACGTCAAAAACAAAATTGATAGCAGAAAGTCTATTACGTTTTTTGAGTTCTATAAAAAAAAAAACTGATGCTACTGAATTTACATACATGATATTTATATCATCGATAATTTTACAAATTTCTGAAGAAGTGCTTAAAAGAGTGTAAGATATTTTGTTTAACAAACAGTTGTGGTGAATTAGTAAAGTAAATTAAATTGAACATAGAACTGAATATTCATAAACGGGACCACCAGTATTCTGAATATCAATAATACTTTCATAAATATTAGTTAATATTATAAGTTGTTTTTAACCATTAAAAGATCAAATTTTATAAATTTTTCCTTGTAAATATAGAAAATGCCACAAATTTAATATTGCAGCAGCAGTTTCTCAATGTCTGGAATCTTTGAATATGTTAACGTGTTCAAAATATGAAAAGTTTAATCCAGAGAAATGTTTGCTAAGGTTTTTATATTTTTTAGTAGATTTGAAGCTGACATATGTTGTGAAATATATTAAGTTTAAGCAATATATATCACAGGGTATTCGGCAGAATTTATGTAGCGTTAAAGTGTCTACCCTATTTTACTCTTTCCAATACCTTAGGAACAGGTCAGTTCTTAACTTGAGATTACAAGGATTTAGTCAAGATGCGAAAACTATGAAATAAGGAATAATGGTCCAAGGGTCGAGGGCTTTTGGATCTTTAAGGAAGTAGGTGTAACAATAATTAAAAAACAGGTCTCTATAAGGATGACTATACGCGAAGATGAAAAAAGAATAACCTTAGTTTTTAAATATAATCCATAACCATATTTTAATAACGAAAAAGCAGTGCATTTTTATTCGCAAAAGGTTCTCAGTGAAATAGGTCAGTCGCCATATTTCTTTTAAGTGCTGTATGAGTGACCTAGAAACATTTACTTTATTAAATGTCATTTCACGCATTTTATGAATGGGGTAACATAATGATTATGACTATTAGGAAAAGATTTTGTCACATATCATTTTCTTACTTTTACTTCTCATAATAGAAGCTTCTCTACTCCGTCCAATTTTAAAGACAATTTTAATATCTACCGATTTACTTGCGTTTATATCTATTCCACTGCTTGTGATTGTTTTTATGTTAAGAAATCTTTTGTTTCTTATAGATATAACCATTACATGGTAAACTTCAAGATGAATTGGGGAATTTGGGCAGCATTATTATAGATTTGCTCTACACTATGGTAATCTTAATTATTTTACGAACACTAATATCATTTTTATAAGCGATCATTATGTTAAATAATGGAGCATTCCAAAGGTTACTTTATATCTTATTTCGAGATGGTAAAAAGTTATAAGTGACTTAAAATAACAAAATTAGGGACAGAATTTCGAATTTGCACCTTTTAAGTCCGATAAAACTTTTTTAATCACAAAATATTTTTGTGACATTCCAGTTTCAATCGAAACTTCATAATTACTTAAAATGTATCTTAATAATGGAAAAATTTTTGAACTTCGTATAATAAGAAACAGAGGAAATTTTTGTAACTAATTTTGAATAAAGACAGGGGAATTGTTAAATTCATTTAAATGTTTAAAACAAATTTAGACAACTTAGAGTCGTCAACAAAAGTTACGTCAAAATATTTAACTTATTATTTTTTTAATTAACAATTTATATTTATTTAAATTTAAAAAAAAGATTTGGAGTTTTAAAAATTTTATAAATAAAATATGCAAAGGACGTGTTTCTTAACCTCTGCCAACTATACACACACTCAAAGATAAAACAGTACCTTTATAATTATTAGTATGCGAATCATTTTTAATTGATTTAAAAGTATTTTATTGAAACACGCGTACAAACGTTCGAAGTGTTAATGCTTTAACTAAGCCTATAATTAATTGTTAAACATCGAAGCATTAAAAACTTTTGCGATACTGAAGTATTAGAGCATTTAACTGTTGTATTATATCAGTTAAGGCTTTTTGACAGTTATCCTATTTATTAAACAATCATTTAATAAACACGTTTGTTTTCATAAACAAATTTCAAGCAACTAAGTTTTATTCGAAATGTCATTTAGGTAATTATTAAATATAATTCAGTTCCATATCAAATTTTTCTTTAAAGTTAACATTTCATCTTTATTAATGTCAAACGATGTAAATAATAGTATATAATTTAATGACATATCATTTTCTTTGTAACAAGTATAACAAAATAAAAGGTCAATCAGAGTGACAATGATGTCATAGCAATTTTAAAAACGTGTCGCTTCTCTGTCATCTTGAACATTCATGTTGTAATATAGTATTGGTCCCAAGATATTTAAGTGGATTTATTTCAAGAGCCCCACTACATTCAGATCTGATAATTGGCAGCCGGCCATGTCATCTAGTGGACAGATTATTTTTGGAGACGATACAGTTTGCCAAGGTCGAGCATCAGGGACAGAAAGGCCGTTACACCTGTTCAATGTAGTGTGACTTGGAGTTTTTTTCTGAAATTTTGACCAGAGTGCGTGAAAATGAAAAATAAATATTATTTGTCATCAATAGAAGTTTATCGTTTAGACGTATATTACATTATCAAAAATATGACTTTTGTAAAATTCAACAAACACAAGCATAACGAAGTTTATAAGTTGAATTTATATTAAAATAGGGAGGTTTATTTTTTTATACCAACGAAAACTAAAAATATTCTGTTAATTATATATACACATTTTTCAAACCACATTTGTATCTAAAAACCACGCTCTAAACCAGAAGGTCGCCACAAAATTAATAACTCGCCACAAATATCTCAATGAGTATAAAAATGTAGAATTTACGTTTTCATAATAATGATGTTATCCTTATTCAAAACTTCGGGATTATACTTCAAAAGCATTAATTAATTTTGCTTGAATATCCGTATCAACTTAGTCAATTACCGTGAAGTCGAGATATAACTCATGGATCGAGGAAGCATGAATGAGAAACTTGTAATGGATTCTTGTGTGTTTTGAGATAAGTTATATGAGTTTGTTTTTAACAAACTATTGAATTATTCAAAAATATCATATTATAAATTGGCTTTTTACACAAAAAAAAATAAATTGAATACAATAAAAAAATGACTTATAATTCCAAAAATCACACCATTTTGATCGATTTGGCACAAAAAAAACTTTAAGGCAGTAAAAAATATGATTCAAATTCCAAAACTGACACTTTTTTCAGGTAAAGTGCTCTGAAATATATTGATATATACTTGAAGCGTATCAAAAATAAAAGCATATTTATATTCCTGCATAGTTTAATGTCTATTTGAATAACAATAATTGATTTGATGATAGATTTATAATAGTCTAATGTTCGAGAGAACATCAATTATAATTTTTGAGTTTCCCCTTAGATTTGGTCTACATCAACCGCATTGATACTAATTTTAAAATGAATTAATAAATTAGTAATTCTCGTGACTGAGTTTCATTGGTATTGTTTATTGGAGAGGTATTTTTTTCTATATTCCTTTTCATTCAATCCTATTGCACATAAACGATTTTATAGCTTCATTAAATATGTGTATGTGTAACTAACTAAAATTAAATTTGTAACTATCCGAAATGAAATGAAAATTCTTATAAGAATTGTAAAAAGATATTATATTTCGCATCTCTTTAACGCTTCCAATTCAATTCTGTTAAAATGTTATTTTCTTTGAAGAAATTATGAAAAAATCCCCTCAAAGACAAATAAACTATGATCCTCGTGAGATATAAAACTATTTAATAAGATTGCAACTTCTGTCAGAATTTTGTTTTAAAATAAAAATCAATTTGATCTTACGATTTCATAATAAAAATTATAATAAAAACTAGAAAAAGTTAAATTGTTTCCGGTTTGTTTTAATTTCTAATAAGAGCTGGTCAACTCAAAGAAAATAGAAAAGTTAAAGTTCATCCCGTCCTCTTTTTCTTTTTACTTTTGCTCGAACACTTTTAACTTGTAAACTGTAACGCAAACTGAGCGGTGTCGGTGGCTTAAGTCTGATTTTCCACTTTCATCCACTTAATTTTTCTTCATTAAGCTCCTTCGTTAAGACTTATTAACAAATTTAGAAACGAAGACTACCCTATTTAATTCATACATATAACACTAAGAGAAATACAGGTTTATTTAGACTCGTAACGTAAATAAATACGTAAAAAAATCGTATGCTAATATTGAAAAAAGTTATGAGCATATAACAATATGAGTTAATAATAATTTTCCTTGTACATTGTACATATTACATATCATAAAATAAAACCAAATTGACAAATTTAACTATACCACTCGTTTAAAATGTATCTTTTTCTATTTTGTCAATTTCACCATATTGTCTCTAAGATATTTTATTTTTGCAGATTATACGAAAGTCCAAACCATAAATAATGTTATTAAATTCATATTATTGTCGGAATTGTAAACTGCATATTATTTCGTAAGCTACGAGCTCCTCGTTTAGCTTCACAATCACTATCATTGCATTTCATGACGTCAGATTTTAACCAATAGCAATTTGGCATGAAGTAAAACCATTTAGATATGATTATGATAACCGAATACTTACTTAAATGTATTTTAACATAAATTATGTTTGAAATATATGCGATTCGAAAGATTAGTGGAGTTGCGAATCATGTGGCAGAGCCATTTACTAGTAATTTATAGTAACATCTTTTTGGAATCTAAAAATTTTGTAGGATTATTTTTCGTAATAAGCTAAGCTGAATTCTATAGGTTTCTAGAATATTTGAGACGATTTTTCACGCTTTTCAGTCACATTTCAAATGTCAGCTGTCACTATGATATTCAGATTTTTTCTCTTGAGGGATTAGCTCGCTCATCGTTATTTGAGCATTCTTTGTTCTCCGCCGTGGATAATAGGTAATTTAAGAAAAATATTAATTTATGTTCAAACAGAAAATTATTAGTAATAGTTTTTTTTGTGGGATATTTTTTTTATTTACATTTAAATATAAAGTTATCAACCTGTTATAAGATATTATCTTTTAATTATATAGCTAAAATACTTCTGGTTAAATTAGGAGAGACCTTGACCTACCTCATCTCTGAATGTTAGACTAGCCTAAAACGTAGGTCTTCTATATGTTACGTCATACCTGAGCTGAGAGCTTCTTTTGAAGGTTGTATAGTCTTAAGATTTACATAATAGTGCCTTAAGAGTGGCCTCATTAGACATCTGTTTAAAATTTTAAATTTTTTATTCATAGAAGCAAATAATTAAATACTATATTTTAATTTATATTATTACACGTTTTACAAATTCAACGGTTTGTAGTTGATTAAGATATAGAATCGTAACATTTACGATGGCTACATCAAACGTAGCAACAGTCCCGAATATTATTATGTTATGTATGCTAAAGTAGGTGAGCATATACTATACTAGGACCTAGGGTTCTCTACATGAAATCGCTCTTGGTAAAAGGTGCGGTCACAAACACACATGCATTATTATGTTTTGCAAAGACATTCACATCATTTGGAAATCTTAAATCGCCACAGTTTTAATACTTATGTACATTATAAGAACGAACGGAATGGTTTCAAGTACGAAGTAAATTGTTACCCTAATACATTGGATACCCACCATTATGAAACAACAGCCTCGTCAACAACTATACGACAAAGCTAACGAGAATTTGTATGTAGGCTGAACGAAGCTTTTATATTTTCAGGTTGTATGCATTGCGATATACGTGGCCTTGACCTACTAGGTTACAGTTCTGTAACAAATAGATAAAAGCTATATGATTTTACTTTTTTTTGTAAACCTAAAAAGTAATAGGTAAATATTTATTCTTATATCCATGACGAGTCTTCATTTCGATACGAAATATTGTGACTAAATAATTAAGTTCTTATTCATTATCTACGTGAAAAATATTAGTTCAAAATTTTTGCCATTAATAACAAAAAGCATGATTGGCGTTTTTTTTTTCAATTTTAAGTTATTAAATTGTATTTGCGTTATTACTCTGGCTCTCTCGAATATTAAATTTTTTGTGTGTTATTAAATTATTATGAAAATATTTATATGAGAGGCGTTTTGCAAAGCTATTTTTGACTTTTTGTAGGTTTTATTAATGAATTTGATTCGTTATATTGAATATATATTAAAATGAACGAATTCAGTGTCATGTGTAGTTCTGATGTTATACTTCTTAAACTTAAAATAAATCTTAAACCTCATTATTTACGTGGTTGAAATGAGAAATTATTTATCACCTGTTACAGCAAAAATAAAATTATAAGGATGACATAAATAAAATAAGAAACGAGACAAAATTTATCATAAATACATTTTTTTTTATCTGCTGTATCAGTGTATTTGGGTTTTGGAACATTTCCAATACGCCCGGCGTCGCATGTCCATTTTGAAATGTTGAAATGTTGTAACAATGAGTATCGATTAACCATTATGTTTCTTAAACGAGTTACCGAAAGAAAAATAGATTTACGATTTATTTGAATATAATTATTCTATCATACAATTTTACATATAATCTCCTTAGTTTACTATTAGTACGACACTTAAAATTATGGCTCTTCCGAATCCCGCTTAGTCTAGACTCCCTTTTAGTGAAATTCAGTGAGCCGCTTACAAGGCTTACGTTCGCCGCCCAGTCGAGTCTCATATTTACCAAAAATATATTTTCATATTAATTTCATTGTTCCTTCTTAACATGCACACTGATTCATTTTTAGCATTAGTTCTATTTCTAATAATATTAAAATTAATGGAAAAAAACAAAATATATTAACGAATTTTCCACTCGGAATTCAAGGTTACTAAGATTTAAAAAATTTAATGATCATAACAACTGTTTAGGCTATAATTTTTTATAAAACAATGAGTCACTGTTCAAAAGTAAACTAAAATCTACAATTGTCTTAAATATTTGTATATACAAAGAAACAGACATCGAAAAAACGTAAAATTTCTTTGTTTTTATGACACCTATTTCACCACCTTCATTCATCTTGAGCTAAATTTTTTTACAGATACAAATGTTTCAACTTTTTTTAATAACGAAAAATATTTTGTATTTTTACGAAGACACTATACTGTATTCGTTATTTTCGTTAACATTTTGTGAATGAATGTTGAACTATTTAAATAAAGTATATAGTGGATGCCATCTCAAATTCAACTCAGCCTTTTGGTCATTAATATCAAGAGAGCGCAGATTGGACAATTCATTATACATATATCTTAAAGAATCCATTGAATAAATGTCGCAAAAACCTTTTCAGAATTCTAAAATAAATCTTATATACATGTAAAGTTTTCATAAAATTGTTGATTACAAGTGACACTAAATGTGCTGCGCCGGCCCACACTTTATTCAATCCGAACAGCAACACTCATTTATTTCGGTCCGCGTATTATAAAAATATACTTTCATACATAATATTGGTCGCCAATTATTCAGCAGACGCAGCACATAAATTAAAAGATGTAAAATGAAAAAAATTTTGCAATTATAATTTTAAAAATATATCATATTATTAAAGTCTATTTATAATTCATCTTGACATCTATATTCAAAATAATTTTTTATCCTATTTTATATAGCTCATCTATTGAGTTTAAACAAACAGTGGAATGTTTTCCTTGAAGAAACTATCATAAATAAATGTATAATTTCAAACAGTTATTTCTATCGGCCTCTGTCACACTAAATACGAAATTAATAAAAACAACATCTAGTATTAGGAAATCGTCAACCTAATTTCTGGGGTAAAAACATACTTATGTTATGTTACAGTCTGACGTAAATATTAAGACGAATTCTTTAGTAACACATTATAGACGTTATTTACTGTCATCGTGTGCAAGCGTTTATTTAAATGTGTGATAGTGTCCATTAATGCGGTCTATTTGCGGATATTTTTTTTATTTCAAATCATAATTTATGAATATAAAATATATAAATGTTTCTAGTCTTATTAAAAATAATCTAGTTAAATCATTCTTTAATACCAAAATTAATAATTTATGTAGTAGTCTCGTTATAATTTAGACTGGGGGACTGTTAATGATGAATTTATTAGACAAAGCACCATGACTAAAGAGATATAATAAGGATATAAATCTTAATTTTACGTAGTCGTTATCATTAGCTGTATTTGACATTGGTTTTCTAAGAATCTTTGTAATATATGTACATCGATATTTCATAATTTTACGAGTAAAAAGAGGACAAAAGTGTTGTTCATATTTAATGTGGTGCGTATGTCTAAATGATCAATTATGGTGATAGTAATTTAAAATCATACATCAGTCTCATTACGGGATCATTATAATCAAAAATTTCGATATATGCATACAAATTTCTTGGTTATAAAATGTTATGTATTTTTTGTTCTTTTGAAATTAAAAATAAAATAAATCATTAACTCAAAACTAGCTTAAACAAACGGGATTGAGATGAGTTCTAAGGGACGTAATTTTTTTAGTACTTGTCAGATAAAATCGATAAATCTTTTTTTATAGCCAATGACGTGTTTAAGATCAACGCCTGGGAGACTCTTATTACCATTAGACAAGATTAATTTTCAACATTAATCTTTCAAGACTTATAAAATGAATTAAAGAGTCTATGTAACTTACGATCAAGTTTTCAAATGATATGCTCTACTATTTAAACGAAAATTTTGTTCGTAATGGCCTTACTAGGAGTGTATTGCATAAAGTAGCATGTTTAAGTCGATGTATTTAATATGTCGTATTTAATTTCTCAAATTTGTATTAGTATTAAACATGACATAAGAATGAATTCATAATAGAGACAAATATTCTGACTTGAAGGACACTGTCAACTTTCAAATAATTATTTGTTTCCGGATATAACACGTGTATGTCAAAATAATAGTTTATTTATGAGACATCACACAATAATTAAGTGGACATTTTGTCCTCACCTGGCATGTTCCATCATTACGAATTGTAAATAACTTTGCGTCACATAATTTTGTACCATGTACCAAATAAAACGACCACACATATTCTAAGTATAATATTTACTTTGATGAATTTCAAGAAATTGCTTTTATTTGTTGTTTACATTTTCTAATCTTAACGAAAATTCTAGAGTGATTAATGATTTTTAAGTATCAATTTAATTCTTCTCGTAAAATTGTAAACATATATTTTAATTAAAAATTTAACTCCACTCTCAATTACAAATATTCATGCTGGTTTATTTAACAATTATGGTAACTGTCTTCTTACAGAAATACATTTTTTATAATATAGAAAAACATATGCTAGAGATGCTATGAATACCTGAAAATATTGATCCAAGTTCTCGCCTTAACAGCTATCCGAATAAGGCAAAGAATATAAGATTAAAGTAAAATGGAAAAGGCAGAGAGAAATTTTGCAATCTCGCTCATACGATTAAAGGAAAAAGTCATCACAATAACATGACCTTATGTCCATGTACGATTGGCATCTTTGTACTAAAATAAAACTTTTAACTTATATTTAATCTAAACAACATGAACATAAAGTATAAAAGAAGAAATACATCTGTTTTTTATAATATATAGACTCAAAGTTAATCAAAAATAGATTACCAGTGACCATAAAATATGTCTCAATTACATTTTTGCAATTGCAAAAAAATTATTTGCAACCTGCAAATTTTGGAAATAATGTAAAAATATAGAGATCCTTATATACTTTTCACTGTAAATTGTATTATATGCTTTATCTAATTTCAAAATTTTTTTAAATAAACAAAGTTATTGCAAAACAAAATGTAAGTTTTTTCATTTATCCCAAGTACAAATAAAAAGAAAAGGAGTTAATCAGGACGCGATCAAAATCATGGGGAACAAAGGGAAGACCTTTCCTTTCCTAAAAGTCTTAATTGAACTCTTTTGTTTGACCCGTGTTATCTCCGTCTCCCACCTATCATTTATGTCTATAGTAAAAAGCGATCTGGCTACTACAATAAATATACGATAGATAAAAGAAATTGGTAATACTATACCTATATTTAGCTGCATTTCCCTATCATAGTTTTGAATAACCTTAAGTTACACAAAAAATAACAAAATCTGTCCATTTAAATCTTACGTAAATTAGCCTAATTTAGCGACAATATCATATAAATAGCCGTTCAAAGATATTCCATATATCCATCATCATTTCATCATTTTTATGTTTTAAAAACTCATCGGATGTTAAGAAAATTTTAACAAAACCTACAACAACCTTAACAAACATATTTTCAACCCCTGTGGGAATAATTTGCCGATATAACACTTACCCGAATTAGAACGCATCAAAACGTTCTCCTATTCGGACTTGTTAATGTATAATCAAGAACATATAGTATATACATATTTGTTACTAAATCAACAGTTGTACTATTTTTACACTATCGCATACTTACATACGACATATCTAGCACGTCGTCTGTATATTATTTGAATACATAGAGACTGTCTTTCCTACATGTTAAATGTTATATTTTTGATTTAATTTAAAAATAATATAATAATGTTATAGTTCATACGATGCAAATAACATTGAATGCTGAGTTCTACGTTGACTCATTTTGTCTGTCTCTTTGTTTATATCTTCATCAACACAGTAATATCAGTATAAAGTCATTCGCAAACCATTTTTATTCATCTCTCGGCTTTAATATCTCCATACAAGATGAATTCCGTAAATTCCAAATGAATTCTATCTGAATTCCTACAATGAATAGAACGAAAATAATGCTATGGAATAGAAAATTCCTTACGTCCCCGCAATATCACAGGATGTGGAGTGATTAAAATAAATCTAATTACATTTAATTTTCTCTCCTGATTTTATAAATTTCAATAATTCTGGACAATATCGTGATTGTTTTGACCTTATACAATGTTTTAAAACTGCTATATTATAACAAGATTTAATTAAAAAAAAAATATCTCATTTCAAATATAATCTAAATGAAACTAATATTTTTCGGATTTTACTACGCGTTTTTTTATATTTTAAACTACAAACGTCGGGAGTATGTTACTTTGCAGCAACCGGATGGACAGACGATGATCACGGACAGACGAGATGTGAATGTCTATCGGTTGGTCTTGTTACTTATCAGATGGTCTCATCAAATATAATCAATAGGTTGTTATTGTGAAAATAGTAATTAAAATTTCATTAATTTTATTAATTTAAAAATAATTACAGTTATTGTTACTTCTCATAGCTCTAGAGCAAAAATAAAATATAAAAAATCGCTAATAAAAAATTATGATACCTAACATTCGCGTGTACACATTTAAATGCAACTAAGTTTTCATCTCGTCTGTCCGTGATCACGGTGCTGTAAAGGAACCGAAACGCCTTTTTATATCATGTAGATATAAATAATAAAAAAACACATAAATACGAAAAAAATATTTTCATTAAAATTAAAAATAGTTCAATATTTAATAAAAACGTTTGAAATTCAAAGGAATAAAATATTTGAAGTGGATGTATTACATAAACAATTATTCTCTGCAATGTATTTCGCAGAAAATACTATATATAATAGTAAAAATTATTTTTTTATATTATACAGTGATTTTCAAAATATAATATGCACACTCTTCAATCTACAAACAGAATAGTAATGCACTTTGTCATAAAATGAAGCGAAATATTTTTTTATGCTATAAAAATTTATTAGTTTAACGGCATTAATGCAGAAAAATACAAATTTTCAAAGGAAACAAATATTAATTTTAAAAAAAGCCACGGGAAAAACCAAGTTCCCTAAACCGACAGTTCAGACTTATATAAATATTTATAACCAATTAATATGCAATCAATCGCTATGAATCGTGATAAAACGCTTTCAAATCACCGGTAATTTGTATCGGCGGATATAATTATTCCTTTTGCGCCTATGCCATTATGAAGGCTGGTATCTTGTCATCGAGCCAATATTTTAAATACACTGTGACTCACTATGAACCTTACTTTGATGTTATAGACAATAAATCATTGTGAGCGAAACGGAACACGTGGTAATGAATTTTAATAAATACAACTTACTTATAAATTATTCTCACATACATATTAATATGTAATAAAATAAAAAAAAAACCTCTTGTACTTATGCAACTTTAATTTGTTAATTAAATTAGTAATATAATTAATGGTTTCATGACATTTAATATAATAAAAATCTCATTTTTCTTATCTTATATGAATTGTAAACGTGGAACAAGACTTAAATATTCGAAGACGTCTTCCGCGAAGCATTAAAATGAGAAAGAAATGCCTTTCCCATTAGACATATTAAAAGGCACTTCGGTCTCATTAAAATAAATTTGTAGTTATTAAAATGAAAAGTACTTGACCTATAAAATACAAAGCAATGTAAGTTATAATATAATTGTTAATTTTATGTTTTATATATACGAAAATAGCATTGTTTATTTCGGTGTAATCTGTTAAACATTGTCGGGAAGGTTGACCGACTTGTGACAAAGCCAAATGTTAACGTTATTTGAATTTTTGTATAAATAAATTCATGTTATACATTTATATATTTTAATATTTTGTCTAATTTAGTTGTATAATAAATTTTTCATCTAATAATAATTGAGGAGATTGACAATTGTTGGTGTACGCTTCTGGAATATGAAGCGATGGTTGATCAACGCTTAATGAGCCCATTAAAATATTTGATTTCGTATTGTATTCGGCAGTTTAAAATAATTAATGATATAAATTGAATAAATTATATATTTATAAAAAGTACTTTTGTTAAAGTCATCTCATGAAACATAAAATTCTTTATAATAATCATTACATATTCTTTGACAGTCAGAAGTAAATTTTTATATGATAGCCGTTGAAACGAAAATACACAATTGTGTAAGTGAATCTTACGCGTGGGTTTTAATAATAAGGTGACTAAAATTTATGAAATATATTTATTAACGAGTAACTTAAATTTTACAAAAAAATCTCCAAAGTACAAGCACAGTCTACACCTATTTTAATTACTTTTTCGTATAATTAGTTCATTTTGGTAGTGAATATACTTTATATAGGCGCTTTTCAGTGCGATTAATTTCAATATTCTAATAGAAAGTTCCATCTTAGGCTATGCAATCGACCGCCTATTTATTTTTTCAATTTCTCCTATTCGGTCAAATATTTACAAATCAGATGATTTACTAAATTTGGTTTGACAGTGATTTTCTCGTTATTCCATTATTAATGCTTTTTTATAATATAATTCACATGACGTAAGCTTTTCAAGTTAATTTTAGCGTATAAGGATTTAAAATTTCGGGAACACAATTTGCTTTTGTTTTTTGTTCATCTGTCAGCTGAAAAGTCTAATCTACACAACATGTGGGCTGTATCACTGAAATACGAACAAAGGTTCGACTGGTACTGAAATTTGAACAATTTTTTTTAAGTATTATGAATTTTCTGTTACCTTTATAGAAATTTCAATTTGTAAATATTTAAGTATAAAGATTAGTTTATTTGAAAAGCATGAAATTCTGAATGTAATGTAAATTAAATTCCATTCTATTTTAAAAGCCACCAACACCTATAAACTCGTTCTATGGACTTCGTACTATTCATTGAAGATGAGATTTGAATTAATGTACTTGAATACAGTTCGGATCTAAATTGATTGACAGGCAATATAGAAACCAACGTGGTTAATCCAGGTTACCATTATTCCAGTTTGGAAATTGGCCCCGAATTAACGTTTAAGTTTCATTAATAAATAGCACTACGACTGAATATTTAATTTTAATCAATTTATATAACAAGTAATTTGTTCAAATTCATCTAATAACTAAATTAGTTCCAGCAAATATTAACAGTGTTAAAAGTTTAGCCACTTATATATATTTTCGTGAAATTGCAAACTGGAATCACCTCAAATTCGTTTGATTTATGTTATAAAAAGTTTTCTGTGTAATTTCGGTGTGCGTGATAAAAGATAATTCCTTACATCGCGTGTTAAAGCCTGTGTTTTTTTGTAACTCAATATTATATTTTGTTATTGTTGGCGACGGATTGACCCTAGAAACTTTCTATTCATAAAACCATCGCAGCGTCCATTAGCAGATGTTTTTTTAGATACCCATATGTTGTCATATCTATTATAGTTTATTTATATCCTAAACCGTAGAAAATAATAGGTCAATTATTGTTCGTTTTTTACTTTTAATATATGTAAAAGTACAATCCTAAAATATTGTTTATTGGTATATATGCTATTCGTAAAAAACTCTGAAGCCACAGGATATATTCGTTCGATAAACTCGTTCAAAAGAAGTAAACGAAATTGAATAAAACTGATTTTATTCCGTGGCAGTTGAGAAAGCTTAAAACAGTGCCCGGGGATTTTATCGATTACTGTTTTGTGGCTGGAATTCCCTGTGGAGGATGTCTTTGAATCTTCCGCACAACTTGCATGGTTTTATTATTTCGTCTCTCGGGACATATATGTTAAGCCATTGTTATATCCAGTAAAGATTGATCAGGACTTACGATTTCTTAATATAGTTCATAAAAGCGGTCATTATTTAATTATTTATTTATTATTATAATAATCCTATACAATTTCATGAAAAACTTCCTTCCCTATGTATTATATTATGAGTTGTGTTATTATTAGCCATTTTTATTCATTAGCTGGAATTTCTAATTATGCATAAAATGTCTCATAAAATTAACCTTTGTTGAAGTTTAAGGTCGACACGTAAATAATGACATTAAAATTGATATATTGTATCAAAGAGCGACTTTAGACGTTTCTTTTTATTAATCCTTAGTTTATTCTAAAATGACTTACACAAATAAATCGATAACTTCAAAAATAATTACAGTTCTGTCATAATAAATAAAAATCATTCATTAAATTGTATAAATTTCAATTATTTTCAATCGTATGATAACAGAAGATCTTTAATTAATCTTAATATTTTACTATTTTTGGTATCTTAAATTTTTCAATTCTGCCATCTCGAAATTCATTTATTATTGCACACTTTAATTGCGAATGTTAGCTTCTGTTTGACTTTTTATAATTTATATCCATACATTTACATAATTATAACAATGACACGATTAAATTTATTCACTTTAGAGTTACCGATGCCTGGAAGTGACTTTAAATAAACTAAGGTGCCTCAATATTTTATGTATATTTAATAAAAAAAATAAAACATAATTATTTTAATGTAATCAAATGCTTAGTTGTGTTTTAATTCATAAAAAAACATTGTAAATTTATTGGTAAAAGATATAACGTAAAGGATAATTATGCCGGCTGTCTTTCCTTTTGTCTAGTCTTTTCTAAAGATGGCTTTGTGGTTTTAGACTGAAATAAGTTTTACTAGAGAATCAGAGCCCTATTGGACAAGCTCCCTTTTTAGTATGGAAATTTCTTAAAAAAAAATAACATTTATGTAGGTATGATAAGGAATACAGAGTGAACAAAAATACATGATATTCCCAAATATTCCAGTAATAAGGTCCAATAACTCGACCACCGTAAAGATGCTGAATTTCAGATCTCACGACAAATGTATATTATTTCATCATAATTGTCACTTTTGCCCCATCCTTGGTTAGGGAAACACGTGTTTTGTTAATATTCTTATACTAAATAGAAATTTAATTTGTAAGGAACGTATTCCTTATCTTCTCAATATTATTAGTTAAATATGAAAACAGACTCTTGGCGATATGTCATACAATTCTTTTACTTCTTTGAGTTATGTCAATGTTAAGTTGTAAAACAGCATTTAAGCTTGTCTATTATTAGTTAAAAATTTTCAGTAATATCATTTAAAATTACCTTATTCATTGTTTTAACAGAATTATTTAAATTATTTGGTCCCTGCTTGGTATATTTTTGAATGTAAAACCTACGCTAATTTAAAAAAATTTTGCTAACCTTTATGTTAGTCGGAAATGTGTTGTTCTGGTTTTAAAGGATACGTGTATCATGCACAGAAAGCTGGAATGCGGAGCAGGGAAATAGATTTCATAATATTTTTAGCTGAAATAAAAAAATACGGGAAGTTTATCTATCTGAAACTGAAAATAAGTCTGTTGTATGTAAAACAAATGCAAATTATACATATTTCAGAGACGAGACGAAACTTTTTAGCATTCCATGGATTCACCTTGCGGGTGCCGGGTCCATCGTGTTTCAGGGAGGGGAGCTTCACAGTGCCTGGGACTTCCTACCCAAGTGTAGGTTTTAAGAGGCCCTATCTAATGCGAAATAAACACTCACCTCCACCATTCAAGCTCCTCTCTCTACCGAACCAAATTTGCAACGAACCTACTAGGGTTGGCTTCCTACTAGGGCTTCCTTCCAAGAATGAATTTACGTTAGTTCTGGACAGGCCCAGATCTTTTAGTAGGTTGTAGAGAGAATTAGCTGTTATACCTCTCGCTCTACATATCTCGTACATATTAACATAAAATTATAGAGGATATTAGTCAAGAAAAATATTTACATTATAAAAACTCAATATAATACTGTATATTGCAGATTATCTACCTCCAAGATCAAAGAATTAAATCTTAGGAATAAGATTTTCGTACTTTAAAATTGAAAAAATTAATAAAATAATATTAGTAATTACATATTTTTTACCATATTTTATAAAAATGAAATCTTTATTATTTTAACATATTTTAACTGTATATTAGAACAATATAGAATCTTCTGGTATTTACTGAAATTGACAGCTGATAATGATTTATAATGTCAGTTTCAGTTTAATATACAGTCAGCAATATCCAATGAACTGCAGAGAACACGATTATGATATAAAGTGATATAATTTGTTGCAATAGCCAGTGTAGTTTTTCGTAGTCTGTACTAAGATTATGTATCAGAGCCGAAAGCACTGTATGTAAATAAAAATTTGCTCGTGGCTCTACCAGTAGGTAAAATAAATATAGAGCCGAGTGCTTACAATTATAAGAACAACGATAATATATATATTCAATCACTAATAGAATTAATTTCAGTAACTTTCATCATTTTATAAAATTATAAAACAAATGTCACCACTAATTAATTAAAAATTAAAAATCTCATCTGCCCGTGATCACGGTTGCTGAAAAGTAAGCGAAACGTCGGAAATATGTAGTTTTTTACAAAAATAAATCACGCGTAATTTATCCAAAAAATACTAGTTTCATTTAAATATTAAAAATCTATTATGTGAATACATAATTTTACTATACCAAAATAATTATTTAGTAATCAACCTCTATGATCTGGATACCGTGGAAGTTAAATTACGTAATATATTTTTAGTTGCAATGCGTGTTGTTTTTCATTTAAAATGATTTCCAAATAATGCTGTTTATTTGACCTACGCTTCGATTCCGCCTGTTGTATGATTGTAGAGTTACAAATTTGTTATAAGGATCACGGCGTCAGGAAGATCCAAATACGACTAAGGTTTAAAGTAAAAGATAACATTGATTATTTGTCTGATGCTGGTGATGGAAAAGATGTGCAGAATATGAAATCGTTGACTATCGTATGAATAGTGAAAAAAGTAAAAATCTTAAAAGAGTTCAAATTTTAAAAATAGTTAATGGGCACCGTGTTTGATTTGAATTAAGCAAAAATTTTTTTGACAACCTAGTAAAATAATTGCTCTTTACGTACATACATCTATAAATATTTAATAAATTGTAGAGGCTAACAGTTGACGGTTTCAATAAATTAATGAAAGTTTTTAAATGTAGAATGATATCGAATTGTTAGGTTTTTATTCGTGAAATAAAAAAGAGAATTGAAAATATAAAGGACTAGTACATAATCCAAAACATTATTATTGCTGTATTAACAAGCTGTTATAAATATTTCTTTCTTTTAGTACTGCAAATTTTTTTATTTATTTTGTGTTCAAGTGTCGGAAATTACTTGTTAATAAGTCGGGGAATAAAATACCTCGTAATTCATTGGCCGTAAGTATTGCTAGACCATTTGGTTTGCAGCCGGTGCATACGAATTGTTTTATTTTCACTGGGACTTTCATTAAAACTGTAGTTTTTGAACACAAATTTCACGAGTACCTTCACATTCAGTTTGAAAAAAACTACTGACCTGAACTTAAAAACTGTCCCTTTATTCAGAGTCGATCTTTTTTTGAAGTAATTTAATAAATAATGACAAAATAGGGTTTATGCTTACATTACGTAACAGATTTGTTTTTAGATTAAGTAAATATTTATAGATATTTGCTAATAAATTATTTGATTAATATAATTTTATAGCCGGGACATTTATACAATCTGAAATTTTATTGCTCGTTATACCAGAGCTTCCTCCGGTATCGGGAGCACGTGTTATTTATTGTTTCGGAAACATTATTAACTCAATAATTACAAATATGAATTCATAGAGGCCATAAGAATGAGTTTTTTGTTAAATATTACCCTAATTAAAGGTTGTGTTAATTTTATTTGTCGAATAAAAACATATGAAAAGAATTTAGGTAATAAATTCAAAAATTTATTGCTATAAAACTGTGTTGGTAATATTATTTTAGTCAGGGTATTGAAGAATCAATAATAACGATGTATTAAAATGCCATAAACATTTATGATTGTTCGTATATTTTTAGCGATAATTCATGAAAATACAAAGCAATTTAGTCAGATACCAAAATATAAAATGTTAGATTTCATATAACAGTCAACACACAAATAATAATCTACCTTTATTAATATATGGTTAATTTAGTTAGTATTGACTATTGACATGAGACCCTGCACTAGCTTTAAAATCGATATCAATTAAGTTCTTGAAGGTCTTTCTTGACGCATACTTAGGAAAATACACATACATATATATATATATATATATATATAAATATAAATAAGAAAAAGTATTTACGTATATCAATTAAAACCAATTTAATCAAACAACTATGACACTGAAATGAGATACAGGAGCAATATTTAATAAGGTATTTAAAATTATTTTTTTTTCTAAATATCCTTGACGATAGTTATCCCTCAGAATCTCCAGTCACAAAAATATAGAGACCATCCCATAACGTAACAAATAAACAACGGATCGACAATAATTAACGCTATAAAATTTTATTGGCCGATGCTTTATTACATAACATGTATCTTTGTTCCAATAATACATTATATGCTCGTTACTTTTTGTAGCTAAAGTTGTTGAACGAATAAAACTTTTCTAATTTAGATCAAACCAGTAAGTTCAACAGGATTAGATAGTGAGTTTTATTAAATTTAACATGTTCATTTATTTATTTTGAATATTATATACATATAAAGTTATAACTTGTTTGATGTTGCAATTCTAACATATTTTAATATGTGTTGGTAAGAAATAATTTAGTGTTAGAATGTCTCACTTGTACAAGGCTTGCTGTAATTATACAATCTTAATGATCTGGAAAACAAATAAATCAAAGAAGCAAATATGAAGTGAAATGGATCATAAACTTCATTCTTAGTAATAATGTTAGTTGGAGTTGTGCCAAGTGTGTCAGAATGTAATTACAAATGCTTTAAAGAGCTATTAAATGCGACTTGATCGTTGTCATTTTCAAGAACTTGGTTGTCTGTCTATCGATCGTGATACCCATGTGTTGTTTCTGTACAAGTTTTATGATAATAATCATTCAAAGTTTTTATGCGACTTTCCACTTGGCCCAAAAGTATAATATTCTTTGCAAGCTTATGAATTTTTCCTTTTCATTTTAAAACGGTTATTTATATGAATTACTTATTGTAAAGAATTTTTATTAAGAAAACATTATCATTAAAATTTTAATTTTAATATTATATTGCAAAAAAAGGAAATATCAAATTAATCTTTAACTATATGTTTTCAACTCAACGTCAGTAAAATTTAAAATCAATAGTAATAAATATTTTCAACACCTTAACGCGAAGGAGTTCTGTAAATAGCCAATAAAATTTGTTTATTTCTGTCTTTCCATACATTTTAAGTCAATTCAAAACTACGTTCATAATGCTATAAAGTAATAAAATCAAGCAAAGGTATTTTTTAAGAATTCTCCTTGTAATAAATTATATTTTTGTTTAGATCTTATTTTTAATATTACGTTACAAGTCTCTGATAAAGTATTCCTTTTAAAGGCGAAGCGTCAAGTGATATCAATCAACAATATTATCTTACAAAGCAGAATTTATATGTAATAATGAAGTTATAGTTCCTTTCACAGCAGAGAAAAGTTTTGCCGGGAGAAATAATGGAACATAAAAAAAAATGTAATAACAACAAGAAATATAGTTTTAAATTTTATCACAATTTTATTATTATGAAATTCAATATTTGGGATGGATAGTATTAATTAACATTAGCAGTGTTCCCAGTCTTAGTAGATTTGATGAATTGAGACTCATGTCTTTATGAAGTTAAGGCATGTGAGGAAAATAACTTTTTCACGTCCGGTTTTTATAGTTTTGTTTGTCATAGCATCCTTTGAATATCTTGTGGCACATTTATCTTTATAGGTACCTTTCTTACGATGTAGTGAGTATTACATGTTGATAACATGTATATTATGTGTATAATTTTCCAAAAAATATTTTTTTCAACTCAACAACTGATTAAAGTGAGTACGCAGTAGTTAATCAATATTTGTATAATAAATATTAAAGAGATATGTACTACGATATGGGAAGTCGTTCTGCCGATCAAAAAATCGATTTATTTGATATTGTAATCGAAATCAAATTCTGGTATATATATACCTAACAAGAAGTGACGTCACATCCCACAAGTGTCAATAAATTATAAGATAGTTTATTCCTTTTAAAAAATATTATTTACCTTATATTTTATATTTTTTCTTCACCTCATAATAAAAAAAAAGGTTTTATTTATTCCTTTTTATTAATCATATCATTTGTTATTATTATATTTTCTATAACAGTTGATATTTGTTCCCTTTTTGAGGTTTAATTTAAGTGGGACATGCAAAAACTGTTTCGAAGTACTAAAGGTCTATGAAAGAGTCTCTTAGCTAAACAATAATATGTAGTTTTAATGCGGATCTTATTTACTGTCAGGAATTTAACTCTTGACTGTGAATAAAAAATTAATATTATTTAATTTTTATATATTTACATTAAGATTATTAAACCATTTCAATCTAACAAATCTTCTAAAATTAAGCCCGTAACTAAACAAATTTTTGTTTCTTAGTATGCGTTGTAACATGACTGAATCTTTTTTTAATCTTTTACTTAATTAAAAATTAATGTCACCTAAATTTGGTCCGTAGAATAAAACTATCCCAAATAATTTTACTTTTATATCCAGAAGACCAGAAGTAACTAGTTTATGTCTATTAAAATAATATATGAAAAACTTATTTTTAGTAAAGCGAATTGTTTCAGAAAATATTCAGGTTACAATAAATCTTACCAAAAAACCGAACGAAATCTCTTGACCTGGTTAAGAGCATTTTAATCCTTTAGAGGCAAAGATATCTCTGAAAAGGGTTTTATTGAATCTCACAGAGAAAACATTTTTATTTATCTTCTTTTATTCCAAATATCTGTTTGTAGAGCTACGGGAACAAAAAATTAATGCCATCTATGTTTATTGTACGGGGAAAATATATTTAGGTATACCAATATTTTTATAAATAACTTTGATGAAGTAAATAGATGTTTCCAATTATGGTAAATAGTTATTTATTTTAAAAAAGGTTGAGTATACGAGGAAGGATTTAAAGAAGATTTAAAGTAATGGATATTAAGACTCCCAGAATTAACAATTTACTACGTTTAAACTTAATAATAAAACAAGGACATGATAAAGATTAAAACCAATTTTTAATAATGAAACATTTCCTTCACAACTCCTTGATTGATTGATTACATGCTATAAGATTCTTTAACATACTAATAATAACAATGTAAGCGTTTTTATTGAGGAAAAAATTTCTAACAAAACATCCCAGTTCGACGTTGCAATACTGCATTGCGGTCTGCTTAACTAGTTTGAACTCTGAACGCGCTTTGTTTAAAATTAAAATCAATTTAATTAAAACATTTTTACTGAGACTTGTTCAATAAAAATTTTAATTATTTTTTTACACTACTATTGAAAAAATTAAAATTTTACATATCCTTAATTAGCTAAAATAGACACAATTTAAATTTTTGTTTAAGGTTTAAGGTTTCTCTTAAGCCCTATTTGATTAAGAATGAAAATATAATAAAAACAAAAAAGGAAGCATTACACTGACTTTTACTGTTCAAAACGTTTTTAAAGATAAAAAAGACTTACTTACCTTTTCTACAATGCAGAATTGTTGTTTTATATGTAGAGTAAACTATCACAGACTTTCAACTCATTTTCATGCATACTTTTATATGTTCAACATTTAACATATTGTTATCACAGTGTTTAATTTTTATGCATTAATTGAGTTAAGAAGAGCAAAAAAAAATATATTACCATGTATCACCTGTATATTTCATCTGTTGTAAAGTAATTCAAATTATTTTTTTTTTATTCAACATTGGTCAACATTTTCTTTAAACAGCTCCAGTAATTTTAAATTTAAACATTATTATGTATATTTTTTCTTAGTATGGTTAGAAGTGACTTTTTGTGTGGTTTAATTAAAAATGTATATTATTTATAAACAGGCTTTAAGTGAAGATTATTTATCGCAATTAGATATGTAACACTGAACAAAACTTTCTTATTTTTCTGAACTCTCAAAAAAGGGCTTTATTAAAGAAATTTTTTCACATTCTGCTTCAGGAGTTATGGGCCTCTTGGAATTAAATAAAACATGCGGCTAGAGGGCGAGGTAGATTATCTTTAAAAGTAATCTGAAATGCCATTATAAAATACTGGTTGCTGATTTATTGAATTGTTCTAGATCAGAATGTTAATTGTTCATGCCATAATCTTATTCTAATCATATATTGTTACCATTATTATAAATAAATTACTCTTCTCTAAACGAGGATAAAACAGAGATGCCTTTCATAAAAAATATTTTCATTTACAACCTTAATAGTTTTTGGAAAAATGACAGATATTAAATTATCACATTAAGCTAAGTAGTGATAATTTTAGGCTTGTTTAATAATAGCAATCTAAAAAAACTTGCTTCATCATAAGTGATATTTATTTTCAATATATTTCCATGATAATATAAAGATGGAATTGACCTATAGCGTAATGTCGAATGGTTAGGCGTTGGCATGAACTATGCAAGAGCATGGCAAGCGTGTCTACTGACATAATGAACTGAAAATTAGATTGAGTGTGCCGCTAAAATTATCACATATAACACAACCCTTCGTTGCGATATTTATAGAGACATGGTATTGATATAGATTTTATAAACCACAATAACACGTAGTGAAAAAGTAGGTTATATAAATATCTGACCAACAAACAAATGAATTTAATTAACTTAACAATGAGTGTAACATTATGCACATATGTTTAAGGGTTATGTGTGTTTTTGCTTTATTAGGTATATAAGGTATATACATTTATGATTTTTAATTGTGGAAAAGTCTTTGTATTTTGAATTCATAACCTTTTTTTCTGAATTGGATTATTACATTTTCTGACTATATTACTTCAAGTCTGTTAGGAGACGTACTCGTAAAATACTGTGGATAAATCTTCATATACTGGGAGATAATATGTAACCCTCTTACCCGGACGGAAGCATCAAACACCAAAATCCCTTGTATCACATATAGCATATTCAGCAGCAGTAGTTTGTTTAGGCTTAATTTACAATATAATGGCTGTTATAAAGAAATCTATTTATTTACTGCAATATTCAAAGCCTGAATCGGGTTATTTGCTTAATTTTAACTAATAAGGTTAAATTTATTGCAAATACAATATATATGAAATCATAAACACGGAATTGAAAATAATTTTATTGCTTATCTTTTGTTACCGAGAATAAGATACAATGGAAATATTAGCCTTAAATAAATTTCACACAAACGCATGCATATACTATTAATTATGTGGCTTCTATACAATTACTATTGAATAGATGTCATCGTTGCAGGTATTTTATTTCTTATTATGAAAATCTTAACTAGAACTCCAAGACATAATTTCTATAGAGCGTTAATAACATTTCCCACGTTTAAAAGCTGTCCCGGAAAAGGGCTTTTAGTGTAATAGGCTCGCGTACTCAACTCTAAATATTTCTAATAATTTCCTTAAATTTAAGCAATGTGTCCAAATTTTATAAGACGTTACCTTTGATCTTTTCTCAGGATTGTTAAATACAGTAACTAAAGTACTAAATACTTCTTTAAATATATTTAAACATATAGCTATTACTTTTGCATTACGGGATTTTATGAAAAAACATCCCCTTTTCCATTTACTTCTATCAAAATAAAAAAATTCTGATTTGCATGAATTGGACGTATACTGGCGGCCAAAAGTTTGAGACCAGCCTCATCAAAGAATAAAAATGAAATAAAACTCAAAAAAAAATACGAAGCAAGAGGTTTAATTAATAATCAACATACTTATACATACTTCCTATACATACCTCAAGAAGAAAAAAATAAAATTTACATTAAAAATGCCGTTAAAATTTTTATACAGATTTTTCATGAAAAAACCTTGCATTTTATTACTATTTTCACTAGTCTTGGCATACGACCAATCAATTTGTCGATTGGCTCTTGTGAAATATTGTTCCAGGTTTCTTGTAAAGTCTTCCACATTCTTGCGAGGAGGGGCAACAACTGCTTACATTTCTATAAAGCTCTTCCCACAAAAGCTCGATCGGGTTGAGATCCGGGCTCTTAGGGGGCCACACCATGTTTTATCACACCCCTTCTGTTTCTTTATCTTCTAAATAACCCCTGCATATTTTTGAACTATGTTTAGGATCATTATCTTGATGGAAAAAAAAAACTATTTCAAATTAATCTTACACCAGACAGAACGGAATTTTGTTGTAGTATTCGTTTATACTGCTTCTTTTTCATAATTCCTTCGACTTGTACCAAATCTCCGGTTCCATAGCCCGAGAAGTATCCCCAAACCATAATGGAACCACCACCATGTTTGACGGTTGGCACCACACAGTCTGGCATCATCTTTTCCTCGGCGCTACGTCGAACGAAAATTCGTCTTTTCGATCCAAATATTTCAAATTTGGATTCATCTGTCCAAAGAACTTTTTTAAGTCTTCTTCAGTCCAGTCTCGATGGGTAAGGGCCCATTGCATCCGTTTCTTTTTGTTTTGTGGCCTAAGTAGTGGTTTTCGAACGGCAACGCGACCAAATAAGTTAGCATCTCTCAATCGTCTTTTTACTGCAGTCAGTGACACAGGTTTAGATCGGGATTTGTTCACTTCTGCGCGGATTTGTGGTGCTGTTAGGCGTTTATTAAGCTTGCTGGTAACGACGATAAATTTATCCTCGCTGGAAGAGGTAGCTGTTGGCCTTCCCGAACATAAACGATCTCGATAACTGCCAGTTTCCTTGTATCGGGCTCTTGTGTTATGAACACAAGTCTTCGACAACTTAAGTTGAGAGGCAATCATACGTTCAGATTTGGCTTCGTTGTGTAAAAAAACTATGGCACAACGAGTTTCACTGCTAATTTCACGCAGTTTACCCATATTAATGTCTTTATTTTAACAGTGACGAGCTCGGACTAACCAAGATTTAACTTTATAAAAAATATGTTTTAGAATGCTAAAATAATCCTGAATTTCTTTTAACTTGAAACAAAACCAACATTATTAGTAATGAGCAGCTCATAAAAATATTGCAATGACTCTACCACCTGGTCCCTGCGCGGCACTCATTGATGTTTTGTAACAATAAACCGTAATAGCATCATAACTTATAAACAAACAAAAATAATGACAATAATTAGTAGTTTAATAACAATAGAATATGCAGGCATTCAAATTAGCTATTTATCATATGCACTTTTGAAATATTTTGATGATGAAGAAGATTTTCACAAGTGGTCTCAAACTTTTGGCCGACAGATAATTCTAAATTTCAATGGTTTTAGAAATAAATTAAATTTAATATGGACGAAACCTTTGAAGAAATAATATCAAAATTGGAAAACCATTTCGTTAAAACGATGACTTTCACGACTCAATAACAAGATTATGGCCCAAAAAAGAAAGTTCAATTTAAATGGAATGTATAGCAATAAGATTTTACGCTACGCTTCCATACAAAGAAATGGTACAGTTTGTAACGGGCTTATGAAAAAAGCTTATTTTATTACTATATGGCATGACTTTTGCTAACACAACTGTTGTGTTACTGAATGTAAACTTAGAATGAAAAATGTGCAAAGATTAGTTTTTTTCGTTACAACGGTTAAATATATTTCATAGTTTAACTTAAAAATATAAAGTTTTTCAGTATCTACCTCATTTTAATAATTAATTTTGTATTTTATTCCTTTTAACAAAAAATAAATTCTATCGCTGAAGTATCTATTAGGAGCAATGAATTGGTAATTTTTAATTTTTTTTATCATTTTAATTATCGAATTCGTTGTTGAATATAATCACTTATATCAAAACATTTTTTACCTGTTGTATACTCATACCACATTGCAGGAAGTCACTCATTTATCATTCTGTAATTTATAAATAATATGAAGATTTTTTTTCCTTTCACAAAAAAGTCAATGGTGTCAAACACTCAATAAAAGTGAATTTTTGACGAGAATTCCAATAGTCGTACCGACTCTGGAGTGATTTCAATAAAAGGGAAACCATTTTTACGGATGGTTAAGCAAATATTCAACTATTTTCAATACAGGTGATTTTTTGCTACGTTTGTTGTTAATATTCTCGTAACCTTACAACCAAATCAAAAACATTTACTCAGTTTACATTAAAAGCGGAATAGCAGGAAAATTTCGCTAATATATCCTTTTATAACTATTGATTATACTTAGTGTTAACTTCTAATTTTCTTTCATTTGCAGATTTTATTTTGGTAAAAAAATATCTCATATTCTTGAAGGTTTGAACACGAGTATAACGAGTGAATCTGTTTTCCTCGCCGCATCTCGCATGATTTTGATTGATAGACTTTTATCTCTATCTTTTATATTATATTTGTATCGGTATTTATAAATACTTGTATATTTTTTTATTAAACAAGCATTTTTCATCTAAAATGTATCTTCTACATTTACTTTTATATTGATCGTGTATATTTAATAAATTTTATGGAAACAAAACAGATGGAAACAAATTGAAATTTTCTAGACGAACCATTTTAAAAATTTATTTTCGTATAAAGAATGTTCAATATTCAGTTATAATTAATAATATGAACATCTATTTATAGACCTCAGTAACTTTTAAGAATTTTCTGAAATAACTATAGAGGGAACTATCACTTCAATCTAATTCAATGTCCATCCACGTTAAACTTATATTTTAAATGAACCTAATCTCTTAAAGTAATAAATTATTATAAGCATTTCTTATTCTGTATGAAATAATTCAAGAAAATTAAAAACTAAATATAAAATAAACGCTTACTTACTTATAATACTCGTAATTGGATATGATAGTGAAAAAAGTAAGAAAGCTTCAGAATCATCAAACGTAATAATTTACTTTGAATCTTCTCGTACAAAATCCGGTTTAATCAGATACTATTACAGTATCATGCACCCACTTACATATTTTTGGTGAAAAATTCTTTACATTTGAATATTCAAATAAAATGTAAATATTGCAATAAATTATACAGTCGAAATTAATGAAACAAATAAAGATGATTTTTTGGTTCACCGAAGAGGCTTGCAACGGTATATATTCATTTCAAAGATAAAAATATTTTCAATTTAAATAAGTGAAAAGCAATTTCACTGCATAAAAGGAATATTTATTTTTATATTACGTCATATTTTGTACAGCTAAATGTCAGCGGGTACGATATATTTCATTTTTTAGAAATGGTATTTGTTTTTTAACGATAACCTGTTGATAACTTGAAATTTTTAAAAAATAAATCCATTTTTCTATACAAAATGATGAATTATTAAATTTCCATCCAGGTGCTTTCACGATAGAGAACTTTGGATGTTCAAATAAATGTCGTGAAACTAAACCTGTTTGCTAACCCTATTTGGGTTTTAGACGAGTTATCAAAAAATATTAAACTATATTTCTGATAGACTCAAACTTCCAAGTAGGTACATTATTTATTAAAACAACAATCAAAATATTTTTACGAGGATAGTTCCTTATGAAATAATACTTATTGTATTGTTTTATAAAAAAGTTTTAGTAATTATTTACTATTGTATATACACTTTGTACAGTTTAACATTCAAGTCGAGTCTCCTTTACTTTGAATGACATTTACATTATTATTCTGTGAGTGAAACACTTAAGCTATGTTTGCTTCCAAATTACAAACCGAATGATGACTTGCTAGGAAATTGCGCATTTATATTCGAGGCTAAAATAAATGAATTCATTTGTAATGAAAATTATTTAAATGAATAAAATTGTTAAAAATGACCTCTTCATTTTATGTCTTCTTAATGTAAATATTATATATATGAGTTTTCCTCATACTTGATATTTCAATTGCTATAAATTTTATTTTAACGAACTACGGTATTTAAAAAGACATTTGGTCACCACCTTCCTATTTATATCAAGTTTTTATCATGAAATTTCGAATTCTCCATTTAGGTGTTAAATTTATTCCAAATAACTTTACTGAGATTAATTGAAGGAACATAAATTTCCCTGGAAAACGACAACACGACGTTACACTTCCAATATATATTTTTTACTGTACAAAACTTTTATGGAATATATCACGAATAGTTCTTTAAAAAAATTTTTTTTTTATAATATATGATGTAATATTATTTTAAAGCACATTTGAAGTCTTCAACATAGAAAATCCTTTATATTTTTATAGAGACATGAGTATGTTCATTGAAAACTCAAATGATATGAACTTTAGTTTTATGAGGCACTAAAAGGAATTCACATATTCATTTCTAATTTAATTACGTAATATGAAAATATTTTTTCTCCTATTGATTATATAATCTACAGTCCTTTTACAAAACGTGAATATTATTATAAGTCCAAACATATATTTCACAAGTTTAATAATTTAACACGCATGCCGTGTTTAATTTAATCGTTTGTGTTAATTCAATTACGACCAGTTAGTTGTATTGCTTATCTCGACAAATTATAACAATTACATTACACTTGCGATATGATATATTACTGAGGCAATAAGTGCTATACATACAAATGTCAGTCAATATAAGTTATGTTTAATGGAATGATAATATTAAATTTCTGATCAAACAAAAAAAAAAACAAAAACTTTTGATACGATCAATTACGAAGCTTCGTAAACTATGAACTACTTTTAATTTTTTTTATAGTTCCTATAGCAGCTATATATTTTTTTTAATTAACTATAACTGATAACTAATACTAAAAGTAAAAACGTATAAAGATATTTTTTTATAAATTATTTGTTTTTGTTTATATAGAAATTGGTAATTA
Organism: Danaus plexippus; assembly: GCF_018135715.1. Lineage (NCBI taxonomy): Eukaryota > Metazoa > Arthropoda > Insecta > Lepidoptera > Nymphalidae > Danaus > Danaus plexippus. The sequence goes on along the minus strand of NC_083551.1, from coordinate 5,414,630 downwards.
ATTTGTATGGAGTTTACAGGAAATTTAACAACATCTATTTTTATAAAAATAAAATATAACTTTTGCTCTTTTAACCTAAAAAAAAGGTACTATTCAAATTATAAACAGTTCTACCTCACAATTCACTTCTAAAATGGCTTCAATGTTAGCTTTTACGAAAAATGTTTATATAAATAAAGTGGGGACGAGTCATTTAATTATACAATTTAAATTTGTTGACTTTTAGCATTCATAAAAAATTCACGACAAATTATTATGACAAATAACAGACCACATCTTGTTAAAATATTCTTTAAAAGAATTTTATAAGAGCGAATTAGGTTAGAAATACGAACGTTGTTTCTACTTAACACTAATAGTAACGTTAATTGTAACGTTAGATATAACGCTTATGAGGTTGATTTTCTATGTCTTTAAATTCAAACTATAAGATAACTTCCTTAAATTATGACTGACTATGAGTGTAATAAGTCATATTTTATTTAACATAATTAGATTTCTATATGAGAATTATTTTCATATATAATTTTTCTCCTATAAAGAAGATGCAATATTGACACTCATACGAAAGTCAATCATAAATGCGTATTAATGATTTAGAAAATTTTATTCAATATACTTTTACTGCGATTGAAAAATTCAAAAAATAATTTTCTTCATTGAAAATAATTAATATTGTTTCTGTACGTGTATTATTATTGTATATATCCCGATGAAACTTTGTTGTTTCTTATGTTAAATTCCCTTAACCATAGTCCAAGTTACTGACCTTTTTTTATTTCATTGTTTTAGTTCAACATGTAAAAACATGTATTGAAGAAATATCAACATAATGAAGTTTACTTGAAGACTAAAAGAAAAAGGAAACAAATTCAGAAGGAAAGGAGAAAAAATGAAGAACAACTTTGAGAATACTACTTTTCAGCTGTAGATTGTGATAATGGTCGTTGACAAGGTTTTCCGTAAAAGGAGTGAGGAAGATCGTGATAAGAAAACAAACATTATTGGAGTCAAACTGGAAAGATAAAGGTAATTAATATAAGTGTTTAGTAACAGGCAAAAATGCATTTTATCATATAATTTTAAGAATCTGATCCATATAGTAAGATTATTTGTAATAAATTTTTTGTAACAAATAAATCACATTCAATAATTGATTACATTAAACAACAATATATTATTCCAATTCGCCATTCCCCTGGTATCATAATCTCATTCGTCTCTTTTCTATTCGTCATATTATTTTAGCATTGAATCAATACGACCTCTCACATCTACTATCCACAGGTTCCCAAGTTACCTTTTTATATATTTTCATAATGTAGGAAGAAAATGGCCGCTTTTCTTCAAAAATTTCAATGTTAATGGGTCATTTTCATAAAATAATAACTTTTAAGCATCAGACCGCCCCATATGGATCAAGCAAATGTTACTGGTATTGAGACGGGCAACCTGACGGTCGTGGAAGATCAAGAATGGTTGCCAGATTGGGTTTACAAACTGCGGACATCAGTGTTGCTGCTTATTGTCATCATGGCTGTACTTGGAAACATGTTGGTGATCGTCAGTGTTATGCGGCACAGGTCAGAGGAATTCATTCTTGTTACATTGATTCATACTAATTACCGTTACTTTATCCGACAATGTTCTTAATTCCTATGATGCAAACAATTTACAAAAGTAATTAAAAATAGTATTCATTTAAAAAAGATTGTGATAAATAGTATTAATTTTTCTTTCAGAAAACTTCGTGTCATAACAAACTACTTCGTAGTATCCTTAGCGTTTGCTGATATTCTTGTTGCTGTCGTGGTGATGTCTTTTAACTTCAGCGTCCAATATTACAATGAATGGATATTCGGTCCCGTCATATGTGACTTGTGGAATTCCTCTGATGTCTATTTCACTTCAACCTCGATATTGCACCTCTGTTGCATATCCGTGGACAGATATTACGCTATCGTCAAGCCTTTAAAATATCCTATAAAAATGACAAAAAAGGTTGGTTTGTAAAAAAATAATATCAGATACACTTTGTTTGAAAGGCATGCAATGTTTGATTTATTTATTTCAACAATTTTATAGTTAAAATTCAATCGTATCGTAAATAAAATTTTACGAAGCATAAACCTCGTTTAATTTACGAGTAATTTAAACATTTAGTAACGTTTGATTGATACATTGGAATAGAATAATAGTTTTTAATGACATAAATAAACAAAGCAAAAATTATAGAAGTAAATTTCTTTATTCAATAGTATTAACTATTGAATAAAGAAATTTACTTTTTTATCGATTTATCGATTGATTTAACTAACTACCTAACTAACTTAACTTAACTAACTTAATAGTTAGGTAGTTAGTTAAATCAATCGATAAATTGATAATTTTTTTAAAGAATTTATTATGATATTCCATGAATTTCAATATATTTATAATATAATGGTTCTTTATATTCTCTTTATTGTTCTCTATCTGTAGTATAAAATTAACTATATCAATCATATCATATCATATATATATATATATATATATATATATATATAATATATAATAAATAATATGTGAGCATAGTTACCGCATACTAATTAAAAATCACAATAAATAAAGCTAAATGTTACAAGGGATTTAATACCTTTTGTTTGTTTATAAAGGTTGTTTTAATAAGTTTGACACTAGCTCCCCTAACTGTTTTATAATCCATTTAATTGGGCTAAATTTAGTACAAAGGGTAAAATGGGATACAAAATTATCATTATCGTCACAAAGAAACGATAAGTACTTGTAAACAAATATTATTAAAACGGTTAATTTGTAACAAAGTTTGAAGATAAAATCCAATTTAGGTTGATGGAATAAAACATTTTTCGCAATTTTTACATTGTGATATGGTTCACTGGATCGTACATACGTGTCAAATGTTTGTTCTTTTTTCAGATGGCTTTTGTGATGTTAGCTGCTACGTGGCTGAGCCCCATAACAATATCGTATGCCCCGATTTTCATGGGATGGTATACTACGAGTGAATACTTGAAAACCAGAGTATTAAATCAGTGCGAGTTCAAAGTAAACAAACCTTACGCGGTTATATCCAGTTCAATATCGTTCTGGATACCTTGCACCATAATGGTATTTACTTATCTAGCGATCTTCAAAGAAGCCAACCGACAAGAAAAGGCGTTGCACGCGAGAGCCGGAAACGCTATGTTGATGCACCGGCATTCAAGAGACGTAGGTGATAAAAACGGTTTACATATTAACGCCAATACTCCAACCAAAGATAGGAATATATTAAAAATGAAACGTGAACACAAAGCTGCTAGGACTTTAGGTATCATTATGGGCGCTTTTATTCTCTGCTGGCTGCCGTTTTTCCTGTTCTACTTGTCAACTTCTTTGTGTGATTCGTGTACGTATCCAGAATTTGTGACTGTTCTCATGTTTTGGACTGGATATTTTAACTCAGCTTTGAATCCGATAATATATGCATACTTCAATAGAGATTTTCGTAATGCCTTTAAGAATACATTGGCATGTGCATTCTGTAGTTTTTGTCGACGGAATCCTATGGATTCTGAAGCTACGGAAAGATTGGAAAGGCGAAGTTCAGCTCAACTTCGAGTCCCACTTCCATCAAGACGCGCATCTGATCTAGCGTCCCTTTGAATATTTCCTCAGAATGATGCGACGTCAGCTTGACGGGCCTAGTGTCTCAACGAAATATTTTATGACCCACCCGTAAGTGATCAGAACGAACAATTTAATATTAGTTATAATATCTTTTTACCTCAAGAATAAGAACTGTTTATAATTAAATATTGTAATATTCAAATTATTTATGTGTTCTCTCTAACTGTACCCTGTTATAGTACCTAGTGTAGGTGATATTAACGATGGTCGTGTTTGTAGTAAGTCGAATATATAAATATATGTAGACATTAGCAATATCATTCTGAAAGGACAGAAAAAATGTGATTGTGTTCTCCAAATATGAAATATTATGTTCTTTTTCAATTGAATATTTGATTGTAAAATATCATAATCGATTACATAATAAATTGTATATAATTCTGTAAATAATTATAACTGAGTGGACTTCAATTTATTTGTAACATAGGCCTAAAATTAAATAAATTAATTGTCAGTGGCCATAAAATGTAAATATTAGTCATAATATATCAAAATATTTTCATTATATTTTCACATAATTTATTCATCTTAGACATAGTTAATTAGTTTCAATGTTAGATTCAGTCATTGATATAGTCAAATGTAATTTTAGTTTTAAGTAGTTAAATAACTAATAGTCGATAAATATATTTTGTAATCTTTACGTTATTTAATATATATATACATATTCCTAATTTAATATCATAAAAGAACTATAGAAGACACTTTGTAAATTATTTATTTAAACCACAAGTTATTTAGATGAGGTAGACGTTAATTAATTTATCAGCTCAATTTACTTGTTTTTATTTTATGCTTTAATAAAATGTAAATTTATTCATTAAGTTTGTAGCGTCAAAGGCAATTTGTGAATAGAATATTATATATAATATTAAGTTACGTGTATATTTTTAAGAACATATAACATGAATAGGGAGATAATAATAATTATGGGGACAAATAACGCTTCAATAGAAAAATCAAGTTAAAGTAATTAATGTGCTATTATAAACAGACAGATTAGCATTTGGTGTGTTAGTGTGTTTATCCATTAAATATGTATGTGTTTATCCACTAATATTGAATAACTTATTTGAAAAATTGTTAAAATCTTGAGCGACACATTTCTTTGAACAAAATTTTAATTTTATTTTAACTTGATGTATTGTTGTCTTTGACGATAACAATGCGCCTGAAGTGAAATTGTAATATATATTTTCAATACTTATTTTTATAAAAATTATTTATATTTTTTTTTTACAAATGTGCGCTCAATGTTTAAACAGAATTTAAATGGTAAAATTTCTTCGGTGTTCATCTTAATTCCTCTTATATCTGTACGTCAATGTTCATATATACTCGCTTACATCTCCTACAGGAATAGCTGTAGAGAGTTTTAGTAGTATCAACGTATAACCAGTTATTCAAATCTTGATGTCTCGTATTACAATTAAAACTTTCTACATTTCGATTCGAACTTTTAAAGTCAATGTGTCTTCCTTTTTAAATATAGGCTCAAATGATGTTTATAAAATAGTATAAAAATGAAAATTTGTAGTCATAGACCAGTGTTTGATGTATGTGCCCATTTGATTTTTAATGTAACGTATTCAAAGGGCTGTTGGTGTAATAAAAGTAATAATATGGTTGTGACTTCTTAATATTACAACTGACGTTTTAAACTCATATATCATTTTCAAATTGGCTTTCTTCGCATTAATTCTATGCTACATTACAATAAGAAAATTTAAAGACTCTTTGTAAGTAAATAATCATTATGTATCTTCACATATAACTATAAAAAGCATGATTGTTACTTTGATATTACGTGCTTAGTGATTTTTTTTTTCTTGTCTTCGTGTTATATCTCCCGAATCAGTTAATTTGGTTGACTCCGTCCACTGTCATTTATTTAACATTTCTGTAAAATCATATAATTCAATGCAATCAACAATACTGTATATAAATGTCATCATAAATGCTTAGGTACTTACGTTCTATAGAACTCTTTTAACTAACTGTAGTATAGTCGAGTCGAACAGCAATAAATTTTAGATCAATGGTGTAGTTCGTGTAGTTAATTTGCGTTATAACCATAGAAGTAAATATAGTTGTATATTTGGGTCACGTTATTTATTGGACTGTGATAATTTTAATTATTCCTATTACATTTTTAATTTCGCAGTTCCTCTATGTCACAAATAATTATAATTTTGTTATTAATTGAAAGTTTATTTAAATGATGTGATATTTTGTAATAATTAATGACGACACCAGAACATCTGAAATTAAATTTCGTTGTAAATATTTTTCTTATTAATTTAATTCTTAGTATATTTATGTTTTTGAATTATTTTAAATTATTCAAAATGTTTGATATGAATGAACATTTACCTTAAAATGAATAATTTTTTTTTTTAAGTCCCTATATTAAAAACAATAAGACATTGCACAAACAATACTTCTGTTTGTATTTGAAGGACATTGTTTTAAATTTATATCATTATGTGAGTGTCATAAGTTATGTAAGTTTCTTAAATTGTACTGTATTTGGGTAATCTTCGCCCTCACATGTGCGTATAATCAAATGCTTTTTGCATAATAAACAAATTATTTCGTATATTTTTCCCATGTATTATTTACACCCATTCCATAAAGATATGAAACATCCATAGGATTTTGTTACACTATATATATACATTACACTATATACATAGTGTAACAAAATCAGTATCAGTGTAACAAAAATACATATAGTGTAAAATACAAATATATATATGTATATATATATATATATATATTTATATGCATACAGAATTTCATATTTTGAACTATATATTCGTCACGATAATATTATACATTGTGTTTCTTGCTTTTAAAGTATATGACATTCGTAAAATATATTAAGACAAATTAAGAAAAAATCTTAAAGATTTTTAAGAGTTTTTTTACTATTTACTATATTTTCTTCATTAATTTCAATATTTTTAATAGTTTTCTTTTTTTCCAGCAGTCGTCAGTTTTCTAAGTCTTTTTTACGTTTGTTAAGATTAGGGTTAGATATAAGAGGATTAATTATATCTCTTTTTTAACAATTTACATTAAGCCTGTAACATATAATATTTGTGACCTGGTATACTTACATTTGTCAATAAGACAAAAATCTATGATACACATAAGATATAAAAGAACTAGTACCCAAATAATAATAGAATAATTAGGTTTGTACTCTCGATCTTAAGAAAGAAAAATATATAATAATCAGTGAGTGGGTAGAAATAATTTATTTTATAAAAAATTCTCGCATAATCCGGTGAGATTCAATGTTTTTCTAAAGTTTCTAAGTTTACAAATTGTTCAATCGTATTTATACATCATCCTATCTTATGTAATACTGTTCATAAAAATTTGCTTCTATTCTTGGAAATTACTGTCGTTACTAAACTGTTTCTCTCCAATTGGTGACTGAGAGAATTCAATTTTTTTTTCACTGAAATTCTATATTATTAAGAATTATTTGGAAAACTAACTCCTTTTATTTATACACTTCTAGAAAATTATTTAGTAGACAATTGAAGAGAGGTGATTCTCAAACAATACCTAGTTTATATACGATTGTTTGAAAAATTATATATCGATTGCTAAAGAAAATGAAACTATAGTAATATGTTATGCAACATTATTTTAATGGATCGGAATCGTTTTTCAATGGAAAATGATTATTTTTAAAATTTAATCATCACTCGATTAACCCATTGACTCTAATAATTTTTTTTAACAATTTTGGAATAAAATTTTGCGTCATATCAAAGGAATACACGTAAATACACTAGTGAACGTAAACCAAGGAAGTGTTTTATTAGTACTGAGACGACATTGGTCCTATTACTGAATCATTGGATAAGTCCCAAGTCTGATCTTCAGTCTGTGCTATTATTAGATTGTAAGTGCTCCTTGATAAGAAGTAATGTTCTTTATGACTGATAGTTTATTTATGTACAGTATTTATATCAATCATTTAGTTTCGTAATATTAATTATATGAAACATACAATCTTCTCCCCACATCGATCTATATTTTTACCTAATAAACATTACACATGATTTCTCAGAATCTTTATTAAAAGAAAAACAAAATACTCATTCTATATATTTCTAAGTTTATATTTCTTTTACGATCTCCCATTTACATTATACAAAATATAAATTCAGAAATCCAGAAAGGTTCTTATTTCAATAAATATTTTTTATCATCATATTCCAATATAAGTTTATCGCTGAGAACGATAAAAACCTAGAAAAAATATCATCTCAAGATGAAACGTCGACATGAGAAAAATTATCGGTGACCCAACAAAGCTATTGAAAAACTATATACATACTTGAGACCTTTTGCTTTCTGCCAAATATAATATATATCTTATTAATATACCAATACTATAAATGGGTATTTTCTATACTATTTTCTGGATAATTTATGTAATGCGTTTGCTTTAGTCATAAGCATATGAATGTAGCTCAAATAATTAAATCAACCCATGTAATATTATTAATTGTAGATTGAATAGGATTTATTATTATTATGTCACTTTGCCCTTTAAATAGATTTATTAAAATATTATTTATTAATACTACATATGTTTGACAGAAGTAGAAATGTAGGAGCAATTATAGATACGACGATATTTAAAACAATATTAAAGTACAATGAAAACTGTTAAGATAAACATTTTTTTGTCATATTAAGCATAACTTTTTTGTTATAGTAAAATGAAAAAATATCTCATAGAAAAACAGGCTCTCTGTGAAGTCAAATACGATATTAGAAAACGAGTAAGCCATAAATTAGCCTTTATCCTCCTTAACCCATCCGAGGTAACTTTAATCCAAAAGGGTTACTAAGGCTTCGTGCACACGATACCAATATTAATAAAGTAACGCTTTCATAACAGAGACTAGTGGAAAATTATGATATTGTGGATGTATATTACTTAGATAAGGTTAGATTAATAAATATTTATATAAATGCTAGTTCACTATATCATTGAAATATAGCAAATAATTGTAGCTTCTCCTTTTAAAAGTTTATAATACACGAACATATTTAAAAGAACAATTATGAAAATGATAGATTTTTAATAAAATAACACATTTTTAAAATAATATTTATTTGTTATAATATTATTAAAATCTTAATTATTGTCATCAATGACGGTTTTACATAAAATATGATGTATGTGTATTGCGCTTAATATACACGTAAGAACTCAGTCGCTTCAAAGACGTAAAGATGCTCTCGGTCAGTTGAATATCATATTCTGGTCTATATTATTCTATATGAATAAATAAACATATTTTATTATGATCAATTTTCAATCAATCTAAACCGTCCCTTATTCGTAATGAAGCGTGCGTTAGATTAAAACGTCCCAACGGCATAATTTACTTTCAAACGCAGATATATCTCAGGAAAGTTTTCATGTAAATTACTGAATTACCATCCCTTGTACGCCGAGGGTAGTTTTCATCGTAAATACCTAAGTTGGACACGTTTTAAGATCTAAATACTGCAAAGCCTCTACTCGAGCTTAACTTAAGCGGTCTCGAGTTCTGAATGACGCAATAAATTGTTAGTAGCGTCAATCTAGTCAAAGGTCATAGATATTGTTGGAAGTTGGAAGTTTCTTAATCCCAGATATTATGAGCTTTTTGAAATTGTATTATCGTTTTAACACTTATTTACTATGTGGATGACGGTTATAAGATATTAAAATTTCAATTAACTTCTAGGAGTAAATTAGATATAGTTTAAATATTCAAACAACTTTAACATTCCCGCAAACACATTTTTATCGAGTATAATAAAAGGTTCTTCAGTCACAGTCAGTACAGACAATAATGAAGGCATGAAACAAAACAAGTAAATATCTCAACCACACTACCACATCAATTCTATGTCTGTATGAAATTGTGTTAACAACTTCATGAAATCAGGTTTCTTTATCAATCTAATAAGGTTATTGTAGTAGAAGTTATAGACTAAAACAAATTTTAGTTTTCATATTCATTACTTGTTTTGTTTATAAACATTATGTACTTAAAGAATTTATATTTTTTTTTATTGTTAGTACTGATTATTAGTGTAATATAATTTATAATAATAAAGTTCCTAAATCGAAAGTCAATATTAATTTTTTTTATAATATGGCCTTCATCCGTGCAAAGACGTGCACAGTGTATTGCCAGTGTCGTGTAGAATGGAGGAGACAGCATCCGGCTGTGTTAACTTTCCAAAATTATATTTATTTTTAATAACATGGCGTGTCGTCATTAATTCAGGACATAGAAAATTTAAACTTATTAGTCAAACAATGCTATACCTATTGTGACCGCAACAAAAACAAGGCTAAACAAAAAAACTGAAGATTAGACACTTTTCTTAACTGGTAGGGCTTGTTATGAAAAAATCCCCTTGAATTCAAACTTGACACTGGCCCTAAGTGACACTTGAGCTTGGTCTGACGAGACAACTCAAGGGAAAATATTCATTAACCCTGCTAGAATGAGATTATTTTGATGCTGAAACGTATGTTTTAGTTTTTATTATAAGTTTATATTTATCAGCTGAGTGAAATTTATCCGTAACATACCTATTAATCCATTATTATTTATAAAAAGATCTTAAATCCTTATTACAAATGGCTCATTTGTAGATTTTACATGTTTTTTCACAGAATTGCATACAGTTATTTTTCTAAAAAGTTTTTTACTTCATTTAAAAATTCGTCTCTCTCTTCAAAGATGAGGCAAAAATACTCGATCCTAAGGAGCTTTAGCATATATTATTAGGTATTCCAAACGATCGTTTTTTTCATTTACATTTACAACCATATGTTTTCTTTTTATCCGTTAAAAATTGTGAACCTTTATCTGTTTTGAACCTTGAACAGGTAAGCCAAATTTGTTTTAATTTTTATAAGCATAAATTATTAAACTTATAAATATTAGAAACAAATCTTATGAGGTTGTTCCCAAACCTTCATATAAATCTCTGTCCAGCGGTTTTCAGGTTAGGTTATATAGACTTGTTCATTCGTACGAATGAGTTGATATATATATGTTAAGTGGTCAGTTAATGCTAGCTTTTGGAACCGTAATTTTCACGTCGGCTGCTCAGCCAAGCACCCTTTACATTAATATGCAATATTGACAGCAATATCGATATATATATATATATTAAATTTTAAAAGGGGAAGACAAATTATAAAGTGAATGAATTAATACTGAATACTACTAATTAGAAACTAACTTTTGACAACGACATAGAATTTATTATTTCTTAGAGGGAATTCCTTGTTTTAAATAACTATTTTTTCTTTCTTGACATAAAGATGTAACATAACCAAAGTTACTAAGGAACTAATATTTTTGCCTCGTCATCTAGTGTACACAATTGGTATAGAAATGATAGTTTAGATTGAAAACAAAATGGAAGCCAAAATGACACTGAATGTAAAGAAAAAATTTAATCAGTAAAGCCTATTAATGCATAAAGCAATGCTCGTAAAAACCTTGTGGTTTAATTCGGATATATAAAATAAATGTTCATATAATCAGATAAATTAGAAATATAAATTGCGATTACAGAAACTACAATATTGTTCATATTGATTGTATCAGATGAATTCATCCCATTCAGTTAATTTTATCGTCTAGACATCAATTATACAGCTTTCTTTTATATGCCATAAAGGTTTTATTTTATTATATCGTTATTAAGATAAATTAAGGTCAATATCATTCAGAAATAAATTTGACATTTAGAAATGCTTATGTATTTTAAGAACACCAAGAGTGAACACGACAGAAATCTATTTAGGATATCAATTCATCAACATTCTACATTATTTTATGTTACTTCAGGTTTTTTAGAAAAAATGTTTCGTCTCAGTAAATTTTTTATGAGCAAAAAGTTCTTAAATCTGTATATTAAAAAGAAGTCATACTAAATCTCTTAAAGGAGTTTATGAAATGTTCTTATGATAAATACATTCATATATTCATATCCTTTTCAGACGGTACATATATTAACCTTATGTGAATAACTTGAACAAATCTTTCAAAAAATAATTCAAATTTATTATGAGATAATATACATTATCAAAATAAAATTGAACGAAAGAAGATTACACGGTTATTAAAGTTTATAAACATCAAATACATTAATTCTTTTTGTGTTATTTTCTTTGAATAAATTTTATGTGAATCAAAAAGTGAACAAATAAATAAGGAAAAGGAATAAAATGAGAAAAAATATTTCCTGTCTATATTTGTGCCCAGAGAAAATCCTTACGAATTAAATTAGATTGTTTCTTATTAACGCTGAGTCAAAAATTAAAAAATATTTATTAAATTTTTTAGTATTTATTTTATTTCTTCCTAATTCTGTAATGTTTTTCACATACGATAGTTATCAATTTTGACTGCAGTACAAAAGACTGTTTTATTTGATCTACCAATAACAGAAAAAATATAAAATACATGTATATGTAAAACACAATTGAACCCAGAATATGTATTTAAAAATAAAATTTATAATTCATAAAATACAAAAATTTTTAAAATTAATTTTTTATCAGATTTTTTCTTGTATTTATTATTAAAGGATATTTAATTTTAGCTTTATACTTGCATTTCCAATGTTTACTCGATGCATTTCAAATTGTTTCTGAAATCTTCACAAATCTCTTAGATAGATTTTCAGTAATTCATGTTCAATAAAAAAGAAAAGAAGAGAAGCGACAAAAAACATGTTGAAACTAAATTTGACAACCTTGATTATTGCATTCAGGTAATAAATCGTTTACTAAGATTTCTGGTTTTTGGCTCTATCAGTGACATTTATTGATGTCTGTGCAAACACAACTTTGCCATTTATTCTTTGATCAAAATACCTGTTTCTGATAACTAAACGTAACTTTGAATGAATAAAAAATCCATCCACAAACTTCACATTATTTGTTAATAAAAGAAATACTTTGCTACTTTTATCCATTAACGCAACAAATTCTTTATTAAGCCATTATTAAACCTCGACGCAAAAAGAAAGAGTTTTAAAAGTTTTTGTGTATTTGTCTGTAGTAGCATAGCTCACAAACGAATCGACCGATTTCGGTGCTTTTTTTTCTCAAAACCAGATTCATTTTGGTGGTTCTAAGCTATTTTTGTTTATTATCAACCTCGAAGTGAAAGATTATCAGCTCTTTCCCAAAACGAAGAAAGGCATTTTTGGCCTATGATTAATCGATCAAATGATTCACGCACCCGTATAAACGTTAGAGGACAATTTATGCGGATCTGGTTCTTTAAAAAAAGTTTTATAAAAAAATGTTGTTAACGTGTAAAATAATTTCTTCTGAAATATATATTTTATCTCTTCACTCCCTTTTACTATTTGATATCCATCTCTAATCACAAAATGTTTAAAATGCTGATGAAGTTATAGAGCCAAGTAAAATCAGTGAAGTGCTTGTGCTTCACTCCCAATTTCACGTTTTAATCTCGATAATGATATCGCTTACATTAGGTGGAATGTGTACTATAAAAATTAATGATCACTGTAAGTAGCAAATCCAGGTCAAGAACAATATTTTTAGTTATGTATTTTCGGCGAACATTTGCTTATCAAAACAAATGCTGACTTTTATTAACGTAAGATATTTCCTAAGACAAATGGCTTTATTTCAATATCACATATATGAAAAACACTTAAGGTGTAAATATATACAACATATATATTAATAATGTACATTATTAAGCTGTCTGTTTTATAAAATGTAATATTACCTCGAGTGACAATTAGTTACAAAGAACAAGAGCCTTGAGAATTCTCGTTTCAGCTCACGGTAAGTCCCCTCTAAAATTTATAATAGCAGTCATAACTCTTAAGTAACTGCCAAGGATCAGTTAACTGCACTTAAATCTCGCTAATTATATGATATTGTAGCTATAAAGCCGCTTTTAATGAGCTTTTAGAATGAAAACAAAGCTTTTGTAAGTGGAAGGAATATTAGTCTATTGTAAGGTATTTCCAATTAGCTCGTAAAAACTTTTGATTAGAATCGTAGAAAATTTTGTGATAGAAGATAAAATAGAGTGTTACAGTAGCATCTATAAGATTTATACATATATTTTTAATTACTAATATATAGAATACCTTCTATTTTGCACTCTCGATAACATAGGTCTCAAAGAGAAATTGTAATGCTCCTAACTTAGTGAAATCCACTTTTTAATTCAATTCAGAATATGTTTACTTCTAACAAACAGGTAATCCATTATAGTTGTAATATTAAATAATAAATGTTTAAATCCAAATTCATGTAAATGAATCTTCTGTTGAAGATTGTAAAAACTCATTTGTCATGCAATACAGTTCAGTTGAGAAAGTATATGAACAATACAAATAGAGACTAAATTTATTCAAATATTATTTCTCAATGAGACGAAACCTCTCAGCATTCAATGGATTCATCGTGCGGGTGCCGGGTCCATCTCTTTGCAGGTAGAGGAGCTTCAACAGTGCTTGGGACTTGCGACCCAGGTGTAGGTTTAAGGGGCCCCTAGCCAACGCGCTTTAAACGCTCGTCTCCACCGTCCAAGCTCCTTTCTCTACCTAACCAAATTTAAAACGAACCTGCTAGGGCTGCCTTCCATGCACGTTCCAAGAATGAACTGATGTTAGTTCTAGACAGGTCCAAGTCTTTTAGCAGGTTGTAGAGAGATTTGGCTCTTACACCTCTCGCTCCTACTTCTACCGCGTACAAATTTACAACGAACATATGACTATCTCACTAAGGAACTCACTCACGAACAAAAATATGTCCTTAGAGAGCTCGTAATACTTGTTCACCTTGATTCCATGGTCTTTGGGGATGTTGGTTTACCAAGGAACCTTGAGCTCAACTAGTACAACGCGCTTTTTAGTCACGAAATTTACGGATTTTTGAAATTGCATGACACTTTTTCTTCATTGACGAAAGTAATACGTTGGATGAAAATTCAAATTGGCGAAACGACTTTTGTTTATTAATAGGATCTTAGTTTTAAGGATCAACTATTAATATTACTTGAAAATCTTTTGTTACAAATTTTTCTTTCTAATTTTGTTTATAACAGTTTATCAAACCGAGGACAAAATATTGAAGTTTATGCGAAGATTTTATATGAAGAATTTCCCTGCTCGAAATGCAATATTGTGTTGAAAAGCTGGCAGCAAACTCAACAGCCTCTCTTTGATATCATTTAATAAAGTTCGAAAGGCACAAAAACTATTTGTTCTGTGTAAAAGTCAACAAGCTCATTCCCTAGATTTGGTTTTATTATTAAATATCGTATGCCATGAATGTTAAGATTTAACTATTTATTGTGCTCAGCTGTTTGGAATGAATTAAATACATAGCATTTTTTATGATTATATTATTTAAAATAAACTAATTTAAGCAAGCGCAATATAATACTGTCAGATGTCCATTTAATGAAATCAAAAGGTTTTTGATATAAATAGCCTTAGTAGTTGGATGAAAACATGCTCAATGACTTAAGAGAGATATCAAATAAACAGAATTGACGTTTCTGGTTTTTATTATACATTTATTTAAGCTTCTTTGCAATATGAAACAATGATTCTAGGGTTGACAGAATGAAGTGTTAGTAAATTTGTGTATTTCTAGGAATCCTTATTACTTTAATTGTGTATAATAATTTTACAACTGATATATTTAAAACCCACAGTTACATAACAGTCACATAATTAAAATAAACTTTCTCTTTAACATTTTTGTTTAAAACGTTGTTGAATAAAATTTTAATAACATTTTTTACTACCAATGCTGGTATTATTATTATTTGTAAACAGAAATAGATTTAATTGGTTATCAATCTAACTTCTTGTTTACCTTTAATAATTTTTTTTAAAGATCTAATAAAAGTATTCTTTCAAATCTATAATAACTAATTTTTTGTTTATTATATTTTTGGTTTATCATTTTTAACTCATTTTTATTTATGATTATTTACTTAGTTATTTTAAAAGATTGTTAATAATTTAAATAAATTTAATCTTTCCGTGAAGGCGCTGTTAACGTATATTTTGATAAAGTCTAAAATTAAAATAAACCATGCAATTGCAAAATGCTTTTTTAAAAAAATGGATTAGAAGTTTAAGTTGCAATATTAATATTAACATATATATATATATAGGATACACATTGGGAGTTAAAATACACATTTTTTTAAAGTTGAGTATTTTTTGTATTTTCATCAATAGCTCAAAATAATACGAAACATGACAATTACCACAGTTTGTTTTCTGTGTGCATATATTTATTTAGACGGAAACAGTGTTAAATGTTTGCTCAAATGTTATCAGAATGTTTAAATTAATTGAACATGGTCTTTTTAAAAACAAATGTTCTTTATTTTATTTTCAATAGCTAATAAATTGAATGATTGAAATTGTAAATGGTGCTTAAAATGTTTAAGTAAAAATTTTTGGGGCTCAAACAATACTTGAATTAAATATTCTTGCAAATAAGAATTTTTAAAGAATTATTTTGCTTTAAAAATATGTGTTTGTTTATATTGCAGTCGTTGTATTGTATTATTTCGACTGAATTATGCTTGATTTTCATTCCACCAGTACATGAAAATAAAACCATGGTTAGTGAACGAACTATGCCAGTATCAGCCTATAAACTTTGGTTTTAAAGAAATACCCAAATTATAACCGGAAGGAAACACAGACGCCAGAAAATTAAGTCAATCCTTTTCTGTGCGCTTAAGAAAAGAAATTTTAATAAGAAAAATGTTTATCCGGATACCAGGAACGTCTATTTCTAAAAAGAGGGAGGTCAGTCATTTGTCCGATTAAAAAAAGGGGTTGTAGGAAATAAAGCGGGCTTTAACTGCACACACTCTTCTAACATATTCTATAAAATACCGAGAGGCATGCTAAATAGATTCGTTTTAACCAATCCGTGGTCACCAATAAGCTATTTTGCCTTTTCACGAAGCCCAAAGTAGTGAGGTGACATCACTTGCCCAAACATAACGTGTGCTTTATTCCACATACTAGCGGATCTGTGCTTATTGTTTACAAAAAACTGGCGTAAAGTCTGAAGAAAACGGAGTTTCCTTGCAGCTGGCTTAGCTTCGGTCTCAATTAATCACTCAAGGTTAATGTTGGAGGGCACCTAAAGAGCAAATAACTAAAGGCGTTTTGTTCCAAAGATTCATTATAAAAAGTTCAATTGTATGTTAATGAATTTAAAGTAAGAGGACCCTTCTTGGCGGTGAAAAGCCTCGCTTATGTTTTGGTTAAATTAAACTTCATAACATTGACAGCACTATATTCGCAGGCTGCCGGAAGTGTCAAGTTAGAATGTTTTAATATGGCCTCTTTTTTGAAAACTACTTGACAACTATTATGTTACAGAGAAAACTACTCACACGAGTAACAATTAGCAAATATCCGTAGAGCACAGTCCCTCAGAAACGAAGGCAAACAGGTCCGAGAATATGCCACAGGCAGAAAGCTTCACAACAAAGCTACCCTACCAGACCCTGTCTAAAGCTGTTGTGAAGCCAAGTGAAACTGAGAGAGCTTCAACGTTGTTCTCTGAGCTCTCCCGTATAAATGTTTGAAATGTACCAGAAGATACCTAGTCGGTCTATTTCCACGAAACCCGTATTGTCGGTCAGTGAGAAGATCTTCATTATCTTTTAGGCATGTCATGAGGTGACCGTTCTACTACACTTCATATAATTTACAGATTATTGAGGTAAATGAACTAAAACAACTCAAAATCTTTATTTCTTACCTAACAATCGTGATATTGTTTGTTAATATTTATACAAAATACATGCACTGACTGTCAGATACCCTAGCACTATGACTTAGAGTAGCGAATTTAGAAACACGTTATATTAAAAAGAATCCCATATTAATTGTTTAAAATTTTTATATTAAACAATGTGTTCTTATTTTTTTCATAGACTATCAACATTATTCTATATACCTTAAGTTTTCAAAAACCAATTTTTAATTATATTCTGATTTTAAATTATAAAAAAATCTAGAGGCTTTAATTGACTTCTTTATGTTTACAGAAACTGCTTGCTAAAATAATAATCTACATAGGTTAAGAAAACTTTTAAAATATTATTATCTAAAATTTCGTTTAAGAAAAGATTTCGATTTTTTTGTACTATTACAACAAAGTAAAATAAAAATATATTTATTTCGTAACCCTGTAGCACTCAAAAATTTTCTTATACCGCTGATTCTTATTCAGCTAATGATTATAATAAATCCTGTGAGTCAGCTTCAAGAAATACCAAACAGCCGTTTGGCATGTCTTGCCATTCGAAATTGCTTTAATTAAAATGTCCCATAATTTATTTCTTCACTGAAAGCTTCAGGCGATCGTCAGCGTCGTTTCGCTCGCTGTAAAATTTCAGGCGTTTCAAAATTGTTGTAGGACAGATTTTCATTTTCAGATTAAACGCATATATACCTAATGTTATCTTATACTAAGACATGCTATTCATTGAATCTATTAGTTTCTTAAAATAAATAATGTTTCAAAAGTGGTTCAATCTAGCTTAAATTATCTTAATAACTTTTATTCATACATAATTAAGTGTAGTTTATTATTGGAATTACCGAATATTCAGTAATATTTAAATAACTGATTTATTTACGGGCAATTATGTTTCTTGCCCCCACAGCTCTATTATGGTGAATGTAATTTCACCAACACATGAACAAAAAAAAATGTTTTATTTATTTTTTTATACTTAAACATTGAATAACTATAGACGCGATTGATTTATTTTAATTTGTTGGAAAATGAGACAAAACATACAAACCAAGGCTCTTTGAAATTATTTTCTGTGTTTCAGAATAGCTCGTTATTTAAATAAGTGTTCATTAAAAAAGATTTTCAATGTAAATAAACGTCCCACGTCTCACATATGGGCTATATTGATTTCAATCTTCACACAAAGCATTAATTAATTCTCTCATTTAAAAGGTCGTTGAATGTTTAACTGAGAACCAATTAAGCGAATCTGAGTTGTGATTTACTGATAATATTTAATTTATCTGGAGTGTTTTAACGTGAGGATAACAGTCCATATGTATCCATACATGCCCATATATTATCTTAATCAGCAGAAAAATAAATTACTAATCAATTATAAAATTTACCCTACGTGAGTCGCAAAAGAAATCATTAAAAAATATGAGCAGAGAATAAATTTTATGTTCAATTTAGAAAATGTATTTTGTGCTAAGATCCAATATGTATTAAGTTACTTTTATTAAAATAAAACCGTGGCTTCTATTAAGCTAAACATTTTCGCGTTTTGCGACAAACAGAAGAAAAACTATTGATTAACTTACTTCAATGTTAAATAATTATAAACGTTTATTTTAAACTATAAAATTAACAACGGAAACTCTTACTTGCAATGAACCTTTCCATAATGTAATTCCCAAAGGCACAATTCACTTTAAGTATTTGATATATCAGGAACTTTCCTAATAAATTGCTATACATTAGTCTTATACGAAGAGGGTAGTTACCATCGTAAATACCTGACATTGGTTTGAAATCGATACATGAGGTCCAGTCATACGCAATAAATACTTATTCATGATAGGATATAGGATAGGAGTACATATAACTAAAACAAATAAACTAAAATATGTTATTGTTATCAGCGCTATTACAAAGTTTTAAATTTTTTTTACTATCTTTAAAAAAATACAGAATACAATTTTTCTTTCAACAGTATGTTTAAATGCAAATAGGATCGAACGTAGTATATTTAAGTTTAAGAAGGAATCATTTATATTTTCTTTGAAAACAGAACTCCTTTGAATTCTGTCCTACCAAAGGCTTACAAGGACATTCCACTGAGTGGTTTGTCTAACGAGACGGTTCAAGAGATGGTATTTATTAACCGTCTCAGAGTAAACATATTTTATTTCTAAAACCACTTCTAAGCTCGAATTGGTTTCATATTAAAAATCTATGACTTTAACAACTAAAGAACAATAAAAAGCATGAGTATGAAACAGTACGCGTCTTTTAATTTTTAAAATTTAATAAGAAGTTGAAACAAATAATATAGAGTACAATTTCTCAGTCTGGTATTGTCATGTGCAAAAAAAAAAAAATCTTATTCTTTGGTTTTAATTTTACTAACAACCATCAATCATCTTATTTACAACTAAAATATTCACTTGCTTGTGAAATTTATACGACAATAAAGGATGAGTAATATACAATGTTTTGCATAAAATTAATCTTATATAGAATAAATCTCTGTTACTAATGAAACTCTTTATTTAAGAATCTATTAAAAAAAGGTCTGAATACTTCCCGATCTATTAATGAGCTCTGCGTTTGCCACCAAGTTGTGACGTTTACCAATCCGATCAATGTCGAAGACAGCACTATTCAAGTTCTCACTCACTCCACAAATAATCGCTTTCTGTTAAAGATACTGTTTCTATGTACTACACTGATATTTTAAAAGTACTGAAAAATATCTACGTTTTAGTAAAAAAATATTAAAGCAGGGCATAAACTTAGAGTGATGAAGGGAGATGTGAAGTAGCAAATTGCTCCCAGGACAGACACCACATTGCGGAATCTATAAGAAAAATGATATTTTGTTTTGGGTGTGCAGGCAGGTAGTGCTTTTAGCAATAAAAAAGCAAATTGCGCACTGGCATTATAATTTTTTATAGAGACTGTTTTATTGTAAGGTAGTACAATAATATTGCTATAGCGCAAAGGAATCTTCATTCTTGGTTAATATAGAAAATTTTAAATTGGGTGATTATAATTGGAAGAAATAGTTGCAAACCTCAGAAAGTAGGATACGGATAGCCTAATTCTTTAAATATATAAGTCATATACACTAAATGAAATTGATATTCATAAAGAATGATAGTAGATCAATTTGAATCAATTTAAAATTCTGATGAAGTACATAAATAAAATACCAAAATATATAAACAATGTTTTCATAGCTTAGTTTTCCCTTGATAACCGTATTTTAAATTAAAACCTTGCTCAAACGTTTAATTAATGAGCCTGTTTGAATTGTCGTTGATAAATGAAAACCAATTAAGTAAATCCGAGTAATCATTAACGTATAATGAATTTTATACAAAAAAAAAATCATCAAATTGTAGATATGGATGGATGAAGATAGAAAAATAAAATTATTAGGGATATAGTTTTCCCAAAAGTTGTGGAATTTCACATATAACGTTTTAAATTTGCAATTTTTTAACACGGACTCTTTAATTATTTTTTCCAATCCCGCTTTCAACGTCATCGTACTGCCACTGCTGCTTTTTATGCTGCCAATTATTAAAAAAATATATTAACGGCCCTAATTAAGTAACATTATAATTCTGTTTTCCTGTTATCGTAAGTATTGATTTAAATTTCTTGCAGAAGTATCCATTTTCTTAGTGGTAGAATTGTGTCATATATGGAATAATATACAGCGGTCAACGAGGTCGTCAGATCTGAAATTAAAGAAATTTCTCCAGTGCGATTTCTTAAAACAAACAGTCAAGTTTAGTATTTTCTATAAATATCGAGATACAGCACAGTATATGGGAAGTCTTGGAATTAAATAAAAATATCGTGCGGTGATTTGTTATAAATATTAAGTTATATTACTCCTCAACAAGAAAAATGAAATAGTTTGATGTGAAACTTATATTTAAATTATAATTTTAAAATATTGTACTATAAAGTGGTGTCGTAGTAAAAAGAAATACAACTTAGCGCAAACAAATGAAGAAGGTATTACCTTTTCACCGAGTGCTTTAATTAGGAACCCACAATGTCTTGCACATTGTAGGTTATTGTTAAACTTCTATGATTACTATTATTAATTAGCGAAAGTACGTAAGTAAAACTTTGTTTAGTGGCGACGTCAGCTGTTGCAGGTCAGTGAAGAAATATATACCGGTCAGTTCTGTATTAATTTACTGAAACGTTAGGACAATAAAGGGAGTGATGTTTAATATATGATCATATATTTATTCACGTGTTACAAAAGGACCACTACAACTGTTAAAGTTACTCTTAGACTTCCACACTGAATGTGTCTCTCTAGACCCATCACACGTGAGTAAAATAAACATAACGGATGTGACGTCACTGACGATCGCTGATTGGTTGAGCTGAGTGATGGGCTAAGCCACCAGTTCTTTCGGTATACTCACATAGCACAGCTTCCAGTTACTTCCAATTTACGCTATAAGCAGGCAGGCATTTAGATTTATTTAAGTCATTTGAACAGTAGCATTTGATTGCTAGTTACTTATAATGTATTTATAACAAGCTATGTTACTAATAACTATCCTTAGATATGTAATTTTTTGCTGTTGTTATTTGTATAAATTTCATAAAATTGATACATCCGAAGTAATAAAACCGCCGAACGTTAGTTTTAATTACGAATTTGAAATAACTTTTGATTCCTTAATAATTTTAATACTTTATTTGAAGTTCAATTACATTTTTAAAGCCTTTCAATCCATCATGGCCCCCTTTTTTAAATCCTTAAAAATTTATTAGTATTATTAGCCACCTTGAAGAATACAAAATGTCCAAGTAACATTATTGACAAGGAAATAATACATTATAAATCGTCATCATCATCGTCGCAAGAGTCTTAGCAGACTTGTCTTAGAGATCACGTATCAGTGATCCGTATACATGATGACTTTCTTGGGAAGATAGTTGCAGTGGTTTCCTCTTGCCTTCTGCATCAGCACTTATTGCAGCTATTTAGACCCCAAGGCTTGATGTAGCCTCTGCTATAATACTGATTAATAAAATCCAACACAGTAGAGATTAACAATTTCGATTTATTACAATATTTGGTGTATAGGATAATATTACAATAATTATCTTTGTATAAACAAAATCAAACTAATTAATGATTTATTGCATGCATGGTCTTACATATATATAAGTTTTGATGACAAATTATTGAAATTAATTTTCCCCTGGATTTTATAATTTTATAAAATAACCATACAATAAAATGTTTCAAATTTCTGTCAGTCGTATTAAAGGAAATAAAATCGGTCAAAACCTTCGCTAGAATCAAGTTGACGAAGTTACGGAGAATTGTTTTTGTTTTCCTTAAAAAAAAATACTTCGCAAGATAATTTGTAAGAAACAAGTTCTTCTCTTTTATTGTAGATACTGGATTAACTTTTTTCTATTATTTACGAAAATAATAGTGATGAAAGGATTCAGTGAGTGATACTTCCAAGAACTTCTTAATTTTATTTCTAATAATAAATCTAAAGGAATACTTGATTTAGATCTGGTATTTTCACATAATTAAGGCAACTTTATCATCAAATAACTGCCACGCTAATTTTACTTTCATAAACTGAATAGTATCTGCATGTTTTAAATTTCATAAAACGGGTTGAAAATACGACATGCATATTAATTTTGTAAATATTGATAACGATTTTGATAATATCAGAAAATGCAATTACAAAAACCATTTTATTAATATCATTATCAGTTTATTGGCGCCCATTGCTGGCAAAGGCTCTTCCTATATGGAGAAGTGGAGATCAGCACTAATCACAACGATTGCTCAATTAGTCCAAGTTTTATCATGATGTTTTCTTGTATCGTCTGAAAGCCGTGTCTAGATACTGCTAGAAAGTAGATATGACTCAAAAAAATTACATTAGTACTTGCCAGTACTTCGTTATATAACATATCAATTTTTGTAAACTATCTAGCAACATTATATTGAATAAAATGTAATGTACTTAATTATTATTTATTTGAAGAATATTTGGGTGTCTATTTATATGTTACCACATACAAGAGATAATAAATAACTTGTAAATATATTGAGGGTACCTTACATTATTGTCACTTCAGTAATGTTTCTAGTTTGACATCCATAATTTTAATGTTAATATTTAATTATTTAAATTAGTTTCAAAACATATATGAAAATAATTTAATATTATTTCATGAGTGTTTAAGGTAAATTTAAGCCTTGCGAATTTTTATATCATTGCTACAGATACCAATTTCATATAATTTCCTTTATATGCGTGTTTCAGACTATAAATGATATAGTGAAAAAAATAAGTAGCATTTATTCAAAGTAATGTCGTTATGAAAAATATATTTTGCTGAAGTTTCTTTTACAAGATCTATATCAAGATTACGAACAGTTAATTAATCCTATAGAAAGAATTCCTACCTTTATTACGGTGTCACCTTACAAATCATGACTTTTGACAGTTTTGTGAACTACTGTTTATAAACAATCTTAGTTGTGCGATTATATACCATACCATACGAAAATGAACAGATTGATCGGTTGTAATATAAAATAAATTATTTTTTTAGCAAAAGCCTTGATCTATAATACCTTTAAAACAGTTCAAGAAGCTTCTAACACGTTTAATATTAAGATTGTAAAAGTTGTTTAAATGCTTATTTATCTTACTAAAATAAGGTCTCCCGACGCCATAACTTTATTATTATGGAATACTAG
This sequence comes from Danaus plexippus, assembly GCF_018135715.1. Lineage (NCBI taxonomy): Eukaryota > Metazoa > Arthropoda > Insecta > Lepidoptera > Nymphalidae > Danaus > Danaus plexippus. Next base: position 5,390,316 of record NC_083551.1, on the reverse strand, counting down.
ATTGTGTAAAATTTTATTTAACATATTGTAATACAGACTAAACTTTCACAAATAATTTACTAAAAAGAGGTACAGTTCTAATATAAGTTTATGGAATAGTGATTGTTACTAATAATTATGTAATAGTTCTTAGAATAAAACCTTTTGTAATTTATCAAAATCCCTTATATATTAACCTAATTTCGGTAGATAATTTTTACTTAAATACATGCATTCAATATAAAAAATATTATATTTTAGGTTTTTATATTCCCGAAGAATAGTTTTAAGCCCTTCCAAAATTGTCATTGTTTAAAGAATTTAATTTATAATGAGATCTAAGACTTTCGCGAGTTTTATTCATTTAAATGAAACTAATATATTTCGGATATACTTTTTCATTCACATCCCGTCTGCCCGTGATCACGGTTGCTGAAAAGTAACCGAAACGTCGGGATTATGTAGTTTTAAAATCATAAAATCCGCGTAGTATATCCGAAATATATTAATTTCACTTTGTTATTGCCATATATGTAGGTGTAAGAGACTCATATTAATTCTGACTAACATTTATTATAATTTGTTAAGATTTTAGTTTTGTCGCTGCGATGACTTGAATCTAACCCAAGAAATATTTTCTTTGCTTTTTATAACATTACTTATAATTAATTTTATTTTTAGTAAAATAATTTAACTATATTGTATCTTACAAAAACATAACAGTTCTCATCTTGTACAATAAATTAAGAGCCTAATTTTTCCACGAAATCTCTTCGTGGGTAGATTTATGCTTGATTGTTTTTTTTTGTTTCGTTGCTATTGGTTATATGCTTTGGTCTTTATTTTAATAGAGTAACAATATGTAATTATGTGTTTTTTTAATAATCTTAGGTTTAAACTGCTCAAATATCATGCCTATTTGAATCTTTACAATTTACACTTATTACCTCAGTACATAGTTAGCTCTTTCTTTGAAAAGACAACAATTGTACGTGCCAGGAAACATATACTGACATAAATTGACCCAATCCATCCAAGCTGCATGTATTAGAAAATAAGAAGGATTTCGTTTGGTGGGGAGATGTTGATTTGCCTTCTGATATGTAAGAGTATGTAGAAAAATAAAATAATGTAAGTCTAACCAGATTGTTTTTAGCCACATCTTGAATCATCAATAAGAATTTCTAATCTCACTCGATACAGGTTACCGCCTGACGCGTCTTCGTGACATTTCCAAGCACCTGCCCAAATCGTACAGCAGTACTGTATTCTTCACAGGACCAAAATTGCGCTCTAAACAAAAAAAAGAAGTTATCTCTGGGTATCTTACCTATCTTTCGCAAACACAAATCATTTTGTAGCTTCCTCTTCTCGTTAGTTAAGAAGAGCATCACAGTTGTGTGTATTCAAAATGTGTGTCAGGTAAAAATGTATTATGGGGCGTGTGATCAACAGATATACTTTCCATAATCTTATAACATATGGAGGTAAATACAACGGACTCTTTACAGTACCGCGTTGTCAATCTTCCATGATTTTAGCACCATACCGGTCATTACAGGACAGCAAGCAGCCCGAGCGTACGTGATTATAATACTATGGCTGAAATATCATGCGTACCACCTGACTATGTTCACGTCAAAACTACTCAGAGGTCTCAGCACCTCTTTAAAAGATATGCAGATCTTTTCATAGAGAAACCACAGCCAGGTAAGCTAGGTGGTATGGTGTTATTATTGTGAAGACGTGAAATTTGGGTGTATATAAAAATGAATAGTTTGTTATTCTTTAGCTTTATAGTTTAGCCAGAGGAAGTAGTGAAGACTGAAATATGTTTTTCTCAACGGAACCACAAAACTCTATGGCTTGAAAAAAAGTCAGATATATAAGCAACGTAGTCGTAATTGGATCAAGATTAAAACTCTTTACCGCCTTGTTTAATGAATTAGCGGCCTGGGTCTCTAGTTTTGGAACGAAGATTCAAATCGTGGCAGTTTGCATCAAACGCTGGCAAAACAACCAAGTTAGATCCTCTGGATACTTATGATTTTTAACCTGACAATATCGTCTCTCCGATGATTTGGGGACGGATGATATCAGCTGGAGCGGTCGAAGTGGACCTGCAGAAAGTGAGGAGAGCGGGTCAATTGCCACTAGTGCAATGTTTACGTTAACTTGGATACGGATCCGGCAAGCGTTTTCGTACTACTGCCATGGATGTATGCAGTCACTGCAGAGGTCCGCATCTGAAGGACAAGTGCTTAGAGCAGCTGAAAGAAACCCCTTCTTGCTGTGACAATTGTAAGAAGCCAAAATTGAAGAAGTTAAACCACAACACCTTTAGTGGAGACTGCCCAGTCCGGATGCCACGGCTTTATCATATCGTATCTTGACGAATGGTTTGACGGCAAGACTTTATCAAATAAATAAAACTAATCTTGTGGTTGAATGTTATAACCTCCCACCTAGAATAAAGTTTAAAACAAAATGATCCATTTAACAGTCATGTTCAACTTCCTCATTTATTTGATACACATAACTCATATTGAAAAAAAAGTGGTATTAAAAATATTTAACAAAAAATAATTTTATTTTTGTGCCATAAGTCAACTTATTAATATTTTAATACTTAATATGACTGGTACTTTAAATTCATAAGCATTTAAAAAAGATTGTGAAAAAAAACATCATACCATTATAATACTGGATTTTCTTACAGTGAATCCTATTCTATTCCTACTTTTCATAGTAGTTTAAAGTCTGCAGATACCGAACAGGTTTTTATTAGAATCGTTATTTGTTGGTTGGGGGCTTTGTTTGCGATGATATATTGTTGGCGCAATTCAGAAATAGATCTATTTCGATGAGTACTGTTTGTTGTGATTAAAATTGAAGGAGAATAAGAAAAGTATCGTTTTTAAAAAGAAACTCTTTAATTTACGGCCCACAAAACTTTTAGTTTCGCATAAATGCTCATTTCGCATTGTACGTTGGAACAACCATATGTAAAAAAGGGTTACGAACAGAATATCAACAAATAATACATTTGTCTTTATTGGCAGAGCAGACACCATATGGCTTTCATGTTATCCACTACCATATTTTTATCTTGGTTTTGTTTTAATATGAGAAAATATTTTCTTTATACTTAATATACGATACCTGATTATTCTATTGCTAAGAATTATATCCGACTATATATAAAAATATATGATAAAGATTGTAGTTTTAATGAAGTTTTAAATTTAGATGGAGATAAGATTTATTAAATATAGATGCAGTGAAGCCAAGAGAACACCAAGTTAATTAATTTTTCATATAAAAATATCTAATGAAAAAAATGAAACACTTTTAATAATAATGATAATATACACGGAGTTTAAGTGTAGTTTGAATAATGCTCATAACTGTAAACAAAAATGTTATTTCTATGGGATATTTTTGCCAAATATTTTTTTGTTTCACTAATAATTGGATAGTCGGAGCACATAATTTAAATTCTATTCTAAGTTTTGATTCATGACTACAATTTGTTCATATTAAAAAAAAATGAACTCTCAGTCCTTAAACTAGATGGCGCTGACAATGATTATATCACGATATTAGTTGCAACATTCTACACGTAGTACCCTTGTAAGTATTTCAACTTTATGTAACTATTGCTACATACATTGTGAACTAACTAGGGCTTACAATTTTTGAAGACTCCCGAAATAAATCTAATAATAAAAGTGAAGCGTTATCGATATACAGTTATTCAAAATAACATGAATTTCATAATTATGAAATTTAACTTTTAAAAAGCAATCGCTGCTTTATCATATTCTCATTGTTTGTTAGGCATTATAGAAACCATGTCTTTTGCATTGTCATATTACTTATTAAAGGTGTTTACATAAATTATTTTCCAAAGCGGCAACATTGCGCTCCGTCAATCGTATTAGCGGAAATCGTGTTATAAATTCGTTGCTGATTGTTGATTGTTGATATGAAGTTGTTAACATACGTTATTGACGGGGCTATTCAAAAGATTAATTTAGTTCACATAACATTCTGTTCCTTATATTTATGTTTGTAATCAATAAACATTTAGGTGAAATAAAAAAAACAACAAATGAGACTTAATTACAAGTTTAACTTTTTCAGATTTAATTTAAATAACTATTATCTTTAATGTTTTACACTTAGGAAAAGTTTATCAACTTAGAGATGACTTACGTACGTTGTATGAATTATATATATGTTTGCTGACATTTCTTTCCCGTTGGCAGTGATAACGATCGAGTAATATTAATTATAGGTAATTAGTTATTGTTTCTAACTTTAAGATTCTAGCCTACCCTGCCAGAAGGCATGCCTAGTCATGCCTAAGATGCCGCACTTTGATTTAGAACGTTATTATCATGAAGAAAATGCTTGAAAATGCAGGTGCAAATTGCAAAAATTGAGACTTGTGGTGGTGGTGACTACGTTGTAGCTATAAGTGTAGTCGTTATTTTTTAATCAAGGTCTGGGCAAGACTTTCAGACTTCTTTAGATTAAGGGGAGTTTGCGATCGGAACTTAATCAATAGCTTTTTTATCAGCGGTTTGAGATGTCAATTTGAGTTTTCGAAAAGTATATCTGGATGTGACAGCTTGTGATCAGGAAGATGAGGGATAATTATGTATGCTATTTTTAGGTAATACTGCATCTAAGGAATGTATTTCAAGGTGTATGTACATACTATATATGGGGTTTTCCAATAGGGACGCTTGAACTTTGACAGCTGATTGCGGCCATGTTGTTTGAGTGACAGCTGTCAAATGCAGTGTGTTATATTCATTCCGTCCTCCCAAACCACCATGGCAGGTTACAGTGTCGAGCAGCACGTGCAAATCATAAAATTGTTTTATGAAAATGGGTCTTCAGTTCGAGCAACGTTCCGCGCACTTCGCCCGTTTTACGGTCGCGATGATCGTCCTGCCGAGTCGACTATCCGTCGATTGGTGGACAAATTCGAGTCAACCGGGTCAGATAACAATCAGCCGGTTCCCGTGCGTCAACGTAACGCGAGATCTGCCGAGAATATCGCCGCTGTGCGCGACAGTGTCCTCGAAAACCCGCGGCAGTCAATTCCGCGTCGCGCACAGGAACTCGGCCTTTCGCAGACGACAACTTGGCGAATTTTGCGTTGTGACTTGAGTCTGCACCCGTACAAGATCCAGCTGACCCAAGAGCTCAAGGTTAATGACCATAGACAGCGCCGTGTGTTCGCTGACTGGGCATTAGAGCAGTTGAAAGTTGACGCCGATTTTGGCAAAAAAATCATCTTCAGCGACGAGGCGCATTTTTGGATGAATGGCTATGTCAACAAGCAAAATTGCCGTATTTGGGACGAGACCAATCCACACGAGGTTCACCAAGTGGCAATGCACCCGCAGAAAGTGACTGTTTGGTGCGGATTTTGGGCCGTAGGCGTGATTGGTCCGTATTTTTTCGAAAACGATAATGGTGTGGCCGTCACCGTCAATGGTGAGCGATACCGGTCGATGATAACCAACTTCTTTTGTCCTGAAATCGAGAATATGGATCTGGACAACATGTGGTTTCAACAGGACGGCGCTACGTGCCACACAGCACACGCTACGATGGAAGTTCTGCACGAGCAATTTCTGGACATGGTCATCTCGCGCGGAGGCGACGTGAACTGGCCACCGAGATCGTGCGATTTGACCCCGCTGGACTTTTTCTTGTGGGGTTTTCTTAAGTCGCAGGTCTATGCCAACAAGCCGCAAACCACCAATGCCCTCAAAGTCAACATACGCCACGCCATCGATCAAATACAGCCCGATTTGTGCGCCAGAGTCATCGAAAATTGGACCTTTCGTGTGCGCGCCACCAACCGAAGCCGTGGCGGTCATTTGAATGATGTCATATTCCATACATAATGGGGTCGATAGACCTTCCAAATAAAAAAAAATTTCGCAAATATCTTTCCTACATGTATTTTTTTTTGCATTTCAAAGATCAAGCGCCCTTAATGGAAAACCCTATATATTAATTATTACATATGAATTATAATTATACAATTTTATTTATTGCATGCTTAACTTTCATAGTTCGTATGAAGTAAAAATGTAGTAACAGATATTTAATGATGAGCGTGTTTTAATTTATTACTAACTTATTCAATGAGAGACATAATATAAAGACAACGATGAATGGTTACCAGATTTTTATAAAAATTTACGAGTTGGATGAATTGATAGATATAAAATTTTAAAAGTAATAATAATAACATATTTTAATAAAACGAAAACATCATGATGTTCATAGCCCATTATTTAAAAATGGGATATAAGCGGTCAAATACAGATCAGTCCAGAAAAGTAAATCGGAAATTACTATAGAAATTAAAGTTAAGTCTTCAAAAAATTGTCATTACTTAGTTCACTTGTACTGTCAGTCATACAAAGTCATAATTAAAATTTTGTAAGAAATCAGTCGGGAGAAGTAAAAAAAAAACCCTTTATAATAGTGTGAAATAAATTAATTATATTGTAATCAAGGGGGTACGCAAGTTAATGAATGTTTGGTTTAAAAATACCGCTATTGTTCCATATTGATTGAAAGTTTTAAGTTGTGACTTGTCATGATAGAGTAAAACGAACAAACAAATGATATGTATAAATAGTACTTAAATTTTAAAAATAAAGTTAAATACGAAACAGATTTAATTTTGACCTAAAATAACTTGATGGACCAAAATTATAATTAATATATGTATATCAAAACTGGATAAATACATTCGCAACCCCAAGTAATTTAGAAAAACAGACGAGGTATCGTATCAGTCATAGCAAAAAGGTGAAATTTCGACATTATATTATTAAATGAAAAATATACCTTCAACACTTGCTATAAATGAAATTCTAAAAATACTCATATTAGAATATTACTTGGGAAGTAATAAGTTACACGACAAGTTTAAAATAAGATCAAACTTATCATACAATAACAAAGGCTTTTGGATCTTTGCCAAAAGCAGAAGTTACAAAAATACTGCCTTTTTTTAATTTATCACTGCCATAAATTTGCAGAACTCTAATTTGAATAAAAGTTACATTTTGTGAATAATATTCCAAAGTATTTAATACAACTTCAGTTCCATAAATACTTTAAACTATATTTTTTACATACCTGTACATATAACAGGAACTACGTTTCTTTAACGAAGAAGACGTAGTACTGCCGTTATAAAAAATATATTATTATATGAAAGTGTTTAAAGTGGTTACATCGCCAGACTTATGAAAGCGATGGACTATTGTTTTAACTAATAAAAACAATGTAAAAAAAAACGAGGTCTTGTCGTAATTTCAAAGAACAGTTTTTTACTTAAGATCTCCATCATAATTTGTGTTCTATAATAGAAATTGTATATATATTGTCTATATACATGTTGATAAAAATAAAAGCCTCTTTACCACTTAATGACTACTTTGCCAATGCTTAATCTATTAAATATAAAGGATATCATGAGATAAATTTTTATCGATTTATAAGTGAAGACTGAGAATTTACCTAAAACTTTGAAGTCTCATCTAAAATCTCCAAATACATAAACCTTCATGTACACATGGTTAAATCTTCATATACACATCCATAGCCTGATAACGAGCTTCAAAGTGAAAGGCGAATATTATAATATAAGTAAGCAGTTTGGGGAAGATGTGACATTTCTTTGCAAGTAACTTTTTGGCACCGGGATTTCTTCTGTACTGGCTCCTTTTCCATCGAGACTCGAAATACTTGAGTTATATCAAAAACGTACCTATTGGTAGGTAAGTTTACAACTGAAGTGGCTTGGTTACCATTGAATGTAGCCGGACTGAAAAGCATATGCATATATGCATTGTTTGTATCGTTCCTGGTTAGATATTGCAAACTGCAAAGCTCCAGCTCTTAGTTTACTTAGAGCTACCCTTTAAATAATCCACTGAGACTTAAAAAAGGAAATTATAAAGAATAATAATTGCACATATTACGTAGTACAGTAACTAGCGTCTTCGTATTTTGAAGAATACATTGGTTTATATTTTTCTATGTCATTTTTAATCCATGTAATACTATTATTATGGAAAGTTTTTCGAGTTAAAAAAATCAGCTTCTAAAACCAAACCGACTTAAAACTGTGATAAAACTAACCGCGGCAAATGATCAGGTAGATGGCAGCAATATGACAGCAACGCTGACATTCTCTAAATTTCGTGCTGCGACAGCTTAGCTTTGGAAAACGGGATTGGAATGAAGAGAATATATTTTTTTGATATATACGTTTGAATCTATTAGAGTTTTTTTGCGCTCGATCATCCTATACAATCTAAATATGTACATATTATGATACCGGCGCTTCTATTGGTCTAATGTAAGTATAAAAAAGCAGCAAAGTATTATTACCTAATGAAACGGTGAGTAGTTTTCTTAAAGTAATCGATATTCATATTTTAGGCACTTGCTGGATAGACCACAGTGGGAAGCTAACCAGTACTATCCTAAATACTAGCTTCTCTAAGCGGTAGTTATTTCAAAATCACGTAGAATAGTGTTAATCTAGACTAACTGAATCTGATACTAGATCTCACTTATTATAAGGTTAGATGCCACGGGCGATATAATCATAGAGAGGACTACATTCTAAAACATAAGTCTTGGTTGCCACTCTAAAGACAAGTATTGAGTGTTTTTTTTTTAAATATGATAAATTTTACAGAACCAAAGGATTTCCAAGTCATACACTAGACACATTTTTAAGAATTAAGAGTTTCAATCAGGACACAAAATTATATTCTAATCAGGACACAAAATAAAGTAACACGTGACGAGCAAAAGGTTTTGGCTCGATAATAGATACATGGCGAATCAACTACTTCTTTTAGTTGCATGCCGTCAGAACTTAAAAAACCCGGAGATAAATCAATTGTCATCCAGGATAGGATAAAGAATTCCATATTAGCAAACAGCCATAAACAGCCCACAACCTACTGAAATCGATAGGAATGACTTGAAAAATAGAAACGATAAACTATCTAATGTAGATAAAATATTAAAGCCAAATTTATAATTTTTTCGAGAAAAACGATCCCACATACAATAATAAAAGGACTGTGTCTTTTGCAGATATCAGATATGGAATGGTCAGAAATGTCCAATATCTTGCATATTATAATTTATAATATAATAATTGTGAAGTTGGAAAATAGTATTGAATATTATGAAGCAAATTGCTCACGATTTCGAGGATTCAGTCGTACTAAAAATTACTGGTAATATGTTATTAGGATTAATTTAATCTATATATTGAGACAGGCGATCGGGAGGGTTCACTACAACACACTAATACTCAAAAGAAACTATTACGAAGAAATAAATAACTCTCGTTTCCTAGTTTATATACCCATCAAGAACGTTATGAGTCTCATAAAAACATCAAGAGAGCCTCGACAAACTCAGAAATACATAAACAAATGTATATATGGAATGTATTATGGAAACGTCGCAAAATACATAAACAAATTTATATATGGATAAACTCAAAATAGATCATCAAAAACACATTGAAACGATAAAGCGATTAAAAATTGTCACTGCACAAAACAAGCAGTCGAATGAAAGAAAGATATGCATTAAGGTCATAGAAAAGTTATGTTTGTATAAATATTGGATACAACGGAATGGGATGCTGGAAACCCAAGGAAAGTCAACGTAAAAATGCACATGCATTTAGTCAATCTAAGTATACAACCGTAGATTGTAATATAAAAACATTATATGTTAGCACACACGACAGCAAATAATAAAATATATAATGTAATTGTTCTACAAAACAATAAACGAGTAGCGCAAGATTATTGTGACTACATGTTAATTTAAATTAATTAATTTCTAAAATTTATTACGTTTAGACAGTAGATTCTTGGAATATAGAATAACTTTAGTAACAGACCGATCGATTAAATTAGCAAGTCATAAAAAACGGTCAACTTGTAAAACACAAATGAATCCTGTTTTAATAAATATATCGGAGTAATTCTTTATTTAATTTTATTTATTTTAAGGTGTTTATAGAAACAGTAGCTACAAAATTTTCATTTTTTTTAAAGATTTTTATATAAAAAACTCAGTGTATGTATATAACATTAATATATTTTATTAACATTGTATTTATATTACGAGAATTATTTAAATTCTTTGTGGGTTTTTAATATTTTATAATATCATTATATTATCCAATAACTATGGAAAGTATGCAGGAACCTTAGAGAAGCAATTTATATTACCAGCCGAGATAAATCATTCTTAGTATGCACATTATATGATGTATTATAATTTAACTTCATGGAAAACGATATCTTTTATGTCTTCTTGAATATTATTGAGAATTTTAAAGGTAATTTAAAAGATGATGAGAATTTTTATAACACTGTTTATTAATAAAATCGGCATTGTGAGAGCAAGAGATTAAATATTTGTTACCTTGGTTACACAATCCAAGCACATAGCCAAATTATAAATGAAAAAATTTATAGTAAGTGTTGCTATTTTTGTTCGAATAACAATTTAATATAAGTATCCCTAACTTAATATAAAAACAAAAGTTTGTTGTATAAATATCTACATAATATTGAAAACATAAACAGTCATATTAATAAAGAATCTTTGTAATTGATGATAGTTTTATTTTACTGACTGTATTAACTACCACAAAAGTAAACATTTTTATTCTTAATATAAAGTAGTTGAGTTTTATGTATAATTTAATTAGCAAATATTTATGTGACACTATTTGTTAACCTATATTATATACTCTTTATTTTCTAACCTTCTGTAATTCTATCAAAAAAACAAGGACGGTGTTTACAAATGAGAATCTTAATTTTGACTACTAAATTCATGTTCACATTTATGGAGGGAGTTCTACTAAGACTTTAATAAACTACAAAAGATTTCATATAAAAACCACAGGTAATAAAATTTTATACATTAAATATCTCGTCAACACGTTTTCATAGAATATTTTTATTAATTTCTTTCACATATATATTATCTGAATTTAATAAGCTCTTTTGAGGAAATTTCTGCCGTTATTGCAGAATTATTTTCCTTTGACGTCAACAGGTACCCTTGATTCTTTGTAATGTTGATTTTTTTTTTTATTGACTCCTAATATTTGGATTTCAATAAGGCACTATATCAAAGTTATTTTATTTCTGTCTCGAGCATTTTTCTCTCACGAAGACCAACTAACCGTATCGGTGTTTTTCCTGTCAGTAAGCAAACAGTTTTTGTTCTCAACTAAAAGAAGTAAATCATGAATTCTTTATATACAGTAAACAATTTGATTTTTAGTGTCAATAAAAAAATTCAGACAATTTTTTCTCGTTGTCATAATTTTTTTTGCTCCCAACTGTTAGGATCGTTACCACTTGTTACTTTTCTACCTATCTTTGTTAATCCAATATATAAAAAATTCATTATATTTGCTGAAAATCATAGAAAAAATAATTTAATTATTAAATAGAATAGTTATTAGTTTTTAACAACATAGTATGTTCATTTTCAATTTTCAAGGACCACAATTGTGATAAAACATGTAGACTCTAGACAACAACATTTCCATTAACTATGGTTGCAAGAAGATGTCTCTTGAAGTTTTATTTAAAATTGATCGAATAGAATAAAACATTAAATTATTTAATTTTAAAATTATTCTCAAAATACAGAAATACATTTTTCAAGACTAAATAAAATATTTACTATTATTTTTGAATATACATGTGTTTAAAAAGTGATTGGTATTTTCTTAATTATTACATGATTATAAAGAATCTTTATCGAGGTTAATTAAACGGAGAATTAAGTTTCAAAGAGATGTTCTACGAACTAATAACTATAATAAAAATAAACAACCTTTAAAAAATAAATCTAATTATTTTTGTTATTAATATATTTTTTCGGCTCATTAAATCAAATAAATTGATACCACAACAAAGTATCGGATAGCCTTTGATGATCAATATTTAATAAATTTTGACAAATGATTCACACAAAAATTATATTAACTGTACCGTTTAATGTGACCTTGTTAAATGTGTTAATGGAAACCAATTAAGAGAATATGATATTTGTCAAAGTAACGCATATTCATAACGTCCTTATACGTTTAAGTTAAAAATAGTATTAAAAAAATAACCAGTCGACTAGATTCTTGAATTTGTTTAATAGTTAAGAAAAGATATAGATATAGAACAACATTCATGAGCAAATGAATTTAGATAATAAATAGTTATAATTTGTATATATATATGTATATATATAGATATAAAAAGGATTCTTTCTTGCGCAATATGTTAAGTATTAAGCATCCTCTTGTAATAATACGGCTTATTGAATTTATAAATTAATAATGGATGTTAAAATTTCTTAAGTTTCAACGGAATAAAAACGTTAAATGCCACTTTGCAATTTATAGCGAATTCTATTGAAACTCATTAGCATTTTACAAAGCGAAATATATGCAAAATGTGTAGAATACAGATTATATTACATTCTTATTATGCTCATTCAATAAGCTATTTCGATTTATAGGGAAAAATTTAGTGATATATTTAAATAAGTGCAATTCAGCATATGCAATTTAACTTAGAGTTATATTTACATTGCATTTAAAAATAATCTTATGCTTAATGTTTTTTGATTATTTTTTTTCTTCATCTTATTTTAATCATAGGTTTAAAAAAATTAATGCTATTGAGGAACTATTTCTTAGTATGAACTCCTAAATGGCTCTTCAAAAGCCTCGTTAATAGAATCGGAACTTTCACCTCAACCATATTGTATTAGTTTGTCTGAAATTAATTAATTTACTGCAATGGTAATTATATTATAACTACTACAATAACATAAATTTTATAAATAATATAAAATAATTCTAATAACACTATAAAACTTTTTCCATAAACCGGAAGGCTTTAAATTTGAGTTAAAAAGAATTTCTAAAGATTTGCCAAAAATAAAAGAATAGAAGTGTATTATTCATGTTTTTCACATACCTGTGTACATACACAGAAAACAAACGTAATACAACTATCACTTTTCACACTTAATTAGCTCCACATAGACCGGCAGAAACAATTGAGCCATAAAACAAAGAAATACGACGCCACTAGTCACATATCGATACGAAAGGTATTGTATTTATTAGGTTGTTTTGTAAGCTACACGTCTCGGATTTGAGATTATAATGAAAATAATGTTATAATTATAAAACTTGTTTATCTCTTATGTATCGAAAGTTTATTTTATCATGTTAGTTTCAATTGAGATACTTTTTAGGGTTTTTATATATAATTTAAAACTATGAACAAAAATGCAAGTTTCCATAAATGTCACCTCTTAAAACCCATTAAAACAAAAAATAAATAAATAATCACTATGCAATATTTAACACAGTATAGTTTTTCATTGTAAGGTTTCACACTAAAATTGAATCAAATACTTTAATTTTTACAGGCGGGTTCTCTGACCCATTTGATGTTATGATAAATTGTTTGCTGAAAAAGTTTTTATCAAAAATTTTGGACTGGTTTCCATTACTGTTTTCTAAAATTATTTGAAGACGTCAGTGTTCAAACTTTAACATAACATGAATGTTCAAGTGCACAAAGCATTTGCTTTTAGCAATTTCAGATAAAAGAGAGAGAAAATAAACATGGTAAATGTTAAAAAAAAATTAATAAAATCCTTTTTCCAGGAAATGAACACCCTATAAACTGTTATTAGCGTCTATTTGCTTCTGTGCTGCTGCTATGAAATAATTATTGTTGTTTGCTAATTACTTCTTGCTAAACAATCAGGGTTGAATATTTCAATTGCAACTTTACCTAGCTTTAAAATAGATCTTAACTTTAACTTTCCCTATATTTTAATGTGGCCCTTGGACTTAAATTTTATTACAATAGAAATAAATTTGGCTATTTAATGTTTATGTATGTAAAGTTTTATACTTTTGTTACATTAAACTCGTTGATAAAGAGATTTCAATTCCTTATTATTTTCAAAAACCTACATATTATTTATTCGATATTACTACAAGTTTTTCCAAACTATTTGTTACAGAAATTAAATTGAGCGGAAGTTACAAGTGTGAGGTTTAGTTTAAGGCAGAATAAATCACATCAATCTGAACGTAGTTTCTTTTTTAGTTTTTTAAAGTTTTTCTTATGAAAAATACCAGTGTTTTTTGAGATCTGAGACTTTCGCGAGTCATTTAAATGAAACTAATAATTTTTGGCTTATACTACGTGTATTTTATTATTTTAATAAACTAAATACTCCCGACGTTTCGTTAAGTTTGCAGCAACCGTGATCATGGTCAGACAAGATGTGTATTTTTTTAATTTTATATTTTATAATTTTTGCATCTTTATATATCAAAAAACTATTTTTGTGGGATCATCATAGAATGGTCTTATATGTTTTATAAGTGTTGGATGTAAAGTATTGTTAAGGCAGTTGTATTTCAGCAATCCTTTGTATTCAATATGTAGCTGTAGTATTTTCTCATACAATTACTCTTACAAGCAGCAATAAAACTGTCGCTTCGATACGTTGTATCGTACGCTACTAAGTTACTTGTTCTTAAGGAGTTCTGTGTTTCGTGGATATATATACTGGCTAATTGCTTTTAACTCAGGTGATATCGTTATTGAAGTTCAACAGTTACATATCTTAACTATTGAATAAATTAATACAAAAATTAGAAAATTTTCATCAAAAAAATAATTATCGAGTTCAAACAGGAATTAAGACAGTTATAAACACATAGGTATTTAGTCTTTTCTGATGAGAAATTAATAAATAACAATTATTTCGTTTATTTTGAAAGAATTTACTAAGTAAAACAATAACTAGATAATGTTTTTGTCAATATTCTTTACGACTGAAACAAATTTATACGTAATTATGAACAAATATATTGTATGTGGTCTTATATTGTCTTGTTCAGGCGACTGTCGTCATCTATGAGTAATGTTCAGCGCCGACGGTTTTGTGTATAACCATCTTCTTATCCTCTTAATCATAACATATGAATACATACTGTTAAATGATAACCAATTAGTAAACTAGCAACCCTCAAGTCACCTATATAAGGAGCGCCATTAGTGACAATCGGATACTTTTGTTCTCAAATGCTGTCGAGTGCGGAAGCTCTGCCCTAATTTGTGTTTGTATAACATAGTGCTGAAAACGTGTTAATTGTGAAATAAATTTTGAAATAAATTGTGTAATAAATCTCTCATAGTCCTAAAATAGTATTTTGTGTTCTTAATAATTTAATAGTATTGTATGATTTCTTTGGTGCGGACTTTGAAATTGTGATATAATTAATTATTTATTGACTTCTGATTAAATAAAATTTCTGTTAGTTTGTGGTTAGTTAATGTATCTTTTACCTTTTAGGGTTCATTGAAGTTGTTTAAGTTCACGAATTGCTGGAAAACAGCTATTTAAAACTACTGGAACGATTTGGATGAAATTTAATATGAAGAGTATCCGACTATTATCGGTAACCTGGTTTTCTCATCCTGGGAACACCGTTGGGATTTCTCCTGTCAAACCAAATATAAATTATGGAAATCTACTTATGAAAGACGAAATCACCCGCGAATACATAAAAAGATATTCAGTCGATTTGAGAAATTCTTACTTTTTGAAGTCAGATGAGAATGTGTAATACTGCCACCAGTTTTTTAGTTTTTATATTTTATAACCTATTTACCATTTCTCATACTAATATTATTAAAACATATTTATCCTTAATAATAGTAGTGTTAAGTATAGTGTACGGTCTATTAAAATAACATTCAATATTTTGAATATACGAATTTATGATGTACGTAACATAAATTATATTAAGTTCGGTATACATATAAATTGATCTGGTTAGACAACATGATCTCGTAAATCTGTATAAACAGGTTTAAGCGCTACATGAACTGTTTAATAATAATATAAAGATGAATATTTCATTTCTTACATTTATAACATCTATGTTATTTACGTCGTTGCTGTAAACAGCGTACTTGTTTACTTTACACTAATTACTTGTTAGATATTAAATTTCTCAGAAATAATTTATGAATAAATATAATGAAAATCATCTATTTTTCTATATCAATTATTTTTTTTCTTTAGAATTTTTTTACCTGGTTTTCATTATAATAATATATTTCGCAGGTTATAACTGAATTTGGGTATAATAATATTTTTACACTATATACTACCGTTTTAAGGGAGGGTGAAATGAAAGTGTCACATACATGGCTTATTATCGACAGTTCTTTTTTGTTGGCCCCGCTGAATACAGTCAAAATATCTGTATAAGATTTATTTTGGGGTCACGTAAATAAAATCATATATCTTATTTTCTAGACATACTTGGCAGTTTTGCGTTAATATAGCACGTTAAATGTCGCATTCAAGTCTGGAGTTAAGATTTGATAGTTTACTCGTGTCTTTAAAACTACTAATTCTTACCTTGCGAATCGGCAATCCTTCGGAAATAATAATTTCCCATTACCAAATGAAGCGTGGTATTCACTTTACTTGCTTAGTTCTAAGCGTCGTCTATACACTATTGGCCACTAAGAAATAATATTTTTATAAACATGGTACATATTGAAATAGAAATAATGTATATAAATAAATAATTTTATATAGGTATGTAAGTTGAAATTATTTTTATATCTTCTTACTAGCCCGCAATCACTCATTTTAATGTTATGTCAATTAAGGTTATCTCAAGAAATTGATTTAGTCTGATTTTGAATACTATGCTTTCTACTTTACAATTTAAATGTGTATAATATTGTTTAAAGTATCAATAGAAGTATAACACCGCAAAGTGAATGTGGATTTGAAGTCTTCGAAAATTTATACACCAGAATGTTAATTTATCTAAGGGAATAATAAACTTGTAAAGGTTTGTTGATATTATATACCTTTCATGGCTTTATAGCGCATGTTTGTGTGCGTGCATGTGTGAACTATGATAACAAAAGCGTACAGAACAGCCCATAAATAAAAATTAGTAAAATATAAAAGTATGTCATTATATTAAAACTATCTCTTTTATTTGTATAATTTTATAACATTTTTAATTTGAACCCAACGTCAACGGAATGTTAGCAAGAATTTATATCTCACATTTAATTTCATATAATTTGAGAGGTGAAAAAAAAATATTTTAAGCATTTCGTTGGTACATTAAAAAAGTTATTTATTTAATACACACTACAAATATGTACTGCAGTATTCAATCTAATAGTGTTGTGGTAGTTTTACTCGGACAAATTTTCAGTTACATCAGTTAATTTTGAATACTTATATGTACAAATGTTAATAAAACCTCAAGCCAGGCTTTTCCGCACTTTACGGAACTAGTTGAGACAGAAAGACAATTTCTCAAGTTTAATAATCACTACGAAAGAACAAAAAAACCTAGCTGCGAAGTCAACCGCTGGTGGTGGGTGGGTAACCCTGGCAAATTTAAAGAAATTGTTAATATTAAGCCAATGGCAAAATAGCAGATTTAGTCCATACTCTCTGACCGTAGTGGCTTATAATTAGATTAAATTGACCCAGTTTATTACTTTATAGTTAGATACTTTACAAATATTATCTTACTGCAAGAGACTTTCATTAAAACCAGTAACAGGGATCCGCTTCTAGCTTACTACATAATTGTTACAAGCGCCCTGCAACAAAATTCTAACCCACTTATTTGGTATAAAAAGATAGGTGCTACACTCCCTTTGAGGACCAGAATTAGGAGGCCCAATTAGAAAACAGAAAAACGTCGAGGTCTCCATTGAGTGTAAACTGGCCATCACCAAATAACGTTCGTTTATATATCCCCAAATACGCAAACATATTATTGTGACAAGCAAAGATGTATTTTCGCTGTGAAGATAGTTAGGATGAGAATCGAGAGAGAATGAACTTCCATCATCGCGTTTGGGAGTACGCAATATTTTAATAAAGAGTCACCGAAAAGGAAAATATGATTCCCCAAGTTAACTACGATCCCTATTTCATACCCAAGAAGAAAAATCAAATGGTTAATTATATATGCCGACCTCTGTTTTATTTTTTACCATGTCAGAATGGACCAATGTACTATCGTCGTAACTTAGGTGTTCAAGTTTCTGCGGATCAACTACGTTCATTTGTAACTATACAGCTAGGATGTCTTGTCATTAAGATTCCTTAATTAAAAAAAACATAAAAAAAAATTTCGCATCTTATTTCCTGGTTGTGTATTTATTGATTATTATCAGTTAACAATACTGAATGCATCGTCTAAACTTTTTTTCGTTCTTTTATCTCATTACAGCCAGCTGTATATTAGAATAGCGGTTAAGTAATAGATACCAGTCAGAAAAATAAAGTAATATTTTTGTTCCACAAAATGATACTTTAAATTATTGATAAAAAATTATTAGATATTATTAAAAAAATTTTAGGATATAACCGAGATCAATAACATATACTTACCCTTACATATATTTCAAATCTTGCCAAGTTCAATGATGTTTCAAATAAATCAATGTAAAACAATTTATAAGTAGTCATCTGTAATGGTTTCACGCCCTATTCTAAAGGGACCAACAAAGATTTCTCACGAAGTTGTAATAAATGGTTTACATTTGTTACTAAAATTACAGAACGATTTATCTTTAGGTATTAACAACGACTTATATACCAATAAATATTATTATTTTATAATGTATAGTACTAAAACAAAAATAAAGGTTTAAATACAGAGGAAAAACTAACACCGACATACTTGTATATTGTATAACGAAGCAATAGTTTAAAATAATCAAGTAACTTTAATTTTATATGCGTTTATGTTATTTATTCACAAAATTTTTACCAAATAAAATACAGAAAGTAAAAATCTTTTATTTCTTATAGTGTATGTTGTAACTTGAAAATCATGTAATATTGAGTACCTCCACTTACGAAGTAAGCCGTTTAAGAGCTTGCTGAAATTGAACCTTAGACGTGAGAGTAGTAAATAGCTCTAGACTTAAATGGATGGAAGCACGTGTTAAGTTTGAAAATCTTAATTATTATCATTTTTATTATTAAAATTGTTAGTTATGTAGACACAAAAAATATTAACAAATTAAAATTTATTAGATGATAAATTTGATGAACAGTTTTTTACAACAAAATTCAAATTTAAATCTTTATATACATGAAGTTTATATATATTTTCATCCAGCTCATGCTTTTCAAGAGTGTTGGATTTTTTTTTACATTCCTCTTGGAATGCATAAATATTTTATCATAATAATTACACTTATTACCAAAACCAAGATTTCATGGCCAATATTAAAGGGACGCATATTATATACATACACACACACATGTATATATATATATATATATATATATCCTATTAAATAATTATAAGATTTAGCTCCAAGTAAAAACCAATGTTAAATG
Source organism: Danaus plexippus (assembly GCF_018135715.1). Classification (NCBI taxonomy): domain Eukaryota; kingdom Metazoa; phylum Arthropoda; class Insecta; order Lepidoptera; family Nymphalidae; genus Danaus; species Danaus plexippus. The sequence continues at coordinate 5,370,777 of NC_083551.1, read as the reverse complement.
CTAAGAACTAATTGTTAAAATAGCATATAATTCACGTACAAAATGTGACCTATTATAGTTTTAACAAAAATAAAGCACGCGTAGTATATCCAAAAAATATTAGTTTCATTTAAATGAATAAAACTCGTGAAAGTCTTAGATCTCATTATATTATTAGACCCAGAGTTTTGATCCGACTACGGAAAAGTTCAAAGCCTAACCGACGGCTGCTCCTATGCAGGTAATTCAATAGTTTTTATGTTACAAAGCGACTCAAGAGCAGATTGACAAATGTGACACCCATAACAAATATTAATTGTAAGAATATAAAAAAAAATGAAAGTAAAAGAATAACGAAAATATATATCTTTTTTCCAGTATTTTTCAATCATTAAACAAAACATGGAACTTTTTGTCGGATCGGATTTAATTGATCTATATTATTTTTAGTTCAGTGTGTAGGTTTATAAGGCAGTACAAACGTATATAATAATTAATATTCTTAATGACAACTATTGCTATAATGTATTATTTATTTAATTTAATCGTAATTAAATAAGGGGCAACCTAATACGATATTCCTTTACTGCAGCAAATAACTTTTATTGATATTTAAATGTCAGAAACCATCATACGTAGCTGGATACGATGATAGTGAACCCTTGTCTTTCACTGAATATTAAATAACTTCCAAGATAATATGAGCTCAATATATTCAAATTACTTATAATGTTGTCATTCAAATTCTTGCCTTGATCCTTATCAAATATAAAGTCCGAAAACATTACATGGAAGCGAATTAGAAAAATGTTATTTTTAAAATTATTAAAGCAAAAGAATATATGTAACAACAAAATAAAAATAAAGTATTATTTTGATTCAAAGATACATTATGAGCAATAAAAAATTAAAAAAAAGATAAAATTACATAAAATAACTATAACATAATAGTTTAAAAGAGCAATTTGTACAATAATTTCCATCAAATAATCTACGTAAAGGTTATCATAATATTATTTTACGTGTTCATATTCATGTCAACCAATGTCATAACTGCTAGCGAAAATTTTCCATCGGCTCTTCAGTTACAAATACAATACAATAGCTCTTAAGAACTCGCTGCATCGAAATGTTATAAGTTTTCTTTTTCTAAATAGATAATGAATTTCACACATATGCATAAACTTCCTAAATTTGATTGAAATCAATTGGAGTAACTTTCAAAATCTTGGTTACTACTTTCTTTGATGTTTCGCGCTAATATCTATACATTAAAAAAGTAAAAGTAAATATTGTAAAAACCAGCATTGACTTCTAAAGTTACCCGATTTTTGTTTAAGTTTAATATTATTTACCCTTTACCTGTATTATTTTCGTAGTCTTAAAATTATTCTAACCGAAAAGTTTAATTTCCGGTTTTGTTCTGATTCTATCTACTTTGCTACCGCCATATTGTTTGATTACAATATTGTTAATGAGTATTACCACAAAACAGTTTTTTTTTTTTCTAATAACATCATTTTCTTCGTCATAATCTCCAAGAAAGTATTTTCTTGCTCTTAAGGATTTAATGGTTTTGTTGGTAGCGAAATCTTATACAATGCTATAAGAAATTGTCTGTGAATAAAATTTACGAAGATTTTAATATTCATTACGTATGAAAGTCTGTAAGTACATAAGTTTCCTGCAAAATAAAATTGCCCTTTTCCAGCAAGTATAATATAAGAACACTGTTTTTCATATTATTATATTCATCAATGGTTCTGAATCTTCATTTAAACACCAGAATAGATTTTGTTTATATTGTGAGGCACAAGCGATTTTACTTATCTCGATAAAAAAATGTGTTTCATATGTCTTCATCCATTTGGTTAGCAAAAATTACAAAATAGTTGTAAATAATATTTTGCGCTTGGAATATATTTTTTGTTTGCCTGCAATTAATAATACATATATCGATAAAGTTAGAATTCAAGGTAAAGATCTAAATTGATAGTAATTATTTGACTTTAAAAAAAAAAAGGAAATAATTTTATTTCCACATAACAGAAAATAATATACGTGTCATCTTTCTCTTTGCATTACTTTTAAAAAAGGATAATATAATATAATATATTTTTAGCTGAAACATTGCTTGACGTTACATTAGTACGGAATTATGATGTACGAGTTCACCTTCTTACCCCGCATCCGACATCCGACATCATGACGTAAATTAATATGGTAGGAAATAACCTTATTTCTTTTGAGAATTAACACAAAATTTGTAGCGTCTTACCTCCACTGTTTATAATCTTGAAATACTATCAACTACACTAAACTAAACTTATGTTATGATAACTTTCAAATGGTACGCTCGATTTAAATGATTCAAAAAGTAATTTACAGATACTGATGTAGGCTTGTAATCGAAGTTAATTAATTTATTATGATAAGAATTAATTCCGTATTTATGTAAATAGCTTTCCAATAAACGCTGTATGAATTCCAATTTTTAAAAGTAATAAAATGAATATAGTATGTTATCCTTAAGGGATAGACATATGCTACTGGGGATTTTTCTATAGACCTATATAAAATACACAATTCCACCATACATTTTTTTGTTATATCTCAGAGGGTTTTGGCAGCGTTTTCGTTAAAACTGACAGACGGCTCATTTTTTTCCGACATCTTCAAAAAATATCGCTAATGTACTCGCAAATAAATACAAAACCTTAGGAATTTATTTACTAAAATATTTGTCAAGAATCCTGCTATCGAGTGGTGAAAACCGCTTGATAATCGATGCAGTGGCTTTTTAGTTTATCGCGAACAGACAGACAGACGCATCGGGGGACTTGGTTTTATAACATATATTGATGATTGAAGAAATTACAAAGCAACAACAGTATTAGAAAATATATATTTAAAACTGTACCTCCTAATTATCAAACTAACTTTTAAATATTACTTACCCAAGTACTGGCTTACGAACTACTAGTAATGAATTATGAAAGAACACTAGTGTTTACATAACAAATGTAAATACTCAAAATGGAATATGACATAAGAAATAAAAATAAAGAAATTACAAAAATGGAATTTATAAATTATTAAAAGAAATAAGTATGATATTAAAATCACTTGAGCCAGACAATATAAGTAATGCGGATATTAAACCTAACCTTGCCAATGATACCTAATTTTATGAAAAAATGAAAAAACAACGTTATAGTGAGAACGAAAATTGCGCATTTAGACATGACCATCAACGACGTCCGCCCTCATGCGTTTAAGTCGTTTTTTATTTTTGTTTATGTACTATGTAGTTATTTAGCTTAGAATCTACAACGATTGTACGTAGTAAATAACGAATGCTATGAACATACTTCGTCGCCATTAATTCTAAGTCGATTTGAATAAGTTAAGATCAGTATCTTGTAAAGCATAATAACATTCACTTTCAGAGTAATTTATCTTCGTCGATATTAAAAATTACTTCAAGCTCACACTGCTAGGGATTTTTCACATATGTTAAGTGAGAAATTATAATTAGTGTATGTACTTATGTCTATTTATATATATATATATATATATATATATATATATATATATATATATATATATATATATATATACATTCATGTATATATTGGAAATTGGGATGAAGATTGTTGCTTTTTTAATATTCTACAACAAAAGTTACACGGACTCAATTGGCACGACAAATAAGTTTTTATATTTATGTTTAATTAAAAATATATATATCATTATTATTTTAATGAAATGTTTATTTATAACACAAAAGGTAATTTTCATTACAACGCTGCTCAGAACCTACTCTAAAGTTAGACTATAGTTATTCAATTACTGCTGCTTCATTTAAGCTTATTTCTGTTTCAAACATTCCGCATGAAAGCTCTGCCGTACCAGATTCAGTACTCCGATATACGAAGCTTTTACTTTACTTTTGAATCAAGCATTTTTGAATAATGGAATTTCATTGGATATTTTACAAACGGAATTTAAGGTCGGAATAATTTATCACGATCTATTATATTCCTGTGAATGAAATAGCGTAATAATATTGTTTTAAAATCAGAATCACATACGTTATCTAGACAATTATTACATACTTTTTACATATGTACATAAAATTCCATAAACATATATATACATTTATAATTATAACTACATCATATGATATTGTCGTCGTTTTAAGTCATAATTAAGCATAAATATAAATTAACTTACGTGGTTGTAAGGGATAAGAATTTTTAATTTTCAGGTTAATATTTGTATTCAGTAACGTTTCTCGAAGCGGTCACTTACGAACCACAACTCTGATCAAACGTCTATTTGCGGCTTGCGCCAGATCGCTAAAGATTCGCATTCACGTTACGTTGCGGCTTATAATTTGATATTAAAGTAATTACATACTCACTTTTTTGGGATTTGTTTTATCATTGCAATGTGGAAAAAATTTTAATCCGTTATCTTAGATATTAAAAATAATTTGGATATACCTGAAAATTTTCTTATGTAATCATATTTACGTAATTATTTTTACCTTTTATATAACCAATACACAAATGTCTTAGTGTTTTGTTTACAGTTTTCTTCTTTTTGGGAAATCCTCATTCAAAAACGTGAAAAATTATTTTGAAATGCGTTGTATGGTTTTTAAATAGATTTCACTGAGGGATCGGTTGTTTTGTTGAAAACTTTTACTAATTGCTTTTAGACTGGAATTATTAATACAGAGTTTATTGCAACTCCTTCTCGAAACCCTTGGTGCTGTATGACAGTTAAATTAGGAATATATTATTATATAAATTCAAGGTAAAGTAATTAATATTGTTATTGTTATTCTTCAATACTTTCTGATGTTGAATGGTTATAATACATCTATATTTCACTTATATTGGAAGGTCTTATATCGAAGCGAGATTAAGAACGATATTATGAAATAAAATTTTTTGATTACTGTAAGGCTTATAATTTTAGTAACCATCTAATTACTGTTTTCTACTGGTTGTTGTATGTATTTACAATTATATATAATTAATCATCAAGCTATATATAATAGCAGATAGCTTGAATTAGAAACAGACTCTTAATGCAAGTTTAGTATAACTTATTAATAGACAATTTTTATTATATTCAAGCACGTAGTATTTTATGACTGAATTTTATTAAACTAAAAAAAATCTATCGCAACAATTTCACGGTTTAAAAAATATATATATTTTTAACGTTGTTTATATACATTTTATTTCAAAAACTTTCTTAAATATTACACATAAAAATATAAAATTATCACATATAGAGAAAACATATTGACTATAGTTTTTTAATGACGCGAGTTCGCGCCTGAAAATTTTTCTCAAAAAAAAATATTTTCGTCCCTTTTACTGTAGTGTAAAAAATACAATATTTTATTTAAATTGATGTTTAGCTAAGCCAATTAGGGAAGTTTTATATGATAAAGCGTATTAATCTTTAAGGCACTAAATATGTTTCCTTGATGGATGAACAAATTTTGATTATTTTCTTGGTAACCCTTATACATCATACTGATTTAAATAATCTCAAATAAATGCCAAAAGAATTTATGACACACAACACAACATGTTTTTTTTAAAAATTCAGAACTATAGAACTGATCAATTCCTGTTTGAATAATGGTTGAAGTATTACCCCTGAATTTCTTCCAGTATTGGCTTCAGCCAAAATATTGACCTCATAGTAGCAGAATCAATAGTACATAATGATTTTTATAAAGTCACTTCAACTCGAACTTGAACTTTTAATGTTAAAAAAACCAATATTCAATGAAAAAATTAATTTTTTTGAAACTTCACAACATGATAAAGGTGTACGACATACATATTTACATCGAACTACATAAATATAGTGCATTTTTTTGAATACGAGTATGTTCTGTTCAATGGAAATATATTCCACTGGATGAAAATGTATTCATTTCATAGTTCGCTAACAATTTACTAAAAGCTAGTACTGCTGCCATTTAAAACACTAGTGCTGTAAATTGTAGGAACGACACAGAAACGGCTTTGACAGATGAAACTGTGCCCTCATTTATGTAGTCACAATATTCATAACGAACAAGTCACGAGACCATCAAGGAAATTCATTTTGAAGACTATTCTTATAATTGACAAACAAAACTATTGTCTAAATTTAATGTTTTTTTTTGGTCTTCTTTTTTATGAACAAAAAAATGAATTCCAAATTAGTAGCAATTAATATAAATCAATCAACAAATTGATAGTGATTTCGTCAAAAATAATATCAAAGTCACAAATTATTAAACCACTACAAAAGATTTTACAGCATAGATATATCTTCGGTTCAATTTTTGAGGAAAAATGTATGTTATAGATGACATTTCTTTTATCTGATAATATGACAAAAGTTATTATGATTCTCGAGTTCAACTTTTTGCCTTTCATCCGATTTGTATTTTATCGTAAGTCAACAGTCACTTGAATTGTTTATCTATTTGTTATTTATAATTTAAATGTGTTATGTGTACGTCGATTTTTATATACGTTTCTAATATATATAAACATTTAATTATGGAAGAGAATTATAAGTTTAACTATTAGTTTTTAATTAATTTAATAATTAAACAACAGTTTTGTTAACAATTTGATAATTTTCATATAAATATACTCGTTACTATTACAATAATTATCAAAGCATAAGACTTCTAATACAGTTCAAAATAGCCTACGCTAATTAGTATGCTAAAATCTGAAAATAATTGTTTGTATTGCATTACTGCATCTACATAGTATTATTGAATACTATTAATTTTCGGGCCCGAAAATTTAATAAGTCAAAATATTGGATATCATTTATTAATTTCTATTTTGGATACCTTAAATAAAATTGTAGCGTCAATTTCGAATCTGTTAACTATAATGGTAAATAATATTAAAAAAAAATATTCCTTTTAATCTATAAAATATCATAATAGCTGAAGAAAAGGCAATAATGCTGAAAAATAATATGAATTGAATGTAATTAAATAAAGAATAAAAGAAACATTCCTTTCAAAAGAATTTTATAACAAAGTCAGCATGAATTACGACTTATTTTTTTTACAATTCCAGGAAGATGGATCAGATACAAAGACCGGCTATGAAATAGAAATAGTTGTTTAGATTTGCTGATTTATTCATCTATGATAAAAGTAATAAATATTCTTTTACGTAGTGAATTACTTATAGATGTTGATTATGTTTTTTTGCCAACAATTTCGTCAATTTGCATCCGCGTGCAGTGGTGTCATTATCTGAGATGCTTTCCATAGCTGTAACTTTTCTGAGATGGAGTTTTGGCAATTACTTGCGCAATTATGACGTGTGCTTAAAAATATAAATAATAAATGATGTAATCCGCAATCTTTTATAACGGACAGTTTAAGGTGAGATACAAAATATTCAACAATTATTGGTATAAAAATATAAAAATTAAAATTTCAGCAATTTTATATTTAATAAGATAATCTGAAAACTCTACCTTAATAATTTAAATTTTAATTATTTAATTTTATGTTAAATCTATTTAATTATTTTAAGAGACTAAAAATACTTGTACTAAAATATTTTTTAGAGCACCGATTTTATTCATTCAGAAAAAAATATATAACAAAGTTAACTTGAAATGATAAGTTATAAATTAGTACACAACATTTTTCAAATAAATTATGCTATTTATAAGCAAATGATGTCTTTACTCCACGGGGTACAGGGATTTAAGATATAGGGATAAGTTTGTGTGCAAATAATATTCTGACTCATCTCTTATATGCAATCTCGGATATGACAATTGCAATCATCGGAACTATTAGTATATGCCATATTACGTCCGCAACTATAGTTTTTTAACATAATATGTTTTGTTTTAAAACTCAGTGTTCGCATCGCACGCTTTAGCGGCCTTAAATGTATAGACCAGAACTATAGCGAAATCATTAACAAAATGTCAAAACCAATTTATTAGGGATATAAGAAATAATCTAAAAAATATTTAACAGACAACACAAAGAATTTAATCTAAAAAGTCAATTTTTGCTCTAAGATTTTTTTATTTCCTAATGATACGAGACGAAAGTTCCCAGCATTCCATGGATTCACCGTGTGACTGCTGGGTCCATCGTGTTGCAGGGAGAAGAGCTACAATCGTACCTGGGACTTGCGACCTAGGTGTAGGCTTAAGGGGCCTCTATCTAACGCGCGTTAAACTCTCACGTTCATCGTCCAAGCTCCTCTCTCAACTTGCTAGGGCTACCTTCGAAGTACGATCTAAGAATGAATTGTTGTTAGTACTGGAAAGGCCTTTAGTATATTGTAGAGAAATGCTGTTATACAACTCGCTCCCACATTTACCACATTCAAATCTACGTTGAACCTATTCATATTTAGGTCATTATTGAACTCGTAATACTTATTGAATTATACTGTTAATAAAAGTTACGTATATATTCGTTAAAAAATTAACGAAACAGGTGATAGTTCGTTCTTTTCTTATGTAAAATCAGAATAAAATGTACTTTACATTGAAACGAATCATAAAAAAACAACACAAGCATAATATTTACTATTAAATTTAATCTATATAAAAATCTCGTAAGAAACAATACTTCGGTAAAAATATGTAGAACTAATATGAGATAATATTCAACAAAATTATAAATAAAAATAATAATACATAAAAAAATAAAATAATTATACACCAAGCTTTATATGTTTCATTAACCACGAAGTTATGGTACAATATATATCTGTACAGCGATATCATTATGAAGTAAGTCTTTTATGTATAAATCAATATAAGTAAGGAGTTTACCTGAAATTAGTAGCATATTAAGTTTTGAATAAACGAGTATATGAGTATGGCTCTACTCTTCTGAATTAATAGAAAGGTTTTACATTTCTTTAAATATACTCGCTGAAAATAAAAACGATATCTAATAAAAGAATTTTTGAGTGAACTGAATAAAATTCTTTATATTAAAACTTAATATAAAATAAAAATTCCAAAAGATAACAAATGGAAAAATAATTATTTTAATAGAAATCCTTATTAAAAAGAATGTATGTAATGAGTACTAAAGACACTTTTATGTATTTGCTGTATAAATTGGTTCGAATAAACGGAACTAAGTTTGTCACTAACTATTGAACAAAATTAAAATTGAGTCATAAAATTTATCATTGTGAGTCATAAAGTATAAGAATGTAGGACAAAAAACTTTAAGAGTATAATTATAGAGCGTAGTTCTGGAAAATAAAAAAATTGTTTGTTGCCTTTTTTAATTATCTGCGTAATCAAAAGCATTATTTCCAAATGTGCATCCAACATTATAAATTATAACAAGAAAAACATTTTTTTCGAGATCTGAAAACGCAATTAAATGTCGCCTCAAATGATAATTTCATAACATACAATCGGACGTATGCTTGCAGGAAGTATTGGAAATAAGATTATCATGAATAAGTCAATAGTTGAGTTCAGTATGATTTCTTATATTTGACTTGCGTATTTGACCATTTTGTGATGAGTAATTCATCACGATATACTTAAGGTTGCAAGCGTTTTATAATAAGCAAAGTATATGACGAGTTAGTTTATTGGATCGCTGTATGTATGTAAATAAATATCAGTGTAAACGTGTGAACATTTTGAATACTATAAATCTCACACTGATGAGATCTTTGTTTAAAGAAAACTTTTTTTTTTCATAAATCATTCGATGGTAATTTAGTATCTTTATCAATAACTTTATCAAAACAATATTCTATGTGTCTATTCTTAATATTAAATAATATTATGGAAATTTTATTATTGTTTATACTTTTATGAATAATATTTCCATTTGCAAATCAATTTTCTTTTGATAACAAAGCCTTTTAAGTCCCTGAAGACGTCGGATTTGTCGTTTCGGTGATGTCATATTTGAGGGTTATTAACATTAAAAATAACAGAGACAGAAATATCATTTCTTCAAATCCCTTCCGTCACAGCACTTAGATAAAAAATATATATTAAATGAAACATTGTTTTATCTAAGGAATATTTTAAATACGTAATAAACGTTTCGTTAGTTAAAGATTAGGGTGTGATAAAGATTTTAAAAGAATGTTTTTTGTTATTTATCTTATATATAAAGATTTTTTTTTATTTTAACAAATGTACTTAACATAATTCTCGGATATAAATTAAGTTTTGCGATTTTGGTGGAGACATAGGATACTATTTTATTCGTGAACTTAATATTTTTTAAGATCTGATCGCCATTTATTTGATGCTACTAATGGCTATAAAAAATTATAAAATTTCTTTAATGAAGTCAAATAAAACATAAAATTTGTTAAACACACCAAGTATTTTCCCGATCGTTCCAAACATTTTACTACCAAACATTTTACTAGTACCAAACATTTTAGTACTTACACAAATAAGAATATTGATAAGGTTTGTTCTTACTTAAAATGTTTTTACTTAGCAATTTACGTACTTAGGAGAGTTTTTTATATGAAATTTGATATTCCTATTATTGGACTACAATAGAAATAAATTAAATTGTTTAGAAGACAAATTAAAGATTCGTTTTATACAGGTTTTATCAAAATCAAATCGAGACAATTTGAAAATATAATTTCATAAATGTCTTGTCTGAGAGAGTATCTTTTAAAACAAACAAGAAAAAACTCTTTTATGCAAACTGATTCATAAAAAGGATACCCAGACTTAAAAAAATACAAGTATTAATTTATTTAATGTAGACTAGTTCAAAATTTCATTTGTACAGTATAGTAAATAAGTCTCTAAGTGTATCTGTAAGTCTGCGCCACAAATAAGCCAAATTTCATGCAAAATGAATAATGAAAAGTAATTTTAAATAATATAAAGTTACTTATATAAGAATTAAATATGGTGAACTGAAAGATAGTTTCATATATTTGATGCTACTTGTCTTTTTTACTTTGATCCATCTTTTTTGTTAAAAAAGAGTTTTAAATGTGTATGTTGAAAGAGACAATTGTCTTTAATGTAAGCGCTTTAAAAATTCAAATAGAAATGTTTTATTCATTTTCTTTTCTTTGTAGTTTTGTTTGTACAAAAGAGTGATTAGTATATTTTACAGTTTGCAACAAATTCTAAAAATAGTTTGGAAAGTCTTTCTGATCACAAAGGAGAGAAAAAAAAGGTTAAAGACGTTTTGTATACTTCGTCTAACACATTTTTCGAAATAATTATTCATTTGCAATTGCTTGATAAAATGAAAAAAAATGAATTTTTTCCTTTACATTTGGACCAAGCGTGTAAATATTTTCTTTTCATATTTGGCTAAGCTCGTTATAATCTATAAATTACAATAAAGTTTTAACTAACTATATTCCAAATAAACTGTTTCTTAATTTTATTGTAACTAAGTCGAAGTATTAATTACTTAGTGATTAAACTTCTACAGTTTTCGTACAATTTTTTATATGCTGACAACGTGTCCTCGTTTATAGCATTGACACACTTACATTGAAACAGTAATGTATTTTATTGCACCTACACACGTACAATGGAGTATATTTAAGGCAATTATTCGTACCATTAAAAGGCAGTTGAACAATTTACGGAAGGCGCTCGTTACGGTCGCCCCGGATTGGCATCCAACTTAAATTTTACCGAATACACTTTTACCCGCTGATCCGGTAGTTTGTAACCACTCGTAATAACTTCGACCCTGAGCCATACAAAATATTATGCGAATGCTCTAAAACGATTTAAATCACGAAATTTAAGTTTATGTAATTATAATTCATTCGCGGTAATTATCGCCACATTAGTTGGTAGATAACCTAATAAAAAATTACGGTACATTATGGTATGTTGCACATTAATTTGTAGCATCAGAAATGTTGTGTTTTACTTTGTAGGAATGCTTAAAAACAGACACACAGAAAATATTTTCAGGAATTCTGACCCTCTTTGAGCCAACATACAATAAGCCCAGAGTCAATTATTTATGCAGGTTGATTCTCACCAATTGGAAAGTTTGACCTTGGAGTTTATTAATAGTTAGGTGAAGTGTATTTTTACCAAAAATTTCAACCGTCTACATAAATTGAATTACATTATAAATTGGGATCATCGGTATCCTCCATATATGAGGTAGTCGATTTACTACTGTACCAGTGACAATGAGAGCTATAATCCAATTATGTTTACTATCAATTATTTATTATGAAGCCTGGTAACATTTGATATGCTCGGATGGCTTGAAATTCTGAAAATTATTATGGAATTCCCATTTTTAATTACAATTAATGGATCGGTAGTTCAGGAAAGTTTGAATTACAAAAAGTTAATTAATTTCAGCTTTGATAATAGTTATAATGTCGACCGATTGGTAGATTTTGGCCAGTATTTTTTTAAATATCTGTGAGCTTCCACAAAGATAAGCTTCTCGTATTACTGCATAATTTTAAATTTGTTATCAAAGTTCCCAAAAGGAGCATCAAAGACTTCCCATAGGAGCAGAGGAATTTCTAATATCATTTAGGATTCCGTCTACGGCCTACATATGCATGTTGCCTGTGGCTCAATATATACTTGATGTATCTGACGTAATCATAGTGTCGTTTTGTATTAACTTACCAAACAGCCTATTTTGCGGATACTCAAGATTTAGAGATAGAATAGATTGTTACTCAAGATTTTGAGACAGCGCAAGTATAAATTAAGACAGAACAGGGTAAATAAGTGGTTTTCACTTCCATTAACAGAGTCGCAGCAAGTCGTTATAAAGCATCTGCAATTTCTCCCTTTCACTGTCTTTTCTTAGCATGGAGTAATTTATTTCGTGATAGAATAATGCCATTAAAAAATAAAGACACATTCAAAGACTTAGCATCGAAATATATATTTTTAAATAAAAGAACACTTATTATGCAATAGTGCCTTAGTATTAAATAACAATTATGTAGATACATAACATATGCTGTCGCGTCATCTTTTGTAAATCAATGTGTTATGTAAAGCCGTAATACATTATTTGACTATATCATTAATAGTTTTCATAGCGCAGGCGATGTAAGGAATATTTTATGTAATTTCTTTACTCCATGGACATCATTATTGGAGTTTTCCATATATTTTATTATAGAGTGATCTATATTTTTTGTAAATATGCTATATTAATATATATTAACTAACGTTCATATAGTATCCCAACAGTGCAAAAACATTTAATCATATATCAAAAACAAGAGGCCTAGATTAGATGACGACTTTTGATTATTTATTTTCAAGAAAATTTATTATAAGACTCAAAAGGAAATCTGAATTTATTAAAAAATGTTTTCGCTTGATATACAAGATTAAGAGATATGACGCATTATCGTCATATTCACTTTGATATTTGGGATTTTTGCTTGAGTTAATTTTGTTTCAAAAATAAAAAACGGAGAGCAGAAGCATAAGAATATGTGTAGAATTTTATTTCATAATATTATATTATTACTTTTCAAAAGATTATTCTCAAATTAAATTATAATTTTTTTTCAGACTTTCACATATCAAATATAGGTACATATATATATATATACAATATGTATATGTACATATTTTTTACGATAAACAAAACTAAACATATAACAAATTTCTTAAAAATCTCAAACATTTATTTGATTAAATAAAAGTTGAGATTTTTATTATTTAAAACTAATGAAATGTTATCGATTTCAATCATCTATCTGACTCGAAACTTCATGAATTTTAGTACATAATATTGCGGTTATTATAAATATATAATTCCACTATTTATGTTTCTCATTATAATTAATTTTCTCATTCATAATAAAATCAGAATTGACAACTAATTAATATATGTATATATATAGTTTATAGTCAAGATTATAAATTAATATCTTTGTATACATAATGCTATTATACGTGTGTGTGTGTCATTGAACTGTCCCTGAACGAAGCATAATAATAATAATAAGCATAATAATAAACATAACTTTCTCATAATTTTCTGTACACGGTCTAAGACGTATGACCATTGGGCATCAAAGCATACGGTCAGAATAAGAGCGACATAAAGTTATATATTTTTTCTCATATATCTTCCACATATAGGCAATGATCCGTTATATTTTATTATATGTATAAATTAACTTATAACACGTGTGAAACTAACGCGAAGGCAAGTTAGCATATACCTAATATACGTCATACTGGAATAATTGAAAACTTAAGGCAGTGGTGAAACTCTGCGCTCACTTTATAACGACCAGAAATGTCCAGCCTAAGTAGAGCCCTTTATCGTGTGATTGATTAAGTAGAGCTCAGGTCAACATAATTTGAAATTATAATTTCCGTTAATAGTAATTTTTTACTTCTGTTTTCATTAGGATTATATTTAATTAAAAATCGTAATTCCATATGTAGAAGGGTTTCAGTCAGTGATCAGATAAATAATGTAATAGATATATAAATAGTTCAATATAGATATTACTTAAATGTTTAACGTGATTCTTTAAATTTACATAATTTATTATTTATTTGCCGAAAAACATGAAATGGACGCTAGATTTACTTAAAGCTTACCACATTACATTAGTGGAAACCTTAACCTAACAAAGAAGTCCTTTTTAAGAGTAGCATGTACAAAAAAATAAGGCAACGAGGCAAAAAATCTAAGTCATTATTTGTGGTTCTATCTGAGTTGATAAAGGTACTAGTAATATTTTTTCTCATTAATGTTCTATGTGCAAACAACCCTTATATTTTTATTATTTATTATGTATATATGTGATTATAGATTATTAATGTAACACAGTTTGGAAAAAAGTATAACTATATATTTATTTATTCTATATTAATTATTTTCTGTCAGTGCCAGTCATCAAGAACTTTGGCACAAAAGAACATTAAAACAATTTAATAAAAGTACTATCATGACAAACATGATGTAATTACGTGGAAAAGTAGTGTTTAATAGAATTATAAAGTAAGTAAGAAAGTTATTAAATTCATTTATGTTGGAGATGTCATGGGTAGCTGATTTGAAGGGGCGTGAAATTTGTGATATTGGCACTATGACAGAGAAATAGTCTTCAAAATAATTGAAGCGCTCATTAGAACGCAAATTAATTTCTGCACCTGATTTGAACTAGAGGCAATATTAAGTCTAGTTCATTTCATGAAATATGTTCTTTATGCAAAAATATTATATAAAATAAATCTTTCGTTATATTTTAGAATAAACTCAATAAAACATGTCGTATTTAAATAAACACAGTGATATTGGAAAACAGGGCAACGTAGGAATTATTATACTACTTTAGACAAATAATTTAAGTTCTCTGAAATAAAATAATGATTTCAATTTTAATCCGTCTGACTAGTAGCATAAATAAACAACGGAAGTGTATCAACTGGACAAATTCATAAAATTTATATTTTGTAAACGACTCCTTAAAACTCTAACGCAATCAGCAATGTGTATTTAGAAACGATCATTGAGTTATCACTAGCGGTGTAAACCCTTTTAGAGCATGAATATTAATTTGCATGCGTAATCTTATTACCAAATTGAGAATTAAAATAATTAATGTCATTAAGTTGTCCTCAAAGATTCAATAGCTAAAAGGGAAATTAATTTATTCATCAGTCTAATCCACGGATTCCCAAATTTATTTTGTCGACCGCCCACATTGAGGAAATTTTATTTATCGCTCCCATCATTTTATCGCCCACTGAAAACCCACTACAACTTATTCTTGCTAAATTTAATTACAAATCACCCCCAGGCCTTTACACAACGTCCCTTTTTTTTAGATGTCTTACCCCTTTACGCTTGCAGTTCCCAGAAGGGTACGTTGTCGCCTATTTTGGGAAAGGCTAGTCTAAAATAAAAAAAAATCTGTATTATTTATGAAAGAAAAAATAAATTAATCTTAATGTAATTGTGAAAAATGGAATTGACACCTCTCGTTAGAAGACACTGTGGTCAATAGTTTTTAAAAATTTATATCTTTTATAACATCACAAAATTATAATAATAATAAAGGGTTTTCCAATAGGGACGCTTGAACTTTGACAGCTGATTGCGGCCATGTTGTTTGAGTGACAGCTGTCAAATGCAGTGTGTTATAATTCATTCCGTCCTCCCAAACCACCATGGCAGGTTACAGTGTCGAGCAGCACGTGCAAATCATAAAATTGTTTTATGAAAATGGGTCTTCAGTTCGAGCAACGTTCCGCGCACTTCGCCCGTTTTACGGTCGCGATGATCGTCCTGCCGAGTCGACTATCCGTCGATTGGTGGACAAATTCGAGTCAACCGGGTCAGTTAACAATCAGCCGGTTCCCGTGCGTCAACGTAACGCGAGATCTGCCGAGAATATCGCCGCTGTGCGCGACAGTGTCCTCGAAAACCCGCGGCAGTCAATTCCGCGTCGCGCACAGGAACTCGGCCTTTCGCAGACGACAACTTGGCGAATTTTGCGTTGTGACTTGAGCCTGCACCCGTACAAGATCCAGCTGACCCAAGAGCTCAAGGTTAATGACCATAGACAGCGCCGTGTGTTCGCTGACTGGGCATTAGAGCAGTTGGAAGTTGACGCCGATTTTGGCAAAAAAATCATCTTCAGCGACGAGGCGCATTTTTGGATGAATGGCTATGTCAACAAGCAAAATTGCCGTATTTGGGACGAGACCAATCCACACGAGGTTCACCAAGTGGCAATGCACCCGCAGAAAGTGACTGTTTGGTGCGGATTTTGGGCCGGAGGCGTGATTGGTCCGTATTTTTTCGAAAACGATAATGGTGTGGCCGTCACCGTCAATGGTGAGCGATACCGGTCGATGATAACCAACTTCTTTTGGCCTGAAATCGAGAATATGGATCTGGACAACATGTGGTTTCAACAGGACGGCGCTACGTGCCACACAGCACACGCTACGATGGAAGTTCTGCACGAGCAATTTCTGGACATGGTCATCTCGCGCGGAGGCGACGTGAACTGGCCACCGAGATCGTGCGATTTGACCCCGCTGGACTTTTTCTTGTGGGGTTTTCTTAAGTCGCAGGTCTATGCCAACAAGCCGCAAACCACCGATGCCCTCAAAGTCAACATACGCCACGCCATCGATCAAATACAGCCCGATTTGTGCGCCAGAGTCATCGAAAATTGGACCTTTCGTGTGCGCGCCACCAACCGGAGCCGTGGTGGTCATTTGAATGATGTCATATTTCATACATAATGGGGTCGATAGACCTTCCAAATAAAAAAAAAATTTCGCAAATATCTTTCCTACATGTATTTTTTTTTGCATTTCAAAGATCAAGCGCCCTTAATGGAAAACCCTATAGTTTCACAAGAAATAAAAATAATAAATATTTTATTATTATAGAAATATATTTAAATTCACATTACTTTAATCAAAATATTGTTAACAATCGGAAAAAAAGTTTTGTTAATTCACTTGAAAGGATAATTATAATTTTACATTTTACATTTATCCTTGGGGGAGGCAAATACTTCGGCCGCCTACCACTTATGTAACAAAATCGTATTCAAAACCGATACATCAAGTTCAGATATATTTTCTGATTAAGCCGCATGGATGATGAATCTGAACAGCTTTCTTGTAAATTGATCCGAGTCTGATACTGTGTGAACGCCATGATCTCAGTGTCTTTTCACAACCAAGAGGAGTTGGAGGAGGAGTGTATTCAACTTGACTCCAACAAATCAGAATTTATCTTTGGATTACTCCCACCGTTTCAGTTATTAAGTATTGAGGTATCTACGAACCTTAACAACATCTTTGATTATGCAAAGTTCACGTACGGTTTTGGATGGAATAAAGAGGTTACATTTGGGCAGGGTCTGTCAAATGTCACCTTTTTTTTCGAACTCCATTGAGAGACGTGTAAAAAAATTTACCAGTGCCCACTTGATCTTGGTAGCCATATAAAGTATACGAAATTCAATGAGGTCTTTAGTGTATTTAAAATAAGTTATACAGTATTAGAAAACACCCAAGACTATATAAGTTTGCGAAATCAAATCAGGGAAGATGAGTTACGTAACTGATAGTTCGCAAGTGGAGTGGAGGAAACGGGTTTCAGGGTCGACACAAAATACTTAACCACTCAAAGTACGGGGCTCATATAGACCACGTTGTGACTCGAATTAGTTCATTGTGTTTTTCGAATTAGCACCTAGTGTTTTTACAACACCAAATTTCAAAGAAGAAGCAGGATGATCAATTGTTACCATCACGATGGGAATATTGACTCAAAATTAATCCTTAGCTACAACCATAAACCTCCTTTAATTTATTAAATTCTATTTAGGACTGGTTTACGGCTATAACGTTTTTTATAAACCTTCTCGTTATCTTCCTGCCCTTTCCCCATTTACTTGAATTTGGCAAAATATATTTTTCTCTTGTAAGTACTCAACAGCCATTAAATGTAAATGAACACCCTTGTTATACATATAATTTCTCACACAATTCTCACTTTTCTCGGTGTTCCTCTACGTTCTTAACCATCTAAATTCACATGCATTACTTATTTTGTTATATGGTTTTATTTCCCCTTGTAGCCAGCACATAGAACACATACCTATTGCTTCTTTTTTTGTAAAACATCTAAGCAGGTAACTTAACAAAAAATATTTTTATTGATTGAAATTAAACTAATATTTTTCGGATGTACTACGCGTGCTTTATTTTTGGTTAAAACTACATAATCCCGACGTTTTGGTTACTTACCGTGATTACGGTATCTGAAAAGTAACCTAAACGTCGGGATTATGTAGTTTTAAGCAAAAGTGAAGCACGCGTACCGAAAAATATTAGTTTAATTTAAATGAATAAAACTCACGAAAGTCTTAGATATCATTAAACATTTTTATCTTTCTGAGGTTACCAGAATCAACCGTTCAAGGACTGTGACGTTTACACGAGTGTAATATGAAAAAACTTCTGTAATATTGTAATTAACAACAATATAGACATTATGCAATTGGACAACTTCATTGAAATACCGTGAAGAGGATTACTCAATGTTTCTTGTATGCAGGTGCATTTCGGATCGGCTACGTCGTATTTCTCTTCGAGGGTAGCTTTGATAGTTTATCACGGCGGTGAACTGTTGATTATCTGTATTGAAATCCACAAAACCAAGTTAATAAAAAAAAACAAGTTGATACATTCAACAGCATTAATAATCAAATCTGTTCTAAATTTAATATCGTAGTTTGTAATAATTGTAAGAGAAAATCAAAGCTAACAATTAGTAATCGAAATCTGCTAAAATACATAAACAATTAAATATATATTGTAAAACGATTTAAGAATACTCAAACATACAGATAAGAGATTTAAAATTTAAACTAGACTTAATAGTGGGAATCCTAAAAATTCCATTAAGATACAGTTAATTACAGAAAATATAAATATAAATGTGACTCAAGCCAAAACCAGATACTGGTATACTGGTAAAAACCAATGTAATAATTGAATATGTATATTAAATAAATAACTTAAAGTATACGACGGATGCATGATAAAATATTTAACATAATAAAAAGTACGAATGAGAAGTTCTACGTAACACTATTATAGAATTTATATAATATCATCTTCACTACGATACCAATATGCGAAATCGGATCCAAAGGCAATATAATTGTAAATTCCTAAATAAAACTAAATAAAACTTCCTCGTCTCTCTGTGAATACGGTACTGCAAGTCAAAACGACAGAAAGATATTTAGAATAGAAAAATAGAAGGAATAAATCAGACGATAATAGATTTATTTAAATGTTAACTCATGAGAAATGTACTTAAATCTCTCCTATCACTGTATGATAAGCGTTTATTCATAAGTTGCCTGATAGATGTGATTTTGTACGTATATTGTATTATATTTTAAATGTTACACACAGCAAAGACATTAGCTCGGAGCTTGTGTTACTTATAGTTGTGCTGAGCTTAATTGAAGTAATAACACAAATTTTCCAACTTCTTAAACGTTTCAGATGATATATGATACGATATATTTTATTCCATAGTATTCTGACATATTTTATGTATGAATTGTGATATTTCATAGAAACGTACTTAATTGAGATAACCACACTTACTCAGAGATGGTATCGAATTCACTGGAACGTGATCAAACTTACTTTCCCACTTTTATGAAGAAAAAATTGTGTTAGTTCCAATATTATTTTATATGGAATATTTTTATATTTATACTATTTGTTAATAATATGATTATTATATATTAAATTTCAGAGGTCCGAGTACCATTTTTATATAAAATATTTACAAATTTGAGCGTGTTCATCGTCATGAGCTGCGTAAAGAATAATAATATATGGCTAAAATACAGAATGTTAACATTTCAAGATTATCGTAAATAGGAAGCTTATAATAACATAGATGTTAATTGATATCATTGAGGTTGCACAGGAATCACAATGAAATACTACTTTATTTATTTAAATTAAATTTAAATATTATGTTTCCCTTAATATTGTATAAAATTAGGAGTAACCACCGCTGTTTTATGTAAGGCTGGGGTAGCACTTTCTTCTTCCCTGCTTTCAATCTGTAGCCTGGTCCTCTCAATAAAGGTCATTCAATTTAATTTGTTTACTTTTTGTGATAAATAATTAAATTAAGATAACGTACCAAATTATTTATAAAACATTTGATTGCTATAAATGGAAATATTATAAGCAACTTTAACATTAATTTAAGAGCATTATTAAGATCTTAGGTCAAAAAAGGTTCTTAATTTTAACATTCTTCTATTCCGTGATTTAATATAATAAAATATATAACTTACAAGAAGAATTAAGAACTAAATTGTTATAATCGTAGGTAATTGAATAGCCCAACGTAGAGGGTAAACGGTAGTTATCTTAAATAACTAAGATGATATGGAATCGTTTAGCGTTAATGAGGGTCTTAACCTTTTAAGAGTTTGCTGAAATTGACCCTAAATCCCAAAGCCACTTTACTGTTTTAGCGGTAGGCGAATGCAATCATGTATGTAAGAAAATTAAGGAAAAGATTACTACCTGAAACATTTTTTGTAATAATACATCTCTGTATGTTGTTTTAAATTTAAATTTTATTTTAGTATAATAATGAGAATTAATTTTACTTTTCTTTTTTCATAGTGAAAACAATATTTATTATTTTACTTTGTTTTGTACCCCAACATATAATTTCTATAAATCCTCATAAATTTTTTAATGTTAAAGTAAATTTATTTAGATAATTAATATCCGTCAAAATTCTTTTTCGATTGTTACATGATTCTCAAAATCCAGTTTGAAAATTAATTTCACAAAACATTTAAATAATTCAATGTATCGGCTTTTCAAGACTTTCATAGAAAGACTAAAACATAAATTGCAGGACGATAGGATCATGTTTCATTTGTTTATTTACTGTGCAATAAAAAAAACTCATTTAAGAATTTTCTAATATGACGGCGTATTTGTAATTTTGGAGACTAAATTGATTATTTTTACAATACATTGAGGGTAGTTTTAGCGATTTAGTGAAGCGAATGTCTCTGACGGAAGGATGGACGCCTTCAAGTGACAGTCCGCTTGACGTAACTCGGGGGACTGGCGGTATCATACTAGAATCGTTGAATTAATCCGGTCGTATGAGGCGCATACGCCACGTTGTCCGCGGAACGTCGTGTGATTTCGATTAATACCGACTACGAACTTTTTATTTGATCCTTGGTTATTGAATTTAGTTGATCGTAGTGTGTGCTAATTAATTATTTGAATTATTACGTCGATTACCTACACGTCAAGTGTTCATTATTATCTCCTCGCCCGTTAACCTACGCCACTATGGAACAAGGAAATAATTCTGATAGCTGCCAACTTCCTATAAATACATTTATTGAGTGACAATCAAATGTTCAAGATTAATCTCAATTTATCTCAGATAAAGTTTGTATAAGGATAAAATAAATACAACATATGTCACGTTCTGAACTGCACTTGGCCGTTATTTATTCTTTAGCAAAAAATGAAGAATATTTTATTAGAGTTTTAAAAGGTTCGTATTGTGAAACACAAGTTTTTCTTCATAAAAATAGGACGATCTCTCCAGTGTATTTTAAAATAAATTATATTAGACTAACGGTGTTTTACTTGCCACGTGCTATTCTTTAATCTATTACAAATGCATCAGAATCTTGAAGTTCCTTCCTGCATTAAACTCGCTAAAACTTGTTAAAGTAAACGCTAACTTTGGTTACAAAACTAATCTTACTACACCAGAATATTATTCAGGCCAGTATATTACTGAATTAATGTTATCTACTAGTAATTTTTCTTATTTAAAAGTAAAACAAAAGATTCAGTAGTAGATAAAAAGAGAAATGCTCTAGGAATTTTCACAGACATATTAAAGCCTTTGACGCTGAAATTACAATAAGATTTTACGAAATAATATTCGCACCGTTACATATTATTCAAATCCGGTTTACAAAACTAGACCATATTTTTATCGTAAATAGACCTGATTAATAATTTTGTAAAATAATATTAAAAATATCAGAACAGGCTACTTCACATCTTTAACTCTTGATGCATTCTGGAAATTTAAAAACATTTCACAGCGTTATCGTACAGATTTAAAGAAACAAGACCTGTCATTAGTTATATATATATATATTGTTTTGAAAATGATTTTTTCAGTTAGAAATTTCTATGTAGGAATCAATTGACAAAATAATAATTAGTGGTTGATATACATTTCACAACTTCAAACTAAGAATAAGAAGACGAGCTATGATAATTAACATATTTATATATTATTACATATATGAAAAGATATGTCGTTGATACAAGTCAATAAAGAAAAGCAGAAGTTTTCTCCCAATATTGGTTATTATTAGAGTTAATAAAAAAAATCTAGAACTTTGATACAAGCCTGATGATCAGTTTATAAATAGTTAAGAGATAGTCCAAGAGTGTGGTCTTGAGCAAGCATACTTTTCTGATTCGAGCACTGGGCTCAAGACAATAGTTGAGAGTTTTTCTCTACATTTTATATTCTCTTCATGTGATTTTTTTGTATCAATTTTCTGAAGCATTTAAGTTTAATATACTATACACCATAATGTGCGAGTCTATACCATTCTATACGGTACTATTATTATCTATGCTATTCTGTACTATACTACTTTCTATATATTATACTATACCAATCTACACTAAAACGATTGGTATTGCGATGCGATTCTATACTATACTATTCCGCACAGGCACCTCAGCGTCGTTTTATACATTTTTAATTATAGTGCCGTTTACATTTTTGGCAAATTGTACAATATGATACAATTTTGAAACTAACATTTATATGAAATCAAATTTTATATTTTGCCCTCATAACATTACTCATATAGGAGTTTTTTCAGATCGTGGTTAAAAAAAGTACACTGACCACACATATAGTATAATACAACCTAGTTATGAGTTACTTCGGATGATCCTCTAGTCACTCTCAGTCAATTATACCTATATATAAAATATTTCATGAAGTGAGAGAAATAAATATAAAAAAATAAAATAAAATCACGCTTCTGCAGTTAGCGGAACTAAAGAGAAGGAAATAATTTGATTATTTTTTAAATAATTCATAATATGGATAAGAGTGATAAATGAAAGAAATTATTTTAATGTAAATAAGCTTGGGGGTGCATGTATACATGGATTTGTGTTCTCTTGCTAACAGCGCCTTATATAGCACACTTGCCTCATATAACTAAATACTGATAGGAGTAGCAACATTGAAGGAATATTTTTCAGAAAAGACCCCAAGGTTTACATTAAAATAATTTCTTTTATTTATAACTCTTAAACATATTTTGAATTATTACAAAAAAAAAATCTTCTTTTTACTTCAGTTTATTAAAAGCGTGTTTTTTTGGTATTTTTAAGCTATTGGTTTTTTTTAAGAAAGAAATTACGTAGCCCCTATAAGTTATTAAAATAAAGTGCAATTTTATTAACAAAATAAAATATAAAAGTGATGTTTCCAGGTGTCCACTCATCTTTGTTAAATTATTCACAGAGCGATAGTTGGGAAGTATTTTACACATCCTTATTCTGGAAGATGTGGATATGGAAGATAGATATATTGAAAAATAAAATTAAAAAATTAATCAGTTTAGAAAGTCTTGAAATTTTTATAGTCAAGAAAAATAATTGTATATACTAGTAAAGTAGACATTATTTGTTTAAAATAAATAAAAAAGGAACCAACTACTAAAGTTTTTGAGAAATCTGTGAATAATGTAATCTCTAATAAAGCTTTTAAATAGTTATTAGTTTCAGAATAAGACACACAAAAATATTTGCCATGCAAGTAATTCTACGGTTAAGTATACGAAACTTGCAAAGTAATGTGCACTGGGGACCACTTTGTATCAGACGATAAAATATAGTTTACTGCAGAGCGTTGGGTACATTGAAAATATTTATAAAGACTATTTATTTACTTATAAAACATTCACTTTATATTTATTATATTAATGCTTGTATTTAAAAAATGTGTTGGTATTCCTTATAACATTTTATTCTTCATCAATCACACAATTATCGTTAGTCAATAAGTCATCATGAGTTATGAGATCCGGAAGTTTTAGTAATTTTGACTTGCCCTTTATTTTTTTTTATTTTTTTTTTTTGTACGGCTTCCTCTTGAATTTTAAACATTTTGAAACTCAAATAAATAAGGTATTATTTGAAAACATGTCTGATTTTCATATGAAATTATATTAATAATATACCTTGAAGAAGGGTAAATAGATTTTTATAGTTGGTCATCGGTTGTATGTAGAGTCTCTTCATTGAAGTTGTTTAAAATCGTTTTTGGATATGCATGGGTGTTTATTATGTCTATTGAGATTATAGATACTATTAAAGATGAGAATTCATTAATAATAATTATAAAAACAGATCGTAAAAACTTAAATAAAATAGATGCGATTATGGCCGAACTTTTAAAAAAAAACCATTAAAATTTTTTACTACTGAATAAAAAAAAAATTGAAAATTTCATTTAAAAAAAAAACATACATCATAAAA
The DNA here is from genome assembly GCF_018135715.1 of Danaus plexippus. NCBI lineage: Eukaryota > Metazoa > Arthropoda > Insecta > Lepidoptera > Nymphalidae > Danaus > Danaus plexippus. Next base: position 5,345,622 of record NC_083551.1, on the reverse strand, counting down.
TGTTTTTAAATAATTATGTATAACAACTATTTACTATTTTAATGTTGGTAACTGTTGCGAATATTCTAGATTGGGTTAACTAATGAACCTTCCGATACTAGAATTTATTAGGAACTAGCGTGACGCATATTCAACGTGACAATTAAAGTCAAATATTTCAATTAATAATAATAATTACTTTCTGGCTAGAGTTTATTTTGTGAACATTTGTCATAAAAATTATCCAATCTAGAGTACTTTAGTTTAAAACGTAAAATACACCAAGCTTTCTCGATTATTACAGACCCTCGAGGGAATCTGATGGAAACGATGTTGTCCGACATGTACAGCAATTTTGTTATTCAGTATTTGTGCAGTAAAATATAAAATGTGACCTGAGTACAAAGTAAGATATAGAAGTTATTAAGTGACACTGTTCTGGATGTTAATAATAGTAACATTTACAGTTACCGGTGACATTTAATATTGTCTATCGGTTTGTCAGATGGTCTTCTTAAGCTCTTTTTGCATCAAAAACCTATATGGCATAGCTCCTTTAGAATCCATGTATTTGAAATAAAATTACATCTGATACTGTCAGAATATCCATATCTTGTTCCACCAGCAATAACAGGAATATTATGGTAGGAATACATCTAATTCATATATTATATATTAACGTAGAATTATATTTTGTAAATAGTTAACAATTTATAAAAATATAATATAAATCAGTTTATTCCATAGAAATATACAACTTAATTAAATTATTTATAACATAATACTGTATCTCAAATATAGTATAATTGCAAGGGACATGATTATAAAACTCTATTATAAAGTTTTTCTTTTGGTAACAATATATATTGAAATTTAAATATTTACTTATGTCCAAGTGAAAGTATTGTCCTACACAGGTAAATTGAATAGTATTTGCTATAATATTTTTTAGTTTTCTCCGATTGAGCAGTAAATATTCTTTGCCTAATTTTGCGTTCTGTTAAATGCTTACAAATATTGCCTTCTCTATTTCAATTGATGTGTTAGTGAATTTAAAACGGATTTTGTAAAAAAGATTTCATTAGGTATTTCTAGATAATGATAACTGTATTAGGATTCGATTTGAAAGAAAAATATTTGTTTATAAGAGTGTTTTGTCATTCAAATTTTGGTTGTGATTTTTATAAGGAATTAATCAAATTACAAGGAAATTACAAAAAATTCTATCAAATACCATATTGTCTTACATAAACTTGAAATATCCCTCTTTGTACATATATACTGACATGCAATCAACCTCGTACCGGCAGCGTACCGGGAGTTTCTTTGACAATATATTAACAACGAACTTCATAATTGATATATGAAAAGAAATTCAGGATATTAAAATCAGAATTTTAAGCCCTAAATTAAAATCAGAACTTAAAGATACAAAAGGTCATACGAAACTTATAACATCTAACTTTGTTCTTCTGTAACAAACTCTAAGAAGAACATTAATGAACTATAAGTTTAGCTCTTTTGTCTTAGGACTTAAAATGACTAGAAGAACTCAACAAATTTAAATCAACAATATGATGTATTCTGCTAAACGCTTAAAATATTCTGAAAGCTGTACTAAACTAATGAATTAAACTGAAGCGGAGAGTAGAACCGCTTAATTCAATGTACAAACTTGGTTCAAGGAATCATATTACGTTTAGCGATATTAAACCCTAGTGTCATATAGTTTATATTTTGTTACCAAATATTTCCAAATCAGAGATAATTTGTCAGTTACAATAATTTATTATTATAACATGACATATATTGTATAGATCGTATTTTATTACTTTCATCTATTAATACTTTGCAATGGTGTCAAATGACCAAGTGATTTAAATAGGATGTGAATATTAATTTACTTTAAGACATTCGAAGGTATGTACGCGTATCATGTCTGTTTGTATTCCCTTCGTAATTCAACGTTCGTATATAAAGTTATGCTACAAAGATCCGAGAGTTATTTTCAGGAGAATTACATTATATTATTAAAATCGATAATTATTTTTTTGGGTATCGTTTTATTAAGGACAAATATAAAAAGTTCTTTTATCAGTCGCATATGAATCGCTTCATTCGATTATATAAATAGAATTTAGTTCCCTTCTTTATCACTACTAGCAAATTCTTACTAGTTTCGTTTTTGTTTTATGAACCTATTCCTCCTAGCTTATGTGTGTCTTTACGCAGTGGAACCTTCATTATCTTTAGAGGGAAAACTAGACTCCGCAAAACGGGTATCTTGGGAAGATGGGTGTGATTATCGTTGAATGAAGCGCTTCATATTATTATAATGATCGAACTTCACTCGGAAGTTTGTTTGATATATTTCATTTCTTATTTTTTACTTTTTACTTTTTTTTTATTTATTAATACAATATAAATGTTCAAAAGATATCTTATTATCATTTAATCAATGAAGTTTCAAGGTAATGTTATGATAATTCATGTTAATACGTAACATTTCTGATATAAAAAAGCAACATAATTTGGCGAAGATGTTGGACTGATTTATCTTATTTGAAACACCTGAACTATTACTGTCTATTATGCAATTTTGCTGCTAATATATGATATTTTTGCTGCTAAAACTCACAATTCGCTTTTCCATTATCTGATGACAGTAAACAAGAGTAATTTTCTTCACGTAACATCTCACCTTTAGAAGAGAACCTGTAACACTAATCCTGAAAATTTTTTAAGAGTTGAGAAATTACATGATTTGTTGCCCCTGTTTGGAAATTTGGTTCCTTTGACAATTGTTTTCTTTTTGGAACAGTCCTTCCAATGAAAAGAAGTAGTACCCTTTTCGTCTGGTCCGTCATTCATAAGTATATTTTTCTAAGCAATTAATGATAAATTAGATCCTTGTGTAAGTTTTTTAGAAACAAAGAGAGAATTCATCATAATATTTTCAGTCACATCTGCTGAATGATCCTCCCAACCTGGTGAAAACGTACATAGCTTATATAGTGGGCACTTAGAACATTTTTTCTCAATAATTTTGATATACTGACAGACATTAAAACTTATAACATTAAAAATATTTTAACAACCTTGTGATTACATATCGGACATCGTCACAATATAACTCAAATATATCTGTTAATAAGACATTGTGATACCATCTCGGAAATCCTCCCAATCAAGCGTAATTTTACGTATTATGTCTTAATAAAAAGACACTAATATGTTATAAGCCTTTGTGATGCCATCTGACATATCCTTCGGGTAAAAGTCGTTTACTTATTTTGAATTACATTCCTCGAGCGAACGTTAGCAACCTCCCGGTGATGGGAGAAAATAAGTTACAATACGATCTGACTTCCAAGATAATCACGATTCTTAAATTTTATTCAGAACCTTTAGAAAAAGTACGACGTACGTCATCCTAGTACGACGATGATATTTTATCTATCATATTCGTATGTTCCTCCGACAATGTTCAATCTTTTAACTAATTGTTATGAGTATTTTAATAAAATGATTGATGCGGCGTCCGAAAACAGTATGAAAGTTTGACTTGTACAAAAGTACACATATATATACTAGAAGGGACACCATCATAGAAAGATCGAGAGCCGTTTACAGTTGCCAGTAACAAAAAAGTGAACTACTTTGTAAAATAAACCTCAAGTATAAAGTGATGAAATATAATATATATCTATGTTGATAACTAAATAAAATTTAAAAATAAAATTTGTCAATGTCCAGCTTTAAAAAAAAAAACATTAAATTAAAAATGAATGAATTTAGAATTACTAAAACTAACACCCACTTTACTGAATAAGGAATTAGCAATCATAATTATTCGAAAAGTTAAATTCGAAACTTCAAAATTTGAGGTAACTTCAATAAATCCGGGCAATTCTATTTCCAGATCTTTCAAAAACCTTGTTAAAGTTAATACAAGCAAATGTTAAGAATTAAGTTCACTTTTAAAATAATTTGCGGTAAAATAGGTTTTTAAAACGACATATTTTATATGTTATTATGTTTTAGTTTAAAGAAAGAAGTTCAACAAAAGATACACGCACCAGGTAAAACCGAGGTTACGATAAATCTTCAATCGTTTTGCCTAGCCAAAATGAAATATATCTTATAACACTAACTTTAAAAGTTATCTTACTATAAATTCACTGATTGGAAATCATAATTGGATTAATTAGATTGTCACTTTTCTAACTCACCTTGCCTTTGTTTTCCGACAACTGACCTTATTCTTTATATTTACAAAAAAAAAAAAAATTCCTCGTGCAAAAGATGCTTAACATCTTACACATAAAAAAGATACGTAAATTTAACATATTTGTAACGTCACGATAGAAAATATTTAAAAAAAGTTATAATCACAAAAGTCACGTGTTATAGTTTATGTACAGTTGATGTAAGTTCAGTTTAACCATTCATTTCGTTTTTAATTCTAATATTGTAAAATATATGAATGCAACCATAGAATGCAACGAATTAAAATGGAATATGAAATTGTAAACTCATTTTTATAAAACTACTCGTGTAAAAGCTCGAATCTAATATGCGGTAAGCTTTATTATTTGGTTAAATTCTATGGTTTACATAAAATAAAGTATTCATTTGTGCAATTTGTTTGATAAAATAAAAGCAATTAAAATGTATTTACTTAATATAAACAATAAAAGGAACATAGATATAAACTTCTAGTATACCCAGTTACAAAATAAACATATCTTATAGAGGAGGACATCTAAGAACTGCAAGTAATACTTATATGGAACTATTTAACTTAATTAAACAGTAGAAAATCTTAATAATGGACCTGTAATGTCATAAAACTTGTTAATAATGAATATTAGCATTGATTCTTTCTAAGCATGTATGAACTCTAATGAAACAAACACATTATTACCTTGACAAAATTACTTGTAAATTAAACGTTGAATATAACCGCCAATTTGTTAGAAATTAGTATATAGACCAATGAGAGAGTGGGCGCAACATTTCAACAAGCCTTTGCACAAGGGCGGGCGATAAATATTTATGCAGATGAATACAGCACATGCAACTAGCTCAGCATTTCAAGAAAGAGTGAGCGTGAAGTACAAAGATATGTTAAGAGTAAGCGCACACTCACTGTAAGCATTACGATACATTACATACACATGCATTAGAAACTAAGCTCCTATCTCTATTATACCAGTCGTAAGAACGTTACGTTACAGAGAAATTCTCGAGAAAATGCTGTATTATATATCTAAGTTTTCCGTATAGTGAAACAAAATTGTGTATTTACTGTTATTTTTAGTATAATACCCGTCCAGATCTTATTTTTTTTAAAGGAAGTTTATTTATAATTGCACAATAAAAAACAATTATGAGAGAGGGCAAATGTCTTGAAGAACAACAATGTTTACATTTACCCAAAACTTTTATTTAGATTGATTCCTTTTAGACAAAGATTATTAGGCATTTAATTTATATTATCTTTAATAGCCTCTATCAATGACAGATTTTTTTTAAACCGGTGCTAAAAATAATTTCCAACGGGTGTGTATTCAATGAGATCTAAGAATTTGGCGAGTATTCATTTAAATAAAACTTATTTTACTACGCGTTTTTTAACTACATGCTGCCGACGTTACGGTTACTTTATAACAACCGTAACCACGGGCAGACGAGATGGAAGTGTCAGTCAATTGGTCTCGTTATTTGTCATCTGCCGCTAACGATTTCTTAATTTCCTGGCGTACCGCTGTGGATGCCTGCAGAAAACATTTACTATGTTACAAGGTCCTGTGGTGTGGTCATGGACATTGAAATTTATATTCTTTATGAGAGGGTCCCAGGTGTTGAATAGATTCCAGCAAACTTCTCTATTGAAATTGGGATATTTTTTAATTTTAATAGCCTCGCGAATTAGAGTCTCAGTACCATGTACCTGTCTTCACGAGTGAGGGTTCTGTGGTTCAGTATCAAACCGAATGTAATAGCCTGCTTTGTCCATTGTGTGTCCACCACTATATGTTTAATGTCCGAGACATATTATTTTACCCTTGTTCAGTGTGTGTGTTTATTTAAATATACATATATTGTTAATTTTATTTAAGTGTATAATAATTTATAACAACATAAATTTAAAAACAAGAGGTAACTTGTTTAAAAGAATATAGCAAAAACCTATTTAAAAACTTTTAATGTCTTAAAACTGCTAAGTGTAGATTTTTTATATGTATATTTAATAGCACAATGAGTTGCTTTAAATTAATATGTTTAAAAATCGGAGCGGTACTATATATGTATATGTAAAAAAAATATTTTGGTATATAGAGTATAAAAAGCATTATGTGATTTCAAAAATAATACAGAATATTTTTCTGCTTTCCCAAATATGCATTTTTAAGGCTGTTTTAGTATGTGACAGAAACAAACTTAAACAGCTATTCAGATTCAGTCAAAAACATTACAATAATCAATATTCTTGCACGAGTTTTTGAAGGAACTTAAGAAATAGGGAGAAGAGTTTATTAGGTAAGAAAAATAAACACATATTGTCTATGAAAATAAAAAATAATTAAAAGCAACTTGTTTCTATGTAAATCTAAAAATATAATATTTATAACAGACGTTATTTGATAGTTTTTTATTCAAAGTATTTTCCAGTCAACCTCTATTTTTGTTAACATGTATTTTTCATTGTGATATACCGAAACACCTTGCCTCAGATTATTGGTGATATTTTATTTTGCCTAGTAGTCTTCTTCACAATACATATAATACTTACATACGACATACGTTTAGGCTTTATAGTGAAATTCATAGATCATCTTAACAAATTTCAACCGAAGATGTCATTCACATATAAAATAAGTCGTCCTATTTCCTGGATAGTAGGTTTAGAGCGATCAGATGAATACCTATTTCTCTGTGCACACCGGAAGTTAACATACGCAAGTTAATACCTAGACTCGAGGACTCATCATCATTTTTGACATAAAAAAAAGAGCCTCCCACCTCTGAAAATGTCAAGCACGAGGTATTCTATATATAATCAGTATATACTCCTTAATTACTGATATCAGATGAGTTGACTGAAGCGTGATAAACCTTCGGATGTAAGTGTCCACTTCTGCCTGCTTTTTTGCAACATTCACAAGAATGACTGGCACGATTAGATCCGTTATGAAGAATCTTGCATCAAGCGCAAGTAAATGAAATATGCACACAGTGAGAGTTTTGATTAGTATTCAGTGAAAAATAAAAATACAGGTCTTTAATGAAGATTTTGAGAAAATTTCGTTTAGAGAAGTAAGGTAAGGTATATAATACATGATCGCATTAATTTACTTCCTAATATCTTCAACAACCTTAAGCTATTATAAATAATATAAACATATAATATAATATAACGAATATTTTCAGTTTTTAAGTGTTCAAGGCCGTTGGTAATCATGTAAATTAACGTAAGCGTTAGCACTGAAGTTCCAGGTCCAAAATCTGTATGTTACCTTTCTGTTACGAAAAAAATTACAAAGTTAAATGCTCTTTATCTATCTGACAAAGCTCTTTATCTAGCTTTATCTATCTGACAGTGGCTAACGTGAACGTTAACGAATCGTTTTATAAAAATGACCTAGTTCCTTTTTAGTTAATTATTTATAGAGACGTTTATATTTTTGGAGGCTTGACATGAAAAATTCATAGAATTTATTAAACCAACAGTGCAAAAACCTCCATTACTAGAGGTCTATTGGCAGAAAAACATAACATTTACTGAAAAAAAATATTCCGAAAATAAAATACATTTAATTCTTATTATTCCTCACAATCTATTAATTCACTAAATTAGCACATTATTAGAAACATGCAATTTAAACTGTGCCAAGCTGAATAAAGATGAGATTAATTTATTTGGAAAAGTAAGGTATTGAGCGCTTTGTTTATTTATTTGTTTTCCAATTCTAATCCTTCAAAAAGAAAATAGTTAGAAAACTTGAAAATTTATGAAAGAATTATTAGATGTCAAAAGGCATAATTCCAAAAAAATATAGATCATCAAATTATTTATAAAACATTTATGAATATTTTTTCCTTAGGGTGGCTACCCTTTTCGAGACAAAAATACTATTATTTCATTAATACTTTCAGTATGTTCTATTATACTATTATTTGATTTATACTTTTAGTATGTTCGCTGACAATTTGGTTCTCGACTTACAGTCGTATTCGAGGCTATTGTGATTGTAAGAGAAACATCAAGACTGCAGTTCCAACTAGTCAACAGAAATTTCTTAAAAATACTCAATATTCTCTCAGCTCAATTCAATGTTGGAAGAAAAGTTGGCTGCTTAAAATATACTTATAATAAGCTTATAGTGATGTTGATGTTTAATTATTGAAACAGTTATAGGGAAATTCAATTTGACAAATACAGCTAATGTTGTTTATGAAGATGTAGACATATTACTCACTGCTCGAATGCCAAAGGAAAGAAATCTATTATTTTTTTAAAAACAGAAAAAACTCAACTTCAATCGCAGATATATACTTTTCTTTAAAATATATCTACTTTTCTAAAGGGTGAAAATCTTATACTATTTTTACATGCAATAACTAACTGTATTACGACATCTACATTTAATAAGGAGGCTGAAACAGCAGTTTTCAAATAGTTGATAAAAATATATCCTGTTTAATATGCGGAAATTTTAAAAAAGTAATGCCACTCATAAAGAAGTTTTAAAGGCGACATTTGCTTTCATCTATCTATGTGTGAAGCTCCTTAAAAATAAGACCTGTAGAAGAACAAGAGATGGGTTTATCTTAATCTTTCTCCAAACTGAGTTTCTACTCATCAACATTTTTCCGCATTACTACCTAGTTGAAGTTTGACTTGTAGACTTGGATGGATGTTGTTGAACAATAAATTAGGGACAGTTCGAACTTTATCCCCCATCTGCGCCGAAAAAACTGCTAAATACTTTTTGTAACAGAAACAAGTCATAAAAGTGGTCGCAAAAAAGGCAGATTGTTTTATTCTGGCATGTACAAGGTGTCATGGCTCACAGTACTCTAACGTTTAATTACCAATAGTGGAGGATTCGTTTGAATCCATAGCTAGAGAAACATCGTTATTGACGCAATTTTCTTACACCCAGAATGAAGATGAAGAAGAGGATCGAGAAGATTAACAAAAAGAGTTCCAAGGTTACAAATCAGATGAATGAAGTTGACCACTTTTTTTATTGACATCGCTTTTATCTTTTCCAATATATAAAATTTCTGTTTATTTGCCATAGTTTCAAATTAAATAGGATCACAGCTGTAAAAGTAGGTTTACTAAGTGGAAATCTGTGCATGATATGACGATAACAACTTTTACAATTTTTTGTATCATTATATCCCAGAAACGGTGAAATAAATTACTAATTCTTTTTTTTAAGATAATTGTATGATATTTCTTTTTTATCGAAAGTGTTTTTAGGATAAAAAGTACTTCGTTGCTGGTAATCACGAATAATACATTCCTTTTTCCCTTCAATTTAAAGCATAATTAATTAAACCATGATGAATTTTTATTTATAATTAGGTTTTGAACAAATTTATTGATTTCCAGCTTGTTTATATGGGACGGACTTTTGCTAGTGTTTTAAAAACTTCTGAACCTGTTTTGATATTTTTAGGAACAATTAATCACGAGGAAGCGCATGTCGAGAACTATGGTAAGAATTTTTTGGCATTCACACATACCTTGGTACGCAATTTGTTACTCACATACACGGGGGCTTGCAAAGTGATTAAGGGTAAATATGCATAATGTATCATACATTTATAATAATTTCTAGACAGTATATCACATGTTTCTAAGCCACTCAGTACTTTAATATATTTACGATGTCTACATAAATTTATGATATCTCTTGAGAACAGTTAAATTTCAATCAATTCTTTTAAGTTAATAAACGTAACCAACCAACGTACCCAACGTAAAATGTAACCAACTAAATGAAACTAGTGTTATTCGGATTTACAACGCGGATTTTATTATTTAAAAACTACATAATCCCGACGTTTCGGTTACTTTGCAGCAACCGTGATCACGGGCAGACGAGGTGTGACACACGTAGTAAATCCGAATAACACTAGTTTCATTTAAATGATACTCGCGAAAATCTTAGATCTCATAATGTAACCAACTGTTATATAAAGTTATTGTTATATAAAAAACATTAAATTGTGAAACCTACTCACGCAATATTCTTTAATTCTCTTTGTGGTATATTATACGTAAGAAAATTTATCTATCAACCTTTTTCCTGTCATCATAAAGCAAATAAGCGGATAAAATGTTCATATTTATCATTTCATATCATATCTTTTTTCCATATTCCATATCACAAAAGATATTATGAAATCTCATTAGATTACTTCATCGTCTCTCTGTACATGGCTAACGTCTTTTAATATATGTTGATCTATATTATACATGGCGTCCCATTTTTCAGTAAAGAACTATTATATGTAGAATATTCACATTGGGTCGCCCAATTTCTTTATAATTTTGCGATCATATCGTATAATACGAAATGCTGCAAAATTATTATTTTTTATTAAAATTTCAATTACTACTCTATATACATAAAAACTTTATGAGAAACTGTAAAATTGTAGTTACAAAGTAATCTATAACTATATTGTTCATCTTTTATCAAATAGAATTTGACCCACACTATTAAGTGATTTTTAAAATCTTTACCCTCTTGCGATAAAAAGGAGGTTGCATGACTTGGTGGAAAAATCTTTTAATTAGCAAGGATTTAGAAAACACTTGAAATTCATGTTGAAAACATTTCATTGCAATACCCTTATAAACAATTAATTGTTTACGGTTTATAGGAATTCACCCGCTTGGCGCTTACAAGACTCTTTAGACAAATGTACATACAAAAGAAGGATTGAAATTTTCTATTAAGAATATAAGAAGAATTAATAGGTTTTCTATAAATTTGTTGTTGGGCATCAAATATGTTTTTTTTTATGGTCAAACACTAATTCTACTACTATAATAAAACTTTGGTAGTTTTAAGGATTACAATTGTTATAGAATAAAATTAATGTTACCTGAAAACTCTAAAATAAAATACTTTAGAACTAACTCAATATTCGTTTTTTATCTTGTTGGGAATGATATTATGTTTTCTGCCTCATAACATGTTTTTTTGAGAATCGATCTCTCTTTTAAAAACATTTGTATGGTACTGAAACGATGTCGTCCAAATTACAGAGTATAGACTGATAAAAAATAATTGCATTTGTATCTAGGGTAAAGACAGAGGTTATTCCTCCAAATCTATTTACCAATATCAAGGTGGTCTTTAAGATAATTGATTAAAATCACAGTGACACTAACATCAACGGTCAATTCCTTACATGCTTGAGATTTGATCATGATATTGTCATCATAACGGAAATTCCCGGACCTTGAGATAATGCTGAACTTAAGTTATTCTTTAAGACGTCTCGGGTCTCGGAATGAACCTTGATAAGACCAAAGTTATGGTTAAGCAGTGCTGCTTCAAGAATTTCATATCACTCAAAGAGCTCTGGAGCGCGATGCTTTGAGACTTTCTCGCGCATACAGCTTTGAATGGAGTTATACACCACAGCACTGAAATCTCGAACATCGTACCCACAATTATTACATTATCGAATTGTGACAAAACATGTTAAAATGGAGACCACTTTGACATAGCAGATGGCCCGATATTTTAAAAGACATTGCGGGCAGTGCCTGTGTGCGGTATATTTAGGCCCGAAAAAGTTGCCGGACATTGAGGCAGGACTATATTTATCAGTGGACGGTGTTTAATTACTACTAGAAAGTGCTAGTAAGTGGTTGTTGCAAAAAATGTATAAATTTATACTTTAGTATCTGTAATGTCTGCATTACTTAATCACTAAAAATATAATAAACACGCGCAAGGCGACATCGAAAACCGATTATGTAACATCAGTAAATATAGCAATTTCAGGGAGTTACTGAAACATATCAAAATTATTCTTGGAGTCGATAGTGAAAAGCTCTCTACTCACAAACTTACCGTGATGCCCTACAATATAATTTCATAAATTGAAGCCTTTAAAACTCTGTAAAGGCACCCGACCACAGGTCAAATTCTACATCAAAACTTAATAGACTTCATTGTAATAACTTGCTGTGCTTAGAGTGAAACAATGTTTCTACCAAATATCCTACCAGTTCACCTTTGATCTCTCAGCTCAAAGTTTTGCTTTGATAGTAAATAAAAACAAAGATAATTGTTACAAAATCAATAAACACAATTGAATATGTTAAATAAAAAAAAAAATGGTAAATATCTTCAAAAACGTTCATTTTTTATTCGAAAAGGGTTAGGTAAATTAATTTTTATTTTTACAATCGATTGGGATACTTTTTTTTTTAATAATGGAGTTTTAAAATTTCCCTTAAAATCGTCACAAAATTCACTAAATAAGAAAGAAAACAAATATGAACAAAAATAGGGTGGACCCCAAATTCACTAAAAATATTGTTTACAAGGAAATATTATGAGAGAAAACTGCAAAAGTCGGAATTCCCAAAAAAAATAAATCTTCCGCCTACATTTTCCCAATTAATACTTATGTTATAATTTCTTTTCTATCTGTCTGTATATTATCTCTTTAACTTAAACAGCAAAGTTGGAAAAAAAGTTTTCGAGAAACAATTATAATCCCTTAAATAAATAAAAATATAATGTCTTTGTTCAACTCCAGGGCTTTTAAGCTTTTAAAAATTCACGAATTTTGTCCATCAAAGGCATTAACAATATCCGATCAAACGAAACCTGCATTTCAAGTTAGTATACGTAAAATAAGTTTTTGTCAGAATGTCTAGAAATAAAGTTTAGGAAAGTGATAGTGTCCTATAACTCGGAAATATTTTATTTAAACTATCCTTGTCAATATGTTGAGCATTACTTTAAGTAGAAATCATGTAAAATTACCTCGTTAGACCTTTAATTTATGTTAATATAGTAGATAATATTTCATTGTGTTATCAAAAAATGCGAATTTAATCATTATTTCAAATCAGTTCATCTTTACTGTCAAGAGAGAAACGTGACTCAAATTCCTGCATAAATTGGTAACTTAACGAGATTAATATAAGGACCTAGGATTATTAAGACAAATCATAAAAACATTGTTAAATTAAGATATAATCTTAAAGAGGTGTTCAAAATCAAATAATCTATAATATAATTTTCATAATGATCCATTTATAAATCAAATAAAGTACACGTGGTACGTTTTTTCAGAATATTAAAATGTGTAGTCATAGGTTGCATAAATATTGTGATTATGAAAAAGAAATAGTTTCAGTTTTGATGGAGAAAAACAAAACCGTTCTGCTCAAAATTTTTTATTTCTTTATTCGATGAATTTATTACTCCTTTATTCTTACTATGCATGTAAAATAAATGTTTGATATTGCTTTATCGAAGATATCCAATCTTGCCAGCAAACAAAAATAAAACAGGAGCTCATCTGAAAAGCAAAATGTATAGAGACCGATTGAAATAAAAATGTACCATGAAAATATTTTTAAATAAGGTCAAGTTACAAGGCTTATGTGGATGAATTTCAGACGAAGGTTAGAAGATATATAAAAATGTTAGGTTCTTGGATCGTGTAAGAAATTTTGTTTAAGTTTCTATTTCGTTATTGCATTGATCTTCTTAATTAACAAATTTCACACTTAGAGTTATTTCATAAAATATATTTTAATCCCTGACAGGATATGAAATGCATATCAAAAACATATATATTTTATGTATTGTAGGTATGTTCATCACACAACCCTGAAAAAAAAATTCACTTAAGGAAAGGTTCAAAGCATACCATTGAGAACTTTAGACAATAAATTAAATTTCAAACCTTTCCTCACATTATAGTTTATTTCTTTCCAATTACTATGTATGATTATATCATTTGTCTTTTTTTTGAACACAGTATAAGTAATAACTTACCGTGATGCCCTACAATATAATTTCATAAATTGAAGCCTTTAAAACTCTGTAAAGGCACCCGACCACAGGTCAAATTCTACATCAAAACTTAATAGACTTCATTGTAATAACTTGCTGTGCTTAGAGTGAAACAATGTTTCTACCAAATATCCTACCAGTTCACCTTTGATCTCTCAGCTCAAAGTTTTGCTTTGATAGTAAATAAAAACAAAGATAATTGTTACAAAATCAATAAACACAATTGAATATGTTAAATAAAAAAAAAAAATGGTAAATATCTTCAAAAACGTTCATTTTTTATTCGAAAAGGGTTAGGTAAATTAATTTTTATTTTTACAATCGATTGGGATACTTTTTTTTTTAATAATGGAGTTTTAAAATTTCCCTTAAAATCGTCACAAAATTCACTAAATAAGAAAGAAAACAAATATGAACAAAAATAGGGTGGACCCCAAATTCACTAAAAATATTGTTTACAAGGAAATATTATGAGAGAAAACTGCAAAAGTCGGAATTCCCAAAAAAATAAATCTTCCGCCTACATTTTCCCAATTAATACTTATGTTATAATTTCTTTTCTATCTGTCTGTATATTATCTCTTTAACTTAAACAGCAAAGTTGGAAAAAAAGTTTTCGAGAAACAATTATAATCCCTTAAATAAATAAAAATATAATGTCTTTGTTCAACTCCAGGGCTTTTAAGCTTTTAAAAATTCACGAATTTTGTCCATCAAAGGCATTAACAATATCCGATCAAACGAAACCTGCATTTCAAGTTAGTATACGTAAAATAAGTTTTTGTCAGAATGTCTAGAAATAAAGTTTAGGAAAGTGATAGTGTCCTATAACTCGGAAATATTTTATTTAAACTATCCTTGTCAATATGTTGAGCATTACTTTAAGTAGAAATCATGTAAAATTACCTCGTTAGACCTTTAATTTATGTTAATATAGTAGATAATATTTCATTGTGTTATCAAAAAATGCGAATTTAATCATTATTTCAAATCAGTTCATCTTTACTGTCAAGAGAGAAACGTGACTCAAATTCCTGCATAAATTGGTAACTTAACGAGATTAATATAAGGACCTAGGATTATTAAGACAAATCATAAAAACATTGTTAAATTAAGATATAATCTTAAAGAGGTGTTCAAAATCAAATAATCTATAATATAATTTTCATAATGATCCATTTATAAATCAAATAAAGTACACGTGGTACGTTTTTTCAGAATATTAAAATGTGTAGTCATAGGTTGCATAAATATTGTGATTATGAAAAAGAAATAGTTTCAGTTTTGATGGAGAAAAACAAAACCGTTCTGCTCAAAATTTTTTATTTCTTTATTCGATGAATTTATTACTCCTTTATTCTTACTATGCATGTAAAATAAATGTTTGATATTGCTTTATCGAAGATATCCAATCTTGCCAGCAAACAAAAATAAAACAGGAGCTCATCTGAAAAGCAAAATGTATAGAGACCGATTGAAATAAAAATGTACCATGAAAATATTTTTAAATAAGGTCAAGTTACAAGGCTTATGTGGATGAATTTCAGACGAAGGTTAGAAGATATATAAAAATGTTAGGTTCTTGGATCGTGTAAGAAATTTTGTTTAAGTTTCTATTTCGTTATTGCATTGATCTTCTTAATTAACAAATTTCACACTTAGAGTTATTTCATAAAATATATTTTAATCCCTGACAGGATATGAAATGCATATCAAAAACATATATATTTTATGTATTGTAGGTATGTTCATCACACAACCCTGAAAAAAAAATTCACTTAAGGAAAGGTTCAAAGCATACCATTGAGAACTTTAGACAATAAATTAAATTTCAAACCTTTCCTCACATTATAGTTTATTTCTTTCCAATTACTATGTATGATTATATCATTTGTCTTTTTTTTGAACACAGTATAAGTAATAACTTACCGTGATGCCCTACAATATAATTTCATAAATTGAAGCCTTTAAAACTCTGTAAAGGCACCCGACCACAGGTCAAATTCTACATCAAAACTTAATAGACTTCATTGTAATAACTTGCTGTGCTTAGAGTGAAACAATGTTTCTACCAAATATCCTACCAGTTCACCTTTGATCTCTCAGCTCAAAGTTTTGCTTTGATAGTAAATAAAAACAAAGATAATTGTTACAAAATCAATAAACACAATTGAATATGTTAAATAAAAAAAAAAATGGTAAATATCTTCAAAAACGTTCATTTTTTATTCGAAAAAGGTTAGGTAAATTAATTTTTATTTTTACAATTGATTGGGATACTTTTTTTTTAATAATGGAGTTTTAAAATTTCCCTTAAAATCGTCACAAAATTCACTAAATAAGAAAGAAAACAAATATGAACAAAAATAGGGTGGACCCCAAATTCACTAAAAATATTGTTTACAAGGAAATATTATGAGAGAAAACTGCAAAAGTCGGAATTCCCAAAAAAATAAATCTTCCGCCTACATTTTCCCAATTAATACTTATGTTATAATTTCTTTTCTATCTGTCTGTATATTATCTCTTTAACTTAAACAGCAAAGTTGGAAAAAAAGTTTTCGAGAAACAATTATAATCCCTTAAATAAATAAAAATATAATGTCTTTGTTCAACTCCAGGGCTTTTAAGCTTTTAAAAATTCACGAATTTTGTCCATCAAAGGCATTAACAATATCCGATCAAACGAAACCTGCATTTCAAGTTAGTATACGTAAAATAAGTTTTTGTCAGAATGTCTAGAAATAAAGTTTAGGAAAGTGATAGTGTCCTATAACTCGGAAATATTTTATTTAAACTATCCTTGTCAATATGTTGAGCATTACTTTAAGTAGAAATCATGTAAAATTACCTCGTTAGACCTTTAATTTATGTTAATATAGTAGATAATATTTCATTGTGTTATCAAAAAATGCGAATTTAATCATTATTTCAAATCAGTTCATCTTTACTGTCAAGAGAGAAACGTGACTCAAATTCCTGCATAAATTGGTAACTTAACGAGATTAATATAAGGACCTAGGATTATTAAGACAAATCATAAAAACATTGTTAAATTAAGATATAATCTTAAAGAGGTGTTCAAAATCAAATAATCTATAATATAATTTTCATAATGATCCATTTATAAATCAAATAAAGTACACGTGGTACGTTTTTTCAGAATATTAAAATGTGTAGTCATAGGTTGCATAAATATTGTGATTATGAAAAAGAAATAGTTTCAGTTTTGATGGAGAAAAACAAAACCGTTCTGCTCAAAATTTTTTATTTCTTTATTCGATGAATTTATTACTCCTTTATTCTTACTATGCATGTAAAATAAATGTTTGATATTGCTTTATCGAAGATATCCAATCTTGCCAGCAAACAAAAATAAAACAGGAGCTCATCTGAAAAGCAAAATGTATAGAGACCGATTGAAATAAAAATGTACCATGAAAATATTTTTAAATAAGGTCAAGTTACAAGGCTTATGTGGATGAATTTCAGACGAAGGTTAGAAGATATATAAAAATGTTAGGTTTTTGGATCGTGTAAGAAATTTTGTTTAAGTTTCTATTTCGTTATTGCATTGATCTTCTTAATTAACAAATTTCACACTTAGAGTTATTTCATAAAATATATTTTAATCCCTGACAGGATATGAAATGCATATCAAAAACATATATATTTTATGTATTGTAGGTATGTTCATCACACAACCCTGAAAAAAAAATTCACTTAAGGAAAGGTTCAAAGCATACCATTGAGAACTTTAGACAATAAATTAAATTTCAAACCTTTCCTCACATTATAGTTTATTTCTTTCCAATTACTATGTATGATTATATCATTTGTCTTTTTTTTGAACACAGTATAAGTAATAACTTACCGTGATGCCCTACAATATAATTTCATAAATTGAAGCCTTTAAAACTCTGTAAAGGCACCCGACCACAGGTCAAATTCTACATCAAAACTTAATAGACTTCATTGTAATAACTTGCTGTGCTTAGAGTGAAACAATGTTTCTACCAAATATCCTACCAGTTCACCTTTGATCTCTCAGCTCAAAGTTTTGCTTTGATA
This sequence comes from Danaus plexippus, assembly GCF_018135715.1. NCBI lineage: Eukaryota > Metazoa > Arthropoda > Insecta > Lepidoptera > Nymphalidae > Danaus > Danaus plexippus. The sequence continues at coordinate 5,327,491 of NC_083551.1, read as the reverse complement.
GTAAATAAAAACAAAGATAATTGTTACAAAATCAATAAACACAATTGAATATGTTAAATAAAAAAAAAAAATGGTAAATATCTTCAAAAACGTTCATTTTTTATTCGAAAAGGGTTAGGTAAATTAATTTTTATTTTTACAATCGATTGGGATACTTTTTTTTTAATAATGGAGTTTTAAAATTTCCCTTAAAATCGTCACAAAATTCACTAAATAAGAAAGAAAACAAATATGAACAAAAATAGGGTGGACCCCAAATTCACTAAAAATATTGTTTACAAGGAAATATTATGAGAGAAAACTGCAAAAGTCGGAATTCCCAAAAAAAATAAATCTTCCGCCTACATTTCCCAATTAATACTTATGTTATAATTTCTTTTCTATCTGTCTGTATATTATCTCTTTAACTTAAACAGCAAAGTTGGAAAAAAAGTTTTCGAGAAACAATTATAATCCCTTAAATAAATAAAAATATAATGTCTTTGTTCAACTCCAGGGCTTTTAAGCTTTTAAAAATTCACGAATTTTGTCCATCAAAGGCATTAACAATATCCGATCAAACGAAACCTGCATTTCAAGTTAGTATACGTAAAATAAGTTTTTGTCAGAATGTCTAGAAATAAAGTTTAGGAAAGTGATAGTGTCCTATAACTCGGAAATATTTTATTTAAACTATCCTTGTCAATATGTTGAGCATTACTTTAAGTAGAAATCATGTAAAATTACCTCGTTAGACCTTTAATTTATGTTAATATAGTAGATAATATTTCATTGTGTTATCAAAAAATGCGAATTTAATCATTATTTCAAATCAGTTCATCTTTACTGTCAAGAGAGAAACGTGACTCAAATTCCTGCATAAATTGGTAACTTAACGAGATTAATATAAGGACCTAGGATTATTAAGACAAATCATAAAAACATTGTTAAATTAAGATATAATCTTAAAGAGGTGTTCAAAATCAAATAATCTATAATATAATTTTCATAATGATCCATTTATAAATCAAATAAAGTACACGTGGTACGTTTTTTCAGAATATTAAAATGTGTAGTCATAGGTTGCATAAATATTGTGATTATGAAAAAGAAATAGTTTCAGTTTTGATGGAGAAAAACAAAACCGTTCTGCTCAAAATTTTTTATTTCTTTATTCGATGAATTTATTACTCCTTTATTCTTACTATGCATGTAAAATAAATGTTTGATATTGCTTTATCGAAGATATCCAATCTTGCCAGCAAACAAAAATAAAACAGGAGCTCATCTGAAAAGCAAAATGTATAGAGACCGATTGAAATAAAAATGTACCATGAAAATATTTTTAAATAAGGTCAAGTTACAAGGCTTATGTGGATGAATTTCAGACGAAGGTTAGAAGATATATAAAAATGTTAGGTTCTTGGATCGTGTAAGAAATTTTGTTTAAGTTTCTATTTCGTTATTGCATTGATCTTCTTAATTAACAAATTTCACACTTAGAGTTATTTCATAAAATATATTTTAATCCCTGACAGGATATGAAATGCATATCAAAAACATATATATTTTATGTATTGTAGGTATGTTCATCACACAACCCTGAAAAAAAAATTCACTTAAGGAAAGGTTCAAAGCATACCATTGAGAACTTTAGACAATAAATTAAATTTCAAACCTTTCCTCACATTATAGTTTATTTCTTTCCAATTACTATGTATGATTATATCATTTGTCTTTTTTTTGAACACAGTATAAGTAATAACTTACCGTGATGCCCTACAATATAATTTCATAAATTGAAGCCTTTAAAACTCTGTAAAGGCACCCGACCACAGGTCAAATTCTACATCAAAACTTAATAGACTTCATTGTAATAACTTGCTGTGCTTAGAGTGAAACAATGTTTCTACCAAATATCCTACCAGTTCACCTTTGATCTCTCAGCTCAAAGTTTTGCTTTGATAGTAAATAAAAACAAAGATAATTGTTACAAAATCAATAAACACAATTGAATATGTTAAATAAAAAAAAAAAATGGTAAATATCTTCAAAAACGTTCATTTTTTATTCGAAAAGGGTTAGGTAAATTAATTTTTATTTTTACAATCGATTGGGATACTTTTTTTTTTAATAATGGAGTTTTAAAATTTCCCTTAAAATCGTCACAAAATTCACTAAATAAGAAAGAAAACAAATATGAACAAAAATAGGGTGGACCCCAAATTCACTAAAAATATTGTTTACAAGGAAATATTATGAGAGAAAACTGCAAAAGTCGGAATTCCCAAAAAAAATAAATCTTCCGCCTACATTTTCCCAATTAATACTTATGTTATAATTTCTTTTCTATCTGTCTGTATATTATCTCTTTAACTTAAACAGCAAAGTTGGAAAAAAAGTTTTCGAGAAACAATTATAATCCCTTAAATAAATAAAAATATAATGTCTTTGTTCAACTCCAGGGCTTTTAAGCTTTTAAAAATTCACGAATTTTGTCCATCAAAGGCATTAACAATATCCGATCAAACGAAACCTGCATTTCAAGTTAGTATACGTAAAATAAGTTTTTGTCAGAATGTCTAGAAATAAAGTTTAGGAAAGTGATAGTGTCCTATAACTCGGAAATATTTTATTTAAACTATCCTTGTCAATATGTTGAGCATTACTTTAAGTAGAAATCATGTAAAATTACCTCGTTAGACCTTTAATTTATGTTAATATAGTAGATAATATTTCATTGTGTTATCAAAAAATGCGAATTTAATCATTATTTCAAATCAGTTCATCTTTACTGTCAAGAGAGAAACGTGACTCAAATTCCTGCATAAATTGGTAACTTAACGAGATTAATATAAGGACCTAGGATTATTAAGACAAATCATAAAAACATTGTTAAATTAAGATATAATCTTAAAGAGGTGTTCAAAATCAAATAATCTATAATATAATTTTCATAATGATCCATTTATAAATCAAATAAAGTACACGTGGTACGTTTTTTCAGAATATTAAAATGTGTAGTCATAGGTTGCATAAATATTGTGATTATGAAAAAGAAATAGTTTCAGTTTTGATGGAGAAAAACAAAACCGTTCTGCTCAAAATTTTTTATTTCTTTATTCGATGAATTTATTACTCCTTTATTCTTACTATGCATGTAAAATAAATGTTTGATATTGCTTTATCGAAGATATCCAATCTTGCCAGCAAACAAAAATAAAACAGGAGCTCATCTGAAAAGCAAAATGTATAGAGACCGATTGAAATAAAAATGTACCATGAAAAATTTTTTTAAAAAAGGTCAAGTTACAAGGCTTATGTAGATGAATTTCATACGAAGGTTAGAAGATATATAAAAATGTTAGGTTCTTGGATCGTGTAAGAAATTTTGTTTAAGTTTCTATTTCGTTGTTGCATTGATCTTCTTAATTAACAAATTTCACACTTAGAGTTATTTCATAAAATATATTTTAATCCCTGACAGGATATGAAATGCATATCAAAAACATATATTTTATGTATTATAGGTATGTTCATGAAACAACCCTGAAATAAAAAGTTCACTTAAGGAAAGGTTTAAAGCGTACCATTAAGAACTTAAGACAATAATTTAAATTTCAAACCTCTCCTTACATTATAATTCATTTCCTATCCATTTCTATGTATGATTATATTATATGTCTTTTTTTTGAACACAGTATAAGTAATAACGTAATTAAACTGCCAAAGACCACTTAATCACTACTCTATACTTGTTCTAAAAATATGTGATTTAACGATGTAACTGCTCTTAGACGTCTCATGAAAATACAATTTCTATTTGTTTCAGTTTTTTGTTAAAATAATAATAAGTTTGGACGAATGAGCACCTCAAGCTTTAAAGGCATTACCTAAATAGAAAGCGGTTCCAAGTGTACTCGATCATGTAATGAAGGTTGATTTAATTAATTCCAACATCCTTTAAATTATGATTTTATTAATAACACACACTTTTATTCATTGATTTAATATTAAACAATCGTTTATAAAATCTAAATTGAATAAATCCTGAGTGCAGACCTCATATATATCCATACAAACACATTTTTTTAGCAAGTGTGTTTAATTTGATTGTACGTTTCGATTTATTTAAATGAATAATAATAAAAAAAAAATACGTCCCAAAGGGGCAAACGAGCAGACGGCCTACCTGACAATAATTAGTCGCCCATGAACATTAGCAACTTAAGGGGTGTTGCAAATGCAATGCTGACCTTGTTTGTGTAGGAATCATCTGAAAACTTAATATTTGAAAGACCCCATGCTGTAGTTCTCTGGGAAAACCTCAGGTGGGAGATCTTTCCACATCCTGCACGTGCGAGGAAGTTACCGAAACGCAAGTTCAGTCTTGCAGCTGAAAGCATCCAGGTGATGTGGATGAATTCTTCAGAACATTCCACGGTTTACAGAGGATGGAAAACACAGAGATAACTCACATTCCTTCAGAGTGTAAGAAGTTGGTACTGTGGGGTACCGGACAAGAGATCAGAAGATTAGTCAATGTGGGGACGAACCGGAGCTTTGTATAATAAAAGCAATAATTTATATTTCTTTATATTCTAATACAAATAAAAACAGTACAAATATTCATCTAGGGTATAAAAACGACTCTTAATGTACTAACAACTGTTAAAGTTGATGTTAAAGGTCAGATGCCTCTGGATCTTGACAATTATTTTGTCTGATTTATTACCTTCCCATACATCCGTAATAAGCCAAGGCTGACTTTTTCTGCCAGTGCGAAAGACAGTGCTGGGGATTAATCATTGTATTTCCTCTATAATAGTGTTCTGGGAATGTGAGAAAGGGTCTTTCTACCGAAAAAAGACCCCCAACATGGTATCTTCCTTGGTCCTATGTCCCCTAGATGGGGCAGAGGGCATCCACAGTACGTCCCCAACAGGTGGCAGCCCCACCAGTGAGCTAGGGTATAGTGGGCTAATCACTCGCTTACCTAAATCCAAAAAGATTAGCGAAACCCCAACATGGTATAAAATGTATAAAATTCTCCATTCATCCACTCATAATTCATCCCAATCTGCTGACCTATAGTACCATACTAGGTTCTAGAGGGAAGGCAGTATAGTTCCTCAGAGTGTAAAAGATATTATAATATCTTTTAATAATATCATAAAAATCTTTTAATTTATTTTCCTTTTAGTTTAGTAATTTCTGGTTTTGTGAAGTAAATTTTAGTAATTTCTAGTTTTAGTGAAAATATAAAAACTCAAAACTAAATCTAAAAACTCAACGACGTCAATGAACAAGATTCAAGCAGTCGCTAAACAAACTAGTGCAAAGTGTCATCAAATGTGTGTCAATGAATTCCGAACCTAGAAGTTTAATTAATTAACTCTTAAAAAACAGAACATAAATTAAGTTAACAAAATCACTCCAGGCAATCTGCAAAAGTTAAATTTTATATTGAAAAGTCTGTCTGTGAATTTACTTAAACGCTTAGAGGAAGCATCAAAATCCTTAAAATGAATCTACTGAAATATTATGTAGTGAAACAAAATACGTTAAAGATTTTATATGAATATTTTTATATAAAATTCCAACAATTATGTAATATATTTTATGAAATTTCAAAATAGATTATTAAGTACGACGAGTTGTTTTCATGGAAACAAATTTCAAGGCGAGAAAAATATTGTAAGAATGAAACGTTTTTAATTAAAATTACTTTTAATATTATAGTATCAGATTTACAAACAAATTAACTTGTATAGATTATGTTTTACTTATAAATTTGCAAATTTTATGATTAAAATTAAATTAAAATATTAAGGGTAACCCTCAATAATTATCACTGTTAACTCACTATTAGGTGATTGAGTGCCATGTGGAAGTAAATAGGCAAATTTGTCTTATCCACAAGTTTCTCACTGCCTCTCTTCAAAGTACTTGCTCTACTGTGACCTCTTTTTTTAACTTACAACTTTATTTTCATCCACCTGGGAAAAATCCCAGGCGTAGAACGTCGTAAATATTCTATAAAAACAGAATTTTACTCATTAAGAATCACTCGTAGAATAATCCATCCATAATCAGAAATGGAAACCAAACAGACAATGAGATATGTCATAACTAGAAAGTTAACCAATTAGCCTGTCGTGTTAGATCTTATTCATAGAATTAGGAGGTCGAATGACAGTTGTAGAGCTTAACCGTTTCTCTTTGGAACTTCCCCAACAAATCCATCATGCATCAGAAAAAATCAATCAACCAATTACTGTAAAATATGTGTTGTAGTTTACTGAGAAAATGATAGTCCCCCAGGTTTTTTCACGTTTGGTGCACGTTTAACAGAAGATACATAAAATTTCACAGAAAAAAGGTACATTAATTAAATCGCATTATTAGAGGGGTCCGAATGGTTTCTTTCTTAAATACGGATACCACATTGACAAGCACCCAAGATCTCAGTACTATACCAGTCACTACATAAAGCACAATTTTAATTTTAAATAATAATTTTAATCAATTACAAATCCGTACATTATTGTTATAGGTTTAAATATAAATTTTAATCATAGCAGATAATACGGCTATTGAGTATAATGATATCATGCACAGCAGGTTATCGTAAATCAATAATAATAAGTTTTACTGTTATAACAGTTACCAATACCATAAACATTTAGTAATTACTTCCTAGAAATAATGAGTTAAGAGAAATTACGTTGTTAAATTAAAATTATTATGAAGACTGAATTTGAAGTGTTAGCATTTTATTTTAAATATGTCATTTATCAATTTAAGTTAATATTGTTATGAACATTTTTCTTTATAAATCTATTGGTATTATTCATTTTAAAGTGCTAATTAATATTGTTTTTATTTAATATACAAATGTGTAATATTATTATCAATTAATGTTTGGTCTTATTTTTAACTTTAAAACGATTTTTATTATATTTATTTTTAAGCAACTGTTTCTAGATCCTGTAATAAAGTGATAATGATAAAACTTAGATACATTTTTATAACTTCTTAAGTTAAATTTTTTGTATTTTTTTTTTTTAAATCACGGATAACTTCGTAAGTTCTACGAATATTAATATTGAGGTCTTCATTTGAAGAGTTGGGTTTCGGAATTAATTAATGTAGAAATATTTGATAAATCATTATACCATACTGTCGTTTGATGTTTGAAGTGCTATCAGGTTTTCTAATGAAATTTAGGAAAAGGAAATGAATGAATCGTGAAATTTATATTTCCGTTATTTTTTAAACTTTTTTATATATTATTTTTAATTTTGTAGGTGGTAGAGTCTATCTGTGGTCAAGTTACTGCAGCTCGAACATGGCTGACTCGACCGGGGAAGTACCACCCTCTAACAGAAGATCGGTGTGAAGTAGTCTTTAATGGCTGCGTTTCATCATTCATTTTCATGAGTCAGAGAGCCAGCTGACTTTTTCCTTTTCCCACCCTTTCTAGCCCCTTCCCTTTTCCCTTCCTTTACCACTTTTCCTCTTCCCTAATCAAGGGTGGCAACACATCTACATATCTATGTTGCGGATGTCCATGGGCGATGGTACTATCTCCAACAGGTAGGCCATCTGCTCGTTTGCCCCCTTTAACATAAAAAAAAATAAAATCCAACGACTATTATTATTCTAATGTGATCTTAAGGATGTCCTTACTAATATAATATTATAAGTATTCACTTATTTTTATGTTTACTAAAATTATGTATATTGGTGAATTGCATTATTCAAAAGACATAGTTCTAATTATAGTTAGTGAAAAAGATTTGCAAACAGACGTAATAAGATTCCACAAGTACTGCGTGAAAGCGGGACCATTTTTATGTTTGTCTCAAACATCCAGATTTGAAAAAATAGATACCCAAAATACTATCAACTCAAGATCAAATAACGTGGATAAAGAAATTTAAGTCTTCAAATTCCCTCTTTCACTCTCTCAACAATTTATCTTTGGGCTTGGATAAACGAGTCTAGTAAATCTGGTCAGATCGAGATCCGGATAGATGTCGAACGAGTTTCATATAGTAATATTATTTCTTATTTTATTTAAAATTAGAACTTTTGTTATATATTGTCTCAGGTTGAACGTTAGGCTCCATGTCAGACTACTTTTTTGCTATCGTTTTTCTTGTATTTTTGTTGTTGAGCAAAACATAGCACTTAAAGGATGACACAAAAAACCTACAATTAATTTACAAAAAATGTAAATTTTTGATTCACTAAAAGATCTCATTATGTGAACCAGTACGGACTGGAAATCGCAAACAGAATTCACTAAAAGATTTCCAGCACTATTTTTTACCAAAAAAAAATTTTTTTTCCACAAAATATTTTTTTTATTCTTAAGTTATTGTAGAAAACAACATCATTATCATAAATGTAATAAATATTTAAGTATGTATAACTAAGTAAAATTTTTGGAAATTTAATATGGACACATCAATCTAATGTAGATGTGCATTCTACCTCTCAAGCGCTGTAAATTCGCCTGAAACTCAACTTCCGATACATTAACTCTTATACTTCAATATTAACAATGTCTTTGCAAAACTTTATATCTAAAAATTTCACCTTCTTCATCATTAAAAAGTATATTTTGCACTCATGATACCTTTTGATTTACGGGGCATATAAGGCAGGCATTAGGCATTAACGAATAAACATAGAATCGTGATCAAAATATTTTTTCTCTTTCTTTAAGAACTATTGACAAATAAAGTGCAATAATTAAGATGAATCTATTTCTTTTTTATGAGTTTTTTTTAAACTCATGCTTAATTATTTTTTTCTATATAATGAGGTAGGTTGTTATAAAATTAATTAATATCTGAGTGATATTATAGCTTAAAAAATGTGGAAAATAAAAACTTTTTTAACTAAAAATCAACAGCCGAAATACTAAAAAGAAAAGAATAATACACAAATCGAGATAAGTATTTCGAGAAGTCTTCAACCCCTTTTATTTAACCAGAAACATATTAATGACTATAATTACGTGTTATAAACGTTTTAGTCTAAATACATTTGTAACAAAACGCTCAAGCTACCATCCTCAGATAATTACATCAACTTCCCTCTTAACGTGATCGAATACACTTGGAATTAATTTCCGATTTATGAAAGCCTTTTATACGTTGAAATTCTATTTCTATCAGACTTGTGCTGGATTCATCGAAGAATCCGCAAGTAAAAATCAATAGCATATAGAAATATTATATTTAAAAAGAGAAACTTTTCAGGATCACTTATTTCGATGTTACATTTATGTGAGTTAAAAATATACACATTAATAATTTAATATTGTTTTACAGTTATATATACACTATACTAAGTTAAATTATCACAATTTCTGAAACATAATTATTTTAGACATTTTTCAGGGTAGGCTTTTAACCTTTTTCTGAAGTCAACCAGAGTATTAAAATGTTATTAAATGCAAATACAATAAAAGGCGTTAAGATTTATGCCATTACATTTACTTTTTATATAATAGTATTTTTTTATATAGCACAATTATTTTACAAATAAAAGAAAATACAATAAAAAATTTATCTTATCAAATTTATTACTCTTTTAATGTTTATACTGTTTTAATTTTACATAACTTTTTTCTCTGTTTTATACTACTATTTTTCCACGTATTCTTCTGTATGAAACTGGGTATTAGGATGAAAGAGAAATGTAAAAAATGAAACAATAGATATTGTAACTAACCGGGAGCGTACTATTATCTGTTACACGTGATTTGACACACTATAACAAATATGCCCTGATATGAACTATACTAATTAGAAGATAAATAAGCTTATGTCTTATTGATTGTCTTGTGTTTAAGCAATATACTTGAAAATTTTTGTTAAAATCCATCAAATAGTATTTGTATGAAGAAGAAATAAATATCAACACGTCCAAATATCCATACTTCTAAACTTCACCATTTGTAATATAAAGTAGGTTTGATGTATGGGACCAAAAAAATAAATTTTCTTGTATTAAGCGCTTTTATTATTTTCTTTTCTAGTTTCTTTATTCAGTTATCACGCATAATTTCATCTTTTTTAGAATAATATATTTCTATTCATATATTCACATTGTTTACATAATCGATTACATGGGATTCTAGTATTAAAGTTTTTGGTTAAATTATTTGGGAACCCATAAAAAGTTAATGAAAGTTTAGTTTATATATTTAAAATAGGGAATGGCTTGAAAAAATTTCATGTATATATTCTTACAAACATATAAAATTCAAAAATAATAATAAAGATTTGTTTATTACTTGCTCAACTTCAGGATTTGTTGAAATTCAATGTTTAAGTTTTAACCTTCCAATGGCACCAACAAAGAAAACACATCAATTTTATTATATTTAGAATTTTAGTAGCTTCTTAAATTTATTAATATTGTTATGTTGCTATCTACTTTTTTTAATTGAGGAATAACAGAATTCGAAAAACGAGTATATATTTTTTGATTTAATTGTAAAATAATTGTTTTGTTTTTATTTAAACGCCAGTAAATGATTTTCACAAACTTTTAATACAGTCAGATACACTTAAGTTTTGTTAAGTTCCATACTAAAGAAGTTTCAATAAGAAACACTTGATAAATCGTCTTTTTACAGATTTTTCACTCGATATCTTTTTTATTATTGTAGTTTTAATTTGTTATTCTAGTTGACTGCTAACAGTTTGTATAGCGGTTGTATGTGTTTATTAACAACTGAAATATGGTAATTTTAATGACGTCTTATTATTACTTAAAATGTGTACTTGTAGAAGTTCCTGTATATATATCAGTAAAAGAGGAAAGTGTATATCAAATGATCAGTTAAAATTATAAGTAATTGAAAATAATTGTTTGATTCTTGACTCTACATTTATATTGGTTTTCTTGAAGAGTAAATTATTATTTTAGTTATTTCTATTTATATAAAATTTAAAAACCTTTTAGACACACATAGTATAAAACAACTCCTTGTAAGGGGTTTTCCAATAGGGACGCTTGAACTTTGACAGCTGATTGCGGCAATGTTGTTTGAGTGACAGCTGTCAAATGCAGTGTGTTATATTCATTCCGTCCTCCCAAACCACCATGGCAGGTTACAGTGTCGAGCAGCACGTGCAAATCATAAAATTGTTTTATGAAAATGGGTCTTCAGTTCGAGCAACGTTCCGCGCACTTCGCCCGTTTTACGGTCGCGATGATCGTCCTGCCGAGTCGACTATCCGTCGATTGGTGGACAAATTCGAGTCAACCGGTTCAGTTAACAATCAGCCGGTTCCCGTGCGTCAACGTAACGCGAGATCTGCCGAGAATATCGCCGCTGTGCGCGACAGTGTCCTCGAAAACCCGCGGCAGTCAATTCCGCGTCACGCACAGGAACTCGGCCTTTCGCAGACGACAACTTGGCGAATTTTGCGTTGTGACTTGAGCCTGCACCCGTACAAGATCCAGCTGACCCAAGAGCTCAAGGTTAATGACCATAGACAGCGCCGTGTGTTCGCTGACTGGGCATTAGAGCAGTTGGAAGTTGACGCCGATTTTGGCAAAAAAATCATCTTCAGCGACGAGGCGCATTTTTGGATGAATGGCTATGTCAACAAGCAAAATTGCCGTATTTGGGACGAGACCAATCCACACGAGGTTCACCAAGTGGCAATGCACCCGCAGAAAGTGACTGTTTGGTGCGGATTTTGGGCCGGAGGCGTGATTGGTCCGTATTTTTTCGAAAACGATAATGGTGTGGCCGTCACCGTCAATGGTGAGCGATACCGGTCGATGATAACCAACTTCTTTTGGCCTGAAATCGAGAATATGGATCTGGACAACATGTGGTTTCAACAGGACGGCGCTACGTGCCACACAGCACACGCTACGATGGAAGTTCTGCACGATCAAGCGCCCTTAATGGAAAACCCTATATAACGGTTTTCTTTTTATGTTGCGTTTCTGCAAACGGTCTCTATATTTCCTCAAACATGTATTTGATATTCGAAAGCAATTCACATTAAGAAACGTAAGGTATTTTTCTCTTAAGCGCTTCCACAAATAGGCTTTTGTTGTTAAAAATGAGGTTTTTTAACATTTTAATTTCAATAAATACGCGATGAAGAGATAATTTATTACACATTCAATATACTTGTAAAGATACATTTTTATTTTGATATAATGAGGGCGCTTTTCAATTTTTCAATGTACTTCGAATAGAATTTTAAATAAAACATATAAAATTCTATTTAAAGAAGCTAACCTGTTCATTAATTTATAATTAAATAGAAAACTGTCTTTCAATCTGTTTTTAGACCTATCACTAATTTTAAATAAAATATGTCTAAGAAATTTAATAAAGCGAAAACTACTTGCGAATATCATAGTATAAAGACAACATATAATAGTTCAATAGTGGAGAGATGAAACAATATCTCCATTCAATTTTTATATTTAAAAAACAGAATATTGAATCAATTGAAATGTTATTATCTTCCCAAAGGATGAATTTAAATTGCAAATTCTAATATCAATTATTCTCTTTGCAGAAAATAAAGCTATGAAAAAGTCACGTATCAATTGTCTATGAAAAAAAAAATGTATATAATTTTTTTTATTCATTTATAATATATATACAATGTAAGCTGAAAAACAGTTAAAGAGGACTTTTCTCATGTGATGTAGTTATTGAGTTTTAATAAAAAATTATAAAATAATAGTATTTAAAAAAAATTACCCGATTCTAAAATTGTACCTAGATGACTTACCTATGTAGGTATATAAAAAAAATAACAGAACTTAAAAGTAAAAAATAAAAACTTCTGACAACTTCCGTCTTAAATAAAATTATTTTGATGTAGTAACTAAGTATTTTTTGAAGACGGTGCTGCCCCCTTTTATAGGTAAGTAAAAAGTAGGTGCCTAATGAAATTTTGTACTTGACATCAAGTCAAATTTAATACTTTTTTCGAATTGGCAGAAACGACAGTTTTCTGTATTTTCATTTCTTTTTTTTTTTAACTTAACTTGTGGGATAATCTTGGTAAGTTCATAAAGGCTCCTGATATTGCCTCGCAATCTATGAGCGAGATCCAAATAAATTATTCAAACAACCGCATGATTCTCGCGCGTACCAAGAAATGTTGCGGTTCCATAATAATCCAACCGAAACTGATAATCATTTATAACTAATAATATTCCTTTATTTGAACAATGCTAAGTATAACAAAAAATAATTACTTAAATCGAACTTGTAGTTTCGGAGATATACGTACACAGACTTAAAAAACATACATACATTTTTGAAATTTGGCACATTTGTTGATATATTGATATACACTAATATATATGAAATCTTGGCAATTCTGTAAATATTACATACATACGGATCAGATTGATAACCTCACTTTTTGAAGTCGGTTAAAAATCTATCTATGACAACTGATATACTGACGGGCTATATTATAATATAGTCCTAAAAAGCTCTTTTGATATCTCCATTATACTTTTGGGTTTCTGTATCTCAAAGTTATTGTTAACCATTTATTTACAGGATTACATTACCTATTGAGTCTACGTTAACATATCTGGGTCTGTCTGTGACTAAAATTATATTGTCAATATAATATATACTATAGTACCTAAGGAATATTCAATCAATCCTTATAATATCTGACTTATAATATGAAGTTTCAAAATTTATATATCATATATTTTGATTACATATATAAGGAACTTCAATTATAACTACCATTATAATTCAAAATATCTTTCGCAATTTGAAGCACTATAATCACTTAATAGTTATGGTAAGCCTTCAATTAAGTCGAAAGCTATTTATAGGATACATAACTTAGGCATTAAATCAAAAACTAAGGTATTAAATGATGTAACTTAGTTTAAATTACTTTGGTTACCTTGTAAGGTTCAACCTAATTTAGATACGTGAAGCAAATAATTGAAATATAATAAATAAGCCTCAAACTTAATTTATAACCATTATTATTTTAATAATTTTATTAAAAAAAACTCTCGACTATTATGGAGAAAAAGTGTCTAGGAAAAAGTTTATAGAAGAAATTAATGTAATGTAATATTTTTTTTTATAAAATAATGATGTGATTAAAAAGATTTTGTTTTTTTTCATTATAGTATTAACAATAATGAATATAAATATGAGTAAAAAATATTCTATAAAAATATGAGCTTTCTGTTGAAGTACCATTGATAATAATTTTTGGTGGTATAGCCTAACTGTGGTCAAGTCACTATAGTCCGAACATGGCTAGCTCGACCGGGGAACTGCCACCCTCTTACAGAAGATCGGGTGAAGTAGCCTTAAATGGCTGCGCTTCGTTTGATGAGTGAGAGAGCCCGTTGCCTTTCCCCTTTTTCTCCTTTTCCCACCCTTACCTTTTTCGTACCCGTTCCACTCCCTCTTCTACAATCAAGGTCGGCAACGCATCTGCAACATCCCTTATGTTGCGAATGTCCATGGGTGACGGTGAAAGTTCCATCAAGTAGGTCGTCTATTCCTTTGCCGCCATTCAAATTAAGAAAAAAATCCTAATTCATCAGTTGTTATAATAATGACAAGACCACGTAAAGAAATAGAGTCACTAAAAAAAAATGTAAATATGACCATCTGTGCTCAGCTCACAGCACAGAAGGTAAGTTGATTTATCCGTTTCGTCGTATAACGATGTAAAAGAAAAAGGATATTTAGGTATACGTACAATTTCATACAAGATTTCTAGAAAAATTAAGACTTAAAATAAAAATTTTGTTTGAATTATACATCAAGTAATATATTTCAAAAATTTTAAAATATCAAGTCTTGATAAGTGTTTTATAATTTTATTATTACACAATCATTATTATTTTGTACTAAAAAAAATTAAACTTAAAGTGTAAAAGTAACTCGATTTTATTGCAACTAAAATGTTGGTTATGATAACAGAATAATCAATATATACATACATAAAAATGACCAAGAAATAGGAAAACTTATACAACATATTGATTGGAACAAACGAACAAAAATATTAGCGAATGGTTTCAGCACTTATGTTAATTAATAAACATGAATTATTAAAAGTAATCTGAATTCTCAATTTGAACCATTTCTTTAAATCTATTACGGTTGGCTGCAATCTACAGAAAAAGTTTGATAAACTTGAAAGGGCTCCTACATAATTATTGGAAATTGTAATAATTTACTGAATTCTAGTGGTAAAATGTTTAATAATTGTTAATATTCATTCTTGAATTAACTCACTGTTGCGAATGTAAATATAAAGTATAAGAGTATAAGAGGGTAGTTTTTAAAAACTACTGCCAAGTGTTGTAATTTGCTTTATGCAACAATCAGTCATTTCCCACCGTTTGGTCGGCGAAGACTTCATCAAGTGTGCACTAAATTGTGAATATATATAGTGCTTCAACGAGGGCTTATACTTTGTAAGTAATATTTTGTCTGTTGTACAATTTTCTAGCTATAAGCATTTCACTAACTGAATTAATGTCTGTTAATTAGCAAAATGTGACATAGTAGAGTGATCTTGAAACTTAATCCATATATATGATTTGTGATAAAAAATATAATTGTTTTATTAAAATAACAGAAAGCTAATAATATTAAAGCCAGTGATTAAACGTTAATCAACTATCACAATAAAAATTGTGACATAAGTATGGAATCGTTTCAAGATACCCAAAAGTTATTAAAACTAAAGTTCTACGTTCTTTAAACCAATAGTTTACATCATATACTTTGCTATTTTAATAATCTTTTAAACGTTCTTATATCATATATTCCAACACAACGTTTTTATTTTGAAATGTAAATATTTTTAAAATAAATTTGACCGAGTATTCTACACATGAATAGGCTTTAGTTTGAAAACTTACAACCACCAACGGTAAAAACTCAGTGTCGTATCTATCTAATGAGTCATTTCCGATTCTTTAAAAAGCAAATGAATCGAAGAAAAATGCAGATAAATTTACTTCGTTAAAATCGTATTTCATAAAGATAAATGGAATGAGGAATTAATGATAACAGAAACAAATATTTATAAAATAATATCAGTTTCACTTTATAACCGATCAAAACCCAATATTAAATGAAACGAAGTTTTTCATGGACGTTCTTAATTATAGTGGAACGGTAATAAAATTATTTTTTCTACCAAAATAGCTTAGGTTATTAAATAATTTTTAAATAGATCAGTAAGTATATAGAACATGGACTTGATAAAAGACAGAATAGTATATAAATATATAGTTCACTGACTCTAATTTTATATTTATAATTAAAGTATCCCGGGATAAAATACTTAATAATTTGGTCATTTTTTCATTTACATATAAACCATGTCAACAATAGCGAAAAACAGTACTTGTTCCATATATTCATATCATAAAAATACTGATTTTTAAAAAAAAATTACATGTCAATTTTCTGCTATATCATATTTTTATAAGATGTTAAATATTTTTAATTACTTTCAACATTATTCCATTCACAAGTTTTGCTTTAAACCAACAACGTTGAAATATTTCACTTCCAACCTCGTGGGTGTGAGGGACACTTGTCAGTCGTTAGTCAATTTTCATACGAAATTAATCATTTTCAATATATGGACCAGGTTTTTAAGGGTTTAAATATAAGAGTATCAGTATTTTCATTTCCAACAATATATTGCGATATAAATTAAAAGTCTCGGTATAAAGATATCTGATATGTGATTATATTACAAACATGATTATGTCTTGTATTGTGCATTTACTAAATAATTTAAAAAGAAATATTTTTTAAGTAACCCCTAGTAAAATCTTTGAGGCCTATAATTTTAAGCAATTTCTTAATTTTACACGTACACTAAAAAGTAGACTGTTCTATAATTTAATATTAAATAAACCATTTAACAAGCTTTGAATACGTCTTGCGTCAGATACACAAATTTGTGAGAAACATTTTTTTAAAGTGTATGTAATAAATTATTCATGAAGTAACAAATCAATACCTCATTGAAACGAATTTTACGAATCACGTATCTGTACTTTGGCAACTTTTGCTTTTTGTTCGAGAACGTTTTATTTTCAATACGAAATAACAGGAATTTATTGAAAAGAAATAAAATACACACGTGGGTATAAAAGTATTTAATACTTTATATCTTTTTAGGTTGGAGGCATTTATTTAGAACTTTTTATATGTGAGGATTCACTGCCTAGTCTATCTGTGAATTTATAATTTTTTTTTGCTAACTATAGTGTTAGTATATACTAGAAAACCATAAGGTCCAGTTAGCATTACCGTTGCCAATTTACTAACAAACAGTCTACCTAATAGCAAAAGATTTACACAAGAATGCAATTTTTTTCTCGCTCATGACATATGACAACTTAGTAGAAAGAATATGACATTAAAAAAATGCATGATACTGGTGAAATGTAAAAATTTGGTGGTTTTTGTAAAATTCCGTTTTAAATGAAGGCAAATATAAATATATGTCTATAATGTACAAAACAACATACACACACAAGTATAGATACTAGAGAATCGAAATACATTTATGAATTAAAACTGTTATCTTTACTTTTTTAAAGCTATAAAATGCTCTTTGTATTAACAAACAAGCGCAGTAAATTGTATGGAGTTATAATAATTTTAATGACAAAAAGATTATTACAGATGCAAACTTCATTTATAAAATTTCAATGTACAAATTGGTGAAGTCGTGAAAAGGTAGTGTCGTAGTTACAAACGTGAAGTAATGTTATATTAAAAATTTTTTTTTAATTACTCCAAAAATAAATGGGTTGCAATTTTGTTTTGTGTTTTACAAAAATTATCGCTGATAATATAAGACGAAAAAGAGTTATAAAAAGAAGTATTAAATAATGATGTATAAAACTTAGTAATTTTTCGAAAAAGCTTGCTTCTTTCAGCTAAAGGCGGATGTTATGTTGAAAAAGAAATTTCTTTTATCTGATATAACAAAGTTATTACGATTCACGAGTTTAACTTCTTGTCTGACATACGACATGTGTTTTTGACGTACATCAACCGTCACTTGAATACTTTTATTGTTTCTTTATCCTCTTTACAATGTACTGAATTGATATTTGGAAAAGTTTTAGAGTTTTATTGGCTCGATATAGATCCATATATAGTGTAAAAGAATATGATAACAGATATTATATGGACGAAAATCACTTTGTAGTTAAGGTGACAAGATCATAAAATATGTTTGTCATTATTATTTAATGCCAGTTTATTTTAGTTTCAGAATATTTGAGACCAATAAATCTATTTAATATGATTTCAATTATCTTATGCACGCTTCTCTTAATAATATTTCCGTAACGAATAAATAATCTTTTTATTAGAAATCCATAAAAGGTACGTGTTTCGATTTTCACACAAATTAATGCATAAATATATTGCCAACGCTAGCATAATATTAAAACATAAACTGTTTTGGCTCAAAATTGCTTATCTTCAATTTTGTGCTTATTTAAACGTCAGTTTAGTTGCAAATGCAAGTTGTTTATAAGACTAGACACTTTAGCCACTCCAAATAAAGTTGAAAATAGCTTACTCTTTTTAAATATGCTGATATTTAAAAGTTTTACTCCCTAAAATGTAAATTAAATCTGGAGTGCTCTTAATTAAGTCAAAATGTAAAGTTACAACGAAAAAGATCTTCAATTTATATAAACTATTTCTAGCATTTATTTGTTAGTTATGTTTTATTATTAACGATTTCTGTAGCTATTTTTATGTTAAGAAAAAAATTCAATAGAGAATCCAATATAGATAAAATTATTGCGAACATTGCTAAAAAGTAATGACAAGGGAAAATTTATAGTACATATTAATAAGAAAATATATATTTACATATATAAATATATATGGACAAATCATTTTATTACTACATTAATATATACTATATTAATGTGGCCACTAAAACAGAGTCGAATTGAGAATCTCTTCCTTAGTAAAAGTAATTGTTTGTGTTATCAAAACTATAAAAAGTTCACATAATTTACAACGCTTGTGTCTGTGAATGAAAAAAAACCTAGATACAAGGAAGAATTAAAAAAAAAAGAAATTTATATCACAAAAATATTTATTTCCCCTAGCTGAGAATAATGGGATGATCCTAACACACAAATAACAACAAAAACAAGGAAACTTTTTAAATAAGAGAAGTTTATTTGCATTCCAAAAATTTATTTCATAATATTTTTGTTCTCATCCTGACATCACTTCAGATCAAGTACCATAAGTACGGTGAAACTCAGTACCGAGCAATAATCGATAGGAAAAATTCGGAAAAAAGTTCAAATTTGTATGGAATTATTTATAATTAAAATTAAAAATATTTGCCTACAAATATAACAGCGTATCCAATAATATAAACTTTATTTTAATAATGCCACCATATTTATAAATGTTCATTTCATTTTAATAATTCTTGTTGTAATTCTAATTCTCACGTAGTTAACTACTTACGATTCGGTCTAGATTTTTGTTGCAGAATTCTCTTCATTTTAAGCTTTAGCGCAACAAGAATATTCAAAATAAAAATCAATGTATTATACAAATGTATTGAAAAACCAGTAACTAATAAACGTATTGAAAATATATATATTTTTTAAAAAGCATTATAAATATTAACGTTTTTATTATTACACTGTTTTGGTAATGACTAAAGTATTTAATTTAAAAATAATTTCACATTTCTTCTAATTATTAAAAATATATGCGTATGAGAAGCAATATAGAATCCCAGAGAATATTGCGACAGCGTCCAGACCGCAGATATTTTTATATTTGCGAATTTTCAAGCGCGTTGTGATAAAAGAGCTCACGGTTCCATGGGAATCCAACATCCCCAAAGACCATACCATCAAGGTCAACAAGTATTACGAGCTGAATAAATATAATTTTACATAAAACTGACATAAGAACTTTATGTTTCACTAAATAGTTTAATGAGTATATAAGGTATGTAAATAAAATTCCTAAGCAAATTAGATTCAACAAAGGAAGTTCTCCTAACTCCTAAATTAATATCTTTATTATAATATAAAGAATTCCTAAAACTTTAAACCAAAAAGTAATTGCTTGTCAAAGGAACGTTGTAGAGAGCATTCAGCTTAAAGTCTAGAAGTTTATATCGAAAACTCCCAACTAAAAGTTTTTCGTGCTAAAAGGGTTGTGTAAATCTCTTATCTCCTTCACAATGTCTTACATCAAAGTCTTATACCAAATTCCTTACAATATTGAAATTAATACAATAAATTTAATAAAGGATATAGTAAAAAATGGACTGATCGGTTTTGAAAAGAAGGAAGTCTTAAAAAATAGAGAACAATTACATCCGCGATAAATGAATTAAACAACTTCATAGTGATTCGAAAAATACATATTGGACTTAAAACACATTCGTTGTTTCTAAAGAGTGACACGTCAGCATCGCTGACTACACAAATGTCATTGCTTTCAGTACGTTCCATGAAATTTCAAAATGAAACTTCAATTCTCCTAAATGTTCTTGTATTTCACGAAGGTTCTTCATAGTCACATTCTTCAATGGTCCGCACTCACTGAAATCTGCTGTCGTGCGTCCAGGCGTCGTATTTATACCAATTCAAACATAGTTCTATTCTCCTTTTAAACAGTCTTTGATTTCGTTTTACTTTTAACAATAATATGAACACCATAATTTTTTTATAACAATTGATGACAGCCTCAAGTTATTTTCATGCATATGTCCTAACGTTTACTTTTTTTTAATTATTAAGTTCTTTACGTCATAATATTGAACAAAATTGTAAATTTTCGAAATATCCCAAACATAATTTAACCTCGTAATAAATTTTATTTTTTATTGTGGAACCAAATCAGGTCATTTGTACAAGATGTTAAGAAAATTTGTCTTTATTAATTACACAACATGAAGTCCTGCTACAGAAAATAAATTAATATAAATTATAGTCCTAATTAAAAGTACAGCATAAAAAGTAAAAGAAATATTCGTATACGTCTGTTATATAAATATTTTATAAATTCTTCAATTATAAAAAATATAAGCATAGTAAAGCTTTATATACTCGCAACAATTTAATATCATGTAGTGGGAAACGGTATCATGTTTCATCTTTCTTGTTATTTCACCTTTGCTCTCTATATTTTCGTAAAGATATTGACTGTTTGTTACGTTTAAAAACTGTTTTCCGGAACGAGTTCAAAACATTTGCTTGAGTAAGAAACGTTGTCTTTAAAGTAACAGAGTGCCTGACAACATAGCAGTTTTTGAATAAAAGAAATGTTTTGTTCACGTCCTTTCCTTTAGAATCTTTTTTTATTTTCACAATAGGGTGTAAAGTATATTTTACAGCTTCCAATAAATTCCAAACATACATCGTTAAGTCTCTTTGATGTTTATGCGAATTGAAACGTATTTTTCTATTAAAGAGCTCTTAAAATGTATGACAACTCGCTCTTTTTCATCGACTTGTTTATATCTGTTAAAATAATTGAAAGTAGATAACTTTTAACAGAAAACACTTAATATTTTTAAAATAAGAATTAAGAATTAATCGTATTCTAGTGTTATTTGTTCCAAAAAAAAAATTATTATAATTTACTTCTGCTACGTTACCTTTATTTTTAGTGAAGTTATTCATAATTTTCTCTTGTTGCCAGGAATTTTATAAAAACACCTATGTAAAAACTGTATTTTTTTTTAAACAGAAATAACATTTAGCTTGAAGGAAAGAAAAGAGCTGATACAACTGAATTGTTACAAAAATTTACCAATCCTTTCGTACATAGAAAAAATCAATTACTAATTACGGCTTTGTCACAAAACAGAAATAAAAATTTCTCATAATGATTAAAAACACAAGTTAATTGAAAAAATAAAAATAAAATTTGAATAATTATTTACAGCCACATTTAGTAATAATTTATGTTCAACATATCTGTGCACAGTGTAATATCAGTAAACATGATTTCTGCTTTCAATATTAGCGCGTGTCAAATTGCCTGAAGGTGGTTTTGTGAGGTTTACAAACTTATGTATTAGGAATGTTAAAAAAAAATTGCTGCAATAATACGCAGCTATTATTATGTATAGCATATTCGTAATATTTTTATCCGCTAATTATGTTTATATAGAAATTACACTGTTGATTTTGAGAGTCCGATGTTAGAGTACGTTAAAGGAAGCCTTCTCTTTACATTATTTCTTTCTTCCATAGATCATAAGGAAAATTTATAAATTTAATCCCCAAAGACCGTGCCATCAAGGTCAACAAGTATTAACTAAAGAATAGTTTCGATGTAAATTTGTACGCGGTAGAACTAATTCTACGCTCCTAAGAGCGAGAAGTATAACAGCATCTCTCTACAACCTGCTAAAAGACTTGGGCCTGCCAAGAACTAACATCAGTTAATTCTTGGAACGTGCGTCGAAGGCATCCCTAGCAGGTTTCAAATTTGGTTAGGTAGAGAGAGTAGCTTAGGTAGTGGAGGCGAGCGTTTAACGCTTGTTAGATGGGGTAGATAGGGAGTAGAGGAACTGTTGAAGCTCCTCTCAAAGCGATGGTCCCGGCACCCGCACGGTAATTGAATGCTATGAGGTTTCGTCTGTTAAACTAAAATAAAATTTTAATTCTGAATTTCTTCAACAATATTATGTTGATTTTCATTTTTCTAAACCTATTGTAAATCAAAGTATGCATTGCATTTGCAAAGCAAAAAATACTTATTCCCTTTCCTTCCATGGTAAAGTGATACGTAAGATTTTAGTCTTATTAACTTCTCTGAGGATTGCAATTTACTTCATTTGTTATCAAAGATTAAAACTAAAACCATAACATTAATACACGTACATTTTGTGCACCTATTAAGTTATCTTTCAATAACATGTTAAGTAAAAGTAAAATAAGTTTCTTTTTAACTAAGCATAATTTTTATAATTATTACTACTATTATTCTGTTTTATCTCTATTCGATGTAATTATAATGATCATAACATTAAATTGCTGAATTGAAATATACACAAATATACGATGTTCAATAACAATTATGCGTATTTGTTGGATTTATCAAATATTAAATAATAATCATGTTTTCTGCTGTTATTACATATGTGCAAAAATATATGTATGTGTGTAATAGGTCT
Source organism: Danaus plexippus (assembly GCF_018135715.1). Classification (NCBI taxonomy): domain Eukaryota; kingdom Metazoa; phylum Arthropoda; class Insecta; order Lepidoptera; family Nymphalidae; genus Danaus; species Danaus plexippus. The sequence goes on along the minus strand of NC_083551.1, from coordinate 5,304,278 downwards.
CTCTTTACCATTTGTCGAAATTGTTTATTCATTATATAGATACTATCACAAATCTCTTTATATTATTTGTAGACTTTTAATTGGTATCAGAATATTTAGTTGAAAATAAAAATATTGTTACACTTATATAAGAGTAACAATATTTTCATTTAATTTTCAGTTAATACGTATATACGTAACCCATTAGAAACATGCTATATATAATAAATATAAAGAGAACTTTTGTTTGTATGTCAAATGATTGAGAAATAGTATCACACCCACGAGGGTAGAACTGAAATATTTCAACGTTGTCGGTTTATAGCAAAACTTGTGGATGGAATAATTTTGCAAGCAATTTAAAATATTAAACATCTTTTGAAACTGTAATATGAAAACAGAAAAGGATGTAATGAAATGTTAAAAGGAAAATATGTAACTCAGAAAATTGTTAAATGAGTTATTTTAAAAACTAAAAATGATATATTAATAAACAAAGATTTACTAACTTGGTTTATAGAAGTAAACCCAAAAATATCCAGAATCTTAGTTAAATAACCGGTTGTGGACATTTAATTTATAAAAATTCTTGATTTTGATCCTGATATATATCTGTGTGTGTGTAATGAAATAAGACCTACTTTTATTGTTTTTTACCCTAACTGACTCTTTTCAACATATTCTTTGATATTTTTTTTTTAAATAAGAGTTCAACTTTTAATTGTTAATGTTTGTGTAAAATTTTAAAAATAAAAAAAAAATTAACTGGTGAAACAAGTACAAAAGGAAGCAAGCATATTTTAGTTTGTTAATTGAAAAAGACTGCTTTATTTATATTTGATTAAAGCGCAACTTGGTTACTTGGTACATTTTAATTTTTTATTGGTAATGAAATTGATTTGATATTGAAACCATTCTAAAGAATTTAATTTCTCTTTCCTATATTTTTTAAATAAATTATAGCAACAATTTTTCAAGTAAAAATTGTATCTTCTGTGTATATAACATCACGTCTATTTGAATTATAATTATATTAACTCCAGTTATATACACAATATAATAGAGAGATTATAATAGATCGACGAACAAATTTAATTTCCTTCTGTGGCATTGAAACCTTGTATAGAAATTAATGGCTTTTAATAGTTAACAATATTAATTAGATATTAAAATTACACAGGAAAATTAACATTCATGTAATTGATAGGATTATCCCCGTTTTGATAACTCAAAGATCTAATCTGTACACTACTGTTCACAGATTAACAGATTATTAATGAACATCTGTAACATAAAATCTTTGTGACTTCCTTAATCGCCTTGATATTTTTTTTGCATCATTCCATTTGACCAAATGTTGAAGGAATACATTTTGCCCAACCACGATGAAGGGGTAAGGTTCATAAATAATGTCTTGTTTGAATAGTATTCAAATTACTACAAAATGTACCAATAACATAAATTGTAACATAATAAACCCGTTGCAGCTGTAGGTGTGCGCTTAACTTTTAACATTGTAAACAAATTCACAACATTTTAAAGACATAATATAAATGAAGTCATTCAGGTTATCTCTTTTCATATCAAGTGAGCGTGCACTGTCCAGTGTTTTGGTGTTAAGGTAGCTTTGAACTTGAAATAAGTTCATGATGGTGACCTTTTCAGCTGTTATACATGCAAGAAAATAGCCTGATGACGCGGACGGACAACATTTATATTCTCGCCTCACAGGGCTTGTCCAGAATGATCGCTACTTACAAAATATAGGAAATCTTGTTAGTCTGTAGATGTTCAGTTAACTTTAGTCAGCAAAGGCTGTTATCGAACATTATTAGTAACTAAAGGCTTGTGATGTAAGGTTCACTTGTTTTGTTAACAATTGGGAAGGAATTTATGTAATATATTCCAGTAAGGTTATTGGTCATAAATTTTCCATCATAGACATTACCTGGTTCTTCTTTGTGAAAGATTTAACAATAAAACTGTCTTAAATTTTTATTTAATTATTTAATAGACTTTGATACAGCATATTGTTACAGTGACGTACATATTACAACAATCCGGTGGAATTAACAACACTTTTATTTCCATTAACTTTTTATTTACTCAGAACAAAGGCGGTTTTAATTTTGCTTTTATTAATAAAAAATGTAAGGTATCATACGATAATCAGTAATCAGTCAGGTGAGTAATCCTCTTATATATTATGTGTATTATAAATATACTAGCCTCGTTTGCCCCACTAATCTTCTGAGCAATGATATTAATTATTTCTCCTAATTTCATCACATTCATGAAATCGGTAATATTATTAAGACTGTCTCCCCTTTTTAGCGGTTGAAGTATTTTTTTCGAGATATTAATTACATTTTTACTTAATTGCAAGAAAAGATTGACATATTTCAAAGAGGGATATTGATCTGAATTATTCGTAATATTTTTTAATAACTCTAAAAGTGTGTTGGGTTTTTAATTTTTCTATGATTATTCAGAATACAAAACTTTTACAGGTATTATGTATTACACAACATTTTTGACGGGGTTTGTAAGGAATTAATGACTTAGGTCTGTGTCATTGGACAGTCTTAGGTCCTCAAATCCTTTCTTAACCCTGTAAATAAATGGCCAGTGTTAGAGCGGTAATGAATGTTAGATACCTGTCGAGAAATAAGGTTATGCTTTAACCAAGAGAAAATAAGCAATGGTAAAAAATATAAGTGTCTCCCTATATTTGTATAAGTACTTGTATAAATAATTAAACATGCCTAAATCACTATTACACATGAAATGAGTTTTAAGCCTACAAATATAAAATATGATTTATTACTTCTCTCGAGGATGTGTCTGCTATTATTCTTTAGCCATTTATCATTTCGTCACAGCATTTCTCAATCTAAATATTTGGAAATGGGTTTTCAGGGAATACTTTAGAGTAACAATGTTTTTGTTAAATATTTATATTTTAACTAGCGGCTGTTTAATCTTATGGATAAGTAAAATTCTTCGTGTATATATTACATTCATACATCACTATTAGTACTGCGACACGCTTAGTGAAATTTTAGAATAAATTATGTCACCTTCCCTTTATCTTTCTTAAGTGTTAATAATTTACCATAGTACGCTTTTGAGGGACTAACAATATTTCGAATACTTTTGCGAATTCACACATGAGGTAAAAATGCCTGTCATTTATTTTAGTCTAGTCTTGTTATCATTGTCATTGTCATAAATATGTTTTTTATTATGTACCCTTAAATGGACTCTTGAATTAGCACCCTTTTATGATGTAAGTCTCATTTTCCAAAATAATGTATATTCTACCAATAACTTCTTTCAAATATTATGGTGATTTTGCAGGTTATAGCTTACGAAGGTGGTTTTAGATAATTTGTATAAGATTTTTATTTATTAGAGCATATTTTACAAGTTGCAGTTCAAACTCTAGATGTTCAACTTCGAAAAGGCGTCGAGCCACCTGATACAGGATTTTTCAAAGGGCTTGTTTTGGAATCCATTGCGATACTGATCTGTTTGACCTGAACGTATATTTTTGTTTTAGAAATAGTAAATCCTAGAGTGTTAACAGGATTCCTTTTATCAATTGTGTAAAGAAAAATGAAGAAATTGTTTTTTTCTAATTTTTTGGTGAATTAAGTTTTGTGTTAATACAATGGAGATGAGCAAATTATCTCAATTTAAAGTAAAATAGTAAAGGTATAGATTCATATATGGTCAATATAAAAAAAATTGTATTGAGTAGAACAAAGGGTGACAACAACAGAGACCAGTTAACCCATTGCAACTCCATCAACTATCATGTTGAAGTAGCAAATTAGGAAGCAAGATGTTAAAAATAGATTTAATATAATGATGTTTCACAATAACAAAAGATATGAGACAAAAACTGTTTTGAAAATATTATTTATTATATTTATTTATTTTTTTGATTATGACCTCAAGTATTTTTTTTTTATGATTGTGTTTTGAACAATTTTGCATATTATAATTTGTGAATTTATGCACCTTCACTCATAATTGTTGGTCATTCACATGGACATGGACTAATACGTGGACTTAACGGATTTTAATATAATAAATTTAATAAAAAATCTCTACAAGTGTTTAATAAAAAAATCTCTACAAATGTAAATACAGCAACAAGTTACCCATATCGTGATACCTATAAAATGTATTGTTGATTTTCAAAGCAGTAAATTTACTTTTTAATTTTCTTTAAAAACAATCTCGTATTTGAAATATTTTTTTATTATTAATTTTGGATTATACAAAATAGTATTTACGTCCAATAACAATTAGAGTCTATTTCAGAAAGAAAGAAAATTTTGTGCTTAATTTGAGGAAAATAATTTATATTTCCTCAAACATTTATTAAAAACAAAAAAAAAATAATTAAAATGTATTGAAAAATAATGTTTTCCTTGTTGTTTAATCTTTGCTTTTGTTCATCAAAACATTTCTTTAATTGAGCATATTTGTTACAATAAATAATTACATTTAAAAGAGTAGCAATAAAGGCAATTCGTAAATAATATTTTTAGGCTTTTTTAGCTTATTACCTATCTGTGAATGACATATAAGTTAAGTCAGTTAATACATCATAATTATATTAACAATAAGATTGTCATCCACTTAACATCGACGGCTTATGAGATATCGATAGATTTTTAGTCACCAAAAATAGCAGAAACGTCTTTGGTACCAAATAAACTTTAAATATACAAAATACAAACACAATTGATGAAGAATAAATTTCATAAAATTATAAAGAAATTATGTAACAATAAAATTATATTTTCATTTGCGACAGTAAATATGAAAAAAGAAAAATAATTTCTGTGACAAATCATAAATTAAATGTTGAATATTTCATCCTGTTATTATTCCTCGCCTTGCGCAGAACTAAACGATAAAAACATAATTAATGCAGTAAAAAATTCTCGATGCCACTTTTATTTAATGTAATATCTACTAATACTAGTATTAAGTAAAAAAATATATTAGCATCTAATAACCTCTTTGTGACAGCTAAGGAATTTAATTTTGAAGATGCAATAGCAAGGCCAAAAAATAGTTTAGCAATCTTAACATATTTTTGTTAGCAGTTTTTGTTTTTGAACAACAGAGTTCGACATAGAATATAAGTTCTAAGTTTAAGTCTCAATCGATTCTTCAGAGTTGTATGATGTTATGTTTTTAAACGAAATTGTCGTAATATACATTTACTGCGTACTATATTTTATATAGATATTGTATATCAATAACTGTAAATTTATTTGGTTGGATTTAAGTCTTAATTTTACATTACAAAACTTTTCAATTACAAAATTTCTTTACAGATTAAACGAAGTATGAAAGGTATTACATTATAACTATAATTTATAATAGAAGCTTTGATTTGTGTAAGGAAATTTAATGAACCAAAACTAAGTTATTACATAAAATTAGATAACTTAGTTAGATTTTTTTTAGAAACGTTTAGGAATAGATAACAAATTTAAAATGTAATATTACTCTTCCAAATTAGATTAAAAAAAAATGTGTTTTAAGAAATACTTTCAAAATTAAAATTATTACAACAAAGAAATGGAACGTGTGTAATAAAATAAATAATTACATTTAATGTATAAAACACGTTCTGTAATTTATATATGAACATATGAATGTCAAAAATAATCTGACCCCACAATTATTAACGAGTATAATTCACTTCATGTACGGCTATACAAACTCTTTCATATCTTTGCCAATTGTCACAATATAGTAAAACTATTTTTAAATTTAATTTAATCTGTAATGTTTTATATTAAAACAGTTCCAGCTTTTGTTAAGGAAATACATGCAATTGATAGTTTTACAAGGTTGAAAGTATTCTCATAATACTTTTTGAGAATTAATATTTTTTTTTACAAAAAGCACAAGACACATCAGAATCATCTTTTTAGAGATGAATTTGGGACAATTTATGGAAGACGAAAAATATAAAATTGTCCAAATTTTCATCAATCATTGTTTTAAAATTTAATTTTTATTTCTTACAAATGTTTTGATACGAAGTTGCTCATTTAAATCCTGCTCTACTAAATGGAATAATTCAAAAACTAATTAATCACTTCAAATAACATTTAAATAACATATGGAATTAAATTTTAAAATTAAATTTTATGAAACTAGAGTACAAGTTAAAAAAAATGGTTTATTGTATTGTCTTTGAAAATTAAAAAATAAATATTCAATTTTGATTACATAACTTAAAATTTTATTGCTAAATCAATAGTAGAAAACATACCCAAGAACACATTTTTATTTCATCGGTCACCCTAGTTGCGTTGGCCGATCCTTCGATTTTATCACTACTGCGTAGGTACCGAGAGTGATTGATAGACGCAGAAAAACACTTAAGACAATGGAAAAAAATTATTAAAGCTTTAAAGAGATTTTCATTAACATCATTAAGAGATTTTCATTAACATCATTAAGAGATTTTCATTAAGATGCACTTCGGATATAATGTTATGATAATCTCACTCGATATTGTTAGTGCTATGGATTGCAGATAAAAACATGAACTTTTTATAGTTTGTTTATTCTATCACACAAGGTATTAAAATACTTAAATCGTAGACAAAATTTATTAACACGAGGCGACTACATTGACAGTTGACAAAAAAGAGAAGTACACGTAGAGTAACGAATTTTCTTATTATTTATCCTAATAAATCAAAAAATATATATTATTGCCATAATAATAAAAATGTTCTGACATAAAATTTTAATTTTTGTTATAAACGACAAAGTGAGTTAATAAATGCTAATAGCAGAGCAGTTCAGCTTTACTGTCCATTACTGAGCAACGTGACTGAGTCAGCTTTGTCGTAGCAAGATATTGTTAACATAACAAGTGTTCCTTTGTATTAATAAATAAAAAAAATATGAAATATATTAAAAACTAGCCGTTTCCTGCGCCTTTGCCCACATTTTAACCCCATCGTAAAAAGATATTTTGTATTATCATTACGAAAATTTATTACATGGTTCTATAACCCTTTCGTCGGATCCTGTCTTAGAAAAAATAAACTTACTGAGGAAAACGCGATTTCCATTAAAAAATTATATTAAAAACCAGCCTTCTATTGTGCGAGTATGATATAATGTCATAATCAGAAAGTCAAATAGACAACTTTCCCTCTTCTGAGGTGACTTAAAAAGTAGCCAAAATCGCTCTCTATGATTACCCATAAGTGAAATTATTTCCAAATTCAGTCCAGTCGTTTGAAAGACTTGCTGAAACAAACAGCTGTTTTAAAATTGCATATAAAAAAAAATGCATTTTGATGTGAGTACCGTATATATTTTCATATACGTTTACTGATAAGCTATTTATTTGAAATTAAAAGCAGACTTAAATTTTGCTTTATAATATCTATAGACGTATAATTCTTTCGAAAAATCTTTAAGCCCAACCTTGAAACCAAAAAACATATTTAAGCAAAACTATTTTCGATTCGGCCATTTTGCTGTAACCGTGATCACAGGCTGACAAGCAGTAAATCAAAAATTATAGATTTATAAATGTTTGTACTCGCGAAAATCATAGATATCAAATTCAAAATGCACATTGTTAAAACAAAATAAGGTAATATCATACCCATGTACTAAATTAGGTTCATACGCTTTTGTATACAAAACTGTTAAATTAATTACTTTGTTTAAATTATCCCGCTCGAACTTTAATTTACCGGCAACGAAAGGTTTCTATTTGTTGACCGGGATATAGGTTACACACAAAATTTAATGAAACGTGATTACCCCGTAGAAAGAAACAAACAGAGTTACAGAGTTTAAAATATAATTAATTAGTTCTATTTTAAGTTTTTCATCCCCTGACTTGATTTCTAGCATTTTCTCGATGTACATAAATTAGATCTTCACAATATTATTTTCAATTTGATTATAAAGAGGTGCCATAGATTAAATTTATCTTCTTTGGCTCAAGTTATAACTGCTGATGAATGATATTATATGTTATAAAATGTGTATATAATATAATTACTCAATAAAATTTTCTCACCAAATAAATTACTTTGAAAAAATGCAATAAACGATTTTAAGTTGATTGATTCATTATATGCTAAGAACTAAACAATTAGTCTTATAACTACTATGTTTTCACATTTATAAAACTATAAAAGATAAATTAAACTTAACAAGGCACCTCAATTAACTTGAATACTACATTTAAAAACTTAGTTTTGATTAAGAAGTATCTCGTTAATTAAACCAGAGCTAGAATTATAAATTCCAGGTAGAAGTTATGTCTTAACAAAGTTTGAACATAGTTGTGTTTTAATTATAGTGAGAAAACTATTCTATAAAGATATATTGTATTCAAATTGTTGCAAATTAAAGTTATTATATTATGATACAAAGAATATTCTAATATTCTCTAACTCTTTATTATTAACATAAGAACATACAATATATAAATATCATTTTTTTGTCTGTTTGTGTCTTTATTCCAGCTAATCTCTAGAATGACTGCATAAAGTTTGACTTAACTTTCACTAACATATAGCTAATGTAATACGGACTAAGACTAATTTTATTTATTAAACTTTTTTTCGTTTAATAAAAAAATGAACTTTTATTTTAAAACTAAACATGATAGTTCAGATTCAAAAACTTAACTGATTAAAAGGTCATTAAATATTTCATCGGATGTCATTTAAACCGAAATCTTTCTAGTTTATAACTCTCTTTAGATAATTCTCTCTGTCTCTTAATAATCTTAATTTAACATCGACGGAAGAAAAAGAACTATATTATAACATAACTAAAAATTGTCTTAGCGCATCTTTGTTGAAGTCAGCCTGCGTATTTTATAACATACCTATATTATGAAAAAAAAACGATTTCAAATAATATTTTCTAAAACATTACTTTTCAATTCATATGAATTGCTTTCAACACAAAAACGTGTTTCAGGAAATATAAAATCTTTTTCTTCAACAAAGTAAGAATAAGATTTCTCTTTATTGATATATAAATAATATTTTATCGTTTATCGTGAACAGTAATTGCTGCAAGGCAAATATAACATTAGATTTTTTAAACGCAATATTTTATATAGAGCACGGAAGAGAAGAGCATTGATTTTTAATTCATATAAATTGCTTTAACTGTATGAAGGAGTTGATGGAGAAAAATAATTTTGCTTTTCTAAAATTATATAACACTAGTATTTGAAAGTATACGGAGTTTAAAATGTAAATAAGAATAGTGGTCTAATGCAAAATAGAGAATGGAAACGTTTCTGTATGTGAGCTTTTATTTCAACCTCGAACAGGAAAAATAACATTTGAGAGAAGTAAAACAAAGTAAGCTATTTGATTTTGTAAGTAACATGATATTAAAGTTTGTCGAGAATTTGCAAATGCAAAAATTACCTACTAATATTTCACGTTACCTACTAATATTTCACGTTCGTAACTATTAAGTTCCTTGTAATAAGCAAACACTTATGATAGCATATCTATGTATGTTATATGTGAGTACTGAATTCTTTATATCTCACATTTTAGGTAAACTTAAGTTTGAGAAGCAAAACATTTGAAAAAAAAAAAGAATTTAAATTAAGAAAGCTAACTGGAATACAATATATTTCTTAATTTTTATAAGATTAACATACCCGTTCCTATACCTTCTATTGAATACATTAGCTATTTTCACAATGTACAGTTTGAGATGTTATTCTAATATATTTCATAAGAACCCTTGTCCAAATATCAAGAGTGAATAATGCTGTGTGACAAAATGACGAATGACTTAGAAATAGTATCACTCACACCCTCGAGAGAAGAACAGAATAATATTTCATCGTTGTAGCCTAAAAGCGAGACTCGTAGACGTCATAATGCTGAAAGCATTTCAAGACATTTAACACTTTTACGATTTACATTTCTTAAATAGAATGCTTTTAATCAGTTTATGCAATATTAAGAGCCAAAAATAATTATAAAGCATACTTATACATTACATTGGCTACCTCAAGAAACCACAGCAATATATTTTTTTTTAACACATAACGAACATCGTTATATTTTTGCAATTTTTTTCTCTTGTTGGTTAATGATTAATGATGATGGAATTTTGCGTGTGTATAAGGATGAGGATATATAATTTAATGATTTGTTTATAGATCATTAAATTATATATATAGACTTGCAAAACAACTCATAATAAGTCTGGTTATTTAAAACACAAGTTTTTTTATGGTTTTAAAACTGCTTATTACGGATAGTGTGGTGGTGTCAAATTACTTTATATATTTGACTTGTAATTCATACCATTTTTAAAGTCAAGTTCAATATAACATATTGCATAAAAGATAAGTACTATAATGGTATTAAAAACTTTCAAGAGTCCATATTTAAATAAAACTATTTCAATTCTAGTAATTAAAAATGGATAGCAGTAATAGAATTATCTTTGCTCAGATTTAAAACAAAGAAGTATATTTAAAGAAAAAAAATCATACAATAAAGCCTCCTGACCTGAACCTATAAATAATGTAACATTTCACTCACCGACGCGCCGCTTTCAGATCTCCTGAATAATTCCACCGGAATCCTTCGAGTTCATTTAAAATATTTTGTATGGTTATTCTTAAGATCTACGTTAAAGTGTTTGTGTAATCCCAAGATTTTCTTTAATATAGACAAGATATTATAAAAATATTTGTTTAATAGTACAGAAAAGTAAGTTTTGTTTTGAAATTTCATGTAATTCAGTTATTTTGACGTGTCACAAAGTCTATAGAGTCTGAAATTTTCACATCAGCGGAAATAATTTAAAAATTAAAATCTACAACTGATAAACACACACCTTTCTTCTTGATAAAAATAAATGTTAAATTGCTTTGAAGAATCTGTTAGCCAATATCGCAAAGTTGGTGATTAAAAATCCTACGATATACCTACAAATATATGTATACCTATACATTTATTTCGTTTGTAGTGGTTTAGTAACGAATTATACTTTTTTATAATATAATTTAGAGTTTATTGTTAAGTTACTAAGTTATTTTATATTAGTCTTGCTTTGTCTTAATGACGGAGTAAATGTTATGTGAGTGTCTGTCTGTCGGTTGTCACATCTCGTCTGCCCGTGATCACGGTTGCTGAAAGGTAACCGAAACGTCGGGAGTATGTAGTTTTTTACAAAAATAAATCACGCGTAGTTTATCCGAAAAATATTAGTTTCATTTAAATAAATAAAACTCGAGAAAATCTTAGATCTCAATATTAAAAGCACATTAAAATATTTAACTATTTTTACCATACATCACCTATAGTGTCATTGTCAATGACAATGCTTTTATTCACTTTGATAACTATGTATTTTTACCAGTAAATAATAGAGATGAGACTGATCACATTTTACGCATATTTAATGTTATTGATTAAGATAGTAATTTAAATTCACTTCATGCCATGATTCTCCAACATGATTTTATTTTAAAGATGAATATAAATACAAAACAACTCTTTGTTGATAAATTTCAAGTGTTAGGGTGCCGTTTCGAAATAAATATAAAATAATTTCAACTTATTTAATTAACAAACAAGGTAATGGTTTGATCTCGTTGAGATCAGCTGTTGCATTTATTGTTAATATGTAGCGATAATTTGTGGTAAATATTTCAACAGGGTAGCATTGAAGTATCAATATATTAATCTAACTAACATTTATTTCACTAAAATTATTAAGGATTGAAATACTAATTAGAGATTTTGATCGAATTGGTTCGTGATTGACCACTACGTGAACTATCTGTCGGCCAATTAATGATTTGACGTAACGTTGATCCGTTGTGACAAACGAAACTTCATTTACTATTAATTAAAATGAACGATAAATCCAGTACAATTTAATGAACCGTTATCAAATAAAATACTGGTTTAGTAGCGGTTATAAAATAAATATCGGATATCATATTTAGCTCATTGTTATTATTTTAATTTTATATATTTGTAATTGTATTTAATGTATCTAACTTAAGCATTTTAAAAAACTGAGAGCGTTTGTAATGAGGTGCAAATATAATGTGAAAAAAGTGGAGCTAAATCCTAAAACCTTGGCTTGTTATTATTTCTAGTGAAAGTATTGTATAGTAACATATAAAATGCCAGGTCCAAATAAAAAAATGTTTTTCTATATTTATGATATTAAGAAATCACTGGCGGTAGATAGAAAAAAAAACGCGGCTACTTGACAAACACTTTCGTCTCGTCTGGTTATGATCGTGGTTTGTAAAAAAATATCTAAGATAAACTTCGCCTAAAATTTTATATAATTAATAGCGCACTATATATTTTTGTTTAAATGTTTGCTCATGTTTATCTTACACTTCACAATATGTCTGGTCTTTTTTGTGGAACAAATAAGAGCTTACCAATTAATTCCCAAGCTTAATATCTACATTATTTATTAGTTATTTGGGTTGAGTACAAAATGCCATAATCTTCGTTGTGTCGGGTGATTGGGTATGGAAGGTAGCGGGATCCAAAGGTAGGTGCTTCGCTGGCCTCCTGCAGTCCGAAGGACCGGCGACGATCTTTGGGGGGTTCGGGCGTCCCTGCAGTTTCTAGATCAAACTCCCACCGTCACAGTAAATCTGACTTTCTTGTTGTATTATTTCAAGTTATCGTTTAATTTCATTTTAACGGTTCATCTTGGGATGAAAATCGACATTTATTTCCATATTATCCTCGGTGGTGCGTTTGCTTCTATACAAAAAAATCCGTGAAAAAACCGTTCTATCCCCTAAAACTGATGAATAAATTATTGCCATTGATTAAACAAAGTACTTCGCAATGATAATTAATGCAATATTGTTACTTATTATCTTTAATAATATCAACTATTATTCTACAATGAAAATGAGATCAGTTTTAATTAAACATCCTAATCCGTCTCACCATTCGCATAAATAAACAAGGCAGGCGAGTCATTTAGGGGAACTCGTCAAGGCTGTATTTTATGGTCGACTCATTAATCTGACGCCATCAACGATATGTGTTTAGAAACGATCATTGAGTTATCGTTAGTGGGGTGAACCCGTCTGTAACATGAATATTAATTTTCAAATGTAATTCTAAATACTGTAATTTGTACACTTGTAACATCCAGAAAACAAAGATCGTATAAATTAATGTTCAGATTATAATTTATGGATTTTTTTTAAAAGAAATTCATTTAAAGAATTCCTATAAATAAATTAATAATAACTAGTTAATGGGTCAAAATTAAATGAGTCATACGAAAGTCTGTATTAATAAAAAAAAGGGACACCTTATTTTAAATCAATCGAATTGATTCAATAAAATGATTGTAATAAACGTTACTATTTAAACAAATACCACTTGTATATTCCGCTTCATATTTTGCTTAAAACACACAAACCAAGATAAAAAAATACATTGGATTGTATGACATGCAGAATATTTCAGAAATATTTATATCTGTTTATCTCTTTATATCCATATTGCAAATTATAATATTATTATGAACGTTATTTTGATCAGATATGAGAAAGATTAATAGATCAATTAATTATTTCGGTTACGTGATCGTTTACAAAATTAATTACGTTTTAATTCCGATAAATAATTAATGTACATAATATGTTGGTATAAACTAAAAAAGCTAAGTAATAAAAATCCTTTCATCAAGTTAATCTTTTTGATTTTAGAGGAATTTTAAGTATGTATATTTTATATATACAGATATAAAATTAACAAACGAGTAAGGAATTAATATCAGTTATATATTTAAATATTTTTTTTATTGTATGAAAATAAAACACATTTGAATGAAATAACTACACAGTCAAGTAAATATAAGCATACTCTTACTCTCTCCCTCATTATATCTTAAACATAATAAATAAAATAAATAAAAAAACCCTGCGAATAATAAAATAATGTTGGCTGAATCTATAAACAGCTACTAACGGTATTTGGTAATACATTATATATGTATATGCCTGTATAAGCTGTCTCTGGAAGTTGACAGCGGGCACACCGGGGTCGAGCGTGTTTGAATGTCGGTTAATATTCAGATTATTTACAAACTTGTAAATCATATTATTTTGAAAAGGTAGAGATAGACAATCGAATATAATTGAGAAGCTGATATTAGTGAACTTTAAAAATCGTTCCTTTGTATTTTCAAGTGGGACAAAGAATGAAGATGTGTTAATAAAAACAAAAATTTCTTCTCAGAGAAATAATTTGTGGTTTATTATGAAAATCCTCAATAACGCATATAATAAATACTAATAAACTCAACTATATATACATGTATGTTGATTAGTATTAACACTGTTATTACCAAATTTTATGACAAACGCTCTCCCATTAAGTAAATTACTCAATTAAGGTTAAGAATTTACCTGATTCAGGGATAACGACGGTTATAAATAATTTGAGGAGAACACGCGTCAGGGCTAAAGAATAAAAACTAGTAAAATTTCTCCGATGATAACCTGATGCAAGTAAGAATCTGCGTAATTTGTAATGCAGGGATGCCAATCACCTGAAATATTAGTTATAGTTGATAATTAATCACCCTCACAAACATGTAGGTTTTAAATTCACTTATTATGTTTTATTTTTACGTTGTAGAAGCAATTTATCACTTTCCTTCCACTCGAGGTCTGGCACGGCTGGTAGCAATCCCCCGGGATAGGCCCGGGCCTACTTATTAAACGTTACCGGTTAACCGAATTGCTTTCGTGGAGCGCCAACGGATCACTGGCCCATTCGGTTGTGATCCGAAACGCCATGAACCGCGATCTCTGATCCCGCAGTATAAAACTTGGTTACCCATTTTACCCTAGAGTCAACAAAATTATTTTTAATTTTCTGAAAATTTCCTTTACATTCCTTCTCTTACAAAACTCTGCTAGTACCGTTCCCTTTGTTGCCTTTTCTCGGTTATGATTTTTTTGCTGTTTTGATGTCTTTGAAGACCTACCTAATAAATTAGATCGCCATCAAAAAAAAATTTAAAACTCTATCATTGGGTTACGCAAGTTTGACCATCTATCTGATTTTCAACGGTAACTCAAATGGCGTGGATTTAAAATCAACTCAAAGAGGGAAACAAATTTTCAAATCATACTTTTACTTTTATATTTGTTTTAATGATTCCATCCCAGCTTGGTGACCTACCTACCTAACTTATGATCCCCAAACGATCCATCTATGACGGCTGATCCTCCAATGTCCTCTCCTACCACTTCACTGAAGCGTGATTATGTACCATGTAACAAAGTGCCATACTAAGACACTTTTTATGAGAGTTTAAAGATCTATTATTTGTTTAAAGTGTAATTACTGATTTTATATGTCATGAATATTTGTTTTTATTAAGTTTTCCTCTGTTTTTCGACTCTATTTAATGTGATAATTATAATAATTCTAAGACATTGGTACTCATTGCCGGTTTTCACATTCTACTTGATAGTTTCTGTTAGTTTTAATTTAATTTTATAGGTGTTGTGCAAAAACTAATAAGAGAATATTTCCAGGAGCACTATAAATTATATTAAAGCTTTTTAATTCGTGAAATATGTTTTAATGTTCACTTTAATAATGAATACACTATGGATAATGCCATCATAAACCACATAAGTATATTATAGGATAGTAAGTAGTAATATCCCTTAATGCTATTAATTATTCTCTGTGTATTACTTCGTTATGGATATGGATTGATTCGTTATGGATTGATATAAATAAAAAATTAAATGAATGTATTCTTTGTTACAGAACAATCTAAAGCTTTTACAGCCGACTAATACATAATACACAAATTAATATTGTTGTTATTATTATTACTTACATAATTATAGCATTTTATAATAGAAACAGGTTACTTTAAAACTATTTATTATAAAGAATTCAAAAGGAATAAAGCATTCGTACTTGAATTTTAAAAAAAGCGTTTATGTTTCCAGGAACTATGTGTTATATTGAATATACCCCTCTTCATCTATCGGAACATAAACTCTTATTTAAAAGGAAATTTACATCTTTAAGCAAACATAGTAAATTAAAAATCAAATAACATTTAGCATCAAACGTATATAAAGCATTTCCCACTATATTAAAGTCTTATATTTGTTAACTTTTCCTATAATTATTAATTTAATTAACATTTTGATTGCATTCTGCTTTATTACAAATGAAAAATTAAATTTGAAATGATTTACTCTTGAATTGAAATTTTATATATCATAAATTTATATTGTTTAAGCCCCAATTTCTGTCTCCTTTTGGTAAAAAATACTTTGTAATGAGCTTCCCACAACTGTGTGTTTGAGTTATGTCAGTCCAATATTTGGAAGATCACTGATTTGGTTTGCTAATGAAAGAAATTCTGAAAAACCGATATTAAGAAACGAGGAGAAAGTATTATAAAAAGGTCAAAATCTTCAGTCAGAAATTTTATTATTACCTAAATATAAAGTTCATACGTAGTTTTTTTTTATTCTCTTCTTATTCTGTTCACCAACTCAATTATCGAATCGAAAAAGAATAAATCGAAATATAATTATACTAAACTCCTCCTAAACTTTTTTTGTAGGCATTTAAGTGATGCCCACGTTGTTTAAGATTCGCAGATCAGCTTGCAAATGGCTCTGCAGTCGGTATCTAAGTTATTCAAAAAGAAATAGCAGCATCGTAATGGTCACACATGTATTATTTTACGTACTTTATACATTTATGTCTGAGGTCAACTGCGATATTTATCGTGACGCAGTCGTGGGCAAAACTAGTATAATTATAGATATAGTTACGAGCCAAATTCTATGAGTAATATACATTTATACCCTTTAAGTACCTTCGCAACCTTACCATGGAGACTATTGGAGAATGGAGAATTAAATAATCGACATTTGTTGAGAGTTTCGTCAACAACAACACAAATAAAGAGATTGTGTACGTTAAATTAAACTAAGATTTAAAACTAAACATTTAATAACAATAACTATAAAAAGTTATAATAAATTAAAATATGAAAATGCTCTTATTTAAAAATTATTTTTTAGTAAAAATGCTGGTGATTTAGGTTTTTTATTACTATATCTCTGTTTATAAATAATGACAACGGAAATCAGAGAATGGTGTTGGAAAAATTTCTTACACTTTTTGTATTTGCTTTTATCCGTCTACGAGAAAAACTACAAAGCTTTCTAAATCCTACATTTCAAAATATGGTCACAAGTAGTTTGTACGACTCATATATATAGTTTATAAATCAATCAAGAAATAAATAAATAAAAATTTCCTTTTGCAATAATTGACATTTAAAAGGGTTTTCATCAATGTAGCTACAATTTTAATATATGTACATCATTCTCACATGAACAGCTTAAAGAAATTAAATCATTTGAAAGGAATTCAGTGTGATAAGGGTAAATTAAAAAGGTACGATAAGTTTGTTTTGTAAGCGGTACGGACTTTTATAATATTTTATTCTACAATAATTTAGACTTTATCTTACTCCTATGATGAAGTTGATGTGCCGATAAAACGTTATTGTTTCAATTATTATGAAGTATAATCAAACTTCAACATGATATTCCTCAAATGAGAAATCGGTCTTTTGGGACTTTTGAAATAAAAGGCTTTGTTGGTCAAAATTAAACATGAATTACAAAGGGAAATGTAACGAGCAATTACATTACAATATCTTCTTTTTCGCTTAAACAATCAAAGAATTTCTTAGCAAGAGAAAACAATCGGAGAATTATTAATTATAACGGTTTTAAACTTAAAAATGGCGCCCGATACTAAGGTTCAAAATAAATTATTCCATTCTTGTAGGTTTAGTATACGTGCTTTGAGCCTTAAAGCAAAATAAATACAATCACACAAACACTTTACAATTTTTTAGTGTCATTGTAACAAAAGGTGGCATTAATGTAAATTGCTGATCATGTGTTTTTTATTTCAAGTGGAAAGAAATAGTGTTCTACAAATTATTATGTTAGAATTGATAGTATCTTTCATATTAGATGAAGCAAATTAAAAAGGGACATAATATGGGGTTTTCCAATAGGGACGCTTGAACTTTGACAGCTGATTGCGGCCATGTTGTTTGAGTGACAGCTGTCAAATGCAGTGTGTTATATTCATTCCGTCCTCCCAAACCACCATGGCAGGTTACAGTGTCGAGCAGCACGTGCAAATCATAAAATTGTTTTATGAAAATGGGTCTTCAGTTCGAGCAACGTTCCGCGCACTTCGCCCGTTTTACGGTCGCGATGATCGTCCTGCCGAGTCGACTATCCGTCGATTGGTGGACAAATTCGAGTCAACCGGGTCAGTTAACAATCAGCCGGTTCTCGTGCGTCAACGTAACGCGAGATCTGCCGAGAATATCGCCGCTGTGCGCGACAGTGTCCTCGAAAACCCGCGGCAGTCAATTCCGCGTCGCGCACAGGAACTCGGCCTTTCGCAGACGACAACTTGGCGAATTTTGCGTTGTGACTTGAGCCTGCACCCGTACAAGATCCAGCTGACCCAAGAGCTCAAGGTTAATGACCATAGACAGCGCCGTGTGTTCGCTGACTGGGCATTAGAGCAGTTGGAAGTTGACGCCGATTTTGGCAAAAAAATCATCTTCAGCGACGAGGCGCATTTTTGGATGAATGGCTATGTTAACAAGCAAAATTGCCGTATTAGGGACGAGACCAATCCACACGAGGTTCACCAAGTGGCAATGCACCCGCAGAAAGTGACTGTTTGGTGCGGATTTTGGGCCGGAGGCGTGATTGGTCCGTATTTTTTCGAAAACGATAATGGTGTGGCCGTCACCGTCAATGGTGAGCGATACCGGTCGATGATAACCAACTTCTTTTGGCTTGAAATCGAGAATATGGATCTGGACAACATGTGGTTTCAACAGGACGGCGCTACGTGCCACACAGCACACGCTACGATGGAAGTTCTGCACGAGCAATTTCTGGACATGGTCATCTCGCGCGGAGGCGACGTGAACTGGCCACCGAGATCGTGCGATTTGACCCCGCTGGACTTTTTCTTGTGGGGTTTTCTTAAGTCGCAGGTCTATGCCAACAAGCCGCAAACCACCGATGCCCTCAAAGTCAACATACGCCACGCCATCGATCAAATACAGCCCGATTTGTGCGCCAGAGTCATCGAAAATTGGACCTTTCGTGTGCGCGCCACCAACCGAAGCCGTGGCGGTCATTTGAATGATGTCATATTCCATACATAATGGGGTCGATAGACCTTCCAAATAAAAAAAAAATTTCGCAAATATCTTTCCTACATGTATTTTTTTTTGCATTTCAAAGATCAAGCGCCCTTAATGGAAAACCCTATAGTTATATATTGCTTACTATGTCCTGAACGGAATTGTTTACAAAAGAGCTGATTTTGATACATTTAATTATATCCCCTTTAGATGGTATCTCAAGTAATATTGTCCACATTTACCAAAATTTGAACCCAACCAAATATTGCATAGGGCTGGATTATGATCTTTTATAATTTTGAAATAAATTACATTGATGAAGTAAAAACATATCTGGTCTCAATAAAAACTGAGCCAATATTAACAATATTTTAAGTATTTCAATTATTGTGTAATTAATTTTGATATCAAGGGATATCAAGGGATCAATAATGAGATCAAGGACATTAAGATACATGAGCAATCAAGCCATGATCTTTGTTTTAATGAAACAAAAATGTAGGCACTGAAAGTCTTTTAAGGTGCTAGAGCCTAGCGGTGGTGAAATTACTGCAGCTCGAACAAGGGCTTGCTCGACCGGGGAAGAACCATCCTCTCACAGAAGATCGGCATGAAGTCTTATACGGCTGCGATTCTTCCGATGAGTGAGAGAGCCGGTAGCCCTTTCCCTTTTCCCGCCCTTTCCTTTCCCTCTTCCTTAAATAAGGGTGGCAACGCATCCGCAAAATTTTTTGCGCATGTCCATGGCTGACGATACTATCTCCAATCTCCAATTTTTAGCCTCCACTTCATTTGGGTAGCCTTCAGAATTAAACTCAGAGAAAAATGTATAAACTGTACTAAAATAATATATTCGTTAAAATAATAGATACGGTAACTAAGCTGGCAGCGATATCTGTGGTATTTATCATGTGACTCCATGAAAAATAAAACTGGTATGCTATGTTCCCACTGGAGCTACACGAAATGCCGGGATAAACTATGGCCTATGTCAAATTTTGATCTCTAAGCTACCTTACTGTTTCTTCAAAACTCTGTCTATACATCCTGACAAACTTTTGCAATCATATTACTAGAAGGATAACTACTGTAAAAGTTATAGTGTCTTTAAAGAGTTCACACTATTATTCTTTTCACTAATATACTAAATATGCTTTTATTTCAAGAACAAAACTTGTTGGATTATTTAGTATTGTATATTATACTCTTAAATTTATTTTCTTTAAACGCGACATTTAGTTTTAATCTTCTAATGGAGCTTACGATGACTTCACGTTTTCAGTATTACGATTATAATATAACGAGTGCTTACGGGTATTGTTACTTCATGTAATACATTAATTTCATAACTAAATCAAAACGACCACACTTAGTTTCATTTTTTTGTTATTTACTGCAATTAACTGATGAGCGGAGACAATTTTAAATTGATTGGTTAGCGGTTTGTGGTAGTGTATGCTTCATAATAAAATATTACGATTTATGTAAACGTAAAGATGAAATTAATTATAATTATTTGCCTTTAATGACCAATACAAACGTCAAGTGGTATTCTTAACTTGTAGAACAAACCAGAGCTTGAGACAGAAATTAGAAAAAACGTTTGTTTAAATGTGTGATATTAATATAAATTTCATTTAACATGCTTTATATTAATATACTGTAATAATCAAACAAAATTGGGTCTTATTGTGTTGTAGTAGACTTTAAAATTGAAGTGATTTGCTAACACGCGTAGCATAATTAATATATAGATTTTTGTAATTCTACAAAAAATCCTAAAATTGTAGCATAATTCACAGTCGAATTTTTTTGTTTTTAAAATTTATATGTCGAGGAATAGTCCACTTCAGAATATTAAAACGGTAAATTGCAAGTTTTGTTTAATTTTAAAATCCATCGTTTTAAAATCCAGATATTGATTTACCCGTCAGCTTAAAACCTTGTCTCTCCGATATGAGACAAGGACTTGAGAGATGGGCACAAAGTACTTTCCTACTAGTCATCATCATCATCATCATCAGCCTATCGGAAGCCCACTGCTGAGCATAAGCCTCTTCTCGCATGGAGAAGGTTTGAGCATTAATCGCCACGCTTGCTCAAGACGGGTTGGCGATTTCAAACTTACAATTCGAAATTATAAGTTCAGGTTTCCTCACGATGTTTTCCTTCACCGTCCGTCAGTGGCGTCTAAATACTGTTAGAAAGTACATATGACTATGGAAAATCACATTGGTACTTGCCAGGTTTCGAACCCGCGCCCTCCTTTAACCTCCAGGCCACCACGACATTCCTACTAGTAGATAAGTATAACTATAAATTAGGGATATTTTAACGAATAATGGCTAGCTGAGGTTATTTGCTGTAGACTACTATGTTACTACTTTTTGATTAATATCTTATTTACTATTGAAAATAAAAAAAAAGGAATCAAAAAAAAATATTTAAAAAAAAAACATTTATTAAATCGATTACAAAAAGTAGAACTTGAACGACAATACTTTTTTATTTTTTGCTCTTTTAGTAAATTTGACTCAATTTTAACTTATAGTAAGAAATTTGAGAACCTTATTGGCTTTTACTAATATACAAAATATTTGTTTTATATTGGTAAGATGGAATATACATTGAAAAAATATCGTACAATAAGATCCAAAATTGTATTTTATTATGCTGCGAATAGAATTAAAGTGACACTTATTCAGTGGCCTTATGGCATCAACTAAAGATATCAAGGAATTTTTCGTACAAATTGCTTGCTCTTGCAGATTGATGAACAAAGTGAAAATAACCCAATATATATATAAACAAAATAATTATTTTATCTAATTCTTAAAGTGTTTGATATAAAAATGTTTCAGATCTGTTTAAAAATTAATATAAAAAATTATATAGATTTTATTTGGTATCATGGTATTCATTGACATTATGATCGTTTTGATAATGGATATAATTTGCTTTAATTAGTTTTTTGCAGCACCCGATTATAAAAACATCAATCATCCAATTGCTTTTATTGACATTCCGATGGAACCACTTTTATAAAAGTTATAACCTTTTAAAAAATCACAAAAAGAAATTCATATTTCAATCTTTGTTCCGTTAATGTATATTTATTGTAATAATTTTGCTTTACAACTTCACGTAATAGATCAAACATTAAAAAGATTGATTGCATGACCCTTAAATGCTACCCTGAATTCAACCCACACATGTACCCATGTCATTACTGTTTGAGACAGATTCAACCATTGAATCAGCAGGTAATCTTATAATGATTCAAAATTTATTAAGAGTAGGTACTGTTAAATATTCTTAAGCTCTATTACAAAAAATGTATATAAATAATGAAATTTGATATTTATTACGATTACGATTTGAAAATGTATAATAATAATTTATATAATAAGTATTATTAATAAAATAAACTATTTATACAGCTATAATATTATGACCAAAGTTACACACGTTACACATTTTCCAGGAAGATTTACATTTAAGACGAATGATAAATTAGGAATAAGGAATTACGTAAATTCAATACAATATTTTTTCTAACAATTATATTGTAGAAGATTACATCGAATAGAGAGAACATTAATTACTAGCATTAGGTTTTAATTGCAATATTAATATTAATCCAAAAAAAATCCTTAAATATATATATGTCCTAGAGCAGCAGGATTCCTTTTTTTTGAATATGAGAAAATAAATTAGGTTAACTCATAAACTAAGGCGATCGAGGTGATTATGTGGGACTCGCCTGCTGGTTTGGCGATAATAGGCACTAACTGAAACCTCACGAGGAAACTACCAGTCTATTTCCTCACGTCATAAAAAAATGTGACTAGATCTAATTGCAAGTATGTCAACAAAATGTACAAAAATATTTGATCTAACTCTACTTTGAATTTTATCTAAGTATTCGTTGAATTAAGATTAAAGATTGAAAATGCAGATGTTCTAGCTTTAATTATATTGTAAAAGTATCAGTTACATAATGTTTATGTAACAAGGGTTTGACTTGAGATTAGCAAAGGGGTTGAATGTCGAAGTTGTCAATGTGTATATTAGCGGCTACGGAGGAGACTTATAAACCCATTGTAACTTCATCAACTCGTAGGTAGAATTATGAACACATCATCATTCCACACAAGGATGCCAGATGTAAATCACCGCTTAAGTATCTTTGTTTCTTGTAGTGTTATGTTTTTATCCTTTAAGGTAGATATATCAGGTAAGTTAGTAAACAGCTACTTGATCTCTAAATTGACCAAAATGTTTTTTTTGGTTAAGTTTGAATGGTTTTAATATTGAAAAACCAGTGGGTATACCCCAGGAGTTGTGATAGTATTCCTAAAATCAGTTTTGCCAGTTTTTATGTAGGTTTTACACAATTTTATTTGATGTCAAAAAAATGTTTCACTTAAATTTGTTATAACTGTTTATAGGATTTTAGATATTTTTTACATATAATCCTAACGTATAGAAATACAATAAAAGTTTCAAGTCTGGACAATAAAAGTTTCAGAAAAGAATCTAGATTACCCACGGAACAGAGGAAGAATACATTTGTACCCTTTTTTTGGGTAAAAGAATGTATGTAGGCTAAATAGCATGATCATGATAGGGAAGTAAATGTTTTCATCAGTATCATCATTCTCTGCATCCTTGGTAGAACTTTGTTACTCTTCATGCATATTTTACGAAATTTAGATCATATGTCTCTTATATAACGTCAACGAAAGTAACTTGATATGTCGTCAAAATTTGCATGTACGAATTAAACCTCTTTAAAATTCTCGAGAAGGTTACTTGGTAAGATTACAAGCGTCAACGTTTTCAGATATCAATTTCGATTATCGATTATCTCGATCATGTGTTGTTTTAAAAACATTAAACGTTCAGTTGTTTTACATATTGAGAAGTTGTATATCAAGTTATTATTTTGCAAGAAGGCATCAGTATTACCAAAAAGCAATTTTTGGCGTCACATAATCTGCCTTCGAGAGTTTCAGTGCTTCAAACCATTTCAAGGGTGATCCCTTAAGAATTGCTGATTGGAGCCAATTGATGTTTCAAATACAGCTCCAGTTGTTCTTGACAAAAGGTAAAAATTAATATAAAATAATAATAAAAAATTTATACCTTATTTTTATTATTTAATATTAATGGATATCTTATGGGAGTAATACAAATAGAAATTATAAAAGGTGTGCCTTTTATATTCTTTTTTTTAATATCGACTAGCTAGTACTAGAATTTTTGACTTTATACTTTATCCCTTTATTGATACACCACATCTAGCTCTTGTTTCGAATTGAGAGAGAGTGGGTTACCCTATTGTGTTTTTACGTCCTAACTGGCAAACTATGTATTAGTACAGAACAGATTTTTTTTTCCAAAATTATCAACAATATCTAAGCTAACTACGCTCAATTAAAAAAGGGCAGACATTATGAAATCTAATGTTAAAGACATGACACATTAATGTTATTTTTTAATTGTTTACAAGTATAATACACATATAAAAATATATTTAATCCGCTCCACGGCTTATCCCTGACTGAAAGTGGCCTATGTTTTTGTACAAAATTACTTATTGATATGAAGAAAAGCCGACTTGAAGAAAAGCTTAAGAAAACATTACATTTGAATTCATATAAAGTCCTTTTAATATGAAATACATGTTTGAAAATGTAGGAATAAAGACTGTTTCCTCAAAAGCATTATAACTAATAGGAATATATTAACTTAACAGTGCTTGTAAGATAAAAACAGTTATTGTATTAAAACTATATAGTTTTTTTTATAACTTGTGTTTTTTTTTTTATTTCACACTTTCACGATAAAATAACCGAAAGTACAATAATAGTATAAAAATTTAAAATAAAAACCCGATTCAACCTAAAAAGAATCTATAGTTTTTTTTTGTTCAAAAATATCAATTTTATTCGATAAAACACACGGAGTATGATTTAATTTAATTGAAATAAGATTCTATATTAAACGTAACGTGTAAGATCATAGTGAGTT
This sequence comes from Danaus plexippus, assembly GCF_018135715.1. Classification (NCBI taxonomy): domain Eukaryota; kingdom Metazoa; phylum Arthropoda; class Insecta; order Lepidoptera; family Nymphalidae; genus Danaus; species Danaus plexippus. Next base: position 5,278,949 of record NC_083551.1, on the reverse strand, counting down.
TTTTCTATGCTGTTAACTTAGCAATTCCTACATTTCTTCTTTTTCGACATATGTCAGGATCGAGTTCCTCGCAATAAGCTTCAACATACAAGCAAGGACCGAGCAAATATTTATAATGGAAAGTTTATATAGTATGTATAAATTTTTGTGCAAATCTCGCCTCACTAAAAATATTTGTATTCACTATACACAATACTCACTCTACGAGACTTCATCAGGAGTACTTAATCGATTGTAAATATTATATTACATGAGAAAAATAATATTTATCTTATGTTTATCGCATTGGATAAAATTGAAGAATTGTGAAATTTATATTGCCTATACGGTTTATGCGATATTATTTCAGCACTTGTATTTATAAAATTCGAATCAACAGAGTCGTTGAGATAAAACGAACCATAGATTCACATCACTATATTTGTTATTGAGCAAATAAATGTAATGAAAAACAATATCCGTAAATTTCACTTAAATTATTCTACAAAAACTGAAAACGTAAAATCTTTTGCTGTATTTATATATTGAAACTAAATGTTGCCTTAAACACAGTTTATCTTAAAGTTAAAATTACCCTCATAAAAAGTATTGTGTGAAAACTTTATACTGGTTGTAGATTTATTTAAATTATAATAAAATTGCTGTTACAAAAAATATTTTTGGTTATTAGTGACTTACTTAAACTTTTCATTAACGTATATGACCATAATGATAAAGTTTTATACTTGTATAAGCCTAACACTGTGGTTTAAGAAAACATACGTATGTTTTTAAAGGTTCTTCTAAAATTTTAATATTCTGTATGCTACACATTTTTTCTTATGGAATTATTGGAAAAACATAATTCAGAAGAAATCAAGGTCTCATCTTATTAAAGGCTTATCTAAATCGGAAATTGATTCCAAGTATACTCGATCATGTTGAGAGGGATGTTGATGCAATCATGTGGAGATGGTAGCTTAAGGGTAATGTATCTCGTTCAAACAGACTTGTATTTTGATTACACGTTTATTTATATATTTTTAGTAAATGTAAATTAAGACTTCAAAATGTTCATGTTTACCTTTAGGTATGGTGAGATAATATATATATGTTGTTATCAATATTAAAGACGAAACGTAAAAGTGATAGAAATATATATATATATATTCTTTATATATCAAAAAATATATGCCAAGTAATAACCTTAGAGCAGAAGCTTTTAAAAGAGAGTCAACTATCACAACGAGTATCAATAATGGCAGCATGCATTTAACCTTTACCAGCAAAGGGCTTAAACTTTTTTTTGTATTTTTAACCCCCGTCGCGAAAGAGCTTAAAAAAAGATGTTTTTTCATTTAATATCCAGTTTCGTTGCTGTTATTCATAGCATTGTTTAGTTAAAATTTGTCCAGCATTGGATAAGTATCACTTCCCGTAGAAAATGATGGTCTTTTTGGCCCATGATGATTAAACTAATTGGATCACACGTGCCTGTTTAATCATTAAACTACGATTCAAGTGGTTTTTTTTAAATAAAAGTTATTTACCGAATATTTTTTTTTCAAACCCTATGGTAAAAAATTAAACAACATTATCATATCAAACAAGGCATGTTAATTCAAATTAAAATGATTTCTTTAATTGAAAAAAATATCTTGCTGAGATTGTTATACATACGACATTTTTAATCTCTCATAAAATCCTCTAACTCACATATATGTACTGAAAAATATAATTTCTTATTTATTATATTTCTTTCTTCTCTTTATAAATATTTCAATTGATTAAAGCAATAATTAAAATAGGAAATATGATGTAAACGATGCTTCGGCACCGTTCAAATCTCCAAGCTAGAGTATATCGATTTCTACTTGCTTATACCATTCAAATTGTCATGACTTGGCTCGAGGCGATGAATTAAACATTCGACGAGTTTCCCAACGAAAATCCTAATCAATGTTTTCCAACTTTGCAGTATACATGAAACAGGAACATTATATTTTTAATATAATAAAGAATTTTTACTACACTACAATATTATTTTCATCTATTAGGTTTTCCAACGAAAATCTTAATAAAAAATTTCTAACTTTGCAGTGAAGATATTAAGTTCGTAAAGATATATTTTTAAAATAATAAACGCAAATACATACGACACGCACATCAGAGTATCAAAATTCAAAAACAATTAGATTTGTATTAATTTTATCGGCTCATAATGATTATTATTAGAGAAAAATTATTTCTTCTAACAGAAATACTAGTATATATTGATGTAATAGAAATATGGCATAAACCTTTCATTTTCATTTATTTAAATGTTATGAGAGGAGATTTTCATTCCGAGTTATAAAATGTTTATTTTTAAACTTAACAAATTGGAAACTATTAAAATAATGACACTGTTACTTATAATTTTAAAGTTAGCGATGTTTAATTTAAGTAATTGCTCGAATTTTTTTTTTTTGTAACTAGTCTGAAAATATTACGATATATTAATTTAAAATTTAAAATAACGTCAATATATATTTATACTTTGAATTAAAAAAATATTATTATTAAGTAAGCGTATTTTGTACGAATCATAGTATAAATAGCCAGTACTGTGGGACTTAAAAAAAAAGTTTTCATTATTCTTTTAAATAATGTTCAGATAATACATTTATTTTACATTTTTCTTGCCATTATGTTTGTAAATCTATCAAGTCCACATCTCATTTTATTAAACATACTTAATAAAACCATGATTATCATTATATTACTTTGCTTAATAGGATGGAAGAGATTTTATATTATAACAGCAATTTGAAAGGGATAGTTTTAAGGGGACGTTCTAAGTGTATATATTAAGGCATTAGAGTTTTATATTTGATTAAATAAAATGTGCGGAATAATAATAATAATAATAATAATAATAATAATAATAATAATAATAATAATAATAATAATAATAATAATAATAATAATAATAATAATAATAATAATAATAATAATAATAATAATAATATAATAATAATAATAATAATAATAATAATAATAATAATAATAATAATAATAATAATAATAATAATAATAATAATAATAATAATAATAATAATATAATAATAATAATAATAATAATAATAATAATAATAATTTTGATAACAACAAAAATAATAATAATAATAAATAATAATAATAATAATAATAATAATAATAATAATAATAATAATAATAATAATAATAATAATAATAATAATAATAATAATAATAATAATATAATAATAATAATAATAATAATAATAATAATAATAATAATAATAATAATAATAATAATAATAATAATAATAATAATAATAATAATAATAATAATAATAATAATAATAATAATAATAATAATAATAATAATAATAATAATAATAATAATAATAATAATAATAATAATAATAATAATAATAAATAATAATAATAATAATAATAATAATAATAATAATAATAATAATAATAATAATAATAATAATAATAATAATAATAATAATAATAATAATAATAATATAATAATAATAATAATAATAATAATAATAATAATAATAATAATAATAATAATAATAATAATAATAATAATAATAATAATAATAATAATAATAATAATAATAATAATAATAATAATAATAATAATAATAATAATAATAATAATAATAATAATAATAATAATAATAATAATAATAATAATAATAATAATAATAATAATAATAATAATATAATAATAATAATAATAATAATAATAATAATAATAATAATAATAATAATAATAATAATAATAATAATAACAATAATAACAATAATAATAATAATAATAATAATAATAATAATATAATAATAATAATAATAATAATAATAATAATAATAATAATAATAATAATAATAATAATAATAATAATAATAATAATAATAATAATAATAATAATAATAATAATAATAACAATAATAATAACAATAACAATAACAATAACAATAATAGTAATAATAATAGTAATAACAATAACAATAATAGTAATAATAATAGTAATAATAATAATAATAATAATAATAATAATAATAATAATAGTAATAATAATAATAATAATAATAATAATAATAAAGCTGAGTTTATATAACATTACTTTTGGTAATGGCACCATCTATGTGTGATTGACATATAGCTACATTTATGTAATATACTATATTAATGGCCGATAGAAAATAAATTTATATTTTATGAAATTGATAATACAAAACAATGACATGGACTCTATAAATAAAATATGTAACCGAATAATTGCTTATATTGCCTCTAATTACTTGATATTCATTACCTACAGGCTCTAACTCGATTTCCATTAATGAGATCTAAGACTTTCGCGAGTATTCATTTAGATAAAACTAATATTTCTCGGATTCACTGCGGGCAGACGACATGTCTGACATCGCGTCTGCCCATGATCACGGTTGCTGAAAAGTAACCGAAACATCGGGAGTATTTAATTGATTTAAATAATAAAATACGCGTCGTAAATGCGAAAAATATAAGTATTATTTATTTCGATTTCCAATATTCATTTCAAATAAATTAAAGATTATAAGCCTTATCATGTGTGTAAAAATTATGAATCTGTGTTATATTGAAAACAGATAAAAACATTATATCCAGCTCTTTGAAACACGAATACGAACACGACAAAGTTACATGTGAATTATACAAACAATAACAGATTACATACATTTATAGGAAATAAAAATATTGCTACACTGCAAATTTGCGAAAACTTCACATATCTTTTCTTTGACATATATTTTCTATGAAGCTATTGTATATGCGTTTATAAACAAAATTTTCTATACATTTTCTTAAATATTCACACATATTTGATATAAACAAAAATCAAAACGAGGTAAAGGAAAATTTGTCTAGCTACACTTTTCATGACCGATAAATTCACATCAGACCCAACTTCCAAAACATTAACTTCCATAGATATATACTTTATAAGGTCATTGCTAGGATTTATATTTCCAAAAATTTCCTTATTCCTTCACAGATAACACATTTGGCGCATTATTACCATTTCAATTTAAGAGAAATGGCGTCAATTTTTCTTTAATAATTTTACAGCTTCTAAGCTCTTATTCTCTTTTTAATATATTAAGTAAGGATCTAGCACTAGAAACTATTCACTGTAAAAGTCAAAATTAATAAACATATTATACATATTAAGTTATTTGTGGTAATATTATTATATGTTATATATGTGATATAAATATAATCTTACCTTGTCTCTATAATTAAGGGAAATAAATACATCTATGGTAAATGTTATCGCCATTAAGGCTAAACTTAACCACGTTGCACTCAGTCTCTATTTGTAGTTCTGAAATTTCACTCTAGTTGAATAGTAAGAAATAAAGAACTTGGTCTTTCTTTCATACTTTCATGTAAAGGATTAAATATATATTAGATATTTGAGCTTAGAATATTTTAGTTCATTTGTATAATGGCCCCTCGTATCATATATTATTATCAGAATTTCGATAATTCTATATAATTTAAATTAAATTTCATCAATTTTTTTTATTACTTACTTCATTACATTACTCCATGTCCTAATATGTCACAAAATACAAAATTTATTTCTAGAATAGAATTATTTTAACAAAAAACGATAAGAGGAAAATATTTTGATCTTTATTGCAGGTTGCAAGTCCTGATTTTCAAAATCGTTAATTATTATAATCCTAGTTGTTTATTTTATTGTATATGAAAAGTTCTTGAATATCAGAATATTCAAAATATTAAAAAATTTACAAAAGGAATTAATCACAGAAAAAGTTTTTTTTGTACAAAATAGTAATGAGTCATAAAATTCTAATATAATAATAATAATACTCTCCCCGCAATTATTAAAGGTTTCGAATCATAAAGGTTTCGATTATTACCTTAGGTATCCATAAACTGAAACATTTCAGTTAATGTATTTAATAATTTTTGTTATTATAGGCTATGTACATGTAAGGTTTTTAATTAAAGTCTGGTTTCTATGTTTGCACTAATGAAATTAAATATAAGACCTTTGTGAAAAAATATAAATTTCTGTATATATGAAGTGCTGGAGCACTACTATGAAGTAAATAAACACTTTGAACTAATACCTAGATTTAAGACACCTTTTATCCTAATAAAAAATGTTTTCAATATTTTCCTTGTGTTATTAAGAGAAATATCTTTAAGTAAACAACCTCTAGACTAAAAAAATTTCTTTCTTTCCAATTTTGTTTTTATTTCTACTGATTGAAATTCTGATAATTTAAGACTAAAGTAGCGTTTTCTTAATATTCGTGTCATCTAGTGTTATCTCATTTACAAAATCAGTCCACTTAAAAAATACATTGTCCCATCGAACTTAGTCTTACTTAACGTAACAATGATAGTTAATGATTGAAAAATTAAACTACAAAACATTACTTATTTATGGGACGGTAAGTAGTAAGCCTTTTATACCTCATTAAATTGTTCACTTAGGATAGCAAGTAGCCTAAATAAATATAACACTATGGGTCAAATTACCTATTCTGATCACTCCTTATTAATTACCTTAACAAATAGAGACGTGAGCGATCTTGTTAAGTAAGAGGAAATGTAAAATATATTGTAAATTTTTTGAATGAAATAAGATGCATAGGTTTTAATGTTGGATTAAAAATTTAAATAAAACATTATTGTAAAATTATAGTAAATTATTATAAATATATTATAGCTTTTAACTTTTAAAAAATTAAAGTAATTTCTTTAATTAAGAACTGTCACACCTTAAGGCAAATAAGGAAGGCAAGTAAATTGAATTATATAGTTTAGTAAGAGCTAAGCATATCAAAGCCTTTTTTTTTTACCACACACTTTTCAAATAACCCTTTAGTTTTAATTGAAATAATAATTATTTATCTCTATTCCATGTTTATATGTACATGTATTAATCCGTTAGCGTGATTTTGTTTACTGAAATACGTTTATAACTATGCCAACTTCATCTTAAACTTAGTTTTGACGAAAGAAGCAGTATAATGTTATTTACTCAAAAGCTAAATTATAAATTCTTAGTATTACTAGCAGTGCCACAAAGTTTTAGATATAATGTCGTAATTATAATATTTAAAATCTGTTTTTGTCTGGCATTTGGTATTTCATTGCGGACAATTAAAAAAATGTGTATTTGACAATGAATAATTATTGATAGATTAAGGAGCTCGACATGAAGGCTTCCACAGCGGGTCGTAGTATCGTAGCGTAGCGGGTCGTAGCGGGTCAAAACGTTACTGATACATTTACAGCAATATGAATGGTAAATTGTACATAACATGTTATAAATTAACATATAATACAGGACGACAGGCACGTACAGATAGATGAGAGGTTATAATATATTTAGAGATGTGAAATGATTTAAATGTCACAAAAATAACACAATATAATCTTTGAGGATATCATAACCTGTTATCCGTCGTTAGACAGTGCTTCTAAAACTCAAAAATTTTAGGTTCAGTATTAAATTATTTTTTTTATAGTAATTTTGATAAATTGTTTTCCTTTAATTTTTATTAATAGAAGTGTAGTTATTAGTAATAAATATTTCCTATGTCTCATATATTTTTAGTTTAATTTTCTTCATACCTTCCAACGTAAAGCCCTGATAGTGATTAATATTAAATAATTACTTGAACATGTAAGATAATATATAATAATAACATAGAGTGCAATAACAATATTGAAGTACCCTGACACATGACTTGTAATTTTTTATAAAATTACTGAACAAGTCTACCTGAGCCTAACGCTAGGCACCTGAACTACGAATTAAGTCCGGAGTAGAATTGCACCACTTACGCAGAATGGATAGATAATTTAACGTTCTAGGTTCATAACGTTGTAGAACCTTGCATAAATTATCCGTGCTTTATTAATACATAATATTACAGAGAATTGATGAGCTTAATGGTTTCATAAGGACATCATCATTATGTTTTAAGCTAATATGGAACTCCTTCTAGTAATGCTCACCATTAAAGCAGTTATAACATAAGCTTTGTAATCTTAGAAGCACAAAATAAAGTGGATCTCATTTACAATCACAGTTACTTATAGTATATCAATAAATTTACGTAAATGACAAATACTAATAAAACATATGAAAATAAATGATAAAGCGTTTATTATACTACGTAGCAATAATAGCATTTCACTTTTATTTTTAAGCCTGACACAACATTAAGCAAGACAAATTGTGGGTACTAATAAATTTTTACCTCAACACAAAATGGTGAGCGTTTAGCAAATTTTGCAGTTGTCATATTATTGAAATTGAAATAAATTAATAGCTATTTCAGTGTTTTCTATAAAAAAAATACTTGTTTAAAAATCTAGGAAGTTTGTTGTGTAACATTTGACAAATGATTAAAAAATAGCACAAGTTTTAGTAATAGTACTTATAGCATAGTGTGTGGAATTTGTTTATATTTCTTCTTTGAAATCCTTAGCAGAAACAACAGATATTATGTTAACTAACTTTCATTACTGTACTATATATGACACACAGACTAAGAACTATTAAGATTGAAAGGATGTCAAATTAAAGAACCAGGATAATATAACTTCTTTGTTTTGCAATCGCTACAATAATCTATTTCAATAATGCATACAAGCTCACGGTAATAATATATAAACATTCAATAACAACACTACAAAAAAAGCTAGATTATACTATAACATACAAAATTGATTGTTGCAACAAAACACTAGGTACGCACGTCAAAAGAAGAATTTTATAAATGTCACTGCAACTACATCATTTTATATGGACCCAGCAGTTAAACCCACTGACGCGTCGTATTTCATGCCTCCTGAATAATTCCGTCGAAATTCTCTGAGCACGTATAAAGTGTTTTACCTGATATATCCTGTGATGTTTCTTTAAGGTACAGAATTTCGTTGTATACGTGTATTACACTAGATCCCTAAGCATTTGAAAGGCAAGTGTCACTGGATGTGCACATAAAAGAAAGAGTAATAATGTTAACAAAGTAGTCCTTATAAATCCTCCTGAATAAAGAAAGATTCAAAAGTTATGAGCCTCGGTTTAAAGATACATTTATTATATAATAAATTAAATTAGACAATATTTTTATTATTGAATAAATAATAAGTAAACCACTTAGTACTGTACGAGTATCCAAAATCGTTAAAATTTGTGAGTCTGGTAGAAAAATATAAAAAATTAAAACAATGGAATTTTATAATCTAAAATGAAGTAGAATGTAGCCAAGATTAGAAAATCAATTTATGTATTCCTTAATGTGTTTGATATAAAAAATTATGTAGATTTTTTTGTATCATGATATTTATTAACTTAATGAACACTGGGGATATGGATATACATATATATTACCAATAGTAAAAATAATTTTTAACAAAAAACAAACTGACTTCAAGCAGTGAACTAAAAACCAAACAATAAATTTAGTTCGTACAAAGTATTTTCCACTGAGTTAAATAAAAAATAATATTAAATAATTATTTTATGATTTTGAAGTTCGTGCCAAGTATAACAATAACTGTGTAGAGATATTAGTTACCTATTATCAATCTTTATAACAATTGACGAAAATATTAGTAGGTGGTGTAGTTGTTTGCTCTAGCACAACTACTATTAGATTATCAATTTGTTAATCATATATAATAAAATCTATATGGACATAAGAAAATCTGTTTAAATTATTGTGTTTGAAATAGAAATCATGGTGGCCTGGAGGTTAAAGGACCGCCTCTCAAGCATGAGGGCGCGAGTTCGAAACGTGGCAAGTACCAATGTGATTTTTCCGAGTCATATGTACTTTCTAAAAGTATTTAGATACCACTGACAGACGACGAAGAAAAACATCGTGAGGAAACCTGGACTGATAGTTTCAAATTATAAGTTTGAAATCACCAATCCGCCCTCAGCCAGCGTGGTGATTAATTCTCTAACCTTCTCCATATAAGAAGAGGCCTTTGCTCCGCAGTGGTCACCGATGGGCTGATGATGATGATGATGAAATAGAAATACAAAATTAATGTTATTTACTAAAAATAAAATGTTTTTTTTAAATTATAATATCAGAAAATAATAAGGACCGCATATTTTATTTCCGGACATTCTCATTAGAATTCATAAACTATTTAAATCTGCTTTCACTAGTCCTACAAATGAACAAGAATAGCGAGTCAATTAGTGGGACTTATCAAGCCTGTATTTTATGAACGTTTCATTAATTATTACGCGCAATCAACAGTCAGTTTATAAGCGATAATGAAGTTAACGCTAGTATATAAATGGGTTTAGTAGTATGAATATTAATTTGGATGTTATATCTTAGTAAATGAAAATATCAGCTGGCTATTAACTTCTATTTCACGGAAAACTAATTGTATGTATAAATGTTATATTAAAATTGAACTAAACTCATCTGTTACTTACACTTATATACAAAAGTGTGGCTCTATAATAACAGGCAGCTGCAATTTTATCTCATTTTACAGCGTTTGATAATTCACTCAACAGACAGTAGAAAATTAATGGTTTTTAAAGGCAAATGCTTTTTTAAAGGTTTGTTTGATATACGTGAAATTTATTTGGGGCTTTTAGCATTACGAACTAAATTTTTTCGATTAAAAATTGACATTTCAGAATTAAATAAAAAAATGTATTAAAGTCGAATCGGGTCATGTATGTAGTATCGGCAGGATGTTGGATTGATACTTGTAGGATATAGGATGTAGTATTATACTATACTATTAAAAATTTAGAAAAAAAAAAATTTAAAAAAATTATTATTTTGTAGTATTATTGACTATAGTCAATGGTTTGTATATTCATCGGCTTCTCAAGAGATGATCCGCCTTACATCAAGTCTCGGCTAGAACTAACTAACTAACTTAACTCTAAGAACAAGTACCTTAATTTTCTATCTGGGTCTCACCCTGCTCGTACTGACTTAACTATAAGAACAATACACATTGTTCTCAAGTATAACAACAATACACATTCCATTCCCACGCAATCTTATCTTTTGACTATTTTACTTATTTCAACGATTCACAAAACATCTTGCACATTTCAGCCCTCATCTGTACACAGTATGCCCAAAAAACCAAGCTCCTAGCAAAGCTCTAATCCTATCATTTATGATAAACTAACCTAACCCTTACAGTGATAAAAGTGAAACTTAAATACTAAATACACAGAATAACTTAAATTTCTATTTTATAACTGCACATGTATTGATGTATGCTGTCCCTATCCTATCCCAAAAACTAATTTTTACTCAAGTATATGTTATATATATATTTATTTTTCAAGAAGATACATCATAAAACTTACATACATTGTGGATGTATGGATGTTTCTTGCTTTGCACTTAAAGACTACGTCATTATCATCAGTCTATTGGTGGCCGATGCTAAGCAAAGGCCTCTTCTCACACGAACAAATTTAGAGCATAAATCATGACGCTTGTCTAAGGTGGATTGGCGATTTCAAACTTATAATTTGCAATTATAAGGCCAGGTTTCCTTACGTTGTTTTCTTTCACAGCCTATAAGTGGTGTCTAAATACTTTTAGAAAGTACACATAACTACGAACAAAATCGCATTGGTACTTCCCAGGTTTCGAATTCGTGCGCTCATGCACGAGTAGCTGCGATTAACCTCCAGGCCACCACAACTTTTTTTAAAGTAAGTAACGAATATTACTTAAATTTTACAATATGAAGTTTAGACATTAGATTTCTAGTAATTGTTAGGAAAAAACTAGAACTAATATAGAAGTTTAAAAGAATAAAAAATACTTTTTCGTTGATTATTCCAGACAGTATTAAGTATGATATTCATATTTTACTATGATAATAATTATTTATATGAAAACTTTTTCGTGTTTTTTACTATAAAAGACAATAAATTATTTATTTGTCGTATCTTTATCTTCTTATTCTTTTTTATTTCACCAAACAATATCATGATGTCTATTTTTCGCGTGCGCGTGAATATACAAGCTTTCGTATATTATTGTACGTTTAAGATATTATTTTATCATATTGTCCCAAAAAAGTCCATTATCTTTTCACTAAATCTATTTAATGTAAATTTTTCGGTGGTGTTAGTTCTTGCAATGTTATATCTGTTAATATAATTTTTATAATAAACTACAAACATATTTATAGAAACTCATGGTTACATTTTAAACCAACTTTTTTTTAAGAAATTTAAATAATTGAATTAAATCTTATTGTGGTAATAAAGGTTGAACTAATAACTGTGATCCTTAAACAGGTACGACATTAAATATGCAGTTAATTGATACATACTTATTATTGAAGGCCATAAAAGTCATATCATTCTGATAATTTAGAATATGTTGTACCATCATATTATATGTCCAAAGTTCGGATTGTCATTGTATTTGCACATTATTATTTATGTAATTCGTGTAATAAATAAATAAATAAAAATTAAACAAAGATAAGCTTTTTTATATCTAATTACTTGATCACCCGACCGAAGACGGTTACAATATACGTATAGTAATAGGCCTGCCATTATAAAACTTTTAAAGTTATTCAAATATTTTGTATGAAATATTATTCTATCGACTTTTAAAGTTTAAAGTAGTTTCAATTAGACTCATATTGCTCGCTCAAATTATTAATGCCCGTGGACTGTCATGTTCTAGAGCCCTTACATTTTGGATAAAGTGGGGTTTTAAGAGGATAGGATGTGTAATCTTCTGTCCAAATACTCGTATAATTAGATGTCCAACATCACAAGGTAGGTTCGTTTGATTCATGGACTCTGGAGTGATCACAATATCCTCTTTTATATTAAGAAACAGACTATGTCCAATGCTTTAAATATTTTGCCAAGAGAATATAAAAGCATGAATAATTTCTCATTTTTAGTTATGTTTTTCAATGAAACACATCTATAAAAATATTAAGAGCAATGTTCTCAGCACCTTTTATTTTATTATTCCTATTTGTTTATTATTATAAGAAATATTTATAAAAAACTAGCTATGAACACCCATTTTGCTAGGTAAATTTTATTGTACAGTTATTTGTTGAAATTATTTTTTTTGTTTGAAATTTTTGAAATTATTCAGAATGTTTTCAACCGATTTGAATGTTAACATACATTTCAAAACTTGGTAAATCAGTCATTATTATTTTATATGATTTTTGAATTTTCTAAATGATTTTTAAACGATCAGAATCTAAGCATAGGTTATAGAACTCCCTATACCAATCTAAAATGAAACAAATTTCAAGAAATTTATGGATTATTCTAGATTTTTCTAGAACATTCTCGATCGAACAATATATTGGCATACATAGTAAAGCTTTCCAGATCATTATAATTATCGTTTTGTAACAACCATAGTGCATGATGAGAATCTTGGACCTACTTCCACATACAAACTAGTGTGTTGGAAGCCAATTTCTGTGATGCGTATTTGGCTGTGTATATGTGTGTTCTCTTATCTCAATATAAGAACACACATAAATAAATTTAACTATAACTTTATTGGTGACTCAATTACCATATAAAAAGTTTATCAGACAAAATCAACAAATAACTGATTTAAATTTGTATTTAGGATGAAATTAAACCAAATAATATGGAACGGTGACCGCAAATCAGCTTCCGACGCTTTACACTAACAGTTTGATTAAAATGAGAGTAGCGTTTCATGTTCCGTTTTAATTAGTTGCATTGTACTGTTTATATGATTTGCAATATCCGGATTAACTGAAATGAAATAAATGACTTAGTAACACATGACCTTTCCACTTTTTATTCGATATACGAAAACATAGAGTCCACTTTTATATTAATTGAATTGAATTTGTTCAGCCTCTGTGTGATACTATCAGCGTAGATATATATTATAATATGTTTAGGATATTTAAAATGTTATATAAATATCTCTTATTTATTGTAATAAAAATATATTAATGATTTCATATTTAAATTAAACCGTATTATTTAAAAGGAACTTTGCTTTCTACTTTAAGTTTATGTTATAATATAATAGACACACAGTTTGAATTATAGCCATGTCTTAGTTGTTATTAAAATTTTTATCTTTAAAATGGGTATAAAAATTTAAGACCAATAAAAACGTTTTGATAGTTAACACTTAGTAAGAAAATAGCGACATCTTTCGATTTCTGACAATAAATATAAAACTTTGAGTTACAATGTAGGACTATTTCAATACTGATGTTTATCTCCAATAATATTTAATATTGTAATGATATTTTTGTAGATAATCTAATAAGTAACGAGAAAAATGGGGTTATCGGTTCGTTTTATAATAAATTCACGGTATCTTTTTTAGCGTTTGCTGACGATCTCGCAATGCTGACACGTAACCCTAAATCCGTCAAGTACTATTGGATGAAGTGGATAAAATCTGTGAGTGGACGAATGAACTGAGGACAAAAACATGTAAATGCCACTGTCCGTGTCTCGGTAGGCGAAATACAAAATATACCTCATACGATACGGGATTATCGTTAGGCAGTGAATGAGTTTTGACGGTTACGGAAAATGCTCCCTTTAAATTTCTCGGTCTTAAGATTGATATTATAGGCGGTACGCCATCCTTAGAAGGAATAGTAGATAGCTTTTTAAACGATCTTAACATGGTCGATTACCAAGTGATAAATAACTTTAAAAAGCTTGGATCCACGATAATTTTCAAATATCACTTTTGAATTGGCCCTTCCTCGTCTAGATCAGCAAGCTTCATAAAGGTGTTACAGTTGTGGCTCTGGTCCGCACTGCCGGCGGATTCGTCAACGTTATTTATGGTTATTTATGGTTTAACAAACGTTATTTATGGTTTAACAATGTTGAGCTAGTACGTAAAAAAAAATAGTTTCTTTCCTTTCTAACTGTATTTTATCCTTCTTCTGTTTTATCACAGCTTAAATCTAACAAAAGTCTTTACAGAAATAAGTAGATTAGAACAAACTTTTCTGAACACCTAAATTGTAGTGGTTTGAATTAGAAACTTTGCACAGGTTTTGTTTTCTATATACTGTAAATCCGTATGCATCATCAGCCTTCTTCCGGTGTGACCTTTCTTGCAAATCATTTTCGCATTAAGATATTGATTAACCCTGGATACCACTATTGTTTAGACTTTTAAACAATGTTACTTATTTGTGTGGATAAAAGGCGTTGCTGTAATCAATAAGGACTATTAACAATAAAGAGTTCTCTACTGT
The DNA here is from genome assembly GCF_018135715.1 of Danaus plexippus. Classification (NCBI taxonomy): domain Eukaryota; kingdom Metazoa; phylum Arthropoda; class Insecta; order Lepidoptera; family Nymphalidae; genus Danaus; species Danaus plexippus. The sequence goes on along the minus strand of NC_083551.1, from coordinate 5,263,633 downwards.
CGTAATGTTGAAAAATATATGCATAAAAGCTGCAATGACTTGTCTTGTGTCCTTTTGTGGTGAAAAAATATATGGGATTTTCTAATAATATTGTTGCTATCATATCACTTATGGAATATTTTTTTTATAATATTGTAATATATGTCGAATTTATTGAACATTTTGAAAAAGAGTGACTTCAGCAGTCACAAACGCCTTTATTCTTGTTTGTCGTCAGTTTCTCAAAATATTTAAGGTAACCTCGCAGACGGTTTCACGAATTATTTATTTTGAAGAGGTTCGATTCTTGTGTTTGGTCTGTTTTTAATCTGTACCCCCACCTCTTTTTATACCAACCAACACTCATTGTTGTGACTGAACTTGCGCAGGTGACACCTGACAATTTTAACCAACTATCATTATTGATTATTATTTACGTGTATAAAGGATATTTGCTCCGATATCATGACAATAAAGAAAAGTCATTATCAGCGCTAGTGAGATATTATCGCTCTCCCATGTTGGATCACCGAGCCTATCCTTCAAATCTAAAAATCGAGTCAAGGAGAAATAAATTATTTGATAGATACAATCATGATATATTAAAGCTTTTCCGTATCGCTGAACGACCATTAATATAAATTTTGCGTTAATTATATAGAGATTCTTCAGGCCACACGTCTGCTCTTAAAAAAATATATAACCTTCAATCTGCTATGTACTCGTCGACAAAAATAGGCTACTTAGAGTTTTTCATATAATTTTCCAACCAACTATAATTCCTGAACTATTTTTTGACTGTTAAGCTGCATGCATTATAAATTTACTTAACAGCAGCTGAAATTTACTTAATTATAAGCCGAGAACTTAGTAACATAATATTTTTATAAAGTACCTAAATATACTGTCATAATTATCAAAATAAATTTGTGAAAAATAACAATAAAATAGAATTAAATAATTTTATTGTTGCTAATAAAAAAATGTTTTCTGCATAACACTATAATTTTAACATCTTAGTGTAGCTCGCTTAGCTTTCGCTTTCAAGTTCATCTTTCATTTGAGCATCTTTAAAAGAAAATTTAAAGATATAATCACTAATCAGTAACAGTTTTGGAATTTGTATTTTAATTTCGATTAGATTAAAGTAAGACAAACGTAGATCATTTAAAATTTCAATTCTCTTACATTTGTATTATACAAATGTGTATTTATTTATAATTTGTGTACAATCTAAATAAATTTTGGTGTATGAAAATAAAAATAAGACTAATATATTTCACAAATAATTAATCACCAATAGATTGTATGCATAGAAAATAATTCATAGTACAACATATAAACGCTATTTCCCGTGAAATCTAATATACAGAGTAATTTTGTAAATTCCTAGAATCGAGTTTGTACATTAAATTAAGTCTTCCTATTCACCACTTTAGCTAAATTGACGAGCTTATATAGCATAGAAAATATTTTAAAACATTTAGAGAAATACTTATTTCGTTGATATAAAATTTCTTGAGTTTAGGTCATATCATGTTCTCTAAACCATAGAGTGAAACTGATAATTAATTAAACTTTAAATCTCCAACAGCAAAAAAGTTATTTTATAAATCTTTTTCATTTGAATTCAAAGTTTTTGAATCGTTTACTTAATTCCTTATGATTTATCAATGCTGAAGATTATATTGTTAAAAAAAGGCTTTTTGCCTATTGTTATGGGCTGTTAATATATTGTTAAAAGTAGTTGCGGTGAGAGTTTGATCACGTCTCAGTAAATGGATGGATATTTCAAGTGGACGTGAGGGAATTCAGCAAGTTTGGCCACAAAAAATAATAGTTTTATTCATATATGTGAGACATTAAAACCATGCTATTTCTAGAGACACATAACAAAACTTTTTTTCAATGTAAGATGATAATTAATTGATAATTTTATTTTAAAAAGTTCTCCTTATTTTTATTCCATTTCTAAGAAGAATTTAGGCAAAAAAAAATTTAAGGCAAAAAAACGCAAAAAATATTTTACCGTTTAAAAATTAGTGACTTCTTAGAATTGTGATTTTGATTTGGTATCTACAATTCATATACTAGTAAGAGGCATGAAATACAATAATTTTCCTGTTTTCATGATCTAGGAACATAAAAATAAAACATCTTTGGAATAAAATATCAACTCCATAAATAAAAGTGGAATAATTTTAATTTTATATATTATATAATAATTAAAGCTGAGAATGCGAAAAATATTTGGTATTTTGGGAAATATTTTGAACTTTTTTGATTTACTTATGATGTAACGCTTTGGTCTGGTGCCATATCCCATAAATCATTGTGATGAATGAAGGAGTGATTGAGATTTTTAAGACATACTCCTGTAGACTACAAAACAACGGCTTCGAGTGTAAAAAAATATTATTTGAATTCCCGTAACTATCAGATTCCATAAAATAATTGATTTTTTATATGGAACAAAATTGTTGAAGATTTAAAATTTATACAGGATTTAAAATTTTTGCATCATATTCAAATCGCTGCAGTAAACATTATTTATCGTTTTACACAAAATTATGTTCATTATTTTGTAAGTTTGAAATAGTTTATTGTGGGAAATATTTGGTGTTATGCGTTACTCACGTTTCTGACATTTTAATGTGTACTGAAACAAGAATTTCAAGTGAAAATATATTTTTAAAATCATTAATTTAGCTGCATAGTTTCTTAATCTTTGGAAAATATTAATTCTGGGTTGCTTTTTGTTTTCTTTTTTTCTTACACTTATTATTTTCTCTTTTCTTTAGAACTTGAAGAATAATAACTCTAAATAACTAATTTTATATGATATTATTAATGTAATTTCATAAAATAAAAATTTTTATTCCTTAAGAAAAAATACTTCAAAATTTTTTTGTCTTTGCAGTATTGCTATCAACTATGTCTTGTCAATTCGAAAAAGGTTTATTTAAAAACTATGTTCAAACTTAAAGGTTGTGATTGATATAGTCAGGCTTAACATGTGACTGGAAACGCAAGTTATAATATTGCTTTCTTTTTGAGAAATATCTTAAACAATGCCCCTTTCCTAAAACCTTTACTTATTTCTTTATAAAAGTACTCCTTTATAATACTATAAGTATTATCCTTTTAAAACAAAAAGTATTTTAAATTTGTAAATTCCTTTATTTTCAATTATTTTAAATTATTACCTATTTGTATGATTTATGTGATCTTAAAGTTTTCCTTCTTATTTATGGGTGTGGCTTTGCAGCATGTGGTAAATTTCTGGTTAATTTAAATAACTAACTCAGACATGGCATTGTAAACATAAAGTTGGGCAGAGTAAATTTTATTCATTTTCTTTATGAAATTTATGACAAATTTAAAACTTTTACTTGATGTATATACATATATATATACATAAAAGTTTTATATATATATATATTGTTTCAGTATCAAATGAAAAAATGTTTTCTCAATAAAACTATACTTTTTGTAAATTTGACTCGGTTTTTTTATTGTATTTTCACACTTTACAGAATCCGTGATCACGGGCAGGCGAAATGAAAGTGACTGTGACTTAGAATTCTTATTTGTTTTATTATTGATCTACCATAAACAATTTTTTTAATTTTAAAATAAAAAAAAGTTTTATTTCAAAAGTGTACTTTGAAAAATATTAAATATTGAAATAAATTTTTTATCAATATCAATTATTTATTTTTTATGAACAATTTGTAAATGATATAGATATATATATATATATATTTATATATATTTATATTTATTTATATATATATATATATATATATATATATATATAATATCTATATGTAAGGTAATTATTTTAATAAACATTGTATATTTGATTTATATAAATGCTATTTTTACGCCTTTCAATAAATATTGAATTGCAAGATAATGTTTTAGTCAATTATTTGTCAAGGCATAGGTTTTAAATCTAAAAGAATTACGACGCATTCTTTCTTAGTTTTTGCGCTAATGCCATTCACCGCCGCATCTCATCGCTCACGTACGTGTTAGCTGTACATAAAATATTAAAGTAAGTTGATATTTGGCATAAAATTTTAAGATCCGAGTCTAGTAAAGAGTTAGTAAGCTTTTATGTATTTGAATAAATATTTAAATATTATATTCATACACATTAATTATGTTGAACTATAAATTCTAGTGTGCAGATCTTACCCATTAAACTACAGCACATTCAATATCCTTGTGTTCGTAAATATACCGAAGTAACATGTAGGTAACATTTTATATTATAAATCAGTCCTATTACTATTATTTTTATAAGGCTACTCTTGTGCGGCAGTAGAGCAATAATCAAATTTTAATTATCAATGTCTCACGGGATAGGTATGAAAATGCCTAAACTTTGTCTAACTAAAGTCTTAAAATTTTACTATACTAATACTTAAGCTATGAATGTATAAATATTTAAAAATAAGCACAATATATTCTTGTATAACATTCACTCTGTTTGACAAATTAGCTTTATATTAATAAAATTAAACTTTATTTCATCACCAAATGTGTATTTGTTGATATGAAGATGAAGATTATGTTATAAAGCATGTACGTCTAGAAAATCAGGCAAATAAAAATACGTTAAAACATTAATGAAATGCAATGAAATTGATAAGAGAAATCAAACTGATATATTATTCATATGTATGAGTTTTCTTCTTGAATTCTTAGCTATAATATTCTCCATAGGTAATATAAAGATATTTTTATTAATAAGTATGAGGTAACTTAATGACTTAAGTCACAAGTTTATGATATATGTAGTTTTGTTTTTCAATACAAACTAATAGGAATATATAAATTACTAGTTTTTTTTCCCACGACTCCCTCCGCGTGGAGTTTAGAGTAGGGCTGAAAGAAAATTGTAAAAATGTGTTCAAACAATGCATATAATAACCTACGTTGCAGTTTTTTCATTTCATATTAACGTGGGCACCAACTACGATGCCAGCTGAATGGATGATTTGTGAATTTAAACCATCAGGGGCACCATCCAAATGCATATGAAAAATCATTCAAATCCGTCTAGCCGTTTAAGAGGAGTTTAAGGACCTATACACGTACAATAGAATTATATATAACAATATTACACCTCTATGTATTTATAGGAAAAACCATAACTTTACTTTGAATAACCTCGATTGTGAAATTCTATTTGGACTTACAAATAATATAAAATAAATGTATAAATCAGTTTCAACTAAATGAATCAGTGACCAACACCATACTTTAGTCGTAATTAATCTGACATTAATAGACAGAAACATTGCTTAAAACTGATAAGCAATGTTACATTTTATTAACTTTCTTTATTGTAGGAACATAAATTATTTAAAACGGTACTAAGGGGATTAAAATGGTTATAATCATGATTACAATATAAGTAGCTTATAGCTTCTACTGAATTGCAATCGAGAAGTGCTAGTGCTTCATACCGTCATATAAACCCAAATCCGTTTTTCAATAATCCTCTAGTACACATCACGATCGACTAAGTTTTTAAATTTCAGTGAATTCTTTATCCGTAATATTACCTTGGACATCCTTCACAGTATCATAACTTGAATAGAATCAAAACTCCCTCTTATTTGTTATTAAACGGGCTATTTTTTATTAAACACCTCAGTACAAAATGGGAAATTGTGATTCTATGACCACAATATTAACATAATATTATATATGTATATACATAATAAAAGAGTAGAAAAAAATATACATTAGACTACATAGTATTTATTAAAAATGGAAATTATTACAATAATATATATATATATATATATATATATTATATATATAATTAATTTATTATTTGAAACAAGCAATTGATCTTTTTCAAATCATTAATATCACTTAAATTTAAGATTACGACTAAAACTTATATTAAAAGCAAATAATGAGAATTTGTTAAGTTAATATATGTCAGGTACAACATTTTTTGCTGGAAATTATCATTAAAAGATTTCATCGTGAAATCCATTTTGTATAACATCAAGGCTCTATTGTATGACATCGGTACAAGGCTATCCTAATTACCTTCTTGACTTTTCTAATAAGTTGTTTAATACGTGGTTTAGTGTTTTGTAAATCTCTGATACCATATAGACTAGTTCAAGAGATGCAAGCAGTGAATCAATGTTATCAACGAAGTGATTCGAGGCATCGCTCTAGTTTTATTGAGTATTTTTGCATGCACATGGCCCGATCACATAGACGAAGAGTCGCATTTAATTTAATTTTTATTCCCACCTTCATTTTTGAAGTGAATTTGGTAATATTTTGCAACCTTGCAAAATTATCAATTTATTAATTTCTTGAGACAAATTTGTTTGAAGCTCTAGAACTCTTTCAACGTCCTATGAAGCTTCGAGGATAATAAATATCTTTCTATTGTTTTCAATTATTGTTTAAGACATCCTAGAATATTTTTTATACTTTTATGATCGTTGCCATTTACGTGATAACAAATAAGTAACAAGAGTTCAAAGATTTATTTGTATGTGTTAAGATCCAGCTGTTAAATAAAATAGTCTTGTTTCGTTAAAGATCGCATATTTTTTGTATACTAAGAAACTCAGAAAGCAGGGGTTAGCGAACATTTTACAAAAAAAGGCTGCCATTTTGTTTTGAATAAATAATATTTCATGAAACCTGAACACAGAATGGAAAGTTGAATTTATTATTAGTATGCAGAAATTGACCAAACTATCATTTTAGACATATGAAAATTAATTTATTGTTTAAAATTTACGATGCTTTCAATTATTGTAATGATTTTTGATTCTTACGAATTATTTTACATCACACATCCAATACTTTTGTCACATAATTACCTTATTTATATTTTTAATTGCCTTGAGACATATAAAACCAAGATATGTGCGGAGCAGATACAAAGCTAAGCTAAAGCTAGGCGGAAGATGTGTCATGTTAGTACACCACCAAAAATTTCAATTTAACCAATCACAAACCTTAGATAATCACTCAGATTAGCCAATCAGCAACCGTCATTGATGTAACAGCCGTCATGCTTATTTCATTGAAAAATAAAAATACCCTGCAATGAGTCTGGAGGGATATCATCGCTGTGACAGCCTACAAATAAGTGAATCAATAATTGATTGTAAATAAAACTTCTACGTTTTTCAATATCTTACCTTTTCGGATATAACTTATCTAGTCCATGATATTTTTAAGTAACACATAGATTGCAGTAATACATTACAATGAATTCGTGAAAATATATATTTTGTTATGTCCCTAAGGTGAATCGAGCAAACGGCCAATCGGATGAGAAGTAGTTACCGTCGCCCATCGACATCTGCAACATAAGGCGTGTTGCGGATCAGTTGCCGACCTTGATTGTTTTTGAGGGCCCAGAACATATAGGCAATATATATATTATATATATTTCGTACATATTTACTATTCACTTTAATTCACATTAATAATCGCAATTTACCTAATGATTGCTATATAAAGTAGAAACTTAAAAGAATTTTCTAATACCACTAAAAATAACAATAAGACGTTTCTTTTAGACGGTAATGAAATAGGCTTGGTTAGTTATTGACGGGATTCTTATAATAACACTCAGACTAATCTTCGTTTCAATTCAGTTCGGTTCTTCTGACGTAACCGCTTTACCGCGCTGTCTAGACGGGGTCTTATTTCCTTTTGTACTCTTAAGTCCGAGCCACGATGTATACTAGTATTAGAATTTAATAAACGTGTAAAGTGCAAATAGTTGGTGAGGTCAGAGGATATGTTATGAAGAATAGTGTGTTTAGTTTATATATTTACCTTTTTACTCCTGGATATAATTAGTAGGCAACCAAGAAATTAATAAAGTCTAGTACCAGTAGTTCGGTATGAATTTAATTTAATCTCTTAGATTCATTTTCTTGTTTCAAACATTAATTATATCAGCCCATAATCTTCGTTAAAAAAAATGTCACATACGTTTACTCTTTTTATTAAAATATAGTACTATAGGTACAATAACGAATGGAAATTAAGAAACGGACAAAAAGTATAACCTTAAAAATATAAAAAAATACATTTCTTGTAGATATACGAACAAAGAAAGCGCTTTCAGCTTTTGGAGATCATCTCTGGGGATGAAGTATTAGACATTCAGCAAAAGTTACTTAATTTACGTCAACAACAGATGTCGGATATACAACAGAAAAGCTTAAACCATAAATCATAATTTCTTGTGTCACATATTTATAAGGATACTTTTGATATGGAAAGTCACCCTTGATAGTAAAAAATATTAAAGTAGTATTATATTTCCGTCTCAGCGCACTTTTGCAATTCAGAGATAAAGCAATTTTTGGGTTAGGTCCAAAGATTTTTTTTGTCATGTATAAAGTACTTCCACTCACTATAGAACAATATAAAAATATCTATCAAGATTATAAATTATTCTGTATAGAATATTTCAACATGTCAACGTTTCCTAAGTTTCAATTTAAATGTAATAATAATTTGAGAGATTTGAACTATAACAGATTATAAAATTCAAATATTTATTTTTTTATTTAATTTAATTTGTAGAAGGTTAAAAACATTAAATGATTTATATAAAACAATTAATATTAATTTTTACTTTGTTTTTAAATCACCGTTTATTGTTTTGAAAGTAACCTATTTCACTACAAGCATAGAAAAATACCAGTAGCTTAATCATAATAATTTAGTTCCTTTTATTATCTTTTTGTCAAGTAAAAGGTACGAATAGCTAAAAATAAATTAATCTTATTTTTTATTTTTTTGAAGCTTCTACATTTTTTTTCAGATCTGACTATACAATGCTTAGAATAATGGATTCTATGTTTTTTTTTTCATTTTTAAATATATCCTCATTTTAATCCAGATAGCCTTAATTTAACATATATCCTGGTTGAATAATATTTTGTTGGACTAAACTAAGTTTTATTACTAAATTTTCGTTTAGTTAATCAAGTTTTAGTAAGTTAAACGCGAAAATGAACTGCCAGTGCTTTATGTATTTGCAGTTGATTAACGAATAGCAAACCGCAAACAAAATCCAAGTTATATTTGTTAGATACTTGCCAATTTATAGACCAAGTCAATGTAAGGAACGCCAAAATCCAAGATACTATATATATATACTATAGAGATTAAAAACTATAATATGGTTTATTTCGTGCAATAATGTTTGTAAATTTCAAGCAATGTTTAGCTAATATTTAAATTGAAATTAGAAAATACTGAACCTTTAAAGGTATATCCTGCTTGTGTCGATGATGTTCTTTTTTATTTTTCTAAAAAAATAAAACTACACATGATTTCGTATATTGATTTTAAAGAGGCATATTATTCTACACTTTATTATTTTTTGTGTTTTCATTTTAGTTTCACAATAAGACACACATTAGAGTGCCAAAATAATCTCATAAAATTTGCAATATGTGGGTGGTTTCAAATGGTTCTTGCGATGCTGGCGAGGCACGGGCAGGTTGTTGGTGATGAGAGCATGTTCTATATGCTGCAGCTCGGCCTCTAGGTGGTCAGCATCACAAAAGTGTTGGGCTCTCTGTAACAAAGATTTGCCAACGGTAGCTAACTGGATAGGATGGTGGTGTGAGTTTCCATTGAGATACTTATCCGTATGTGTGGGTTTCCTATAAACAGTATGTCCCAAAATATTGTCAGGGTTCCTAACGACAAGTATATCAAGGAAAGCTAAAGAATTATTTGCCTCTAATTCTATAGTAAACTGAATCTTGCTATTGATAGAATAAAAATGGTTCAGAAAAGCAGATGTTTTATTTTTATTTATTTAGGCTTTATTGGAGGAGACCAAAAGTTTTGCAATTTGAAGAAGGTTTCCATCAAGACTATTAACATACCACATAAGGAAGTGAGCCAATTCTTGATACCAATCAAGAGTAACATTCCTTTGCAACAAACGTGTGACTACAAACTCGATTGTGACTGTGGCTTGTCATACATTGGACAGACAAAGAGGAGCATCGGTACAAGGGTTAAAGAACACATCTCAGATATCAAAAATAGGCGCGCGTCGAAGTCAGAAATTTCAATAGAGAAGATGGAATCTATCAAACACCTGGGACCCCCTTCTTAAAAATATAAAACCCCATGTCCGTAACCACACCGCAGGACCTCAAGACACCGTAAGCGCATTCTGCCGGCATCCAGAGCGGTACGCCAGAAAATTAAAAAATCGATGGCGGTAGGTTATAAATAACAAGGACTAACTGACAGACATTCATATCTCGTCTTTTAACTTTGTCATGCCACACGGACTTTTTTGATATTTTTTACTTTAATTGGTAATTGTAAGAATAAATAAACAGTTAAAAAAGTCGAAAGACAAGAATTATTTTCTATTGAGCAAAAAACAAAGATCTCGTAAATCAAAAGTTTTTTTTTAATAAACCACTTAATGTAATCCTCGATTTTCTAGAGTATTTAGCTTCTGGTTGGCCTCTTTCAATTATCCAGCAGTAATCTGCTAACATATTCGGGCTCCATTCGCTCTTGTACCGTTTTTCTATATAAGAAAATTCCTGATGGAATCTCTCACCGTGCTCGTCGCTTACAGCCCCTAAAATATCAGGAAAAAATCCAGGTGCAGGTCTAAAAAATGTACTTTAAGAGACATGTTGCAACCCAATGCTTTATATAACAAAAAAAAAACAAAATATTGGTGATAACACTCCAACACAAGATTCGTAAAATTTCGTCGTTGTTTTTTGGATGTAAGTTTTCCACAGACATAACAAAAAGAGCTAGAATCCTTATTACACTTCCTTGACATGTTCACAGGGTTAATAAAATTATTATGGAATCATAAAAAAGTGTTTAAATTCAACGAAAAATAATTTTATGACGATATACTTGTAAGCATTTCTGTTAATTTATAGCCGCAGTACAAGCTATGAGTATTACCGTATCACAACAAATATGAGGCTAATTGACTCATGACAACTGTGATTTAATAATGAGGATAGATTGATAAAACAAAATTTGTTATTAAAGTTCGTATGGCAAAATCAGTGTTGACCAGTGTAATTTGAAGACAAGTGATTTTTTTGCCAGCAATTTCCTTTTATAGTAAAAAGGAACTCTTAAAATTTAGAAACATATTAGTATTAAATTACTTGTGAGGTCCTAAACTTGAAAAGTTTGGCTTAAATATTTATAGTGTCACTTACTGTGTCCGCGATTCCTTCTGGTTATAATAGTTTTTTTTTATTTCTATCTTCAACTATCTTACAGAGAAATTTCATTGTGACAGAAAAATGTAGAAAAATGTTAACAACATTAAATAACGTTCAAAAACAAAAAATCCATGACTTCTTTTCAATTAAAACAATATACACATACATATACATATTATTATGTTCAAGTAGCTTAAGAAAAACATGACATCCCTTAACCGTCTTACACACATACTCGTAATTGCCTCTCTTCCTACCGGTAAACAAACTAAAGTGGCGTCAGGATTTTGGGTCAATTTCAAAAACCTCTTAAAAGGCTAAGACCCTCATTAACGTTTAAGGAATCCATATAATTTTGGTTATTTAAGAGAACCAAGATTAACTATATACCTTAATGTATTTAACTACAAGAACAAAAGTAAAACATATATATATAAATATATTTTTTTTATTATGATTTTATTCGTGTTAAATTTTCATTTTAGGATAACATAAACAGAACATAAATGCTCCGTGATTAAGTGCTCAATAATTTAAATTGGACCCATTACTTTATAATATTACGTAATTTGTATTACATAAAACTGACTGGATGATTTAACTTATTTAGATGTTCAGCAAATTTAAAATTATTTTAATAAAAAAAAAATATTTTTAAGAAAAAAAACCCTCAACCAAAAAAAAAGAAACATAGGATTAAAGAAAAAATAAAATTTTAAACTTAAATACTATTTCCTACTTTTACTTATCGTATAATAAATTCTAAATGTATTCACAAAAATCAACTAATTTAATAACATCTAATTTAGATAAATAAACATAGTATTAGCTCATAAATATTACCCATTTAGGTATAAGCCTAAAGCACCGCCTTTAAAAGGTGATTAAATGTTGAGTAATTGTATATATTTAGTTGGATATTAAATAAGATTATTGGAAAGTAAATATAGTAATAAAAACGAGAACATCGGGGAAAATACAAAAAAAAAATACTCACGGATTGAGAACCTCCTCCTTTTTTTTTTTTTTTTTGATGACGCAGGGAAACTCTTTTTACGAGCCGTCTCACCGGCCTTGGTGGGGCCGGAGAGGATGTGTGAGACTCGACCTGGGCAGGTCCCTACTCACTAAAACCACTGCGAAAGCCATCGGCCGCTATGTTGGTGCACCCCGGATCTGTCAGCGACAGGGCACACCAGCGACTGGCCGGTCCTGGCAAAGACCGGACTTACTCCCTCGGAGAAAGGGGGCGATCCCGGCAATTAGGATCGCCCCGACGACGCCGGGCTTTCACAGGAGCCGGGTTACCAGCCCGACCCCAGCCCGGGGCGCAGGGGCGCTATTGGAGGAGGCGTTGATATCGCCCCCGGCGCGCCCCCGTCCGTCGTCTGCGGAGGGAGGGTGCATCAGCCGCAACCTCCCGTTCCCGCTCAGATGCCTCCTTCGTGGACATAACCGTCTCACAGAAGGAGGACACCGCCATCCAGGACCTGTCACTCTCAAGCATCTTCTCCGCGACACTCGAAAGCGACAAGCCCACTCCGCCGAGCGCCGCCACAAGGTCTTGGCGCTGCGCAGCCCATCTCGGGCACACCTCGAGGGTGTGCTGGGCTGAGTCCACCGCAGCGCCGCACTCATGGCAGCCTCCTCCCGGCTCTCTCCTGGCCACCCGACACAAGTAGTCACCGAAACAGCCGTGCCCGGTGAAAACCTGCGTCAGGCGGAAAGTAAGGGGTTTGCGTTTCCGCCTCATCCAACGCTCTAGGACCGGACGGAGCGCAGCCGTTGTACGTTTACCGTACGGCTGGCCCGCCAGGTCCTCCCCCCACTCCCGCATAAGGCGCGACTCCCCCTGCCGGCGAACCGCCTGGATCTCCTCTGACGAAGGGTTCTCTCCGAGAGCCCTCCTACCCGAGACGTAAGAGAACACCTCGGCGAGAACCGACGCCACCAGATCCCAGGGCGGATCGCCAGCAAGAGCCGTCGCTGCGGCCCAGGAGACCGTACGGTACCCCCTAATCACCCTCACCGCGGGTGCCCTTTGCGCCGAGCGCAGTAGGGCCTTGACCCCGCGGCTCATCGGTCGATCAGCCCAAACGGGAGCACCGTACGTGGCTATACTCCGACAGACCCCAGAGTATAGCCGCCTGCAAGCTGCGCTGGGTCCTCCGAGGTTCGGGAGGAATTTCCCCAGCGCACCTGCCGTCCTCATGACCTTCGGCCCCAACTCCCTGAAATGGGGCACGAAGGTCCACCCTCCGTCAAGGGTGAGCCCCAGATATTTCATGGTCGGGCTCACCCTGACCCTCCCTCCTCCTATGAGAAGGGTGGCACCCGGCGGGGGTCCTTTCCGCCCAGTCCCGCGGAAGAGGAGGGCTTCGGTCTTGTCGATTCTGACCCGAAGCCCCAACCTCTCTATGCGGCTGACCACGAGATCAGTACCGACCTCGGCCAGCCGCGCCGCCTCCTTGTAGCTCCGTCCCCGGGATAAGACGAGGGTGTCATCTGCATAGCAAATGACACCCATCCCGGGGAGGAGGCGACTCCGCAGGACCCAGTCATACCCGACATTCCACAGGACAGGTCCCAAGACCGAACCCTGTGGAACGCCGTTTTCGACTGTCCACCACTCTATGGACCCCCTCCGGTTCTCGACTGCCACCCTCCTCTGGGAGAGGTAGTCGCCTATCAGCCTCCTCAGATACAGGGGCACTCCGAAGTACTCGAGTGCCACCTGTATCGCGCTGTGTGGGAGGCTGTTGAAGGCGTTGGCGATGTCCAACGACACCGCCAACACTACCTCTCCTCTGCGTTCCGCCTCTTCCGTCACCGCCCTCAGGCGTTTGAGGGCATCGACGGTCGACCGACGGGCTCGGAACCCAAATTGGGACTCTGACAGTCCCGGGCCCGAGCCTTCCTCCAGGTGCCGAACGAGACGGGTGGCCATTATCTTCTCCAGGGCCTTCCCCGCCTCGTTCAGCACAACCACCGGTCGCACCGCCGAAGCCGAGTCCAGAGGCCGGCTGCCTTTTGGGAGTAGGCAAAGCCGGCCTTCCTTCCAGGCCCTCGGAAACTGCCCGGACCTCAGACAGAGGTCGAACAGCTCCCTGAGGGCTTCCCCGAGGTGCACCAGGGAGAGAGCAAGAACTCTCCCGTGCACCCCGTCCGGACCCGGTGCGCTTTTCTTACTCTGGAGGCGAGCCAGAATCGCCTCCATTTCAGACTCCGTGACGGTGGGCGGAACGCGTTCGCCCTCTTCCAACGTCAGCCGGGCCATTCTGGGGGGAGTGAATCCCGCAGGAGCGTCGGGGAAGAGTTCCCCCACGATCCCCCTCAGAACAGCTGGCTGGAGCACTTCCGTTATGGGGGCCGACTGGGCGCAGAGCTTGTTCCGCGCCCGCTTGTATGGTCGGCCCCAAGGGTCTCGATCGAGACCCTCCACCAGCTATGAGAACCTCCTCCTCTTTTGAAGTCGGTTAATAACAAGATTACCAAATCTGTCTTCCGACCAAGAAGGTCACACAATATTCACCTAAAGTAATCCTGTTACTTAATATGTATTATGTATGTCTACACATTTAATGGATATTCTTTCAATTTTCTCTTGATTCTACGATCAGGTCTTGTTACAATAATCATGGGACCATTTGTTAAGTCTGTCCTTATGAATAAATAAATTGAGATCGGTTGGCATTGAAGTTACTCGTTTATTTGTCGCACACATACTTTATGCTAATTTTAGAAATATATGGTTTTCTAATAGTTAGCAGTTTTAAAACTGAACCTAAATAAAACCGGACCACATAGATTTCAAATAAAATCATTAAAATCAATTCGCCGGGTCGAAAGTTACGAGGTAACAAACAAAAAAATACAAATGAATTGAGAACATCCCCCTTTTTTAAAGCGTTTAAAAATGGTTTAATGACATACATTAAGATATGGCGAATTTAAATGAAACTAGTATTATTCGGATATACTACGCGGATTTTATTATTTAAAAACTACGAGACAGACGACAGACGACAGACGAGATGTGACACACCTCGTCTGCCCGTGATCACGGTTGCTGCAAAGTAACCGAAACGTCGGGATTATGTAGTTTTTAAATAAAAAAATCCGCGTAGTAAATCCGAATAACACTAGTTTTATTTAAATGAATAAAATTCGCGAAAATCTTAGATCTCATTATATGGCGAATTTATTCTTAATACATATAAACAATCAAAGAAATTGAAACAATAATATATATATATATATATGTTCATTAAATTATTAATAATTGTTAATAGATAATTTATCAAGTGATAGATAAATTAATAATCATATTCAATTTGCGTTACTTATATTACTTTATTTTCACTAACACTATTATTATCTTAATAAAATTTTTAAATAAGTTTGTTCACATTAAAAAAAATTGGTATTATTATGGATTTTTTTCCAAATGTGTTGAGAAATTTGGTATAAAATTTTAAAGATAGTAAGCGAGACTGTTTATAGAAAATAATTTTCTTAATAGCGTAAAACGTGACAATAATGACGATGTATTTATTTTTAATATTTGGAAACCTGTTATATATTATCATTTTTAATGAACTATAGATTTTAATAACCGCTGCAAAACAACAATGCAGCTCTGAATACAAAGATAAAATCAAATAGAGACCGAGCGAGCGCTATTTACAGTTTGCTTGTATGCATTTACAGTGGAGAATTATATAGCACCTCGTACTTACTTTCCGTCCTTATCTACTTCATTGGACTTAATAATTTTAGTTTTGTTCATCTTTTTTTTTTATATTAATAAAATTTAAGTTAAAATTAAATACTAAATTGTTGTTGTACATTAAAAGTTTAAATTTTAACCATCCTTTGTACTCTTTGCCTGTTTAAAATGTTGAAAACTTACAGATAAGACTACAAAGTTGCAAACACTGTCTTATCCTCTCTCCAAGTAATAATTTTTGCTGTTTACGATTATTTAAAATTATTATTTTATTATTATAGGCAAAAGGTGTTGCATGGAAGAGAAAAAAATACGAATAAGAGATAAAATAATTTTCAATTAAAAACATTTTATCTTACATTTTCAATTTTGTTTGTAAAAAATTTGGTGTACATATGTATATTCGGTAACGAAGAGACCTAAATATTTCGCGTGTCCTTTTAAATAATACAACCTCTAAAACTTTCAAGATCAAAAACACTGCAAAAATCAAAGTAAACTTATTCATTTTCACGCTTTTCAACATTCAACGTGATGTAAAACAATAGACGTTAATGTGAGAAATTTTCTTAAATGAATTAAGACCGAAAACTTATGTTAAGTGTACTTGTGTTTGGTGTCTTTGAAATGTTTATATTTTATATGAAACTCAACTCATTGTACAACTTTTCTTCTCGTACCAAATCACTGCTATTGTGTTAATTATGAATTTTATAGAAAACTTTCCAAAGGATTTCAATAATGGAATGTCATGAACAAATTGTAACTAAACGATATGTTACTCGTTCATTGAACCAGTGTAGACTTAGAGATATATATAATCCAAATTATGAATATTTTTTTCAAATAAAAATTGTTATTACAAAGGCTCAAAAAATAAAACCTTTACTTACTTAAGAAAACAATTAACAATGGCCACTACTTCTTATTGATGTTTTTGTTTTATTAAAATTTTACAATACATATTATCTTAACAGAAGAAAAGACAAACGAAATATTACAGTTTATATTGCATAAAACGCACATATCAAATGTTATTATGGGTTTGAATATCACAGAAAAGTTTGGCTGATAGTTTGAACACGTACCAGAAAATTCGATACATATTTCTAGTGGACAAGAGAGGAAATTGGATAGGAAGGAAGTTTGGACACAATGAAATATGAGGCGCTATATACTATACATAAAGTAAGCTCATACATACTGTGTTGTACCTTCAAATATAAACATGACCATTGAAGTGCTATTTTTCTAGCAAAGACTATTTTAGTGCAACGAAATATGA
The DNA here is from genome assembly GCF_018135715.1 of Danaus plexippus. Classification (NCBI taxonomy): domain Eukaryota; kingdom Metazoa; phylum Arthropoda; class Insecta; order Lepidoptera; family Nymphalidae; genus Danaus; species Danaus plexippus. The sequence goes on along the minus strand of NC_083551.1, from coordinate 5,246,382 downwards.
TGTCAATGCGTCGTACTTCAAATGGTAGATGTTATTTGTAATTATCCAAATTCAAAATTACTTTCAGAAATTTTTTATGTCCTTATAATAAATCTTACAAAAAGACTTTCATCAAATTAAGAAAATAGTGCTTTATATGTTAAAATATATATATGCAACTATTATTTTTCTTTACATAAAGTAAATTTTGTTTGTCTCATTAAATCCTACTTACCTCTTTCATGCAAAGGCTTGTAAGGATGACACAGATATGATTTTTCTTAACGTATTGGTGTATATCAGTTTTATTAAAATAAGGCTTAAAATATCAGTAATGTGGCAGCGAAAATGGTTATAGTTAAATGGTAGACTTGTAAGTGGAAATAAGCAAAGTATGGTATAAATTACAAAGTTAACATCGTCTGATTAAGTTTTAAACTTAGTTAAGGTAAACTACTTCAAATCTGTCTTCGTTTACTTAAGCAAGCTCTAGCAATTTAGAAGACGGAAACGCAACTTTATGTGTGTATTTGTATATAATAATTGAAATACGTATAAATAATTTAATACTTATTATATAATTCATGCCAATATGTTTGTGCTAAAAGCTAAAAATACTTAATAATCAAATACCTGGAGTTATTACCAAGACTGACATAAATAAAGTTGTATTGGAATTAAAATAAACATCCGAATGAAAATCATTTCTGTACCAAATCCTATTGAGAGTAAATATCCAATAAAGTTGTCTCCTAGGATCAACTTCTGTAACTCTGTGAAAGTTCGTGTAATTATTTGTCCGAGCTTCGCGTCTATGCGTTTATTTAGTTTCGTGACAGAATTTTGGAAGTTTGATCACGTTCTAGATTATTTGATATATCTTAGTTTTGTGAACGTGGTTATAAATAAATGATAAAATACATATAACACATTGGAAATGTGCGACTGGTCTCAAGTCGCTAGAACAAAATATACTTTGGAATGGAATGGATAACATTTCACATCAGCCTCTTTTTCATTATTTATTATTTTTATTAGATAAATTGTTCTTAAATATGATAAGTTCATGTCCTAGTTCTGGTCGTTTCAAGAAAGTATCCCTCTGAAATTACATAAAAATCTTGTAGAGGTAAGATTTGGCGTTATAATTTATAAGTTTTTTTTTCAATCTCACTACTCAGTACAGTTAAACATATTTAATTGAACTCGTTTTTTATATGAAATAAGTTCACAGAGGCTAATCAATATTAAACAATATGTTCAAAAGACGTTGTATTTCCAAAAGACCTTGTATTTCCAAAAGACCTTGTATATTCAAAAGACCTTGAATTGGGGAACATACGTAAAAAGAACATTCGATACAGAATACAACTAAGGATTCAATAATCCTTCATATATCTACACATGATTTGAGGTGATGATTTATGTAATGAAAAATTAGAAGAGTAATTACATTGTTCTCAGACGATGAAATCATGACATCTATATTTTGACGCAGGAACTACTTATCAAGTAAGGACAGTAACGAAAGCCAGACAAAATTTGTGTTGCAGCCATTCCATATTGTTCCAAATATATTCACTAGATGGTATTCTGGAAAACTACACCTTGTTATGTTATATTTTTTATGTAACTAAAAATATTGTAATTAGTTCTTAAGAATTAGACTACTAGTAATTAACTTATAAAATATTCGTCAAATACATATGTGCATCGCATTTTTATTATAAATAAAAATCTCTGTAATGTAAAATCAAAATAAGTTCAGTACAGTAAAGTGGAAATAAAATTCGAAAGACATCGTTAAGGTTCTCCTTAAACGCCAGTAAATACTGCACATTCTTTTAAAGAATCGTACAGTACATATTTCTTTAGTAAATTGGAGAATTAGTATTATCCCGTTGGAATTTTTTACCAATTGATGACTTTTTTTTTAAAAGTTTGATTTATTATATTTATTAATATATTAACTAAATGGAATATCAAATACATTATTATTTTTTTAAGAATATTTATTTTAAACATCTATTTTAGTCTCTTTTGTTTCAATAAAATAGTCACACATTTTGGAAATCGATTTATTCATCCAGCTACAAAGTATAGGAATCTATCAAATTGGGATTGAAATATGTAAAGTAAATTTTATTGAATAAAGAATATTTTTAAGTGAATTGAAAAGAGGAAAATTACCTTTATTATTATATATATTTATTTATTTTATTATATAAACTTTTTATTTTAATCTGAATCATTTCTCATCCTTGACATTAAATTTCATATATTTCTTGTAAAATTCTTAAAGCTATTTTTATGAAAATTTGAGTTGACGGTTTCATACATTTTCTGCTCATCAGCAATTCAGATGTTTCTGAAAGGATTTGAGGAATTTGTGCTTGTTTAATCAGGACGAAATTAATTGTTTCGAATTTCATTACATGAAATTTTATTAGCGTTACCATTACTTCTATTTCAGTATCTTCTAAAATAAGCTAGACAAAGCAATTATTTAACAATATAAAGCATTAGACTTTAAATTGGCTTCATTTTAGAAGTTACAACCAAAATTGTTTGCATGTAAATGGATATAAGAGCGTGGACTGTAATTTGTTAGTCACAAAATCTTTTAAAAATGTCGGGTCGGGTAAATTTATTACAGAATTTGGTTTTTGACTTTTTTGAAACTAATTCTAGTTAGCAATAGCTGACATTTAACACTGCATCAATAAAGTACATGTGACAGTTGACACGTGACAGAAAGTAAATGTGACAGTTAATAAACTGTTATACAATAAAAATAATATGTTTGTAAACTAATAACGGCAGTGGTATAGGTATTGGAAATTTTCATAAATATTCTTTGTTCTTGACATACATCCTATTGGAAGTTCCCTCAAACCGCTGATTCTATTTGCATGCTGATTATTCGTCAATAGAAATTTTAATGGGGTATTGGGAGTTATATGAAGCTGTTATTCCTATATTATATATCATTAAAAATATTAGATACTATTTGTCATTTTTAGTCTTTAGTGAACACTCTACGACTTAATGAGATCTATGACTTTCGCGAGTATTTATTAAAATAAAACTAACATTTTTCGGATTATACTACAAAAATTTTATTATTTCAAAAACTACGAAACCGTAATCACGGTTGATGTAAAGGAACTGAAACATCGGGATTATGTAGTTTTTAAAATAATAAAATCCGCGTAGTAAATCCGTAAAATATTAGTTTTAATTTGACGCTACGACTTTACAAACTCGTTTTTATTCTTTTATATTGCATAGTTTTTTAACTATTACAATTTTTGGTGAAGTATTTTTTTTATTCCATTCAGTTAATATTAAAATTATTACCACGATCATTTTATATTCAATAACATACAACTTGGCTTCATGTTAAGCATTGACTTTTGAAAATATAGTCAAAACATGAAGCATTCAAACAATAACCGCGAACAAATAACTTGAGATTAAAATTGTTTGCTTTTGACGCGAGAGTTTATCAACTTTGATCCTATTCGGGTATTAAGAGTTTCCTCATATTTATGTATGGCGTTATAAGGGAAGAATAATTTACGTTAAAATCAACCAGTGATAATGAAATAGTCTAAAAAAAATGTTTGATCAATATAATCTTCTATTCTTCTAGTATTAGAGTTTATACGATTATAATTATATAGATATATACACATATGTGTTATTATATATTTTTCTCAGTCTGTAATTTAATTCCACACATAATCTTAACATTAAAACTGAATAATAAAATTAATTCCATATTAATGAAATAGCTATGTATTTGTAACATTATCGTTAATGTGTAACTACAACCGTAGTTGTAAGTTGTAAGTCGATTTTTTTGAAAGTATTTAAATTTTTAGTATCGGAAATACGACGCAAGTCTTTTAAGTTATGTCGCATTACAAGTGAATATGTGAAATGACGTCATTGAAAACAAACGTCAAAATGCCTTATTAATTAAAAAAATTGTGGACAAATTTTTAATTAATAAGACAATCAGTAGAATATTTTATCAATGATAACACAGATCATAAAAAAAATTCTTGAAAAAAATAATACGAAGCTGTTCATAAAACCTGATTTCCTTCCAAAAATTTTTCGACCCATTTTTCATATATAAATTATTTTTGGAAAATCCTGCATCTTTTAAAATCCATCCTATATATATGTATGTCTATATATATCATTTGGTAGAATCAAAAAAAATCATAACTATGTTAGATGTTAGAACTGCTTTTCTCAATATCAGCACAGGTGTTTAGTAGTGTGTAAAGTAGTTATTATCATCTAATCAGGGTTAATATATTGGCGAGGTAAATTAGAAACTGAGATAGTTAACTTAGAATTACGATAGGCTATGTAATATAACATTTACATTTTGTGTGGATTAAATTTATTAATGCTTTAAAATAGATAAGGCAATAATAAATTACTCACTAGAATCCGTCGGATAAAATTAGAATATAATATAATATCACGTTTCTCGTTAATAATGTACACGGGCTTGGATTAGTTTTGTGAAGACACCTACCAATAAAATTGTGTCTTAAATATGTCTTGCCTAATAATATGCCGTATAAAGTAATCTATAGCGAAAAGCTCTGAATAATATAACCTACCTAATATTATTATATTAAAAAAACATACATTTTATTGACGTCACTCGCCTAAGCATACTGACAGCTGAATTTATTATTGTCATTGTATTACTTTCATTAAGATTAATAGAGATTGAAACATAAGAGTTTGAATATATTGTAATAATTTTTTTAATTTTATATTTTGTTTATTAAAATTATGATTATTATGATTATTTTTTTCTTTTTATAAAATATAAATAAAAATCCGTACGTTCAAATATAATAAGAAACAAGGAAATATTGTATGTAAGGAAAACAAATTAAATCAGGTTACAAATAAATTTATGTTCAAAATAAGAATACAAGTTAACTTCTAAAAAGGCTGTACTGAAGCAAACTTTGTATCATAAAATATCACGAGTTGCAGCTTTACACGTGCAGCGAAACTTTTCACAATAAATTTACACTTTTGTTTGAGATATAGAGCCGAAATTAAAGTTAAAACAAGGTTTTAAAAACTTCCCTGTTTGGTGAAATCAGTGTTCATTTTTCCTTTCACTCATAACATGTAGACAAAGTTTTTAGTTAATTGTTATTCAATCGTGCACAAGGGGTTTGATAACCCATTTTTAAGTAAAATTATATAGGTACATAGATTTAATAAAAATTAAAATAATAGAGAAAAATTAAAGAACCCAGTTGCCACAAATGTTCTTAAACCAGTAGCTAGTAGCATATTTGTGTACGTCACTAAAGGGAAAGGAATTACAAGTTTCCTATTCTAAAATGAGTACTACTTTTATGAAAAAAATATTACGTACGAGCAAGGCTTGTTCTCATAACCAAGGACATCTAGGCTACCTGAAACAGGTACGTTGGCCACTCCATATTATTTTGAACAATGATTCTACCTAGAATAATTCAAATGTGATCACTAAAATAGTGACCAAATAAATTACTATTTACTTCGTCTCCAGAATAATAATAAACTTAATATTTTATTTGTTTCACAACTTTAATAAAACTAATTTTATTCTTTTATCAAAATTAATAAATATAAAATAATATAGGTTATAAAAATAAAGTTAAAGCGTTTTAAAAATGTTACCCCACCAGTTGTTTCCATTGTACCGTACTGTAGTGGGTCTTTTCGTTTTAGCCGTAGAAAGTTTACTAAAAATGTTTCAAAATCTCTTTTTCACATGTCTTAAGAGAGACAGAAGACGGAGACTGCAATGCAGTATTTTATTCTATCACTAGCTATTCACCTGATGCGAAAATATAAAAGCTGCGTTATACGTTCACCTCTTATGATTCTCATGAAAGGAGATTCGTTATATTAAAATGGGTGAGCATTAAATATATGATAGTAAATTTACCTGTGATAAAACTATATAGAGTTCAGTTCATGACTTTTCACGTGAAGGAACACTACAGTACATTACATTTTATTTAATATTATTTTTATAACCATCGATATATACTTTTAACTTTTAACTAAAAAAAATATATTTTTCCATTCCATTATAATTATGACAATGACATTTAAAGCGACTTCGAAAAACAAGGGAATTTTTCTATTTAACCGTAAAAATCATTTCATATGTTTTTTCGGAATACTCTTTCCTTTTTGTCCTGATTTTGATGATCCTTTTTTTTCTTGGAAATGATTTGCCGTTACTTCGATAAGAAAACACGGATCTGATCATTAAATCCTACGGAAGTAGATGTGAACATTAAAAAATCTCAGCCAATTGGAAATCGTATAACACTAACTAATCTCCGAGGTTTTGTCCTCTTAGTTCCTGTTGTCTGCATTTCAAACTATCTTAATTAACAATGTCATTATTTGGATCTGATTAATCATAATTATTATGTAATATCAAGTTAATTAGTATTAACAATATAAAGATTATAAATAAAATACTCTACTGAAAGGGAATAAGTATCACTAAAGAAAGTATTAAATTTTTTTTGTCATAAAAAAAAATCATTCTCTCTTGTCTCTCGGCTTCTTCTTACATACACATAAACTCTTACTAAATACGATAAATACTGAAAGTAATAACGTATAATTAAAAAAATCAGAATCTGTTTTATAAAATAAGAATAATATTGAAGAATGCACATAAAATAGCCTATGAAAGACAGTAAAAGAATATTGACAAACTCTGTACCTAATTAATGTTTGATTTAGCACAGATTTCAAAATTATTAAAAAATTTTTCAATAATTTCTGAATTACTAATTCAAAGTGGCTTTTATTTGGTCTTCCTTAGATTTGTGTTTTGAAGTCGGGTATTATTTATTTTTTTTATTATTTTTCTTAGAAAACTCTCATTTAAATGGTCATCCTCTTATAAATATATAATGTAAGCCATGAGCTAACTGAACCAACTGAACTGAACTGAAAACAGTCGTGGTGGCCTGGAGGTTAAAAGCCCGCTTCTTATACGTGGGGGTGTGGGTCCGAAACCTGGCAAGTACCTATGTGATCTTTTCCGAGTCATATGTACTTTCTAAGAGTATTTCGATACCACTGACAGACGGTGAAAGAAAACATCGTAAGGAAACCTGGTCTTATAATTTCAAATTATAAGATTGAAATCACCAACCTGTCTTGAGCAAGCATGATGATTAATGCTCTAACCTTCTCCATGTGAGAAGCGGCCTTTGCTCAGCTGTGAGCTCCGATAGGCTGATGATGATGATGATGAGCTAACTGAGTGGTGGCTATTCACTCTAGCCTTGAAGATACCCAAATTATAATTAGAAGGATATTACAACTAGCCAGTACTGGTTTATATTATATATGAATATAGTATCATATAGTTCTACAATGTTTAGAATACCTGGAGGATGACTATTAGTGACCTGTATTCAAGGCTGACGATATTTGTTTTAATCAAGTTGTGGTCACAAATATGTATTTTTTATCTCCTCGTCACAGTGTTCAAAGCAGTAAGTTTTCATTTTAATTTAGAACAAAAATCTGTCCTGGTATGAAGTCCTGTCGCACTCAATCCTTGCCATTTATTTATCTATTGAACGAGTACTGATGTTTCATATATTTTGCGATATGCAGTTATCTCTAAGACTTCTAATTTCAAACTAAATTCAACCAAGAAAAACCTTGTCCAACAGTTTAATAAAGATGAATTAGCAATAACCTAAAGTGACAATCGTAGTGGATATAATAATCCAAGTTTATATGTGAATTCAGATTGTTCATTCAGATTACCAAAATTTATAATCATTAGAATACTTAAATGAGTTTTAAGGAGATAACAATGAACCATACTTTGGTATTGATTGGGTTTCCAATTTCTATCATCTTGTATAGCATCAATGTGTATAGATTTGAAAGAATAAATTTGTTTGTATGGATGAATGAGTTTATACTCGTGCTCGTTTAAAGGCACCTTTTAATTATTTATAACCTTTATATTAAACTTCAACTTGTCTTAAAAAGTTTTTTTAGTCTATTCGAGATTTTCCAAGCCCTTCTGAGACCAGTACAATGTGATTGTTGTGTAGTTATATACAACCTAGGTAATATTGTACTTACGTCACACAGATAGCCTGCCAAACTAAACGTGTTTACAAAATAATTGCAATGATTGAACAATCTGTTTGAAACTACATAGCATGACTTAATTTTAACGAACATACAATACTTTTCATTTTTATTTACTCTCACATATGTCAAGATACAAAATTACTGGAGATATACATATATTTTTTGTTTAGATAATTTTATTAATTTCTAAGACTAATTCTCAAACCCCATTAAATTTTGACCGTTTATTAATTATTTTCTGTATAACAAATAGAAATAGAGAAAAATGATGAATGTGAAAGAAAATAAAAATTCATATAAAATGGCTGTAGTAACTAAGCTAACTAAAGCTCTCTAAATAAGCTTACAAAATAAAGCAACGTGTGAAGCACTTTGTTCCATACAATATATTTAGATTAAAGTTATATTTCCTGCATACTAAATATTTCTTCGTAAGAGTTATTATATTTAATCTGATTGTTTATATATTCATAAATTATAAAATCAAATCACAAACGAATGTGAGTTTAAACTATAAATGTAGTATAAGCGTTATTAAAGAATTCATTAGTAATGTATATTCTCATTGCTTCAGGTAGGTAAACATAAAATAGGTTTTATAGACATCAATTTGCTGCTTCAGTGGATCCATAGCGGAGGAGAAGAAAATTCCAATCGTTATCCATTTGAAATGTCTGTGTGTGATTACAAAAGAAATTGTCTTTCTTCGATTCTTATGATAGCCCATACAGTAAGCAAACATTCTTGAAAGCTATATCACAACGTAACTGATTCTTCTTCAGAGTATTTGATCATTACAATATGAAACAATGCATCATATTCGGACTAAGGTTCCGTTATTTACTAATATATTTATGAAAAAGTTGTACTATTCAAATTGTAACTATTATGACATTAATAGTTATATCGATATTAAACATGGCTAAAACCAATATGAAATATTGACCATACACAAAATGTGACGAAACCTCTCAGCATTCCATGGATTCACCGTGCAGGTGCTGGGTCCATCGCGTTGCAGGGAGAGAAGAAGCTTCAACAGTGCCTGGGACTTCGATCTATCTAACGCGAGTTAAATGCTCACCTCCACTGTTCAATCTCCTATCTCTACCTAACCAAATTTGAAACGAACGAACTGTCTTCGACGCACGTTCCAAGAATGAACTGATGTTAGTTCTTTACAGGCCCAAGTCTTTTAGCAGGTTGTAGAAAGATTTGGCTGTTATACCTCTCGCTCCTACTTCTACCGCGTACATATTTACAACAAAAACATATTCTTAGTGAGTTCGTTAGTGAGCTCGTAATACTTGTTGACCTTGATGGCATGGTATTTGGGGATGTTGGTTTCCCAAGGAACCGTGAGCTCTATTAGTACAACGCGCTTTAAAATTCGCGAATATAAAAATATCTCCGGTCTAGACTCCGACGCACAAATATCCTCTGGGATCTTATATTGCTTCTCATACGTGTCCATCATAAATGTCCAATCCGAAGCCGCTTTAATAAAAGAGTAAGGCTTGACGTTTGATTTTGTAGCCCTAGTGCCTTCTCTCACAAAACCTATTGATCGTTGGTTCGTTGTTATTTCTTTTTGCGCTCTTGCTATCGATAGACTAACCGCTTCTTGTATGATTTCTAAAACCCTATCGTGACGACGCGAGTATTGACCGCTATCCAGGAGTACCCTACATTCCACCAGCAAGTGCTTAGCAGTTCCAACTGCCTCCCCGCAGATGTAGCAAGTTTTTTTCGGTACCTTTGCCCCATCTTACTAAATTACTCTGATCTGGGAGAGTCATCTGGAACACATTGAGGTAAAAATTTAGCAGTTCTGGTGACCAATCATGGATTAGAGTGCGCCACTTTAGTGCTACTCGGATGCAAAAATCTCCTATGTGTAGCCACTCATTGTGCATTTCTAAGCATAATTAATTAATTGATTGCATAATTAATGATGCAATGAAGTCATCATTCATCTCACAGGCTTTAGTTTACTTCAGAATACTAAATGCTGTAATGGTACATTTTAGGGTATTTCTGTTTTAAGCAAGGCTGCTTAGATTGACTTTTTTAGATAAGCGCGAATGAGGAGAGAAAAAATAGATTATCCATACCTCAAATTTTTAGTGACGGGTAGTTTTACTATCTTGGAGAAAGTATATAACGTGTAGCACTATCGCTCTGCACACTCGTAACTCTGGTTTAATTGAATCTTGATCCTCTTGCAATCTGGGAGTTTCGAGACTTCAATGATTGAAGTTCTTAGAGCAGGTCAACCTGCTGTCACTGGGTCACTGGTCAACTCGCTGTCAACCAAAACCTTTCAAATTTTGTCATTCTTAATATCCGAGCTTTCAAAGCGATTCCACGCTTAGCGAAAACTAGTTATAACGACAATATACACAACTGAGCAAGGTTGATAAGTTACCTATATCATGATGAAGAAAAATCAAAGCAAAATAATCAGCTAGGAAAATAATTATTTTCATTTATTCATTGCATTAGAAGTTAGAAAAGGTTTGGGAGGGAAGGTAGAGAAAAAAATAATTATGTTATCTCCATCCTGCCATGATGATTAAACGGGGTTCTTAATTTATTAACTCGAGCCCGGGCACGATAGAAAAATTGTTTGAGCGACTGGAACGCGATATTCTAATAGTTTTAGGTTCAAACGCCGGTCATATAAATAAATTTCCATTTTTTATTTTGTATTACGATTTTGAGAATATAAATATTTAACCAAACTTTGTTTTGTTTTTAAAAGCCATATATTCGCCCCCTAATACTGATCAATTGCTAGTTAATTGTTCATGTGCGATTGATATTCGATCCTAACCACTTTACAAATTGCTTTCCAGATAGAAGAATATAGTCGATGTTTAACTTGCTACTTAATTTAAGCTCGACTGTTGAAACAATTTATTTATTTAGCAATATAGGAATTTTTACTTCTTGAATAACAACACGGCCTCGAAGTAATTTGATACATAAGATATCCTTTGAAAATTATTATATTTTTATTATCATTGATACATTTATAATAATAAAATCAGAAAGAATCAATAAGAATTTGTTTAATGTTAAGACTTTCGACCTACGACTTCCATATACCTAACTGTAGTCTTTCGAAATTCGATTTTGTCTTCTAGACAGATTTAGTATTTTTAAAATAATTTATTTATTTCTGAGTCGCAATACCATTTACATATCATTTTGTTTACTTTGGAGGACCAAAGTAAATTTATAGGAATAAATCAAAGTGGTACTTGAGTGATTTATAGTTTTTCGTAGAATTTACGGGGTTTCGGAATATTTTTATCGATATGTGAACATATGTCTTAGATAACTTAATTTTAATCTTTGAAAGTCTATAGTAGTGAAAACATTATGTATTTATATTATGCCGCTCATATAACAGAGTTAATTCTGAATACTTCTTCTTGCTAAAAACACACATACTAATTCTTGCTAAAAACACATTATACATCCGAAAAATGTTTGAGTACTTTGTTATATAATTAATATATACATACGTACATAACACTTCTTTTCCATGGTAGAAACAACCAGCTAATAAAAAAGGAGCTGTAAAAACATTTTTATTAAATCTTAATTTAATTCAAATATAAATATTGTTTTAAGAAAATTAATAAGTGAGAATATGGATTACTTAAAAGTACAAGATTTTGAAACAACAAATGTTCTGATCTATAACATTTGAAGGTGGTATGTAAACGCCTTTGACTCGGATAATCTTATATGAATATTTTAGATAAGTTAAATGGTTAAAAGTCTTAATGATAATCCGTTTTTCACTCAATAACTGACAATTTATTAAGTATAATATTTAATAAAAACGAGTATCACATTACTGTACAGTTATTCAAATTATTTAGCACAGTACTATTGACAAGGATTTATTTTGAGCCTTTATGATGTAGATTTCTAGAGGTCTCTTGATTGAATTCTTTATTTTATACAGAGGCTTCCTTGAAAATAAATAGACTTTTCACAATGTAAAAATATTTTCTAAATTAAGACTTACAACTTTTATGAATTCCTTCATCTCAAGGAGTCTTATAAACAGGAGATAAGTAAACTTGAATTTATTGAAAAGTAACCCGATGCAAATAATATTTAAACATCTTTTGCTTATACAACATACACTCTAAGATACTTCCTTAAATCGTCGAATTAGCTATAAACCTGCAAATATCTATTGAATATATTAAATTGAAATTATAAATTTTAAGAAGAATATTTTTACTTACGAGTAGAAAAAGGGTTCCAAATCTTTTGAATCTGAATAGTGATAAAGTTGAGTTGAAAATAAGATGCCATTATGATGTAATTCTTTTGTCATAGAATTTTGAAAGTCTACTTTATACGGGTGCATCTTTATTGTCAACTTATGAACGGGAATACATTATTTTGGCTTGTAAGTAATTATCATCATCTTCAGCTTATCGGAGCTCACTGCTGAGCAAAGGCCTCTTCTCACACGGAGAAGGTTAGAGCATTAATCACCACGCTTGCTCAAAACGGGTTGGCGATTTCAAGACCAGGTTTCCTCACGATGTTTTCCTTCATCGTCTGTCTAAATACTCTTAGAAAATACATGTGACTCGGAAAAGATCACAATGGTACTTGCCAGGTTTCGAACCCGCGCCCTCACGTATGAGAGGCGGGCCTTTAACCTCCAGGCCACCACGACTTTAAAGACGACTTTCAAGTTTTAGTTTTAGTACTTACTTAGTGTTAATTTGCTTACATAAGACACTTTCGTTGTTTAAAATAAATAATTTAAAAAATAAAAAATTTAACTAACCACAAATATTGTATAAGAAATTCAAGTTACGCTTGTTCTGAAGTATCACATAAAATGATAAAAAATAATGATGAAAAAATTATTATATAAAATGATATGTAAAAAATGACATGTAAAAGTTTATTCACTATTACCTACATCAGATTATCATATGTCAGTGTAAAACAGATTAATTCACTTTGATAATCGTAAGTTCCCAATTTTATATAAACGTTAAATATTCGCAATATATAACGGTATGTTAAATAAATATATCGATTAATCGTTTATTGCCTTCGTTATCCCGGGGATTATTTATATCTCTTGAGAAGACTACTACTCTTAAACTCCTTTTATATATTTTAACCCCTCTTGAAAAGGGATAATGATACTCTCCTAATATATTATATAACGTCTGGGGCTGCCATTTATATATTCATAAAAAAATCGCAAGGTTTGCAGGAACATGTGGCGCCAATCGTCTTGAAACATCGAAGGAAACGACCTTGATGGCGTAACATTAACTTTATTTACTGGCGTAATTTTTCAAGTATACGTGAAAAACATATTAAAAAATGTGAAACTTGTGACTCTTATTTAATATTTTCTTAGACACTGTATCATAATAAGATTTAGTTTCGAATTTGAAACATCAATGGTTAATGTTTTTTATAATTTCTTTTCGTGTCAAAATTGAAGACAAATTCCATGGACGTCATTTGCTCCACCATCATGAGGAATATTATCCGGAAAATGGTTTTCTTTACACATTATTTTAATACTTTAAAGACTTATCTGGTCTCCAGTTATCACGTCCGACCCAAAACCAAACATTTTTGTGTCCTGAATATAAAACACGAAAGATAGAATCGTGATATTTTACATATAAAACTATCGAATTCTGTCAATTTATTAATGATTTTATAATATACTATATATATTATAAATATATACCTTTATATTTCGTTATGGCCTCAATATTTAAATGTATTTCTGGCTTTAAATGATTTAAAGATAATAAATCCAATTATTTTATAAGGAAAATTTTTATCATCCGTTCACATTTTGGTATGTTGTATAGAATTTCTTACTTTTTCCTTTTCATATATTTATATTATTAAAAATAAGTTTAACTTCTTTTTAATATTCTTTAATTACAATCTTGAAAGTGTATTGTGTAGCTATTTCACCCATACAACATTAAGAGGGTAGAATAAAAATAGATAATTTTTAGGTGGTAGAGCTTAGCTGTGGTGAAGTAACTGGAGATCGGACATGGCTCGAACATGGCTCGACCGGGGAAGTACCACACTCTTAAAGAAAATCAGTGTGAAGTAGCCTGTAATAGCTGCGTTTCGCCCGATTAGTTAGAGAGCCGGTTGCCCTTTCTGTTTTTCAACCCTTTTCTCTCCCTCTTTCACAATTAAGATCGGCAACGCATCCGCAACATCCCTTATGTTGCAGAAGTCTATGGGCGACGGTGACTACCTTCAATCAAGTAGGACGTCTGCTTGTTTGAAGCCTTTGAAATAAAAAAGTAGTAGGGCTGGTACCACATTTATAATAAGATGTTAAGTAGTATTTAACATTAATTTTGTGTATAAATATAAAGAGTGATTTAAATTTAGTTCTACGTAAATATTACCAAAATTATTATTTCTTGGAAATTTTATATAACAAATCTTCTCCCGCCCAGTGAGATCCATCTTTGTCATCTATCACTTATCATGAAGGACATAAATTTTATCATAATTTTTATCTTATTATTTGTATAACTATTATTGTTTAGGCGTTTCAATTAATTTTAGGAGAATAAATAAGAAGTATTAGTTTATCTTTTACCTTTACCTTTAAACCTGCATTTATCTTTTTTGCGTGGTATTATAATACCTGTTTTATTATCGAACGTTTTTCAAAAGCTGTTTTAAATATTATTGTATTATGTATGTGAGATGTTAGTAATTTTACATATTAAGTTCATTTTTAACACAAAGTATGTAACTTGAACTTTAGTGTAATACTGAGATGAAATTTCTTTAAATAATTCCTTTGTAAGTATTAAACTTCACACAATTTGTATTCCTTATACCTATTACGTAATTGTGTAATGAAGTTGAGCGTAATTAAACAAATGTCCAACATATATTTCGAGCCCTTATAGAACGACTGGTGTTAAGAAATTGATGTATTTACTCAATCAAATATTAACAACACCAGATGGCTTTTGTTCATTTCGTTCATTTTTACCAAAATATATTTAAATAAAATCTACATCAATATATATTTCAAATTATTTAAAGAAAATCGCAGTGCAATTAACATTATATTTGGAAAAGATATCAAATCTAGTCATCTCTTGTAATGTTTTATCCTCTCTTGTGTATACGTAGGTTGAAACTGTGTCAAATGTTAATTTTAACCCAACACCTGTCACATTCTAAAATGATATTTTTTTTGTTATCAATAAGAAGTTTCATCAAAAACTTTAATATATCTCTTTGCTGCTATATAATAATCGAATTCTAAGGAACATGATTTATGTGTCTCGATTAAACTTAATTAAAATTATAGAATTTTGTAACGTTTATTAGATTTTCTATTGTAATAAAATCGATGTAGATTAAACGGCTCTCTTTTATCAAACAATTGAGACGAACAATTGTGTGCATGGCATTGATGGGTTTCTTTGATAAATTTCTACCGAATAATAAATAGATGAATAAAAATAAATTCTTATTTCAACGGAAGTAGTGAAAAAATTTATAATATCACCGCTGAAACAAAATTGAACATATATTTATCAAGCGTTTCTCAGCATAAAAATTTGGCATTAAGTACTTATCATATCAATTCGATTATCCTATAAAAACATTGATGCCCTTAGGCTGCCGTTAATAGTTTTACAGTTGATATTCGTAAGTGTGCTTAAGTATATATACCTATACTCTTTTGATATTTACATTTTATTTTATAAAAGAGTATAAATACTAATTGTCCTACAACCATAATAGTTATAACACAAATCTAGAGATTGTACTGTTTCGGAGAATATATAAATTAGAAATTCAAACGAAATGTTTCAACTCATTTTTATATCTACACTGAACTGTTAATACTATTTCAAGTAACAATTTCACATATCTCAATTTCTGCTGTTAATTAAGAAAAATTAGCGATATGTAACATAATTTTTGAATTAAGTAAAAAAATTATGAGCTCTTTGATTTACCATCCTCTGTAAAATGCTAAATTATGTCACTAACATAACATTAATAATCCACGTCATCAATGTAAAAATAAAAAATATATTGACTATAAAAATTACTGCTTTATTGAAATATCATAAGAATTAAAGTCAACAAAGATTTTGGGAGACTATTAAAATCTAAGATAGTTTATTTAATAACTCTGTTACTATAAACAATCTGGGCAGACATATGTACAGAAAAGCAAAAGGACAAATTTACATAAGTTTTTTGTTAATTTTACACGAGAAGTAAGAGTTGTGGAACAAAATTTTATAGAATTTCCAAGTAAGATGCCTCGGTATCTCTACTTCATGTTGTTTTTGCGCTCTCATTTTGAATATTCTACAATAACATTGAAGACACTCATTTTGTACTTATTTCTTTTCGATTTAATTTTAGTCTAATCATCATTTACTAAATGATTTATCAGTGTTATTATTAACTAAATCCCTTTTTTTTAACTTATTACAGACGGATGTTATCTTGAACAGGAAAAAATATTTTATCTGTATACACATTGTTAAGAAATAAATAACATCCCTTTTTCTTATCTTAAAATTTTGGCATATCGTATCTTATTAAGACTTTTTCTTCTTTAAATACCCATACATGTATAATTCGACAGTTTATTAGATATAAATTAAAAAATATCAAAATTTATTTATATCAAAAAAATATACTTACAAGCAATTAATGTATACACACAAAATATTTTGTTTTGTAAGTTTCCTAATTAAAGATCTGTGTCTTATAAACTATATAAAAACATTAATATAGTATCATTTTATAATCAAAACTGATTAAATTTTCCAGAAATACTGACATGCTTTTCATTTAAAATAGTTAAAATATTTTGTAAGATATAAAGTAAAACAACTTTTCAAATAAGGAGTAATTTATAAAACATGTGTATATAATAATAATGATAGTTCCATGATAGTTATTTTAAGTAGGTGTATTAAGTATTTTAAAAATAGACAAAACTCACGACTGTCTTTTGACTATAGCGGTAACATACGAGTACGTGACGGTCAAATTCCCAAAGGACTCTCGTGGCATTCCGCTAAGGCGATGAAGGTAACAGTTGGGTTTTAGTGGGAAGTCCTGGGATTATATAAAGAATCGAAAAACAGTAATACATCCCTTTTCCTAGTAATTTACACAAGCGATAAACATCGGACAACCATGATCTCTGTAACCAGCAAAATCGTTTTGCCTTCTGTAACCAGGGCGATAATTAAGTACTTCCTAACTCTATTAGCTTGAAACATAAACTCTGTGTTACTTTAATATATAAAGTAATAAATTAGCAAAAGAAACCGTCGCTTTTAAATCCAACGGGATATTTTAAGGTAATATTAGGATAGAACAGGAAAACGAAAAGAAATATAGAGACTAGTTATAATAGTTTATTTAATTTTATATAATTTCAGTTAAGACTAAATTTAGAAATATGTTAATATTTCCAAATGCACATAAATGTGAAATCGAATGAAGGTTTTGATATAAACAGTTTTGTTGACAATTTTAAAACACATTTATTGTTTTTTTTTTGTTTTAATATTTACTTTGTAGCTCTTATAGTTAATTAGACAGCTTAAGATATGAAATAACTTTTAGTAAGAAATAATTAAGAATTATTAAAATTATGAATGAGTTTTACTAAGCTATTGAAACTAGTATTCAAAATATTAAATGCTTTTGGGATAAATCAGGTGGAATAAAGAGGATGAAAGACGTCAGTAATCCCGTGAACCTGGAAAAGTAACTTGAGCCTAGTGCATTCGCGTAAAATGTTATATTTTCTTCAGGGAAATATGAAAAGTAGACATATTTGAAGCCATTCATGTTTATTTAAATTTCTTTCATTGATAGATTGACGAACAAATCTATACCAAAACGTAAAAAATGAGAATCAGAAAATATTGTTCAAGCATAATTTTTATTAAAATAGGTAAATGACAAGTCTGCCAAGAAAACAAATATTAACAAACAACTTTCTATAGAATTCATTATATGAAATATCAAGGACAAATTATAGTATTATCGGATATTTTATCTCAATAATTACTTGATTAATTAAAAAATTGTGATTTTGAAGCCAATTGATACGATTCAGGAATGTATGGCTTCTAAGAATACAATAACCTAAATTTTAATAGGGTAATGCTTAACCTGTGTTTATTCCTGATACTTTATGAACCCATTGTAATATAAACGTTTTTATATATATAGTTCTCATGTTATTAAAATCTGTTTATGCAGCTTTTGAGGTGAACTGCAGTGGGTTAACCATTAAATCTTAGTCAGAACAAGCAATTAACGCATAACATGAACTTCTTCTTTGACAAAATTCTTGCTACACAAGATGTGACTTTGTAGGCGACTGTATTTCTTGTAAACAAATTTATTTTCTATTTGTTAGCAAATATATTAGAGTCGTCTATGCTACGATCAATAAACGTTCTCGGAATATATGTTCAAAAAGAAACTAAAAGAGTAAATAGAAATCAACTAATTCCAATAACATTAAATACTGTGAGCCAGTGAGTTGAGAACAGCTTGCTTTTAATTATTTATATATATTTTTTTAACATGATCAATATTTTTTTTTACCACAACGATATTTGATATAGGGCTTTGACGGTTATTGGTCCGTAGAAAACAATTTATTGGATAAACAAATAATCAAATGTAAAAACCTTAGACAAAACCGTGTATACAGATTGGCTACTTGGTCTGTATTAGTTGAGCATTTATCTAAGATGAAGTGAGAAAACCAGAGAAGGTGGAATAGTTTATAAGTGGAACTATTTTAAAACTAACATCTGCTGCACCCACGGCATTGGGACTTACTTGATAGGTGTTCCTACTCACAAGTCTATCCAAATAAAATTTGAAAGTACGAACATGAGAGATTGCAGTGAAAAAAGCTAGGATTAGATTTAGAAGTTTAATTTTAACAGTTAGTTGATTTATTTAAATAAAACTAAGTTGGTTCTCATCTCGTCTGATCGTGATGACGGTTGCTAGTAACCGAAGTAACCGAAACGTCGGTAGAATGTAGTTTCAAAAGTAATAAAATAACGGGTAGTAATTCGAAAATATTAGTTTCTTTTAAATGAATACTCGCAAGTCTTAGCTCTCATTACTTGATTTATAGCAATCTTGTTAGGATATTTTCTTCGGATTTTGCACCTACAATAAATTGACGATATTTTTAAGTTTTCTAGGAATATAGCAATGTTGCTTATCTTTACAAATTTCTTTACCACGATAACGAGGTGTTATTTATTTTTTATATTTTTGTCATTGGGATATATGAGCAATTTTATTACAGTAACGTTTTCTAAATTATGCATTTATATATGTATTTTTGTTGTTATTTTCTGGAAGTAAAAATATTTTTTAATCTTTTTCATTTTTATTTAGATAAACTTGAGCCTCCATAAGATACCTATAACGAAGTGCTTATCTTATACCTATTATTACATAATTAAAATCATTTAAAACATTTTTGAGTTGTGTTTGAGATTGCAAACAGTCGAGTTTTTATTAAAAAGCATTATTTAAATTCCTTTGTGTTTGTAATCCATTCAAATACGAATCATTAATTTCATAATAAAACTTGATAATTTCATTATTGGCCAAAGAATTAATTGAATGCGTTTAAGAGCTTTATATTGCTTGATCTCTTCAGTACAAATTGCTTACTGCGCTTTATATTTGTTGAATGTTGGTGATTTATCATTAATTTAATTAATTTTTTTGTTTTGTAAAGTTCAACAAATATATAATAATGACTAGCCTAACAAAAAAAAGTACGTAAAGGTTATTATGTTTATGTACATGGAATAATAAAAATAATTAGTATGTCAAAAATATTTGAGATAATACTTAATTAAGAAACTGTCACGTTTACATTTTATGTGAATTAAATTATATTTCATTGTTTGTCACATGCTTTCTTTATGTTGTACCTATTTGAATTGATTACGAATTTCCACAAAATATTAAGCAGGTCTATAAACACGTGGCTCATCCGCCAGTCTGGTTAGCATTCCTCTTATAGTGTTTGTAACTCGTGCGGTGACTAAATAGCTAACACTATGATACCAATGCCTACAGAAAACAGAACCTGATCACTCTGGCAAGAACATATTTTCTTAGACGTCAAGTATACGTTGGATCTAGTACTCTTAAAGAGCAGTGGTCGTAGTGTGTCGATTCCTCTTTTACGATTCGACTTAAATTAACTCCAAAACACGAAGTCCTACTGGACTTTGTGTCTCATTATACATAAATTCGTTTGTATTATAATATGTAATTTCATATGATTCTGTTCCCGTGGATGCTCGTTGTGTCTTAATAGAGCAAAACCCTGCGGAATTTGCGAGCGGCACACACTACATTATTTTGCATTGCATATTAAAATCGTTATTCCGTTAATATATATCTGGAATTAACATACATTCATAAATATGCTAACTACTAAATATATGAATAACTCGTTTGTTACGAGATTCTGTAGCTCTACTTAAATTAAGACTCAAGTGAAAAATATCCGTAATGTAACATTTTTATGCTCTTTTAAAACTCTAAATCCGAATTCTGATTATTATTTTTTTTTTGATTAATTCCGTTTTGCGCACAACTCAAGTGGTGAAAAAATTTACTAAAACGATTTTCTTAAAAAATAAACAAGTAACCGAAACGTCGGGATTATGTAGTTTCTTAAATAATAAAAATCCGCTTAGTTTATCCGAAAAATATTAGTTTCATTTAAATGAATAATACTTGCGAAAATCTTATATCTCAAAAATAAACACGTCAAAAATCTAAAGCAACAAATAAGATTAATTCTAGTAGTAGAAAGTTATATCATCCTCCTTTCTCACCTCAATTCTCATTCTACCTGAGTTTAATCAAGTGTTAATCGTGTGTTTCATTAATGAAACTTCGTATGTACAAAGAGCAGTTCAAATTTGTAGTTATAGATTACATGAAAGATCTTATAACTGTAGGAACTTAATAGTTCTGAATGAACTGCAATGACCGAAGTATTAAATATTACAAGTAAATAATTCTAGTCTCACATTTAAATATAAGAGATTAAAATGAATAAATAAAAGCTTGTTTTCAAATTTAATGTAATACTTTATTAAAGAAAAACACAATTTTTTTGGCCAACTAAAACACCAAGATACGTTATAAATTTTCGATCCATTTGAGGCTCTCCTATTAGTATCTTGTTAAATTGGAGGCCATCAATTCAGAGATAAGTACTAATGCGACAGTGTGAATATAAATAGCATGGATTTTAAATTTCTAAACATTACACAAACAGGCTATAACTGTTATTGTTATTGAGTTAAAAATATATAATATATAGTGTTCCGGATAAATGTGAATGTAAATGTTGTGAGTACAGTTTTGGATTACAAAGAAAATTACAAACAAATTTGCTTATTAGAACTAAATTGCTTTAACATTTTCATATCACTTATGTTAAGTTTGCGATAATTTCAGTACAAGTACACGATTTTAATCTGTTAGTCATCGATAGGGAATGGTTGAGTTTTATATTATTTTATCAATAACAAAGGAGATCTGTAAACTAAGACATTACGAATATTCTGCTCAAAGACACACATCCAACTCCATTGTTTTAAAAAAGAAACTTAAGAAACATATTTTTACAAAGCTAAATAATTTTAATCGAAGTTTTATGAAGTCCACAAAACATAAACTTTAATTCGGCATTAAAATTTAATTTTATAAATAACTAATAATAAAAATATAATCAATTTAGTATTACAATTTTTGATATTAGAATTGAATAAAGTTATAGAAATTGAAAATTATATTAAAAACACGGAAAATTACCTTCTTTATATTGGCGCTAGATACAGCCAAATGTTGTAATTTGTAAAGCACTTCGCTTGTCTAATAAATTACTGATTGGGTGTGTGCTACCTCTATTATTCTTGAATAGTTATAATAGGTTTATATTATATATAAATTTACCATCTAATAATAATGTACACGTGCACACAATACTTATATTCGCATGAAATATTTTTTGAAAAGTTTAATTATATTAAACGGTTGGTGTTATTTAAGAAATACACCAATACATAGAGTTATTAAGTAACGATTCTTTAAGGAATTGTTTTAAAACTATATTAATTACAATATAAAAGCTGTGGTATTATTACAAACAAATATGTATTAAATGTATATGTATGGCTCATTTCAAAAAATATGTTAATGTTAGTAACTATTTATTCAAACGAAAAAACCATTCTAAGAAACCTTTTTTCAGGTAGGGAGTGTTCTCGAATATCAGTCTCGTACTAGAACGCTAAACAAATATACTTCTATATTTATTTGAAATTTTATAATCAATGCTTCCTTGTGCTGTCACTAGAGAGTGTTTTAATGTTTACAGCAGACAGGTTTAGTTTTTTTTTATTATATATAACGTAGAAACCAAGGACTGTAATTTATTTTCACCTCAACCAAAGAGAAAAAGGTTTCATTTTGTATTCAGAACGTTAACGGACCTAATGGCCGAGTGCTGTCAGACGAAACACTTCTCCCATAAACAGGCATCTCTTTAGAATATAAATATATAAATATATATATAGCTTCTATGCTTTTATTTTATAATCTTTGCTAGAGTGTAGATTTTAATTAAGTCAGTGGTTCGTTCGTTCTTGCTTTTATTATTTTCTTAAGCCGACCAATGGTATCAGTATAAAGAGCTAATTAACGAATGTATTTTCTAAGTGTGTAACTAATCTTTAGTCAGCACATATTTACAACATGTACTAAGGAGTGTATAACTATTAATGAACTTGTTCAATGATACTCTGACGTAAAATTAAAATCTATTTTTTTATATTTTACTAATACTGAAAAATCACTTTTGATAATTTTTTACTTCAATAATAATTTAAATACTATAACTGACATAAATGTTATTATTATATCTTAGGATTGATGTCACTTCTGTTACAGTAACTGTTACCGAATATACCCAACCTTTTATACAGTCTTTTGTGAATTATTTTTTCTCTGTAAAGATTTCTTATTATATATCAGTTGAGGTGTGACTTATGGATGTCGTTAGTATAATGACCGGCCTTTAAATAATGGTAGCAATTCCGCTGAATTGCTATAGTACTAATTAGTGATGAAATAATTTTCGTTTAACATCAAACGTTTAGATTTATTATACAAATTATTTCTAGAGTTAGTTTTTGATTTGTATTTCATTGAAATAAATTTATAGATAAATGAACACGAATATTTAATTAAAATCTCATAAACGGTAAACGTTGGACTGATTAAAAACGCTGTTTTGTGTTTATTATCTTTTTAATCTAATTACAAACTTTTTTATATTTCGGTGACTTAAAAATTCATTTTTATTAAATTTTACTTAGTACTTACCTAAAATTTTATGACAGGATGTATCGAAAATATTGTGTCAATGTGTGTTTTGATTTTGTTCAGACGCAAGCGTTGTGTAATTACCTTTTTGACAAAATCTTGACCACAGTCCGCACAAGCCTGGCATAACTAGAAAACTTTCAAAGGCCATGGGCTTATAGAGCCGTTCACTGCCTCTTTCACGAAGTCAAATCAAGATTTTCTTACGACTTTTCATTGAAATTTAGTGAGCTGTTAGTCTTTTGTATAAGGTTCTTTTTATGTTCAATATGTTATTTTTACAATGAAAATATTATACGAGTATTGTTAAGCATTGAACTTTTTATGTATCAACAATATAAAAAAATTTATATGAGAGTACTTATTCGTATTTAAGAAAAAGAAAAGCACTCGCCAAATTGCATTTTCATTTAATTATTTTCCAGTGTAGAAGTTTTTTTATACTAAAGAGGGCAAACGAGACCTCCTTGGTGGAGGCAGCTACTGTCGCCCAGCGATTTCTGCAACATAGTTTTGCGGATGCGTTGCCACTCATGATTGGGGAAGAGGGAGGGAAAAGAGTGGGAAAAGAGAAAGGGTGGGAACAGGGAAAGGGCAACCATTAAAGGGTATTTAACAACGATCTTCTTTTACATGGGGGTACTTCTTCGGTAATTTATGGGGGTATGGGGGTAACTTGACCACAGCTAGGCCACTAGACCACCTTAATAAATTAAAGTTATTTATGATGCAACTACAAGTTTCGAAAAATTTGCTTTAGGATTTGATTTTGATTTAGTTATACTAAGTCCCAATTCCAGTTGTGTTAATTTGTAAAATGTTTACTATTTTCATTTAAATACGAACTCACAGGAATGTTTTTGTAAAGACGTTCCTGAGTCCAAATTATACGTGTTAATTTTTGATTAGATCACATAATAAAACTCTCAGAATAGCCCTAATCATCGCCTTTTGAGTGACTTTGAAATTCTAAATAAAGCCTTTCCGAATATGGCCTGTTTCCTTGGATCATATTAAATATGGTGGCTTAAAATAATAATATTCATTAATTTATTTATGGTCAGAATCAATTATTGAACCTAATCTGCGGAGCTTCCTCAAACTTTTCTTCTAAAAATTAAAGCAGTATTGTTACATATATCGGAGCGAATACCGTTTTTTTAATTAATTAATAATTATAGATGGTTAAAATTATCAGGAGTTACCTGTATTACCAGCTGCGTAGCCACCTATGCAAGTGTATTTACAACTGGTTGGTAGAAATAGAGGGGAGGATACACATTAAACATATTCTCGCTCGAGCCGTTGCAGGGATCCGACCCCTTCGAAATTAAGGATTCGTCAAACCATCTACGAGGTTACTTTCAATAGCGTGAGACCCTGAATAATCAAGAACAAAGCCATGTATGACGTCATTAATGCTGAAGTCACTCTTTTTAAAAACGAAAAGTAGTTCTTAATCTGACGTAGTATTATATCAGATTGTTTATATATTTTAGGCTTTGTAAGGAATTGTCTAACTAATGATTAAGAAAGAAGTAATAAAAAAATAAAAGTTGGCTTCAACATTAAAAATCAATAATAAGTTAGTAAGCAATTACTTTTATTGATTAAAGTCTTAATAAACTGGGGATTAAATTTTATCGAGAAAGTAAATTTAATTTTTTTTATCATAAGAACCATTTACTGTTAAATTTGTTTAATTGAATACTATATTTATTTTACGATGTTAAGGTGAACGGATATTTTGAAACCAATGCCATTTTTTTATACGTTCATTTATGATTAACAAATGATTTATCATTTGAGGTAATCATCGTCAAAGAATCTTATAGAGATTAGTATCTAGGATATCTGGTACCGAGGAGCACCGGGCTGCAGTCTAGAGGTAATTTATATTGTTAAGCTTTGTATAGCAAATGAGAGTTTATTTTAATTGAATTAAGGCTCTATCACTATTCCCATTGTTAAAACAAAGACTATGATATAGTACTAAATAAATTAAAGAATAGATTAAAAGACGAAGTATCTACTTCCATTGTTAAGTCTGAGTAAGTGAAAATCGCTTTACAACTGTGAAAAATACTTCAACTAGGTATGACGTTGGTGCACAAAGAACTTTAAGGAACCATGTTTTAATCTCTATAATGAGAATGATAAAACATGAAGCGTCTGGAGTTAAGGACAAGCGCCTGGAATTATTCGAGTTGCTTAATAACTTAAGGTAATCCTTTTGCGAATTTGTGTAATTGTAAATATTATATTTTTTTTATTTTCTCTGTCACGTTTACTTTAGTTGTAAGTAATATATCCTCCTTTCTGTTATACCATTATTAATGTTTTTTTGTTTAATTTTAATTTAAGTGATAATAACAAAGTTCTCATTAGAATATTTACCGTATTAATGGAATTATATTATTATATTGTATACATTTTTAAATATATGTTTGGCTTTGATAAAGCTTGATTTACAATTATAATCAAAAGATTTGGAACAACTGCAATCAACGTAAAACCTAGTAAATGATGGGACTATTCAAAAATAATAATGTAAGAAATGAAGAGAGTTATCTTTTAAAATTATAACTATAGAGGTTTAAGTGGAAATGTGATTTAGTTAAAATTTACCCTGAGGCTTACACATATTAAGAACTTATATTGAAAGTTGTACAATTGAGGAGTGATATATATATATATATATTAAGTAAAAAATAATTAGTACTAAAAATAATAATCATTATTTATTTAATGAATATCAATTTCAAAAGTGATAATGGAGTTTCTCACAAAAAGTTTACGACATTTTATTTGTAGAAATTCTGTTTATCAATATTCAAGGTTGCTTACGGGATAAGAAGCATCCAAAATAAAATTTTCCTCAAATCATATCATCCTTATTATTAAATTCATATTTTTAATATTAATTTTAAAATTTTGAAATGGCAATAATCGTGAGAAATTAATCATAGCTAAGACAATATCCAAGCATATATTTAAATTTAAATCGGCGTTTAGAGTGTGGAATTCTTAATAAATATAATCATTCAGGTCCTACACGGTTAGTTGATATGTTAAATTTTAATTACGACCTCAGCTGCTCTTCCGAGCGGCTTTCAATTTACCTCTACTTGTTCGACGACTATAATACGACATGCGATAGACGAAGAAATATTTCAGATGATATATGAAAAGTTATATAAAACAAAGTTAAATAAATATTAAAAGTTGTAATTATAAAAGTACAAAACAAGAGGCGATGCAAAATTTTTATGGGAAGTTGTGTCTATAAAAAATTATTATTTAATGTCTGCTATTATAGTGTGGAAAAAATTATTATTAATTGATATCATAGCATAATAACACGTCACGTGTAATTCTTGAGAGCTATGTCCGACCAATAACTAAATTACTATTCTAGTTTAATCAAATAAATAATAGGTAATATATTAATAAAATGATGATTTCTACCACCGATTATCTGATTATCCTTAGCTTAAGGGACGCCTAAAATAGAAAGGTCGAAAAATCCTCCCTAACTTTATTAAATTAGGGCAAAATCAGATAATAAATAAGCAAAACGACCCTTTGTTCGTTTGAGTAAGGTGGCGAGGTGTCAAGTGTCAAGTTCAATCAGGTTTGTACCCTTATGGTTCAGTTGATATAAATAAAATCATACCATGATTTCGATGAATTTTCAAGTTAGTGAAACTATTAAAACTTAAAATTTTGATAATATAATTTGTTTATATGAAAAATTAAATTGACTTGTAGATGAAAAGGAATGGTATACGGTGTTTATGTATTTTTTGTTTGTCATTTCTCACTGCAATGTTCTGCATAATAAAATTGAAAGATAACTAAGAAAATCAAATAAAGATTATTTTGCAATCTATCAAATTGTCAACTGCAAAAAAGAAAGTCAATTCCGTCTGTAGTAAATAGGAATATTGGACAAAACATCTGAACACTCCACCGACGATTGCGAGGACTCTTTATTCATGTTCAGTAAAAGGATGTCTGCCATCTAACTACAGAAAAGTAATTTACTTCATTTAATTAATATGAAGTCGCTATGAAAGATGTAATAAATTTATCATAATAATGTGTCTTTGCAGTCATTTGCTTTGAGAAAAATTTTATAATTTTTGTTATCTATGTTAAAACCCTCATTTTGTCTCACATTTTTGTTCTCTTATCTAATTTATCTCTCAAACTTTCCTCTATAATTTCACTACACAAGAAGGAAATGAGTGAGTATAAATAATGTTATACTTTTGTATTAAATTCTATAATACTAATATTGCCAGGTATAAACATAAATGATGTCAATAAGAAATCTCTCCTGGGACATTTACTAAATGAGATTTGTAGTGAGATCTAAGACTTTCGCGAGTATACATTTAAATAAAACTAATATTTTTCAGATTATTTTATTATTTTAAAAAACTACATACTCCCGACGTTTCGGTTACTTTGCAGCCACCGTGATCACGGGCAGACGAGATGTGAATTATTTGTGTGTGTGCATTCAGTTTTATTTTGATTGATATTTTTATATTTAAGGGTCAATTTCAATAGCAAATATCAACTTGTCACTAATTGAGCTTGTGGACATTTCCGATAAACCGACAAACTTTATAAGTGCCGTGTATAATGCTAGCGTATATCATGTTTTTATTACCTAACATTATTGTGTAATTTAGCATTACTTTAATTTATATTTAAAACTTAAAACTATTATGCAAACCTATAAATAAAAATAGACATTATCTACATTAAAATACTAAATAGTTTATTACGATAATTACGTTGTTAATATTGCTTATCTTAATCTGTTTATAATTTTATCTGTTTATTATTCTATAATATGTTCACTGTATTTAGAAACTGCAAAATATTATTTACGTTATTATAACATCGTCACAGTATTATGAAACTTACTCGATTCCTTGAGTTTGCAACTGTAACTATTTTGGGATGTTGTTATAAGTTTGGAAGTTTGAGCTTGGAGACATACTCTTCATATATCTCTGAGTATATATTTAATTTTATCGGACAAAAATTTGTCTCCGATATTTTGTTTGTTTCGATAACAACAAATATGTTTAGCTTGGTCTCATTTGAAGTATCACTTAGACTTTGCTTTTTAGTCTTTTTTAATCATTGTACATTGCAATAATATTATCAGAATTCACAGAATACAATGTATAAAGTATAAATAATAATTGTGGAATTAGGTTACGGTATGAAGACCTGTATATTAGGAGACAGAGAAGAGAAGCAGTATTCCGAACTCATTATAAAATGTTATTATAGTTACTGTACCATTTCTTGTATAACTTACTGATTATATTATGTATAGAATAGAGTGCATATAACATGCTCGTAGAGTGTTGGTATTCGTGTAGATGTATTTGTGTTCGCGTGCACATGTATGCGTGTGTGCAGGTGTGGCTATCAGAGGCTGTATATAAACATATACGCATTAATTTTGTATATGTGTTATGTAACTTAGTAGGGATTCTGTTTATGATAATCCTGTTGCTTGGCTATTTTGTAATGTTCAGTTCAAATCACAATGTAAGGAACGATAATTACTCTATTCATAAGTGATAACATATAAAAATATTTACAACAAAAATAACCATCAAGTTTTTAAAGGATGATTTACTATTATCATTATTATTGTTATTATTATAATATTATTGATTAAAAACTGTTATTGTCGTGTTAAAATGGTAACATTTATAATCGTCACAAGAGGGGTAGAAATAAATTAAAAAATCAATTAAAGTCATAACTTTCTCTTTCACAAAACCATTTAACGTTAAGGTTTTAATCAATATTCGTTTGTAAATAGTATTCATGTTAGTTTAACATTTTTTATTAATTGTAATTAAAAAGTATAGTTAATACGTAAAACTAAGTATAAAGCCACATCTGCTAGGATGGCGTTGTGACCTCAATTTGCGAGGGGATGTTGTTTGAGCATCTGTTTATTCAATACGACCTAATATGAACCTTTTAACTTAGGTATAAAATCCAATTTATAATATCAAGATGTCTGTTTTAGTACAGACATACTTTTTTCACTGCTAAGACGCCATAATGCATATAAAATTTAATATTGTGTGCTCAATCGCCTCATTCTGCATGAAATGAGGTAAGGAATTTTTATTGTAAATTAACTTTTAATAACGGCAAAACTCGTTCCGATGATTTGCGTATACCAGAATCATATTGTAATAAATACGTTTACGGGATCTAAAATGAAGGAAATATTATCGTTGGGCGGGAAATCTTATTTTTGTCATTTAAAATGTTGTCTTATTTGTTAGGGGTACGAAAATTTCATTTCTAAGGAGTCATAAAAACAATATATAAAAATCGGGGCCTTGTCGACTAGACAATAACTAATATAATTAAGGATGTACATAAATTTCAATCTTAAGACTTTTTATTAAAACATGTTATTTTTGTTATTTATTATTCAAGATATATTTTATTCCGTTTTCAGCAATAACATATCATGTGAAACGAAATGCAAAAGAAATTTCTTTCGAATATTTTAGTTATTACCGGATATTATCGGAAACATATATTTATTGCTGATGCTTATCTTTCGTTTGAAAATTTAAAAATAATGTATAAAATTATTGTAATATTCGTCTAACTCCATATTGAGAGTTGTTTGAAACAGTAATATTTTATAAGCCGTTTCCTAACTAAATTGCTTTTGTACGTGGTACGTAAGAAATTTGTGATGCCTTTGCGAAGGATTCGGATATGTCTCATGAGAATCGTTTTTTACTAGGAAAATATTCAATACGTACGCTTTTAATATCGACCGATTATTACTGAAAATAATATATTACTGATAAATCTCGCAGTTTAGACTAATATTAAATTTAGTTTGTCAGCTAGTCGAACTATCAATATCGTAATCTTATTTTATTACACATAATCTTAACACTAACAAACTGAAAGTAACTCAAGAGAGTGGCCTAAAAATTATAAGTTAAAAAGGTAGTACACAACATAGGAATGAAATATTTGTTTCTTGTTGCTTACATAGTATTTATTTCTCAGACCGAAATAAACTTAAACTTATTTAGAAATAATAAAAGCTGATAAATATTAAACATGCGAACTAAAATTATTAAATGGACACAATATTTTATTTTTATATAACTAACCCTTTAAGGTAAAGAATATTGACATAACAATCTTACTACAGTTAGCTACTCTTTATTAAAACATTTTACAATACTTTTAGAATCATTGAAAACAAGTTACGTCATAAGTATCGAGATCAAAAATTTGTAACAAAATGTCAAGTACTCCTGAGACCGAGTGCATACGTTTGTAAAGACGTGATAAACACATCTTAATTTTATTATTATTGCTTAAAATAGAAAGTACATAAAAACAAATAATCAAAGTGTTATAAGAACAATGGCATATAACAGACGTAGGAATATCTTTTACTGTTAAAATAATATTCAGGCTATTTTTATAACATTTGTCCTTTTTTTTCGCGGGGAAAACTTAATGCATACTCTCTTACTTGGGGAGGAAAAAAACAAGAGGAGTTATGTCGGACTCTCGTCCTGAAAAGGAGGCACTACCGACTAAAATCCCACGGGTGTCCCACGCGCCGCTCTTCCGCTAAGCCACAGGGCCCGCAAGGCGATTCCACTGTGGTCTAGCAACGGCTACCCAACAAAAGGGCCATTTTCTCTTCACTTCAGGCTATTTTTATAATATTTGTCCTACAAGTCTAAGTTATAAAACTTACTGACAATAAATTGAAATTATTTGTTTAAGCACTAGCTTGTTCAGACGTTGTGGTTTTTATTATAACGTTCAACATATTTATTAAATGCCTATGATAATTTAATATATTCCTGTGTATGTATATCAGAATATAATATATACAGAATGTCATCCATAAATAAACCGTTATACCCACTTTATAATATACAAATAAATGTTAAGTAACGTTGAATATATATATATTATAATTTTAATGAAACTAATATTTTTCGGATATACTATGCGTGATTTTTGTGAAGAAAAAGTCGGGAGTATGCAGTTGTTTCTTTTTTACAAAAATAAAGCACGCGTTGTATATCCGAAAAATATTAGTTTCATTAAAATGAATAAAACTCGCGAAACTCTTAGATCTCATTATATATATATATATATATATTTGAGATATTAGTTTTCAGGTTTCAATAGATCTTAATTTCTATCTTTATTTATAATAAATATAAGAATCATATTCTGATATAACTCTGTAACAAATCACAACTTCAAACATTTAGTTTTTTAGCGGTCTCGTAAATTAATTCTGTACCTAAAATGTTGTACAAAAGGTAGACAGTTGTGAAGTTTGTTTTGTTAACTGAGCCCTAACAAAAGACTATTGGAAAGAGAATCTTTGTGGTTCTGTTTTATACTTTATATTTTATATCGATCAAAAGTTACAAGGTAGCAAACAAGATTATATAAAAGGGCATCATTGCTTTTGATAAACTATAAAAATGGTATTTTGTAATCATACTTACCTGTGAAATTTTTGTATAAAAAATAAAATAATATAAATAAATTGTGACTACTATAACTTTGTTGAAAAATTCTATATAATTTCACAGGATCAAAGATAAATGAATAAATTTACTAGGAGATAAACCAGAGTACTATCAAAGAAATAAAATGTGAGTTGGAATTAAAACAGAATCACTCTAATTTAAAATATAATAATTGTTTTTACACGCATTCCAGTGGAAGTGAAGAAAATGTTGTGTATTATAAGTAAAATATCATAGTATTTATTTGATCTTAAAACAAAAATTGTAATAAAAAGTAACGATGAAAAGGTCAATAAGTAAAAACAAGCTTCCACGAAATTTAAATTATCCGTGGAAAGCAAAATATCTATTCGATTAACAGTTTGAAAGATTTTTCAAAGACAAGATTTCTGATCCCAAAGCTGAGTTGCCCAAATCGTTATATTACCTAGAATGGAATCTTTACAAAATTACTCGTAGTTTATTTATTCAATTACGATAAAATACGATGCACCAGTTTACAAAATATCGATGTTCACAAAATGAAAATCATCTATTAGAGTGAGTACCTGATACTTTGAAGTACAGCTTCGAAGCAAAGCTGAGAAACGCTATACTTACATAGGCAGATATAATTCTAGGATTTATCTAAAAACTTTATTTTTCTTGTGTAATATAAAGTTACTATTTTAATAAAACTTTTATTCATGATGGCACGTTTCATTACTGAGTTTTATTTACATAATAATCAAACCTGAAAACGTATTCTATGTGAATTAATTTTATGACAACATTTCTTATAGATGTAAGTAGTTATGTTATATATTATGTTTTGTATAAATGTTATATATAATGAAAATAATGAAATTCCAATGGAATTCTTGACGGTATATCAATCTTCTCAATTTATTTATAGTTTATATAGAAAAATAAAACATTTTATGTTACTTTACCCATTTTCTTACCCATTTTCGTAGTGTTAGTAAGCAGTATCCTAAGCCGGATCTTGCAGTTTAAATTAACTCATTTTTATAATGAATTACAAAATGGATATGAAAGCTTTATCTAAACCACGTGTAAATTAAAAAGTGCAAGATTTCTAACTGACGGTGGCTTTCTTATTATTTAAATGTATATCACGAGTTATAAGGATATAAAAGTTTAAAAAGTCTTTTCATTAGAGTACATTTAAACTATTATTTATTCTGTTATCTTTTGTTTTGTCCGAACATAGTGAATGAATTTGTTTTTGTTGTTAAAATGAAATGCTGTACATTACATCATTTAATTTAAAATGTTACATATTATGGGCTCAATTGCTTGAAATGAATATATGTAAGAATTTAAAAATGTACTTACTATATTTTATGCTAAGTTAAAAATTTTCAACTAATCTTTAAGATATACCATGTAATTAAAGTATAGGCTTTTGAAATATACTTGGTGCTCTCGACTATGAAATCAATGTTCGGTAGATTTCAGGTCACTCAATAATTAAGAATTTTATCCCGGAAAAGCTACTTCGCCTGCATCTTATCATTGAGGGAGCCAATTTGTAGAACATTCAGCCCTGCTATTAATAATAAAATATTACTTATTAATGTTACAACGTGAAGATTAACTCGTAAGAAATATATGCTGTCACGAACCGGATTCGTGAGATAAAAATTACGTTCAAATATACTGAGCCGAGAAGCGAGAACTTATTATGTTTTCTCCTAAACAGAATACAGATAATGTTTTTATATTAAGAATAAAATCACCCTTTCACATATTTTATACCTTTTTATTTGTTACGAAAATTATAAAACTTTTGAATGGATATCATAACATAAAAATAAATAGACGATTTGTTGCAATAACATCTGTGTTAAAGTACCGTGTGACCAGATAAACAGTACAAATCACACAGAGTCTGCTGTGTTCCTTTATGATTAAAATATTTCAGCAAACCCGATGGCATCCGAATGTTAGTCGCATTATAGTTTAAAAAAGGAGATTAAACTTTTCTCTGAGTTGTGAACAGAGAAAAGCGTTTAGTCAAAAGAAATAATTTTAAAATAAGAAAGAAAATTCATCTTCCTAAGACATTTTTGGTATAATAAGTTAGTACTACATGGCAAAAATTCAAAAAATTTGTACCATAACAACATATTATAAATAATGCTAAAACAAATTTTTCAACTACCATTATTTCATAGTTAAGGTATTGAATTTTATTAAGATTATTATTTGATAGTATTATTGAACTGAATCGCTATACTATTTTAGTTAAAAGAACAATAAAATATGTTTCCCATAGAGTAATCGAAATTTTCCTTAACATTTAATGATCTTTATGAAAGGCATTCCGAGACTATTTTATTTCGTAATTACGTACTAATCAAACAATGTTATACATGTACATAAATTATTGTGTTAAAAATGCTTTTCTTTAATGACTTTTATATTATAATTAATATTTATATAAATATAAAAAGAAAAGTACGGGAATACGATATTTGAAGTACCATTTCGAAACTGGGGTAAAAGTTAAAGTGCCTTGGTATCTTTGCTGATTGCTACGCTACCAATTAAATTGATATCTTTATTCAGTAGCTAGTCAAATGTTTCCCTTTTGATACATTAAATTCCTATATGTATTTTTTACATTAAATCAATATTGAACTACATAGCTAAAAGTACTTGCTATTTTCTAAGATATTATTAAATTAAATGAAACTAGTGTTATTCGGATTTACTACGCGGATTTTATTATTTAAAAACTACATAATCCCGACGTTTCGGTTACTTTGCAGCAACCGTGATCACGGGCAGACGAGGTGTGAATGTCTGAGTATTATTCGGATTTGCTACGCGGATTTTATTATTTAAAAACTACATAATCCCGATAACTACATAGTCTGCAGACAGACATTCACACCGCGTCTGCCCGTGATCACGGTTGCTGCAAAGTAACCGAAACGTCGGGATTATGTAGTTTTTAAATAATAAAATCCGCGTAGTAAATCCGAATAACACTAGTTTCATTTAAATGAATACTCGCGAAAATCTTAGATCTCATTATTATTAAATTAATATGTTAAAATAAACATTCAACAACAGCAGCAGAATATCGAATTTTTAATCATTTGGTCTACTTGTCGTAATTTTTAGTTAAAGTGAATTCTTTATTTTATATTCATAATATTAGTAGTTGACAATTTTAGTACCTGACTGGTGTTTTAAGTAATCAAAATTATTATGACATTAATCTTATAATCAAGTGATTAAAACGCTTTCCATAGTTTTCTTAAATTCACATTCTAATAAAGTTTAATCTTCGATAAGTGTCCGATAACTATATTGAACAAATTTACTATGAAATTTATTTTACATTTCAAAAATTTATCCAGTTTTAAGAAAATAATTATCAATTTTAAAGTTTTATATGTAATATCCAAACTAAGTTTTAAATGTAAAAATATATGAACATAATTTTCATAGTATAATAATATTAGTAGAAACGGGAAGCGCAACAAAATGAAACTACTTAACTTGCATTAATTAATTAAATGGGCACTATATCACGAATGTTAACAAAGTGTGATTTTCAGTTGCTCAACTCGACAAACAACTCGCTATGGAATTTGAATTTCTGACATTATT
This sequence comes from Danaus plexippus, assembly GCF_018135715.1. Taxonomy (NCBI): domain Eukaryota; kingdom Metazoa; phylum Arthropoda; class Insecta; order Lepidoptera; family Nymphalidae; genus Danaus; species Danaus plexippus. The sequence goes on along the minus strand of NC_083551.1, from coordinate 5,210,482 downwards.
AAATACTAAAGACTAATTTATACTAGCTAAAGAACCACTTTGAAGTCGGTAAGTTAGTTAAAACATTCTGTGAAAATGTTAAGTTCTTCATTTAATAAAAGTTGTACAGTTCCCGTAAATAAACAAATAATGTATTATAATGCAGGACAAAGTGTCTTACTGTTAAAAAAGAAATATATAACATCATTTTTCTTTTGCTTTACTTAAATGTAGTTTCATCTTGTAAAGTAAAGTTTAATATAAATGTCACTGACGCACAACTTAAGGTATATTTTTGAACAAACGGAACACTTCAGAAAGTTCATCTCTGCTTTCATTAGTTGTTGCATTTGGTGCACGATGAACCACTTTGGCACTTCATATTTTTTAAAAAAACAACAGTGTGCATAAAGTTTTTATGTATATTAAACTATAGTTTATCTTCTGGGATGTGAACTTATTGTTTTTGGATACACTTTATGTTATAGAAATGATTAAATTGTTAAACTAACTTTTGGTAAAAAGGATACAATAGAATAAAGCAATGGAATCCGTAACGAAACTTTGTGTTTCTTTACACGGTAACTTTATTGTTCACGTAACCATTAATTCCCGATATAATCCTGGTTTTAGGGTTGTACTGAACAGTACCTACCTAGTATTTTTAGTTCCTTGGTTCGAAACCGTTTTTACGGTCTTTAATATTTTATAACTCAATGCCTAAGTACTGTAATTGGCATGAAACTTTTACTAAGAGATCTTTAAATCTTATAAGTACCTTGAAATCATTTCAGTTTGTTTATGTTAAGACAAGATTTTTAATTTCCTTAAGCAAAAGCATTTTCATGGCGTATTATGAAAAAAAAGTATCCAGTACATAGACACGTCATATGAGTAATGTTCAATTTGAAACTCATAAGCTATTAACAAAAATAAACCAAAAATTTAATTAATATGGTTTTTATGAGCCATCTAATTGAAAACTGAATATTCAATCTGAGAAAGATACTATGTTTCTAGTCTTCTGGTTTATAATATTGAAGTCATCATCATCATTGTCGCAAGAGTCTTTGCAGACTTGTGGTGGTCTTCACGTATCACGTATCAGTGATGACTTTCTTGGGAAGATGGTTGCAGTGGTTTCCCCTTGTCTTCTGCACCAGCACTTTTTTTGGGGCTATGTAAACCCCAAGGCTTGCTGTAGCCTCCTACCAGCCAGTGGTGTCTTAGAAAGTCCATATGACTCGGAAAAGATCACATTGGTACTAGCCAGGTTTCGAACCCGTGCCCTCGCTTATGAAAGGCGGGCCTTTTAACCTGCAGGCCACCACTGACAATTAATTAAGTACTATTTGTTAAAAATGTAGATTTCATGGTATTTAAACACAGAGCATATAATAATAAAAAACTTTGGGTTTTTAAAGACTTACTTAAGCAAGAAGTAAGTTCTTAAGTATTAGCAAAGTATAAAAGGCAAGTCCAACAAAATATGCTTAACATTCTCGCATTATAACAAGAGTAATCGGAACAAAGTGAAAGAAGTTGAGTTAATAAAATATGTACATATACAATATTTTAATGAGAATGGCCAAAAAAATTCATAAGGCGTTTAAATCAGTTTTTTTTTTAAGTCAAAAGTTTCAATTTAGAAGGTATGAGCTTATGTTTTAATTTTTTTAACCGACCTATTTCTCATGTACACATGAACCAGCCGAAGTAAAACGAATCTGAAAATTATAATCTGAATCGAATGAATATTTAAATGGAAAAATAAAATAAAATTCATCGACACGCCCCGATCGTGTCGTCGTTTTCATTCTCACGATCTGTTTAAATTGTAATGCTAATATAAGATCGGCACAGTATTAATGTTAAAAGTATAATTATACAAAATTATTATCTATTACAAATGTATATTTATATTTTTATCTAGATAATCTAAAATTTTATCACTGTGGAATTACAGATGATATTTTTTTTATACATTATAATGACTTTGGGGAGAGTGGTTATGACCTAGTCAAGCTAGTTATCATACAAATGTCTATCGCTGACTTAAGAGAGACATTTAAACTTAATGTATATTTAATTTTTAATATACCCTATTGTATATATTTTGAAGAATATAAATAACATTTATAGTAAATAACAAATGAATAACTTTTTCCATTAGTTTATCTTCAAAAGTCTCTTAAAAAGTTTTAATGAAGCCCATTAATATTCATTAATATTGTATTGAAACTTCAATGGAGAGAACATTATAAAAATGTAATTTATGAATTTTATAGATAAATACTTTATATATACATACATTGATAAATATACTAATGGTTTTTAATTATAACAAAAAACACTATATTAATCCCACAGAATATATGATATTCTCTCAATACCAATTAGTATCACAAAGATATTACATTCCCGACGAGATCTTTAACGTAATGCCATTATTAAGTGTTCATTAAACAATTTCCTAGATAATTATTTTAAGTAAATTACAGGACTGAAGACTTTATATATACAAGAAATACATAAACGTAGTAAAGAATATGTACCTATACTATAGCATTTATGGCGGGTAACTTTAGGATAAATTTGATTCGAAAAACGGAATTCATCTAAAAGTAAATAATCATCGTTGTTTTAAACGTATTTAATTTATAGCTATATAGCTATGCTATAAGCTGTTTAGAACTACTTTCCCAAGTGCTATTTGTTAGCATTGTGTTAAATGTTTATAATAAAGCCCAATATATAAGGATATTTTTATATAAATATAAGAAAACATTTATTTAAAATACACTCTATAATATCCAGAGTTGTACATATAGTGCTGTTTTGACATTTTTTAATCAAGCAGCGTTAAATTTAGTCAACTGTAACAAAGTTTGTTTTCATTATACTTCTAACAATTATATCAGATGAAATATCAATTTGATTTTTTTAAATAATATGAATACTTGAAAATAGAACAACTATGATGTAACGATCTAATCATATAATTCCAACAAATAAATTGACTTACTCACCTGATCAATAATTATAACATTTTTATGGAAATAATTTATATTTTTAGTAAATGTAAATCTTATTTTTGGTTAAAAAAATATATTGAGTTAATCTTGAAAGGATTTATTTCATATTTTCATTACAGTCAAAGCAATACCTTTAGAAAAATTCATATATATTTTCTGGTTTTCCTTATCATTATTTTACTCTCGAGTTATTACTAAGAATTTAATATGTCAAAATACTTTATATATACGTACGTACATATGTGTAAATTAAAAATTTTAGATGATAAGGTCAGTCATCCCAATTTTATTTATATAGAGTGACTTTAAAGAGATTCGCCTACACTTATAATAAACCTTTTGATATCAGAAAAAAAAATAAATCAGATAAATCCAATTGGATACACAACCCACATGCTTGACACCTCAATAAGTCACTCGAACTCCAAAAGGATATTTTTGTTTACCTAGCATCTCATACTAGATTTATATGGTTACTTACACTTGATCTCACATAGTCGTAGAGATATACATATATTGAGTTAAATATATTAGAGTTGGTGACATGTTCTTTATATTTTAAAGTATAAATTAAACCATTAATGTTAATTTGTGTTATGATGAGGGATTTTTATGTAAGTACACTTAGTCTTTATAATACTTAACTAAATATTTTTAGATATACCACGAGCTTTGTTTTATATTTTACCCGACGTTTAGGTTACTTTACAACAACCGTGATCACAGACATCAGCTGAGAGTGTCTTAAAAATACATTATAATATATCGAGTAGAATATAAGAAAATCAGAATATATTATTCTCATCTAGTTAATATATTTATGGATCTTTAGTTGACAAACTCTCTAGTTAGTAAATAAATTTTGAGAATTACTGCTTATATAAAAAGCTTACCTTGCTTAACTTTCAAAGAGGAATTTTTTAAAAGTCAAAGCAAAATAAACGTTTTCATGAAATCGATAGTTAAAAACTGTTTTAAAACCAATTTTAACCCACTCGAGGTTATTTTTGTTTCCATATAAACAAAGAAAGACGAAAGAAGTAATAATATAGGTTATCTTTTTAGCGATAAAATATTATATTCATTTAATATTTTTACTTCTAAAGTATTGAGTTTCAAATTCAATACACCGTAAAGGTTTATTGAAACTAAAACTATACTTTCGAATCCAATCCAAGACGAGAGACACTTAACGGAACAAGAGGATCAATTTGTTTACATAATCTTCGCGAACCTAGTCCCGTGTCAATATGATACAGTCAGATTCTTGACATCACACACACACAAGTCAGGCTTTATTTTAATAAAATATTGTTTATTTCTACAGAATAATACATAATTACTTTTTTAAATAATCATTGACACCAGTGGTGTATAATTAAACAATGCGCAAGGTTAATATAAGAATAGGAGAAATTGCTCGCAGCTTGAAGCATCGGTTAATTATGTTTTTGAAGAACTTTATTGTTATAATTAACAGTTTTAAATGGGAAATCTCTTAGCACTTTAATTTAGTTTCAACATTGAACTCGTACATCAAATTCAATAACATTTCATAACATTGGAAGTTGAAAATTATATATACAGTTAAGTTAGGATACTTTGTTTTTGCAAAAAGTTAAAAAAATATAAAAAATGGTATAAAATGTTTTTCAGAGAACAAGTAAATGGACGCGGTTGAATTTACCTGGATGAAAAATATAGGTGAGTATCCTAGTCGTGAGTTGAATCGTTTTGTGGTTACAAGGCTAGCAGATTCAGGAACAGATTCCTCTTATGCTCTTACAAAATGTATTTTATCCATTTCCATCGAGTCTCTGGGATTCAGTTAACACTTTGCAGTAATATATATTTTAAAAGATAAGCACTACTATTATAACATCGGGCCAATATATTTTTATACCGTCATGAATACCTATATATATATTTTATTGTAAATTACAATAAATATATATATTTTTATAGTAAAATTTAATTGTATTTTTTGAAGAAAAACAAAACTTAGAGCAAAAATATATTAAAATCTGTCTTAATACAGCAATTCTATTTATTATAAATTGAACCAAAATACTGTTTTATTGTCTTATATCAAACCATTCTGTTCATCATTATAAAAATACCTGCAAGAGTTTCAGGAAATATTTTTAAATATATAACTAAGAGATGGATTAAAGCTATTTTGTTTTTAATACTATGAGAAATCTTGTTTTAAATGCTTTAAAAAGTACCCAATTTAAATCTGATAAAAGCGTCCACCGACGGCACTCGGTGCCATTTGGTCCGTTAATATTTTGAATACAATGTTAATGTACTATTTTGCAAAATAAATTTCAGTATATACTGATATACTATCGCGTTGTATATGACTTGAATAGTTATTAAATTATTCGCCAGCACAATTGTGTCACAGATTAAATTATGTCAGATAACAACTTTCTAACCGATCAAATTGCCGTCAAGTTATTGACATATGAAGTCCAGAAGGGATGGTAAATTAACGTCATATCCCTTGTCACAAATTATGACGCTATGAAGCTAATAAATTAAAACGTTAGTTTTCTTTAATAGTCAAGTTGATTAAACTATTGTTTATATATTTTTTTGTTGATCTCGGTGCTGGAAAATACAGGTGGAGTCCATAAAAAATTACCATTATTTAATAGCATAAACTTTTTCATGGAATTCTCACACTCTATTACCACAAACGACCGATCAATAGGTTTTTGTGAGAAACGTCATTAGGGCTATAAAATCAAACGTCAAGCCTGACTCTATCATAAAAGCGGCTCTGCATTGGAATATAATGATGGATACTTATGAGAACCATACAAAATCCCAGAGCATATTTGTGCGTCAGCCACCAGAACAGACATATTTATGTATTAGCGAATTTTAAAGCACGTTGTGACAATAAAGCTTACGGGTCCCAGGGAAACCATTATCCCCAAAGACCATGCCATCAAAGTCAATAAGTATTACGAGTTCACTAATGAACTCACTAGAACCAGGTTCGTCGTAGATTTGTACGGGGTAGAAGTGGGAATGTGAGGTATAACAGCTAAATTTATCTACACCCTACTAAAAGACTTTGATCTGTTCAGAATCAACATCAATTCATTCTTGGAACGTACTTCGAAGGCAGCTCTAGTAGGCTCATTTCAAATGTGGTTAGGTAGGGAGAGGAGCTTAGACGGTGGAGGTGAAGGTTTAACGCACGTTAGATAGAGGCCCCTTAAACCTACACCTGGGTCGCAGGTCCCAGGCACTTTTGAAGCTCCTCTCCCTGCAACGTGATGGATCCGGCACCCACACGGTGAATCCATTCAATACTAAGAAGTTCCGTCCTGTTATTCTATAAGTTTAATATTTTATGGCTATATAAGAAATTAAATTGGTATACCTGCAAATTATATAGTCAAAATTTATTTTTGGCTACCACAATTTATATTATATTTTTTTCAGTTAAAGAGTAACAAGGATATATAAGTAACTTATTAAAAATTCCTAAACCTAATATTACTTATAAGAAATTTATTAGTATAATTCTAACGAACAGCTAAAAAACTAAGGCTTATTTTATTTATTCTTGACATTTATATCGAAGTTTCATTGAACCCGTATGTAAAATAAAAAACATTCCAATATTTTTTAACGAAAAATATAATTACGTAAATATTACGGAAGAACGAAGTAAAACCTGTTCAAGGTAGCAAATCCTGGAGTACTTCGGGAAAGCAATTTTTGTCCTTATTCCCAAAAAAGATCGAGTTACTGATACGAAAGATACTAAACCGATAGCCTTAACAAGTCCTATATCTTAAACCTTTATCTCAGTTCTACAAACGAGAATGACGCGATTCGTGCTCAATAACAGGTATTTTAAGCCAAATCACGAGAAAGGGTTTTTACCCGCGATTTCTGGAGTCCTAGAACACAGCATTTTGCTGTCGGAGAGTCTTAAAGATGCTAGCAAAAGTGAGAGGAAAATTACATTATGTTGAATAGACTTAGAAAACGCGTTCGGGTCGATACATCATGAATTGATGCTATTCGCGCTAAGGTGGTACCACTTTCCACCCCTAGTTAGTGATATGATCGCGTCATATTACTCAAACAATTTTTTTTTATAATAACTTATGAAGGCCCTTCAAAAATTGTGAGCGTTTAACGCGCGTCAGTTAAGGGGCCCCTCAAACCTACACCTGGGTCGCAAGTCCCAGGCACTTTTGAAGCTCCTCTCCCTGCAACGTGATGGACCCGGCACCCGTAGGTTGAATCCATTGAATGCTACGAGGCTTTGTCTCACTTTATCCAGATTTTTTTTTCTAAATAAAAATATATATTACATGCGAATATCGTTTGTAAAGAAGAAAAAATACCTATTTTTTAAATTATAAATGCTTAATATAGAATATTTAAATTAATTTACTGTTGAATAAAATAAATAAATAACTGTTTATTTAATTAATATTATTTAAAAAAATATTATGATTTATTTGTAGCCACACAATACAAGATAAGTAAGAATATTTTAGAGAAAACTCATTATTATAATATCGTGAAGCCATAAACTTTAAAGAACAAATAGTTTTTTACATCAGTTTGCCTTGTATTAGACTTGATCGTTACATATTTTCAACGACAATATTAAAGCTCTATCAACATGAAGACTCAATAAACTTAATCGGTAGTCTGGCAATAAACTGAAATATTTGTGTAGAATATGTTTTATATTTTTTGATAAAGCTAGTGTTTTTTGAGATTATATATTACATAATAGTCAAATTACCACAACATTGTTTATTTCTTAATTTGTTTATCAGTTTTTTTTTTATTACAAACATTTTGTTGAGACGTTTACCATTTTTATGTTTATATCACACTAGGTATCAGCCCCGGCTTCACACGGGCTGTTTACAAAAAAATATAAAATAACCTATTTTATTTTATATTATGCAACAAATATCGTTAATGTTCACACAAATCAATACAAAACCTTAACAAATTATATATTAAAACCTTTCTCGAGAATCACGCTATCGAGTGGTGAAAACCGCTTGACAATAGGTGCAGTAGTTTTTCCGTTTATCGCGAACAGACAGACAGACAGACGCGGCGAGGGACTTTGTTTTATAATATGTATTGATGGATGATTACGAAACATATCAATCGTCGTAGCTCTTAAGATGGAACAGTTATTTTTGAAAAAAAATAATTCATTTAGCTTTATTAGTCTAAACTTTATAAAAAAATATAATTGTATTAATTAATTCATTATATTTTCAATATCTACTGTAGCTTTTTTTTGTTTGGATACATTTTGTTTCTTCTAATTCTCAAGTTTTAATATATATTAAAATACAAGATGGTATTATATATTCTTTCTAAAGGGAACAATTTTATGGGCATTTATATTTTATGGTCTAAGCAAAAGTTACAGGCGAAACTTTCGCAAAACTCTTAGTAAGATAATGCTATCCGAAATATCTTTGGCTCAGAGTAATTTATTGTACCCTAAACTTGTGGACGTATTTTATTTTTCAGTATACCTTATATCTCATATTATAAAAATGTTACATATATCTTTCATAACTGAATACTATTAAAATATCTATAATTGTAAAGTAAATTTATAGATATAAATAATCTAAATTCAAGTTTGTTAAAATTTTAGTTATATACTAGTGATATAAATGAATCTGTATTCAAATTAATTGGATTAGAAATAAACTAACATCTGAATGGACTAAATATGACAAGATCTTACGCCCTTGGGTGAAGATTAATTTAATAATTATTCATATTTTATTTTTAAGATTTTACTTATATATTATATATTAGGGCCTGATTTAATTTCTTATATGCTAGAATTTATTGTATAAAATACATTTATATGAAGAAAATATTCATATCATACATTACATGTCTAATTTACTTCAACGAATTACTTTTATAGATATCACAGAAAATAATACTCAAAAGATCAATTTCACCAAGTAAGTTTTTCAAAAAACGAAATGTTTCTGAACAGATTTTCTTGCGATTCGTCCTCATAAGAATCTATTGGAGAACGTACTTACAAAATTTATCAAGGCAAAAACATATGTTTAATAATGAAAAAACTATATGTAAATTGTAAGTTTAAAAAGTAAGCTAAAAATAAATTAATTAATATTGGTTTCTAAATAATATAATGATATTCATAGGTTTAATGTGGCAAAACATTTCAATGTTAATTTAACATACAAATTCGTTAATTAATAGTGATTGGCTTTATCGTGATATGTATTTATTAACGTGTTAAATGAGCACGTAAGGAGTAAATTCATTAATAGAATTTGTATATTCAACAAATTATTTGTAGTTGATTAAATAATCATATTTGCCATGAATAGAATTTATATATACACATATTAAATTACAGCCTTTGGACAAACATATGTAAATAGTATATTCGTGGTGGCCTGGAAGTTAAAGGCCCGCTTCTCATACGCGAGGGCGTGGGTTCGAAACCTGGCAAAGTACCAATGGGATCTTTTCCGAGTCATATGTACTTTCTAAGAATATTTAGACACCGCTGACGGACGATGAAGAAAAACATCGTGAGGAAACCTGATCTTATAATTACAAATTTTAAGATTGAAATCGCCAACCCGTCTTGAGCAAGCGTGATGATTAATGCTCTAACCTTCTCCATGTGAGAAGAGGCCTTTGATCAGAAGTGGGCCCCGATAGGCTGATGATGATATAAATAGTATATATAAACATTTATAACCGAACGATATATAAAATAGCATTTACATTTGAACATAATATACACATTTAAATTATAGTTAACATTTTTATCAGCAGCTTTCGACGTTATGTCCTGGTCGTTGTAAATTATTTTGCATACTATTGAATTCTATCACTTTTATGTTAAATAATTAAATGAATGTTTACTTTTATTCCGATATACCTCTTCTTTATATTTATTTTCTAACAAAAAGTGCTAATATAGCACAGATTTTGAAATAAAATATTTATAGATATTAAAACAAAATAATCGTAAGTTTAATTTGAATCTCATTTCCAGACATATAATGAATTGTAGGTGGAAAATGAATGTATAATCTATCTTCTTCGTTTATACAAAAAAAAAAAATAGCAGGATTAAATTCTCCTGATATATTATACATTATAGGATAGGGAATATGAGGGTGTTAATAGAAAATTATTAGAAATATAAGAAAATATAAATTGCCCCCTCTGTCATTAATGTTTTGAGCAAGGAATAAGTAATGGTGAAGTAGTTAGACCAGACGTAATACAAGCTGAATTCTTTGATGTTTCACTTGTTGATAGTTAGTACTGATCTTGATGTTTCTGTTTATGCTATAAGACGGGGTTATATCAGGGGAATGATAGTTCAGTACAATAGTAAAAAAACTGCATCAATAATAGAAAACTAAACATCCTATTACAGTGAACAGCTTTGGAAGTGACGGAAGTGAAGGAAAAACAAAAGCGAAGTATCACAAAAGCATTTATGCTCGGGCTTATCAAATAATGAAGGTTTATCAAAAATAAATATTTGCAAATTCTCTACTTTTAATAATTTTGCAGGTAATTTATAACAGAATATGCATCAGATGAGAATTCTTAAATCCCTTCTCTGATTATCAGTATTCTTGTATATTCGTGTTTAAGGATACTGAGTTAACGAGTCAGACATATTTGGTTGGATAAAAAGAATGTTTTTTGGCTTTTCGTATTCTTACTTACATACGAAACCTTCTTAAAGCTTGAATAATTTTAATGAACAATTTCAACTCAATAAAAGTAAAATGCGATATGAATTTCGTTCCATATTATGAATGGCATTTTTTTTTGTAATTTATTTAACATATTTAACAGGAGGTGTAATTACATTTTAAACTTTATATAATTATAATCAGAGTTTACCAACATTTAGTCTCAGTAGATTTAAACAAAATATTCGATGTTCATATTATGAAATAGGATTAACAAACTTAACATGGTTTACAAGGGTCGCTGATTCTGAATGAGTATAATTAGACAGAGAATGAATGACTACAGACAGGTTGGATATTTTACATAATGGTATTGCTATACAAAGCGATTTAATTAATTAAATTTCGTTTTTCAAATCTATTCGTTTTCATATGGAATTGTTTAAAAAAATTATGATTTTTCAAATAGACCACAGAGATTTGCTACTAAAATTTTTAATGTTTTAATTTTTTCATATAATTTTATAATCTTTCTTTACGTAATATTTCTGTTCTCCGACTCCAATTATGAGCTTATTAGCATTTGGGCACAAATATAAAGTTGTTTACTGACAGAAACAGCCCTTTCGTGTATTTTTGTCGTGTCTTTTTTATCGAATAAAAGATAAAAATAGAACAAGAAAAAACCTACTGGTGTTTGTAAAATAAAACCACGAAACGGCAATTACTTTTCCTGATTTTTATTATATCTCATAAATGTAAAGAAAAAGTTTTAACGTTAAAATGAAAGTAGTTTCATAAGTCTAGAGTTCTATATCACAAGACTTTTTTCTTGGCTTTGAATTCTTTATAATACTTATTTAAACCATAAAATTTTATTGTTTTTTAATTTGATATAAGGTTATTTTTTAAGTTTTGCAGCATTGTTTTAGAAATAAAACATCTCTATTATGTACAATTTTTATGTACTGGTAATACTAAAAACTGAATCTTTATTAATGGTCTAAAGTTTTAAAGTTAAGCTAATGAACTTTGTTAAAAATGCGATAATTTAATTAAAATAATGTGTGTGGCCATTCTCGATTTTAAAAGTGTGTGACATATTTTTAAACTCCGATGACATAAAATTTTGAATTATAATAATAATCCCTGGTTTTGCACTCTTCAAATTGCATAAAATCATTTCATTAACATTACCAACAGAAAAAAAATTTCTAATATATTTTACAGAGCATTTTATATAAAGCACAATTTTTTTAATAAAGCAAAGAAATATTGAGTGGAACAGTAATAGGTATTTTTTCATAATCACGAAAGACACGTGATATAAACAATTAAACCATTTACCCGTATATGTGTTGATAATTGTGAACAAGTTATTATATGCAATTCCTTTAAAATATTATATGTCCTGCAGCTTTATGTCAATCAAACTTGTCGACCTTTCGTGTAAATGTTTTTGTATAAAAATGTATTTTTTTTTGTATTGTAATTCATTGTTTTGTATAAAATTAATTCAAGGCTAGAAAACAGGTGTGCCTATTTTATAAATTGTTTCTCAAATATTTTAAATCATTTTTATCTATTCATCTTTTAGTCATTTACTTCTTGGTTGTTGGTTTCCAGCTAAGAAATTTTGACCAACCAGTTTTAATGAAACAACAGATAAAAGATTTCTATTCGACAATTATTTGAATGGACTATTTTTAAATTTCTATCACGCCCTAATTACATATATTGACTACCATACAGACATCATTGGACGTGTAACAAGGGTTGCGATTACAGATTATCTTTATAAAACCTTTTAAGCCATGAATGTGTGCAGACGTACAATTAGTGTGTAAATACATAAATAGAACGTTTGTGGCAGGTAATACTTCTATTTAAGATCGGAATAATTTCTTAATAAATAATAAATGACATGTTTTCTAACATCCACTAACTTTTTTCCCTATTGTTTTGTTAGTAATCAAATTTTAAGTATTTGTTGTTTTAGGAATCTTATTCATGATCCAAAACTTCTTCATAGACGTTTTTCTTTATCAATTTCATTGTAAGCTTGCATTGAATTCTACTGAATAAAAACTCTATAATGACAGAAAAAGAAATTAATTTATATTGTGTCTGCCCCAAAGTATATGTTACTAACACAAGCAAGATGTTGATATATTATAATTACTTGATGAAATACTCAAATGCTATTAGATATATTATGTGATTGGTATAACGTACCATACAAACAACGCTTTTACGTTTCAAGCCTTTGTAGGCTCTATGAGATTAGAGCCAATATGCGGGACTAAACTGAATTAGGTACTCGAGGGCGGAAAGAGTACTTTTAAAATACTCCTACTACAAACGAATGTATTTATTGACAGCCATAAAATAGCTCTGTTTTACAAACATTAACGTTATTTTCTTTTGATTTAATATTTTAAAAATATTAAATTATAATGAATATTGAGTCTTCGTATATATTGTTTTATCTTTGTAATGTTTCATGTATGAAGACCATATAATAAAACAACTACAACGTCACTTATTCTCTAAGTATAAACAAAGTTCTCTGCATTGTAATCTATCAATAACATATATTGATTGAAAGTCTTAATATTTTATATTTTTGACGATTATTAGTAATTACCTAATAAATGCAGTATAGTAACAATATATATAAATTTAATTTTCATAGTATTAAAATATTTCATATTACATCTGTTTGGATCGCAGTTAAAAAAGTCAAAGTTTCTACTACCTATTTTATAAACTAATTATATTGCATGTATATAAAACAAAATAAGTTGCAGAACTGAATGAACAATTTTAGAACTCGTATCAACGATACATTAAGCATTATATCAACTTACTTATGTATTTTTTACAACTGTAATAACCTAAAGTTGTTTTCAAATTACTTTGCAAGCGTAACATGTTGATTATAAAAGTACATCAATTTAAATGTTTTTAATGTATTCTTTTTAACGTCTTGTATAATCTGTATCTTGTTTGTGTTTGTATATTTTTATCCCAAGTTTTTACATTTACAAGCCTGTGCATGCTTCAAAAACTTTGTCATCGAGAATCTCAATTTGCCTTAACTTAAATGAAAAGTTATGTTTTATTGCGACCCATAATGTTTTATCCTTTAATCTACTCTCAATGTGTGGTTACTGTCATTTATAAACATGGACATTAAAATAGGAATTAACTGCAATTTACTTACCGTATCGAAAGCTGATCAATCGCAGTTTGAAAGATTTTTTGTTGGAGCTTATACAGAAACACTAGCAAAAATAGCAGCAAAAAATCTATAAAAGTATATATTTTGCTGTATCGGTAGCATTACTTACATACTTAAAAGATCTTCAATCTATTAATTAAAAGGGTCTTTGTAGTTATAACCAATCATTATAAGCAAGATTTTCTACAAACAATGTGGTTTTCTGATATTTCAATTTTCTTTAAAAATATTTGTAACATAATTTTAAAATATTAAGTCCATTTGGTTTCAAAAATTTAAGGATGTTCATGAATATATGTATTAAGTATTGATGTACCATTAAAAGTATGTTTACTTAAAGTAAAAAAAAATACTTCAGATAATTGAAAATAATATTATTCAGATTATTACGCGTATTTTATTATTCTAAAAACTCCCGATGCTTCGGTTACTTTGCAGCAACCGCGATCACGGGCAGACGAGATGTGATTCACATAATACGCGTAGTAATATAAATCCGAATAATATTAGTTTCATTCAAATGAGCACTCGCAAAAGTCTAAGACCTCATTATTTACTTCGGACTGATATAATAAAAAAAACACAGAGGTGTAATTTTTCACATTGTCACTTATCAGCTCGTATTAAGTTCTTTATGAGAACTATAACACAACAAATTAAGAGATTTATGTCGACCATTATTAATGATTTGAAAAATATTTAAATTATAACTAAACTGGCATAGATCTAACTAACAATTATAATGGTCTCCCTTAATTTCTGTCCATAAAATCACAATGGTCCAGTTGCAATCATAAGTCCTTTCAAATGAAATGTGATAAATGCTAATGTTTAATATATTTTCCTAAGTTATATACACACGAACTCGCGGAAGATAAATCATATGGATATGAAACAAACAAGAACTTATGAATTGTATAAATTCAGTATAATACTTTCAATGGTCGTTTTTATTTTGCTGGCGTACATCGAGTAGGTACATCAATCGGTACCATTAATTTTAATTTGCAAGATTATTTTTAATTAATTAATTTAGTTATCTTTTTTTAACCTTCCGAACGTGGCTACTGTCACTAGAAAATATATTTCTATGGCATTAACATTTTATAAAGCTATGCCGCTTTTTTATTTTGCCTGACATACAGTAATTTTTAATACCTGTGTTTTTCATTTATCTTTTAAATAATATTCAATTTATTTTAACTTTCTTTTTTATTGAGATTAACTGAAGCGAGATATTGAATTTCATTCGAATAAATGAGTTTTTAACTAAAACGGGAAAATGGAAAAATACCGTCTGACCACAATAATGTTTGGTTTTTAGGGATTAGCAAAAACTTTTAACAGGAAAATATAAAGAAAAAAAAATGATATTTATTGAAAATAGTTTTATTTTTTAATCTATAAAGAATTCGTACTTTCCTCAGCAAATTCCTATTTCCTTCCAAATAATTGTTTAACATTTAGTATTTTGTATTTCGCCTCAACATCTCTCCTTTTCTAAGATTATTTATATTTATATACAGTTTTATACAAATTATAAAACCTTTCACCTTTTTGCATATAAAAATATTATTTAAAAGTTTACGTTTAATCCATGTCTTGGGTAAAACTTCAGTGGGTTTAAATTTTTACTTACTGCCTATGTTCATAAATAATAAACTGCACTTTTTTGTATTTTATTGACCGATATATCTTATATACAAATATCCATGAAATAAATGGAGCAGCTACTCTACTTCTGGCTTTAATAAAATTTATGGTTACCACATACGTTTTTTTTTCAAAGAAATAATTAAATTATTAAGTTTAGTTTTTTGTAAGAACAAAGAATCTTAAACAATAATATCCAAAGAAAAATAAAAATCCAAAATAAATATAATATTAAACATATTTTTTTTATATGAAACTTTTTTTACTTATAAATGTTGAATTGAATGAGTGAAGGTCAGTACTATTTTCACTCCGTGTCTAATAAATTAGTTGAATCGACATACATCACATCGTTTCAATCATTTATATTACGAAGTGCTTGTTGGTGGGTCCATTCAATTTGCGGCTTCGTTTCTACGCGTGCTGCAATCCATATGCGAGGGTGGTCCGATAAGTACTTAACCTACAAAAAATAATGTTTTGAAAAAATTAGCTTCATTGTTCTAACTAGTCTTGTTTCAGTTCTTATTGCTTTGCCTGGCGATATTCTAAATTTTTAAATCATCCTTAAAATATTTTTTCATCCATAAAATAAAAGTCTTTGGAGATCTGCAAAGTAATTTGTAAAGTGTAGTGAATAATGGTGAAATTTTTCAAAATGATTATGGTAAAACTGTTTTTTCTTCACCAAGTGGGACCGTTTTCCTGCTATGATTAAGTTTTATAGATGCTTATGATTATGGCTTCGTCAAGTAATTCAATGTACAAAAAAACCATGTCCAACATCTTTCTGGTAGATCCGACAGTCTTCAATATTTTCAGATTACATTTACAGAGTAAAGTCCACTGTTGCAACTGTTGTTTCTTTGGTGCGTACTATTCATATGAGAGCGTCATCTATTGTCACCTTATCTTTCATGGTCGATGTGTTTTGAGCACTTGGCCATTTATCATCAGAAAGCGTGCGAACACGATAAAACTTGTTTACTCATTTTTAACAGCTATTAAAGGAGAAAAATAACCATACAGCACAAAAATGATCTTTGATTTCAACGAAACATTTGCCTTCCAATTACGATAATCGAATCTCCAAAGGATATTGGTCATCTTCCACTCTTCTAAAATTCAACGATTCAACGATCATTAGCTTTTATTCGCTGTTAAAAAGTTATTTTCGCCCCAATGGGATGTAATTTTGTAGTGGTGAGCAATAAAGATTTCTTATAGGACAGTGATTACTTTTTATTTCGATAAAGTCACCATTAAACGGTGAGGCTAGCTACTTCATAGACCACCCGAATACTAAGCTGTTATAACGGAACCGTTCCTTTTTTATATGAATTAATTGTCTACGTATATCGATTTGGATTAAATGTTTATCATCAATACATATTATAAAACAAAGTCCCACGCCGCGTCTGTCTGTCTGTTCGCAATAAACGAAAAAACTACTGCACCGATTATAAAACAATTATAACCACTCAATAGCGTATTTCTCGAGGAAGGTTTTAGTATCTAATTTCTTAAGTTTTTATATTCACTTGTGTGTACTTTAACGATATTTGTTTAAGATGTCGGGAACACATGAGCCATCTGAGAGCTTTTAACGCAAACGCTGCCTAAAGTCTTTGAGATATAACTAAATAATATATAGTGGAATTATGTATCTTATATGTCTATAAGAAAGTCCTGGTTCTCTATACCTTAAGGATAAATACTATATCTATTTTACAACTTTTAAAAATTGGCATTCCTAAAGCGTTTATTGGAAAACTATTTACATAAATACGGTATTAAGTCTTATCAATAAAATTACTTCGTTTTCAAGCCTACATCTGTAAATTACTTTTTAAATCATTTAAATCGGACGTACCATTTGAAAGTTATGATAATATAAGTTTAATCGTTCTCAAAATTAATTAGTCTGTTTTATATTTTTTGTAAAGAGCCCGTGCGAAGCCGGGGCTGATTACTAGTGTTTTATGTAATTGTTAGGTATATGTTATATTTCTGGTCAAAGTCAGTAAATAGTAAAATATATTTTTTATGAAAATACAATTATATATTCATGCAACTCTGTAAGTAAGCTGTCGTGTTAGCTCATTGTTTTAAACATTTATGACATTAAATTGGTAAACATATAATTTATTTAATAACTTCTTAAACTTCAGCCTTGAAAATAAAAGGTTTCATAAACATGGCATTTTAATAAATTTGTTAATAATTTAATTATTTGCCTATGACGAATGGGTTTACTGTTCAATTTTTTATGTGTTTACTTAAAATTCAGAATCATGTAAAGACCTACAACTTACTAGCTTATCTTATTTATTTTATACTCATAAAAATGTTATACGTAATAAGTGGCCAGCGGCTGGGCTGGCCCTTGAAAATTTTTTAAAGTACGAGTTATTGATCATTCTTAGAGATGTTTGTAGTATCTCGGTAGGATGATATATATAGTATGTGAGAATATCAGATTTCGTTTATATCTTTACTGCAGGAATTACAGAACCGAGGTACATAATTGTAAGAATTTATTTCACACGACAAAGACCCTTCTTACATCAACGCTGTTCTTGAAATGTCTTTTTCAACACTTACTCCTGAGTACATTTTTTTCTATATGGGCCTCAAACTCCCACACCATCACACGTATATGTATTCTTTACACAACTATAGTCATCCCATTCCCCAAACCAACCGTATACAACCATCTTACAATGTTCTATACTTAAAATTACTTTTACAACTAACTACTTACCAACATCTGGCGCCAGTACGTGTAACATTCATTTATGGCATAACCGATCCTAATCCTTAAATTTACAGCACCCAATCCGGTCATCACATAAAATTTTAGAGCTTAAACATCGAAATACATAAATAGTAGAATATTTTTTGCAGCTATTTATCAGACCCTACATTTATAGCATAAAGAGTGGAAATTTATGATTGGAAAGACGGGTAATGTATGGGAGGTAAATTTTCATTAATCAGAAAGAACAGAACGTGTAAAGGATCAGTTGAACTCTAACCGATGATTGTTGTTGACAATATATTGCCAATACTTGAAGAATAATATGTAATGTAGCTTTTGTAATCTATCTTTTGCTCAGAAGAAGTACTACATTAAAAACATGGATACCTTTCCTAATATTTCGTTTTGTTCGTTTAGGTATCAGTTGCAGCACTTTTAACCTATATGGTAAGTTTTCAAATCTCTCCTTATTTCATTTATTTACATCCTTATTCCTGAGTTTATCTTTTATGTCAAATTAATAATGTATAAGACTTATCGTATAAAAGCTGACACAAAATGTTTGTATAGTCCATCAGTTTACCAGAATAACAATGACTTAATGCATATTGACTTGGGATGTCCAGCCGATTACCCAATAAAAACAAAGACCCCTTAGGATGCCTTTATTAGATTTATAGACTGACTCCTACATACGAGATAGAAGGTGATAACATTTATTCTATAGTTATATTTTTTCACCTTGATTTTTAATAATTATTTTAATTAACGTAGAAGAATATTAAAGATACGTTCAGATACATGCTTTTAAAAGTATATTATAGTGTCAGTAACATTTTCTTATAATAACTTAAAACTCGGAATATTTTGTTATTGTGAGCTCAAAGTAGTTACATTTTATCGGTTATTGTTAGTTTGTTATTCATACAATAGTAACTAACGCCCTCTTTATATTAGTATATACAGATATAATAATATTTCTCCATAATAATATAAATGTATTTTTTTTTAATGTAATATTTAATATATTAATATTTATTGGAAACTGTTATGAAAGGAAACTGAAGCCTTCCGTATGATATTGTAACTTACCCAAGCCTAAATGATTATAACATTGAATATTTTGAAATAAAATGTAAATGCTGTATTCAGCACTGAGTTACATGTTTGGAAGTTATAGATATAGAAGTGGAAATACGGTATGTACTTTTTTCATACAAAAGGTAATATTCTTAAAAACAACATAAACATAGAAATCAAACAAGGTAGTGTATCAGTGCTTCAAAGATTTTGCTATATTTTGGTTTCGTTCGTTGAATGAGAATGTTTGCAAAACCAACCAACCCCATATTATTTGTAATCCTGATTCCATTTTAGTTAGAGATAGACAAGTTAAATAGTGTTTTGATACTAAAACAGTTCCATACTTAATAAAACTTCTTTTCATAGAAAATCAACAATATTGAAAATTTTTCTTATACTTTTTTTCGAATAAACGTATTTTAAGGGTTTAGACATTATATAGAATTACTCTTTTAAAATTAATATTTCAAAATCATTATAGATCCGGGCGTTATATGTGGTTAAATCAAAGAAAGAAAAGAAAGAGCTCAACTGCTCAATAAACTCAGTAATATTTTTGTTATATCTATAATTCCTACGTTCAGGATGATGAAATAAATATATAATGATATTCCCAGAGAACACATCACGTGACAATATTTTAATGTGAATCGTGACACGAGTACACGTTTTAGGGCTCCTTCACAAGTTTTTGGTATGGAATTATACTCGTAAATGTAAACGGCTGTGTATAGACAGAGTAAAGTCTGCATGTGAAAACACTGGGTGTGTCAACTCAATAAAGCATTGAATTTTGAGTGACATTAACCGTTTTTATTATATTATCTATAACGTGAGCAAATTGAATATAATTTTCCCATATTTTTGCGAGCAATAAATGAAACTAATAACATCTTAGGCAACAATAACATTACAAGTATAGGTTTTCAAATAATAATTAATCTATCACATGATTCCTTGGATATCATTTTCTACATCGATACGAGAAACTGTACTGTACTTCTTAAAATAAAATTATTATTTAAAAAATATTAAGCCTATAACCTAACAAAATTTATTTATAAGTAATTTTTAATTGAACCATAGTCTGAATTAAAAAGTTACTTTGAAATTTAATAATGATAGGATCAAAAACGAACAAATGTAAATGCCATATGTAATTATTTTACATATTTTAATACGTAATTTTTATTCTATCTGTCTATATTTCAATGACTTTTTTTTTCACTTTTTACGATCTTCTATAAGTCCTACCATTAAAGCGGCTTCGGATTGGACTATAATCATGGATTCGTATGAGAAACAATATAAAATCCCAAAGAATGTTTGTGCGACGGCATCCAGACCAGACATATTTTTATGTTCGCCATCTTTAAAGCGCGTTGTGATAGTAGAACTTACAGCTCCTTGGGAAACCCACATCCCCAAAGACAATACCATCAAGGTCAAAAAGTATTACGAGCTCATTAACGAACTCACTACGAATAAGTTCGTTGTAAACATCAGTTCTTTCTTGGAACGTGCGGCAAAG
Source organism: Danaus plexippus (assembly GCF_018135715.1). Taxonomy (NCBI): domain Eukaryota; kingdom Metazoa; phylum Arthropoda; class Insecta; order Lepidoptera; family Nymphalidae; genus Danaus; species Danaus plexippus. Next base: position 5,189,463 of record NC_083551.1, on the reverse strand, counting down.
GCAGCCCCAGTAGGTTCGTTTCAGTTTGGTTAGGTAGAGAGAGGAACTTGGACAGTGGATGTGAGCGTTTAACGCGCCTTAGATAGGGGCCCCTTAAATCTACACCTAGGTCGCAAGTCCCAGTCACTGTAAAGCCGCCGTTTTTATATTAGTCGAGTGCTTTAGATAACACAAGGACAACCAAAACATATTTTTAAAATCTCTCTCCCTATAACATAACATATTCCTCTCCCTAATTTATATTAACTTTTTTAAAACATACATTTAATATGACTAAAATGGATATATTGTGGTTTTAATTATTCATATTTTACTATTTATATTTTTATAAGCTTAATTGATTTATTTAAAATATTGGTTTTATGAAAAACAATTCAATATATTATATTGCACCACAAAAACCACTTTTACGTTATGACATTTGATATTTATTTAATATGTAGTCAAATATTGTTCACCTCATTTACAATTATAAATATTGCATTGAAACCTGTCACTAAAATTACGTTGTTGATATTTTCAAATTGAAGAAATATTTTACGAATCTTAAAACAAAACATTATAATAACTTTTGTAGAAGGAGTTACAGATGAAAATCTTATTTTTCATCTATTTATTACAATTTATTCAGCACTTCACAACTGCCAGAAGATAATATGTTATAGAATTATAAGCAAAAAATCAAAAATATTTTTTTATATATTTTGTCAGGTTATATTTCTTTTCTCTTTCTCTATAACTTTCTGTATTGATCACGCTTTTAAAGAATACGTTTTAAAACTCTAATACTTTTAACTGGTCATATACAGACATTTAATTAAACTTATTTTTCTAAGTAACCATGAAGGAGATAGCACATCATCTTTGTTTACCCCTAAAGTGACGTTACGCCAGAACGGCATAAATTTATCTAAATGTGGTACATGTGGTCGGCGAGGTTACTCCAGCAGCGACATGACATTTATTAAGATATGCCAGTTGAATTTAAAACTCATAAAAGGGATCCACGGCCCAATGATAAAGCATTGATTAATTCCAGTAGAGTTTTTGTCAATTGCTTGATGTACTCATATTATTTGTTACTAAAGTAAATTCTGTCTTCAAACTGGTTTGCAGTGAGACCGAAGACACTATATGGAAAATAATCAGTAAGGTAATTTTAAACTCGTATTTATAATTTAAAAATAAAAAGAAAATATATTTTTAATCTTTTTCGATATTTGGTTATTCTTTTTAGTTATATAATACAGTTAGTTGAACATTTTTAATAATATCACTAAATATTAAGATTCTATGATTTAAATACAATTATTTTCAATTTGACAACGTCTTTAAATAGTGTTCTGAACCAAAATGGCACATTATAAACAGTGAACGTTGACAGACAAAAGTGCTATTCATGTTATTCTCCATCCTTCACAATATCTTTTGTCCCAATAACGCTTATCCTAATTTCAATTTCGACCTGATTCTCATCGCGGGCCGCGTCACCCTACTCAAAGTATGAATTAAACACGCCTACACATCACACTGGTTTCATAAACGAATCATTCACTGTGGTTGCTACATAATTTTAAATGATTTGCCTGATGCTGTTTTAAGAGCATCGAGTCGAAACTCCTTTAGACATCAATGTACGAAGCGTTCACTTATGTACATAGTAACTATTAAATGATGTACTAATTATTTATTTTAGAAACTTAACGATCTCATTATATGAGTTTATATATTGTACTGTCTGTATTCAAAATACATATAATAAGTAATATATTAGAATTAAATTCACCATCAACACATTCAACTATTTTTTTATATGTAATTTAAAATATACAGAATGAAATAACTTTTGAAACTTGACCAAGAGGTACTTTTTTAACTGCTTGTATCAAATGCACAAAAATACAAATCTATTATCTTTACCATATAAGTAAAGAAAAGTATTGAAGTGTAGAATATTATTTTTTTATGCATTTTATTGTATGCATAAAGTATATACCATATGTTTATATTACCCGTAAGTGTATATTTATAAATTGCCCTTGATTAGTTAAATGAAACTGGTTTTAGTATAACGTACTTGATTTGTGCTAATTCATTTTTATTTAAAGATGTATTTTCAAAAATTGTAGCGCAATTATATAGTTATGTCCAATAAAAGACCTAAGTCTTTCGTTAAGACGACTAAAACATCTTTCACCAACCACAACTGTGATTGCATGTTCTGTTCTTTTCCTTAAAATTTCAGTTATTGGTATACAAGTTTACTTAATTTAACAAAGGTTCAGCCTAATAAGCCACTTCTAACTTGCTGTGCAGTTTTATCGAAATATGTATAAATTTCACAATTTTGACAAATCTTAAGTGGCTTCGGGGACGTCAGAATTTCCTCGTTCTTTCTCAGTCGAAAACAATTTGTTTAAAGAAAAGGTTCAATCTCTTGGCCTCGAGGTATCTCTTAATTACCTCAAAAGTCCTAATTTAAATCTTTATTTTGTTTTTATTCGTATACTTTTCTTGTAATTCAACAGATGGAACACTTTGCCTCTGAAAATACATGTGTTTGGATTAGTGAAGATTTATGGGAAATCGGTCAACGCCTGACCTATTGAAGGAAACTTAAATGGACATTATTTGTGTATTACATTACGAATACACTTGTTTATCATTAATTATATATTGATTATGTTTTGGGTAAAGGAATTAATTTATAATTTTATTAAGACAACACGATCACTGAATATATCATACTGTATCTTCCATACAAGCGTACAAAAGAGATAACTTTGGCGATTAGGTCGTCTTTTCTTTAGCGATTAGATCGTCTTTTACAAGTCACAATATTTGTTTTTATACAATTCTTTTAGCAAAATTTCATTCAATAAAGTTTACACATGAATGGCTTTTAATAAATCTCTACATAAGTATAACTTATATCTCAGAATCCTATATTAGCTACAATAATTCCAAAATTTCAGTCAACGTCAAAGCAATCTTGTTTCGTAAGAATTGACCTGTCACAGACGATAGATATCGACTGTTGGTTGCTATGTCTGAGATTGGTCGTTTCTCTGATGACATATACGAAGTGACAACTAAAGAAAAAAAAGGAATAAAATTATAAACATTACAAATATTACATTTCTCAAAACTTTAAGACTTTTTAAAATAAAAAAAAAAAATTAATGTGATAGTGAGGATAAAATTTTGTGATGTATTAAATTGAAATATAAGATGCCATAAACATGTATCCCTATTTCTGTATTTTGAAAATAAAATAAGCAAGAAAATAAAGTAAGAAATATATATTTTTTCATTTCAGTCAGTGTAAAGTCTGCTGGCCCATTTCAGCGAGTTTGTGTGCGTGAGTGTGTGTGCGTGATTAGTAAAATATAAGGAAAGTGGTTTTACAACTTCAAGCAATCATATTATTCAATCTGAGTATAATTTTACAGGCTACTTACCAAATCACTCGTCACTAGGGGTCAGAACACATCAAATTTAAAGTAAAAACTAACTTAGATTACATTTTAACCATTTATTATAACATTTTACTCAATATCTACATACGACACCCAATATTGCAACGAGATTAAATATTACTTATGACATTCGATATGAAGCTTATTTAATATTATTGCTGTTTAGAATTGTATAATACATTATTTACAAACAAACTATTTATAAAAATATATTTATAATCAATTATATAATATATATAATGAACTGATAATATAATATATAATTAAAATAAGTTTAGAACAACTTTATCTATGTATTCATGATTTTTTATTAATTTAAGTAAATAGTTTATTTATAGTTAACTCATCAAATTAAAATACTCAGTCTGGGCTGTTTCGGACTCAATATAAGAAACTAAAATAAATATCAAAAAATAAACCGAGAGATAATTCATGAACCATTTTAACTTTACAAATGGAAATGATGTATAACAATTTTGTCGTATACTATGAACTATTTAACATATTATTTAAGTTTTTTTTTTTTTATTTCAGCTCACATGGTTTTGTTTTCACAAAGATTATAATAGATTCTCATATGAAAAACCTCGCCGTAAATCATAACGTATCTGAAGCTTTCTTTAAATATACCAATTTATACATAAACAAACTGACCTGTAAATTTCTTCATATATCTTTTTATCAATGTTTTATGTAAATGTATATTTTAAAATATATAAAATGTGCTTAATTGCAATAACAATAAAATACCTTACCAGATGTTTGCATTGACTCACGACATGTCGAGCGTTTAATACATACACCTAAGTCGATACTATCATATGCGAAGTTTTGTGAATGAGAACTATGAAAACCCAAGTTATTTGACGTGACAAAGCAAACAAATGATAAGCATACTGTAATAAATATTAAAAAATCTCTATATACAACATTTATTTACACACTAATGTTACAACGATTGTATTATGTTATTTTTATTCAATACAACACTTAATTACGTATTTGTTTTCCCCTTTGCAAAGTAATCCTTAAACTTAACTTAATTCTATTTTTTAATATCTACTAAACATTTATTATAGAGGCAAGATTCAAAAGCAAATATTTTTAAGAACGATAGAAGCTTAATTTATACAACATGTTTTTCATACATAAAATTATAAAAATAACATTTAAAAAAAGTTCAATATTTCTCTACCAATAAAGATAAATACGCTCCTTATAATAAAATTTTATTATGAAGTATCTTTAAAAATTTACTTACAATTAAATGATTTAATACTTATCATTAAAAAATCTTGTAAACAATGTTAGACATTTGTTTTCAATGACGTCATATCGCATGTTCACTTGCAATCCGATATAAGTTATAGGACTTGCGTCGTATTTCCGAAACTAACAATTTAATTGCTTTCAAAAAAACAACTTACAAGGTTGTAGTTACTGGTTAAGAATAATGTTATGGCTAGTACATAAATACTCTCTTGAGTCACGTTGATCAAAAAAATATTTTCTCTTCAACCTATAATTTATTTAAGTTCCATAGTAGAAATCTTATTTAAACTATTTTAAGCCAAAAATTAAAACAAAGGAAAATAAATTAATTTAATAAAATTTATGAATGAACTCAATTTTATGAATTAAATTTTGTTCTAAATTATTGTAAATCAGCAAAGAAAATAGATTAATGTCTTAACTACAATAGTAAAAGAAAGTTTAATGAGGTCATGACAAATTAATTTTTATACACCGATAACTCTTATTCTGAAGTCAATTAATATAGGAATATTTCAAGATATATTTCGTTTAAATTGAACCGGAAACCAATATATCCAAGGTTATATATGGTAATGTATATATTTTACATTTAATTACATGTTCTAACTAACTTGAAAGATCTGTACACTAGATATTTATAATGAAATTCAACAACTAACATCAATTTATTCTATTTCACTGTTTTAATCATTCTACTCTGTTTAAAACATTTTGCATGACTATGTTACTCATGCGACAACAGCTTTTACTTGGGTAAATTACAAATGGCGTTGATTTAAAATTGGTTTCTAAGGATTACACAACCACTACATATTAAAATATTGCTTAGAACAAGCTAATTTCATTCATGAACGTTTATGTCTAGGACAATCAAAAATATTTGTCTACATCTAAAAGTTGTAACTCTAATAAAATTATTGCTTTACGTGAGCTTGTCAGAATTTTAATTGTTTACTCTAAAATGGTCACCTGTTTTGTCAATAAAATTCGTTGTGATAGATTATTTTAAATTTGGATTTATTGCAGAACGCACTATTATTTGCAAAAATTGTGGGTCCTATGTCTAATAAAAAAAAATTATATTTCCCTTTGTTAACCATTCGCCTTAATTTTATGCTTGGATATTAAAAATGCAGATTATACGCTTTCTAATTCATACATTTCATAAATCTTGAAAATATGATATTGCAATATCATACAAAGGATGCTGTGCCTGTATCTTTCCAACATTTAAAACAACAAGGCAGCGCACACATCAGCGTGTTTTTAAACGCGTCTCGAAAGTCCCTATTAAAATAGGCGTAAATCAGTGGATTTAGCGCTGAGTTGAAGTATCCAATCCAGAAAAGTACACCTACTACCACATCGGGAGTATCACATGGCTCACCACATACGTTTGTTGTGACGTACCTGTAAATTAATTATTATTAATAATATTTAAAAAAAATCCTCACCAATAATTCCTTGACAAAGTTTGTTAAAAAAAAAGTAAATATCATTGCTAAGCAACAGCATTTTATTTATATAATTAAAAAAAATAAATTATATGAAATCATAATAGTTTAAAACTAACGATGTTTTCCAACTCACCACAAAAAGAATGGTAACCAACATAGCAAAAACGCTCCAACAATTATGCCAAGTGTTCGAGCCGCTTTATGTTCGGCCCTCCATGACTTACCAGCCGCCCGTAATGTCGCACCTGTGAAAAATTGTTTCGTATTAAAATAAAGCTTAAATTTTAATTTCGAACACTGAAACTTTGCGTATATAATGAACGCAATATTCATTTTGTAATGAGTTGGGAGATTTTTCTCGTAGTTGGCTCTGGAGTTTTAAAAATATTGTTCCTGTTGTATCACGAATTCTATACAGTGCTATTTTACAATAGGACTATACACGATTCGTATATATAATTCTGAGTATTCATTTTTGGCAAAAATTATTCCACAGCATAACTTTATACAGTGTACAGAATATCATTGTTCCCTTTGTCATCATATATACGTCCGTGTAGAAACATGGAAAGGTCTCATAACCCAAAATAGGATCAGAGTTAGTAAACTCACCTTTAATATATCGAACTTACAAACAATTTTAATCTCGACATATTTGTTTGACGTTATAGTTTGAATGCAGATGTTGTGACATTGTTAATACAGATATTAATTATTCATATTGTTCTCTATGTATTTACGAAAAAACTCATATAAATAACGCATTTCAATAGTTTTTTGAAATAATAATTTCATAATAGACATAACATTCTTTATTGAAATAGAACTAAACAATTATGAATACAGGAAAAATGTAAAATAGACAAGTGCCAGTTTCAAGCCTTTATTATTTAATAAGCTACTATATCACAAACAAAAAAACAAAATACTAACTCCGTAGAATCTGTCTCAGACAAAAGAAATTATAATAGTATTGGTGGCAACTCATTAAAATGCTTATTGATTTATAGCCTATATGGAAATAGAAGCTAGTCTCGTGGGTTCATGCAAAGTGAGTTACGACATAAACAAAGAACTTATAACAATGGCGAGAAACTGATATAAAAACATAGAAAACGAATCCCTTCTTGTATTTATAATTTTTTTAACAACTCCTCGAAAAGGATAGTTGTTAATGTCTTTATAATTTCGTTATTGAAATATGTGTTTACGAGTACATATGTGTATTCCTTAGCATCATCATTAATCTTCCGAAATATTAAGTGCAATGCGCTTAACAAGAAAATATAATGTCCAAATGGATCAGCATTTAAAGTAGACATTACTAATAAGAAAAAATATATTTATATATATAAATTTATTTAGAACTAACTTTTCAGTAAAATATATTATTAGCTCTTATTGGCATGAGGAATAAAATATACTATTGCAATGCATTATAATTCATTATAATTTCGCTTTATTAATTTCGGTTTACCATTCTTAATAACGTCTGTGTTGTGTTTTAAACATATTTTAATTTGTTATATGTCAAATGAATTTAAGACTAATGTTATATTATCCAGAAGTTATTTCATTATATTACATTTGAACACAAACAAAATCTCTGTGATGCACAAAATAATTAACTCTAAAATATATACGCCTGCTTTGTTGTCTCCAAAATTCAGGTCACTTTATTTCCATTTAAATAGCTTTATCAACAGTTTTAATAGCCTTCACATGAAGAAAAATTAATTAAATAATCCGTATGGTAAATTTTGTTGTACTTATATTGAACTGCTTGCTTATAACGTGGAATGAAAATTTAGAACATAGTAAAGCTTATTTATTTCTAACATTCAATTATGAAAAATATCTTTGTCATATAAAACTTTAATTTATTTTTTGACACAAAATTTTCATATTTAGGTTGAATTTTTATAACATTGAATAGAAAAATACTTTATTTATTTCCAAAATAATTAAACTCGAATATATTTGTTGACAAATATTATTGAAGTGATAATTTCTGACAAATATTATTGAAGTGATAGTTTTTGACAAATATTATTGAAGTGATAGTTTTTGACAAATATTATTGAAGTGATAGTTTTTGACAAATATTATTGAAGTGATAGTTTTTGACAAATATTATTGAAGTGATAGTTTTTGACAAATATTATTGAAGTGATAGTTTTTGACAAATATTATTGAAGTGATAGTTTTTGACAAATATTATTGAAGTGATAGTTTTTGACAAATATTATTGAAGTGATAGTTTTTGACAAATATTATTGAAGTGATAGTTTTTGACAAATATTATTGAAGTGATAGTTTTTGACAAATATTATTGAAGTGATAGTTTTTGACAAATATTATTGAAGTGATAGTTTTTGACAAATATTATTGAAGTGATAGTTTTTGACAAATATTATTGAAGTGATAGTTTTTGACAAATATTATTGAAGTGATAGTTTTTGACAAATATTATTGAAGTGATAGTTTTTGACAAATATTATTGAAGTGATAGTTTTTGACAAATATTATTGAAGTGATAGTTTTTGACAAATATTATTGAAGTGATAGTTTTTGACAAATATTATTGAAGTGATAGTTTTTGACAAATATTATTGAAGTGATAGTTTTTGACAAATATTATTGAAGTGATAGTTTTTGACAAATATTATTGAAGTGATAGTTTTTGACAAATATTATTGAAGTGATAGTTTTTGACAAATATTATTGAAGTGATAGTTTTTGACAAATATTATTGAAGTGATAGTTTTTGACAAATATTATTGAAGTGATAGTTTTGACAAATATTATTGAAGTGATAGTTTTTGACAAATATTATTGAAGTGATAGTTTTTGACAAATATTATTGAAGTGATAGTTTTTGACAAATATTATTGAAGTGATAGTTTTTGACAAATATTATTGAAGTGATAGTTTTTGACAAATATTATTGAAGTGATAGTTTTTGACAAATATTATTGAAGTGATAGTTTTTGACAAATATTATTGAAGTGATAGTTTTTGACAAATATTATTGAAGTGATAGTTTCTGACAAATATTATTGAAGTGATAGTTTTTGACAAATATTATTGAAGTGATAGTTTTTGACAAATATTATTGAAGTGATAGTTTTTGACAAATATTATTGAAGTGATAGTTTTTGACAAATATTATTGAAGTGATAGTTTTTGGCTGTAATTTTTTTTTTCAGTATTGTATCTATATATAATTTCTACTGGTCTCACGCTACTCATTGCTAACGGTGTGTTAGTAACAAATTTAAAAACTATATCATTTCAAAATCATTTTTATTGCAAAAAGTTTTTATCTTTTTTTTATTTAAAAACTCATTTTTTGTTCTACAATGAACGATTTAAACTAACAATGAATAAGTTTGAATGATATTTTTATTCTAATTCTGTTTTAAATTGGTGATCAATTACATAGTTAAATAAAGATATAAAAAAGCTATACATCTGGGATTATATCAAATAAAACCACTTAGGAATAAAGAGTTTAAATACATATATTTAAGATTTTTATTTGTAATATCTATGCGCGAGTAAAATATTTCAAAATAAATAACATCTCAAAAAATAACATTAATTTGAAGTAGTATAATTAAAACAAGTCACTTTTTATTTCAGAGGGACATTTAAATAAATAATAAACTAAGTAAATTGTAAAACACATTTTTTTTATTATTTAAACTATGAAAATAAGTGATATTTTACAATATTTCCGTAGAATTTGGCAGCTTCTTTTTATAGGCAAATACATAAGTAGTTTAAAAAGATGTATCTAATTTGAATCTTATTTATCTTTAATAGAAAACGAGAAAAGTTTTGACATCTGTTTTATGACTAAGACATAAAGTTTCGGTTGAAGTCTCCATGAACTCTAAAATAAATTATAATAGAGTACACTTTAGTTCTTATCAGTGCTTTCAATTTTAAATGTTAATAATATAAAAAAATTAAGATGCTAAAAGTCTTTAGAAGTAGTCTTCATAATAACACGCAGACTGATGAAATTTTATATAAAAGAGATATAAACTGTTATCAAAAGTAAAATATAAATCTACATATTCGTAAACTGAAAATCCATATCCTTTAATTTCAACAAGTTAAATCTCGGGAAACCAATTAATGAAATAAATATAAAATTAATTACCCATTTAATTTTGTTCGTAAAGGCTCCATAAGGCGATTTCATTAAAACTTTGTTTAATTAAACCAAAATGTTTATTTCATTTATACCGAGGCCCTAACCAGCCTTTTCACTCGAAATAATCCGATAAGAGTTATCGCTGTGAATAATAAAATCCATGAATGAGAAAATAATCTGATGTTAAAATGACATGGATTCCATGACATGAAATTACATCCTTTTGTATTTAATGTCAAATAGAAAAATGATTGATTTCATTGATTTAAATATATAACATCGCTATGCTTTGTGGCAGTATATGTTTGTATAATACAACAAAAAAAAGTAAAATAAGAAGCATTTTCAAGAACATCAATCACCTTTATGTATGTCTTGACCTGTACGTTCAAAGGTTTTATAATTTAATGTATATTATTTATCATCTAATTCTAAATAAATTGGTACTCACCTTGTGAATTCAATTCAGTTGCGGCCTTAGCTAGTTCTTTTGTGGCCACAGCTGAAGTACAGCTTGGTCTCCAACCCGTCGGTGGTTGACCACTTGAGGATCTCTTGTTAGAACCTCCTGAACAATATCCAGAACTTGCTGTATCACAACTGATATTCACTGACTTTCTTGGACTTGCTTCTTTACTTGGACAAATATCTCCTAGAGCCAACACAACTTCTCCTCCAAATTCTGTTTCCTCGGGACCGACTTCGGTAAAAGTACTGTAATTTGGACTAATATCGGATGGTCTTCTGTCGGGATGTAAGTAATGGGAGTGATGAGCGCTGTGTGATGTGTGTTTAATATGGACAGAATTGAGCAAAATATTTGATGATGTTCTCGTTAATGCCTCCCTTTGTCTGACCGCTTCTCTGAATATCTTACAATACATTGATATCATCACTAAACTTGGTATCCAAAAAGACACACTAGATGATATTATAGCGTAAATCATATTGGCTTTAAAAATACATACATCAGGATGAGCTCTCCTAAACTGTCTGTGTTGTTCTGTCGTATACCATCCCATAAAAATTGGAACAAAACTTATAAATGCTGGCCATAGCCACACATTAGCCAACATAAAGCAGACAGTTTTATGTGTCATTAAGACAGGATATTCCAAAGGTCGGACAATCGCGTAATATCTGTCGACAGATATGCAGCAAAGATGTAATATAGACGCGCTTGAGAAATAAACATCAAGAGAATTAAAGATATCACAGACTAAAGGCCCGAAAAGCCAGGTATCAGTAAGTTCAGCACTTGCATTAAACGTCATAGCACACAACGCAACCAACATATCCGCCACAGCAAGGCTAACAACATAGTAATTGGTGATGACCCGGAGTTTCCTGTGACGATGTACGGATATGATGACGAGAGCATTTCCCAGAAGAGCTCCAAGGATAATCGTGATGAAAACAAGGCCTTTGAAGACCAGGGAGATTGTGTGCCAGGTTTCGGGCGCGGCAGGTGGCAACGTAGAGTGTAGTTCGTGAAGGAACGCCGGCTCCGTGCCGCGCCCTCTAATGTCTACCTCTCCTCGAAGAGCGCCATCTGAAAACAAAATTGCCATGTAAGAATTTGCAAAATTTTATAATTTGTTCGACTAGCTTTAGTTAGAAGCTTATTTTTTTAACTCCGATCGACCGTTTTGGATCAATTTTGTAACTGTATCTAAATTACTTAAATTAGTAAAAACGTCATTTATTTTTATTTACTCTTAAAATTTATTTTACTTGAAACAATTTTTTCGTTTTAATTCATTATAAAAAAGAATGAAAACGGAATATAACATCTTGTAATTACAGTATAACTATAATAAAGATATGTATATAAGGAATAATTAGCACTGATTAAATAATTAAGAACCTTTAGTTAGAATCATTTAATTGAATTGGAAAAATCTAAATTTACTAAAAATAACAGAAAACAAACTGTAATCAAAGCCTGATACTAAAATTTGACTATTTTACTTCGTGTGCTTAAAAAAAAAGGAATTAATTATATTTTTATTTGTTTCTCATAAAAAAATAAACATTACGTTCTTAATCACACAAAAATGCACTTACTTACTATCATAGCTCGAAATATAAATTTGCAAAGACGAGCAGGCGATGTGTGCAGCAGTTGTTTTAAAACAATTGTTTACAACTTTTTTTTACAGTTAAAGCGTAATTGGTACCACTCCAAACTGAGTCATACAATTCAAGTTTTTAAAAAACGAATATTGTGTTGTCAACTATCCTACCTATATCCACGTATAGCAGCCAAACAATAGTTTTTAATTAATATAGTGTTTTATTTTTTTATTATTTTTGACAATCTATTGCCTAAGATCAAGCAAACAGCTGTTCATGTAAAAACTATGAAACCAATTTTGATTTGACTGAGCATTAATACATGTTACATAATGCAACAACATAGTATTTTCTAACAAATTCTATAATTCATTCAATGAGGTTAGAGCATTGTAGGAAAATTTGGATTTGCAAGAGGATAAACAGATTTCAGAATTTAAGTAATGCAGACCGTTTCTTGTGAGACGGAACTCCTATATTTACTTGCACATAAAAAACCATATTTATAATTACATTAATAAAATGATTATGACTAGAAAAATCACACATTATACATTATATAATCTTCTGGACTTTCGTTCTAATGTTTTAGTTCTGTTACTATTTTTATAGAACCCTCTGCGACATTATTTTGTAGTTTTAAGAGAACCTCAATTTATGTAATTAAAAGTCCACTGCAGGAAATTTCTCTTATTTAGGCTTTTCAACGAGGCGACCACAGACCTCTTGAAAAACTTTGAAAGCTCGCAAAACCTCACAATAATTTAGATATTTTACGAGATTTTTATTCAGTTTCAACCTTAAAAATAATTCAGATATCTATATAAAAAACAAAACCAAAAATATATATCATTCCTTTTAAACGGTAAAAATATATAAGGTTAGTGACCTAATATAAATAACACCATCTTCAAATAGACGTATTAATTAATATTTGAATTGTAAAGAAAACAATTGTTACAACAAATGTTCATAAAGGTGAACCTTATATGGTTATCCAATATGGGAGTATAAATCGTTAACAACGTTTTAGTATTTCAATACTAAAGTAAAATATATTTATCGGCGCAAGCAGCTTCAATGACGGATGCAACATAAAAATAACTCAAGGCTGTCATCAATTATTATAACAACTTATTGGTCATCGTTACTATTGTTAAAAGTAAAACGAAATCAAAGAGAATAGAACTATTTAAATGAAACTAGTATTACGAGGTGTCCTCGTCTGCCCGTGATCACGGTTGCTGCAAAGTAACCGAAAGGTCGGGATTATGTAGTTTTTAAATAATAAAATCCGCGTAGTATATCCGAATAATACTAGTTTCATTTAAATGATTAAAACTCGCGAAAATCTTACAACTCATTAGAATAGAACTATGTTTGAATCCTGGTATAAATATGACGTCTGGACGCACGACAGGGGACTGCAGACTTCAGCGAGTGCGGAACATAAAGAATGTGATTATGAAGAACCTTCGAGAAATACAAGAACATTTAGAAGAATTGAAGTTTCATTTTAAAATATCTGGAACGTACTGAAACAAGTGACATTAGAGACGTCAGCGAGGCTGGCGTCCTCTCTTTAAAATAATGAATTTTTATTAAATCCGATATATTTAATACTGTTTCGGATCATGTTACTGCAATAAAAATAAACAAATATGGGTACTATATATTTTGATAGTTTAGTTAGGTAATATCATAAATGCTCATACACGTAGTCGACCCCGTAGAAAATCTTAGTGTCTTCGGATTTTGAAAGAAATTATTGTACTTCCCCTCAAGCCTCATATAATCAGAAGAATGGACGAAATTAAACTAGTGCTGTATTAAATATACCATCGAAATTGCGTTTTAATATAACTCTTTGCCAGTATTTTAATATTATTTTATACAAGCTTTGCCCGCGATTCCCTCCGCTTGAACATCAGAGTAATTTGCTGTCACTACGTCATTGAAACCGAAATGCACTTCATGGTTTGACCCGTGTAGTTTTCGGATCGGGACCAGGATAAAAAGAAGACTACGTCTTCCTCTAGGATTCCATCTATCTCTATACCAAAATTCACCATATTTATTATTAGGTATTAATTCCAAGCGTTTTATATTCTTAATAACTTCTAAACAAAATGTCTCATTGGGATAAAACAATAATTATTTTAGTTCTACAGAGATGCTCTTGATAACAAAATGCCTAATTTGGATGAGGATTTCGATAAACTTATAAACTAGTTTCTTTCTTCAGACGATTTAATAAGTTTTTTACTAACAAAAGCGGATATCGTGAAAAACTATGATATGTAGATATATGCTCTGATATTTTTCTAGATCTTAAAGGGACCTATAAGCCCTTAGTATATTATTTTGTTTAATTGTCAATAGTTTTTTGCGGCGCAATCATAAATAGTTTTTCGATTTTACACCTTGGCTTACAAAGTAGTAATTTTCTTACATATATCTATGTATCTTATTTAAATAATAAATAGCGTATAACCTTCCTCGATAAGTGAACTTTCCAAAACTGAATTTTTTTTCAAATCGGACCAGTAGTTCCTGAGATCAAAGTGTTCAAACTAAAAACAAACTCTGCATTTTATAAACTTATCCACTTAATAAACTATAAAAATACATATCCGACATCGATTGATATAGCTTTAAGAAATTTGACCTTAAATAGGCTTGAATAAAGTAGAGACGAAACCTCTTAGCATTCAATAGATTAACCGTGCGGGTGCGAGTCCATCGCGTTGCAGTGAGAGGAACTTCAACAGTACCTGGGACTAGCGACCCAGGTGTAGGTTTAAGGAGTCCCTAATTCCTGTTAAACGCTCACCTCCACCATTAAAACTCCTCTCCCTACGTAACCAACTAATTAAATAAAAAAATTAAAGCGATTCTAATCATATAGAAAGCAAAACATAACGTAACATAAATGTTTCTGATGATAAGTGACGGCTGACATGTTCTTGTTACAGTTTGAAGCTATGCCATTCATCAATTTCCTACTTGCATTAACATAAGAAGTTTGATATAAATATACATGTTTCGTCTCTTAATGCATTAAGGAATATTTTTACTAAAAATTTTAATTTATTACATACGTATATTTTAACGAAAAATAAATGTGTTCAGAATTTGATATTATGGTGCAAATAATCTTTATTGTACTACCTCAAATAAAACTAATACACAATAAAACTAAAAAAACAGCATAGAAAGAGCAATGTTATCGCTAAAAAGCAATCTCTCTCAGAAAATTAATATATCTATATCATCCATCACTCACGGCTCTGTGGCTAGTTAGATGAGTTTTTAAAAATACAGATATCATGCACATAAATATTTATTAAATATACATATGTGTGTGTCGGTAATTACGATAGTTTAGCGACAAACTGACCCTCGGTAGGCAATGGATTTTGCAATCAAACCTGTGGTACACAGTTTGATAGTTTCTAAATATTATGTAGGCGTACAATCACAAAGTTACAAGAGATATATGTACAAAAATATACTTATAACTGTATATTGAGTCAGCTAAAGGTCCCATTACCAAGGTTTTTATTTTATCAACTGTCTTTCTAGCTTAACTGTGACCAGAGTAACAGCTCTGCTGTATTTAAAATGTAACAATTAAACTTGTTAACGATGAAGACCACGTGATTCATTAGGTCATTGCGTTCACATCCCATTTCCACGATAAATCAATTGTGTCTAATTAATATTAAATTATATATATAATTCGTGACAAATATTTATTAACTTATACACTCTTAGTAAATTCCTGTCATCATTATAAAAATGGTATTAACACTACTTATGTAATGATTTATATTTAGTTATAAGATTTTCAAGAGACAAAAAATGAAGAGACGTTTTACTATTAACTATTAATTTATTTTGCTCCTTTTCGTAGTTAGATTTTTTATAACACACCATTCTGTTATAAAACAACACCTGTTTTATTTTACTTATTGATTGACTATAATATATATATATATATTAAACTAAAAAATTAAGGAAAAAATTAACTATTTTATTTACCCATAAATAAAGATATTATAATTATAAAACATTATAATTAATTCAACAATCGGTTTCGGTTATTATTTAAAAGAATGATATGTTATGAAATATAAATAAAATATTTTTATTAAAACTTCATATTATTTACACTTTTTAATTATTTTTTTTTTGGTTCAATTTTTTATCTTCCTAAGAGTGTAATGTATCTACAGAAAATCGAATAGTTTTAGTAAAGGTTTTATTAAATTTGGCCCACGTTAATGTTGTTTAGATTTGATTATGGACTTAGTCGTGCAAAACGAAAACTTCCGTAAAAACTAAATGGGACTAAATTAAATTTATATATAATAAAATACCGTAGGTTATAGTTTTTATGTTAAATGCTGTCTATCTCCTAGACATTTAATAGAAGGCTCTTAGACTATATTACTTTTTAAATCATAATTAATGTTTCAAGAATTCCCATAATTATCATATACATATATTTGTTATACAAAAAACTGAGGTATAAATAAATAAAAGTTGACACAACAAATTTACATATCATAACTTATCTCGTTAAAGGAATCTGTTCCAGTCTCGCTGGAGCACAACAATACTATGGTAATTTTTCAGAACACAATGTTGCCAACCCTGACTTGGCTCTCATCCAAGGCTAAGATAATGACCTTGATATCAAATCGATACTTTTATTGCAGCAATACGAATACCATGTCTTCATTACGCTAACATATTATGAAGACTAAACATGAAAAGTTTACATTTACGTGTTTATTTAAAGAATATGATCCGCTATTGTGTCGCTTAGTATTGACTTAAAAATACCCTCACAATAGTATTGTTATTGGTAATATTCGAAAGTAACAATAGTCATTTAACCTTTTTCAAAGCTGAGGATTGAAAATATAATTTTCAAATTTTGATTTGCGTTCTAGATTTTCAGATAAAATATGTTTAACATATTTTTAATTCCATATCATAGTGACACAAGCTCACATTGAGTGAACAAATGTTTAATGTTTTTTTACCAATGTTCAAATAACAAGAGACAGTTTCAGTCCTATCAGATATAAATACCTTTATCGTTATAAGGATTTTCAAACATAAAAAGAAAAAAAGATAAGGTATTCCATCTAATAATTATAATATTATAAATTGTAATATTTCATTTAGGTATAATAAAATTTAGGTATATGTAGAAATCATAAAAACTGTAGGTACAGCTTGCTTTGAGGACAAATCAACTTTGGATGTACTAAAAATACTTATATATGAGGCGGTTAGCGTTCTTTTCTTCCTAAGCTTAGGCCAAATAAAGAATCATGCAAAAATATTTTGCATCAAAATTCCTATTTCCTTTTACAAATATAAGTTTCAAGATACAGGTTTTCAGATATTAAACAAACACATTGACCATAAATTATAATTAGCACATTATGAATATTCTGATTTCTAACTTTTGTTGGATGAAGTAAATACAGCTATTTATATTTAGTTTTGTTTTGAAACTCCAAACAATGTCATCCATATAAATAATTAAAAACGTCATCTTTATTTCAACAATCAACAGTCCATATTAAACAATATTAACTGTATATGTCAACATTAATTTTGAAGGAAAATGAAAATATGTTTCACAAAAAGAATTTTTTATACATATAGTTTATTTATGAGAATTATGTTATGTTTTTAAAAAGAGAACGATGGTTTTTATACTCGTTTCATACACGTTGTTGATATTCTGCAGTATGTAAATGGAATAAAGAAGTTAAGCATTATTGTTGTAGTAAAAAAAAAAACATGTCAAAAAACAATAAATAAAATATAAGTATAAGATAAAATTCAATATGTGCTATCAAGTCAAAATAAACCAATTCACTACGACGCTGCCTGTCATTCGATCTAGAATCCCGATCAGAGATAGGCGTCATGAAAAATTCATTTCAAATGTAACGCTATTTCCAGTGACTAGTAACATCCACATAACCTAGTTTTGCAAATCTTATATCCAGATAATTCGCAATTATATTATACATTTGATATAATAATGATTATTATGATTTATCTTTCGTTTTAATACGAGTTGAAGAGTCGATTTCCTTTAATCAGATTACATTGAACAACACGTTTATAAATTTAAATTTGGAATGCCTTTGGCGTTTAATAGTTTGAACTATAATAACAGGGTTATCAACGTTCAGAAACGTTTTAGGTTGTTGATTCTTCAAAAATAACTTATTTAAAAATTATGATCTCAATAGCCAGCAATAATTCTGGATAGTTTCCAAAAATAATCCTAGAATTACAGAATTTTTAATAAATTACTTAGACGCCATTAAATATTGGGCAAGTATTGTTTACTTTCAATAAATATTTTAGATACTTCCAAAAAGGTATCAAATTGTTTAAGACATATTGACTTCTATATACAGCTGAAGGTCAATATGTAGTTTTTGGCACGAAAACTTGGACGGACGCCAACGGATACTTTATGGTAAGTTCTGGATTAATTTGCTTAACCAAAATACGCTAATAATATATTAATATGTCGACTTAATCTAAGGAGAATGTAATAATATATTAAATATATTATTTATGTTATATTATCGTAACACAAATGTCACATATATAGTAGATTATAAAATAGTAAAATATGAAGTATTAAATGCGGGAAGTGTTAAAATGACATTATTTAAAATTTTCAACGATCCCATTGATAAACATTTTTGTTGTTCTGTTCTAAAGTTAGAATGATTATACTTTAATAAGTGGCGGCGGGTCGATAATATACTTGCAATATAATTTGAGTGAAGCTATTGCTAGAATACACAACGTTCTTTGAACATTTGCGGCTCCATTGGTTACGATATATTGCCCTCGTACAAAATACAAAAAATATGTTTAATAAAACGTTATTGAAAGATCTCAGGAATTATAAAGAAGTAAATTTACATATAAATTCTTTACATCAAACCATTTTTTTCAATGGTTAAAAATTTTTTTACTTTATCCTATTGACAAAAAAAAAATGGATTTACAAATGCCTTAAAAGCCATTAGGATATTTGTTTCGAGTTAAAGGAAAAACTAACTAAAACATTTCAGCTGCATTGGGAAACAGGACGTAAAATTTTATGATCAAGTAGTTTTTATTAAAAAAAAGGTTCAAATACGGAATAAAAATTGCATATAACACACAAAATCATTTGTCGTATCTTTTTATTTTATAAAAAGCAAAGCACTGGATGATTATTTTAGAAAAGATTGTTTAACCAAGCCATCGAGTCCTATAAAACTGCATTAAAGAATTCTTATCCCGATCGTCTTAACTATTATGGCACGAAACTCTTTTCTCGACCGTTTTATAGTAGAGTTTTCGGGTAAAAGACAAAGCGAATAGATAACCATTGTTTAGCTTTCTAACTAGTGAATATTCTGTGGTCGGATTACCTATATTTCAGATGTTTGTGGGAATAAGCTCTACGACTAGTTGTTAATGGCTGCTTGTTTAGACCAACAGTCGTCACTGAAATTATTTCTCTGGGGTCTGTAATTTCCGATTATTGGATATTTGCATATTTGATGTAATGCTATTATTGGATAATTTTGGTAACACAAGTATGACAGCACAATTGTGGAATGGAATCAATATAGTTCCGGCGGTCAGCCAGGATCAAATAGAGCTTGAAAAAGAGGTCGTGGTAGAACGTGTTAGTTTCACCTTTCAGTCAGTCAGTCTCCAAAAGGATCGATGCCAACCCCGAGGAATGTAATTCTACCAAAAAACCAAGTGCATCTCTTGACAAGAGAAGTCCGTTAATGTAAGCTCCGTTAATGATTTCCGTTATTAGAGTATTGAGATGTCATTGAATTAAATTATTTGGTTAGTTCATTGCGTCCAAGACTAAAGGAGCCCCAAGGAAACTTCATACCCTTTGAAAAATAAGGCAGTTCTTCAAGCCTGGACAGCTTCTTTCTTTCGCAAAGCACAGTTCTGGTTGTTACATGTGGACAGGTATTGCTAAATATCAAATTATAGCTTTAGATTCAGTGTAGAAACTTAGTAAATGGTCTTTTGCTAACCACAATTTTATTGAATCAGCGTAAATTTCCCATTCTCTAGGCACTCTATCTATGGGGCATATTATACCATCTGACAACTAAACGTATTGCTGGCGTCCATTCTTTGGTTATGATTTTTTTTTCGGAAATTCAAAATGAATAAACTCTTACTGATATAGTGCTTTTACCGCTTCCGGCTCCTTTTCCACGGACCAACTTGAATTTGTTATTACTTTCCTACAAGATTCTGGATCTTCATTTAAATATAAAAAGCAAAATAATTAAAGAATTCCATATTTTAATAAGAAAGGGTACATTCTATTTTTAATATTTCTGAGTGAAGAAGGAGTTTCAAAATAAATTAGACTTATATTCTGCCAAAATGTACTCCACTGAAATTGAATGTCATTGAGGCTCGCAAGGCAACTCTACAGAATGATATTACGCCCATTGAGTTCATATTCTTAGTAAATGGGATCTTTGTGTAAATATGCGTATTATGGAAAATATGCTGAATTGATTAAAAGGTTTATTATTCATGTCTGTAAATATGAACGTTATTTTTGTTACAATATTTACCACCAATACTCTAATAACATTGCTTATAAATGGATAAATAAATAAACAATTAATTTTGGTGTAACCCGAGGTTAAGTCCCGTCAATATACCAAACCAAGAAATAACCTTGACTTCGGTGTAATGGACCCATTATAATGCAATAGACCCAAATCCATGACTGAAATAGAAATTAGATTGCTTGATGTAGTAGCGGTTTAATTGGTTTTTCGATTATGAAGATTAGCGTTTTAATTTGCCTTTTACGACTTGATTCAAAGGGTTAAAGTTTTCTTTGCTATAATTATAATTACTGTTATACAGGAATGTTGCCAACCTCAAAAGTTCTTTTGTTAAATAAAAAAAATCATTGATGAAGTTAAAATATATACTAATAGTGTTAATTATGGAATATTTTTAGTATACCATCTAATAGGCTCAAATTCTTAACATAATTGATATAATATTAACTTTATTTACTCCTCACCCAACAATTTATTGCTAGAGCTAGGGAAAAAAGATTTTTGTTAAGGTTGGTGATCCGAGAATAGGTACACTTTTCAATATGGAGTGTCGGGTTGATTTGTTACCCGTAATAATTTTGAAGCTTTTTTCGCGAGTATTGAAGTGAAGTTTTGATCTGATTTATGGAATGTTAAATTTATTACTTAGTTTTCACTTCTCCCAACCTCACAGTTTTGTTCAATACTTAAAACATTTAATTATAAAAAAAACGAATGTATATTTATAGGATCTTTTATTTACAAAGAATAGGAAAAAATAACAAAGCATTTGATAATATTTGAAAATTTTAATCGTAACTGTCTACGAATTCATCCGTTGCACATTTTTTCGTCTAATAATAAAGTGGTTAAAAATTTTTTATTTTATTAATAAATTGTTTAGCACGTTTTCAATTGATAGACATACTATAATTATTTAGGTGATTTCAAATCAAATGCACTTAAAAATTACATTCATTAAAATATCTCTTTAATATACAAAAAAAGTAACAAAACGATACGAGTAGTAACCTCAAACATGATAAGATCTTTCACACAAGTTTTTATCTGATTTCACTTGGTCATTTTCCATATTACAGTTACTGTACCAATACATTTGGTTTCCTTCTTTTATTGCATTATCAATAAAATATATAGGTGTAATAATCGACGTTGAATATTTTTGTAAAATATTTGTAATTTCAACCAGATATCTACTTATGAACTTAAAATGTAAAATCAATAGAATTACTTTATACCCTTTACTGTACAAACCTTTTCATTTATATTCTTACTACTCAGTGGAATTAATAGAAAGTTTAAAAGTCACGTCACAGGGCAATGATATGTAAATATAATTTCTATTCATTTTTTTTAGAGCAACTTGTTTAAAAAGTAAAATAAATGTCATAAATTTTACTTAATAAATGAAAGTAAGTTTCTGAGATCACACAATTGGCTTTATACGTAAAAAATTCTGTATATCTAGACGCCTGTGCTAATTCCAACCATAAAAATTAAATTGTCTGACTTTTCCCACTTTTGAATTTAGCTAAACAAAATTATACGTATTTCGTAAAATATTACAAAATAAAGTTTCTTTGTAATTAATTTTAGAAAAAAGTATTTATTTACCAACGTGTCATGTAAATCAGACATGATATTGAAAATGAACAAACATCGCTTGAGCACAATAATTGTTTATTGTTATCGTCGTCCGTTATCTATCGTCGCCTCGGCGTTAGAACTGAGCGTTTCCTAATGCCGCACTAGAATTTTCTGTTATTGCGTCTCAAAAGCTAAACCATCGTATAAACTGAAATAGAGATTGTAAATTTTAATAATTTAACTTGTTACTTTGTACATTTAAGAGAGTCTTCTTTTTCTTAGAACAGCTGCCACACTCTCATAATTCAGACGTAGAAAATCACTTGACTGTCAAATAATGCTACCATTAAGGTTGGTTATAAAAATAAATAAACACTCTTAGGTATCTTTTTACAAAAACGTAAAATGTAATTGTCATTTACAACATTAAAATCATAATCAAGGAAGTGATTATGTGTTATAATCTACTAGAAAAAAGAGTTTATTTTACACGTTGATGCATGTTTAATAATAAGAATTTGTGAATCTTACTTGCACTATTTCACTATTTACCCACGATTTTAGGCTCGAGGCATTCCACCTACTAAGAGGAACGGTAGTGATAGTGTCATACCTTCCTTCAAAATAATGTTGATTGTAATTTTCCTCCTACATATTATGTTAAGGAAAATACTCAGCTGCAAATTAAAGATAAATACAATGGAATGCAAAACTTAGAACTTAGAAATGAAATTTAATGGATTTTTTGTATATTTCCCATAACTTTGCCATACATTTTTCAATGTCGAAATCCCTTAAGTAATATTTCAAATTAATACTATATAATTTCAAGTATATTTCCATTAAAACATGAAGTCTTAGTTCATGCCAGAAAAACTAAAAACATAAGGCATTTGAAATACATAATTTTACTTTACACCATATTGTAATTTATCATCAATAGAGTGGAAGGAACAAGATTAATGATCATGTTAAACTCAGTGAGAATGAAGAGGGTATGACTTTTTTGGTGTTGATTCGCAACTGGAAATTATGGAAGTTTTAGATTTCTAACATTTCAGAATCGTTCAGTGATTTGTATTGTTTGAAGACTCTTTAGTACGTATCTTTTGTAGCTTGTGGTTTGGTATAAGTTTTTCTTTGAGAGAAACAACTGTGAAACTGAAACGATAAAGACTGCTGGGAATATGAGACTTCAAAGTCAACATAGTAGTTTTAGAAAGCGTCGCTTTACATTTAAACGTTTATAAACAAAATATATATATATTTTTAAGACCACATTTTAGAGGTTTTGAAATTACTCGTACGATATACAAAATTAAATACATAATGTTTTAAATACTATAATAATTTATTACATTTAATATGATACATTTTTAAAAATTTTGTTTATGAGAAATCTCACATTATATTTTTTTATGAAAACGATTGCGACTAAATTTTAAACTGTTCATAGTAAACCCACTAAAATTAAATTATGTATCCATTTTTGCTTCAGATGATATGTATTGCTATGTAATGTCATGTCAACGAATTTTGATGTTTGCAAGCTTTCATATCATACCTCAATGATAAGTGCTTTTATTTGCAGTTCTTTTACAGATATTTAATTATTTTGTTTGCAAAATAATAAAACTCTTTGCAAAATAATATAAATCATAATCAAAATTACTTTTCTAAGCACAAAGATTAAGCCAAATTAAAATGATTAAAATTTTTATAACATGAAATGTGTAAATTAAAGTATCTTTAATAAGTGGACACATATACATTATTACGAGAAAGAATGACACAGAATCGACACATGATATATTCCACGATAAAAATACTATATATCCCACTGTTATACAAGATATTGCCAATGCAATCATATGAATTGCATAATATAAAAGCAGAAATTGTTTGATATAAATAGAATGGGTTAATCTGAAGGTCAATATCAAGCTTTTGGCATAAAACCTTGGACATAAGCCAGATGGTACTTTATAAGATGTTTCAATAAAATTTTGACAATTTTTAACATTGCACGAGCTGAAATATTTCATAATTTTATTTTCAAGTACACTAGATATTGTAATAACGTTAATTTAACGCTATATTCAAGATTATATTATTATATTATATTCATCATCATCAGCCTATAGGAGCCCACTGCTGAGCAATGGCCTCTTCTCTCACGTAGAAGATTAGAGCATTAATCACCCCGCTTGCTCAAGACGGGTTGGCGCTTTCAATATTATAATTTGAAATAATAAGACCAGGTTTCCTCATCATATTATATTTGCAAATTCTTTTTTCACCAAACAAATATAGTGAGAGTAGATTAAGTGTAAACTTAAGTACTAAAGTAACAACTAGTTTCGAACCATTAAACTAAATGTAACTACCTTCTATTAATTACACTGAGTTTGCCTGAAGACTTTAGGTGTAATTTCTGATGTAGCTTTAATAGACCAAGTCCCTAAGACTTAAATTATAAATAGTTTACAAAATAACTCCATCTGAGATATGATATTGTAAGCGTAATAGATTTTCAAAATTTTTACACATTGGTTAGGATTATATAAAACATTAGTTTTTGTCTCTAATTTTTTTCTCGTCTTAATATTGCTTCCAAAATATAATTGGGGACAAAATTAGTCTATAGCAAAGTACCATTACACTTAAAAACAAAGTATTTATATGATTTTATTTATAAAAAGTTATATCGTCGCTAAATGGTTATTTCTCAATTGGGTCACTGAAATTTATATTTAACACTTTAATGTGGTTTGCATATTATACAGTATGTGAACTCAATTATGTTGAGTAAGTGTCCTCTGATTGAGTAACAAACGAATGAACTAATTGTCGCCTTTAGTTTTAAGGTTTATATACAATTTATTTGAATGCGTTGCTTAATGTCACTGTGTGGACGCTATTTTATATGAAACGAACTCATTTTTAAACTTATGCAACGAATGCTTTTTTACAAGGTTGACTAATTTGTAAATTACTTTTAAACGTTACAAAATTGATTTATTTTTGCCTGCAATGTATTAATAATTAAGCGAATAAGAAATACAATATTTTTTTGATGTAAATGAATATATATCTTAGACTCAATTGAAATGAAATGTTAAATATTTGACTTTTCGAAGATTCATTGATCGGCTTCTTATTTGACGATAGTGAATGTATCTCAGGACAAATGCCCTTTCTATTAATAATAGTATTGAAAATCGGTCCTTACTTCAATTTTTATGAAACTGAAAACTTCCTCGTTTTTGAAATTATTTAAAAAATAGTAATAGTTCCTCCTTATAACATTCGCTTCAGCTGTTTAAGAGATCAGCCAGAATAAAAGACAGATAAAAACAACAAAATTAAAAATTGCAGGTTTGATTGATTATTATTGTATATATTTTTAATTAAACACTTTTGACAATTTTACTTATTATTATAGACTTTACTTTATCTCTCTTTAATTTTTTTATAGAGGTTTTTGTACGAAAAGATTTAGACACTTGCGACCAATTCACTAACTCATAACCAAGATATTACCTTGACTTCGATGTAGTGGGTCCATAATTATGCAATAAACGTAGTCGTTTAACATTGAAGCAATCTAATTGGATTTTCTTTGGATTTTTTCCCTTTTTAGATAATAAAGCAATGTATCATGATACGTTGAAGTTGTAATATGCGTGTAATTTTTTAAAATGAAAATTAAAAAATAAACAAAGGCTAACTTTTTCTAATCTAGAGATATTTTAAATTGTATGAAAAATTAAGGGCAGAAAACTCAAAATCATCTTGAAATTGTTTATTTTTGAAATAAGAAACATGTGGCTTTTAAATTAAAATTAAAATTAGTATTTAAATGTAAAACAACAACTTATTACTTTTATATTTATTTATATTACAGACAGACATTGCATTCACACAGAAAAGATGTCATTTCGATCAGGGAAGATTAGATAGATTTTATAATTCATTCTTAATTCCGACCATTGACTTATAACATAAAAATAATACATCTTTTAAATTGTCTTAGTTTCTAAACAATTTTCATATTTTTTTTATATAAGAACTTTTTACGAAGGATTAGAGAACATATACAAAAGCAATGAATATGTAAAGCTGCCTTCAAACGACAGCGTGACCATGAGACATCGTGGTTAATTTTTCATGCATAAAATATAAATCAGAAATATCTAGATAGAATTGTAAGTTTAAATTGTGTTTTAACTTCGTTAACGATTAGGTGCAAGATGAAACCAGAGGTACCAAGATCAAGTGAAACACTAAGTGACAACCAATACAATATGCGTCTTGTTTTGAATTGGTATTATTAAGCTTTCTTTTTTTTTTCTGGGTCAAACTTAGTGATTGAAAATTCACCTTCTTCCTGACAACCGACTGATTTTAAATTATGTCTATGCCTTTGGTTCTCTCTCTCTCTCTCTTTCTTGGTCCTATGTCCCCTAGATGGGGCAGAGGGCATCCACAGTACGTCGCCATCTCGTTCGATTTGTACTGTGTTGGTTTCGCTAATCTTTTTGGATTTAGGTAAGCGAGTGATTAGCCCACTATACCCTAGCTCACTGGTGGGGCTGCCACCTTAGAGCCAGTGAGCGTGCTCGGTTTTGTCACGGGTTTCCTCCCTGGTGAGTAGGTTCTGTTTTGAGGCGCAGAATATTCGCCTTTCGCCCTGTACCCTCAGCTCAGCTGCATCCTATGGTAGCGGTCACGCGTCTGCGCGGTTGCAGCAGTTCCCAGGAGGGCCGACGGGGACGTGGGTAACTCGGACTTGCTAGGGCTCTGCGTTAGAAAGGTGTTCCGCTACTAACACTGCAGATAGTTTTCTTGGCATTTTGAGGGTAATACTGTCCTCACCAACAGTGATTCCCACCAAGACTTTACCCTGCCTTCGGTTCGGATGACAATATTATAATATATATCAAAGTTTATTCTAAATTCAAGATTGTTAAATTTTTTGAATAAAGTAACTTATGAGTTATTCAATTTGATGAAATAACTATGTCACATAAATTTCTGTAACTGCACTGTATTATAGATTAATGTAAGTCAAACTATGATATTTTTGTAAAATACAAATTCTGTTCATTTGCATTGATTAGACTAAAATAAAATCGTGGCGCGTATCAAATCGTCGAATAAAATTTTCGTTTTATATTAATTTAGTTTTTGCTTTAGTTGTCTAAGCAAAACACTTACCGTTAGCAGTCAACTGGTGGTCAAAGGCTTCTCAAACACCACACGATTGAATTCGATTTTAAATACTTGTCATCGATACCACAAAATTACTTTTAAAATTTAAAATGATTCATAAACAGCCTATGGTGGGTTATAAAGGGTAAAATTATATCTTTATAGCATTTTAATACTCACCGTTTTACTTCACACCTTTTTTAATTTGTCATCAATAAGGTGGAAAGGACAAGATTAATGTTCAAGGTTAGCCGACTGAGAATGAAGAGGGTATGCGTTATCTGATGTCAAGTTGATTCCCTACAGGAAAATATGGAACATTTTTATCACGGATATTTAAAAAATCGTTTAATGACGTTTTGATTCAGGCCATTTTAATGAGTATCTTTGTTGTTTTTGTTTTGTGCTAAGTGTTTTCTTTTGAAGAGAATTTTCAGTCAAACTAGAAACTTGCCTTATATAAAGTGCTCTTAAAAGCTTCGCTTTCAATATGTATGTTTTAAAGCAAAATATTTCTGCTTTTGTGATCACATAAAAAATAAAAATTATAGTTGTAATAAATTACAGATAATGTATATAATGTATACTTTTGTTATCCCAATTGGTAAACTTTGTAGTAAAAATAAGGGACTGTAAATTAAAATTTCTTAAAGTATCCGTACTGGTTGGTACTTGGCTCACTATTTTTATTCATATCCTAGTTGAGTTAATTATGGTAGCAATATAAAACTATAAGAATTTATAATATCATTTAAAAAGATTATTGCCTTAGGGACCACTTAGTAAAACACCTCACACTCAATACCTTGTAAATGTAAGTAAAATAAAATAAATAAACAATCATACTAAACGCTACTTATAAACTCAATAAACTGCAGTTATTTGCCAATAAAGTACAAAAGATACTTTTATCTGCGTGATCATCCCTTCATAGCATAATATTATATTATTGTATCATTTTCAACTATTTCTTTATTTTATTTTCATTTTCTATTAAGTCGTACAAAATATTGAGTACTTCAATCAAATATTATATATTTTTATACGAACATATTTGTATTTTGTGGTATTTTTTCATGAATGTGTAAGAATGTGAAAAATCTTTTACTTTATCTGTGTCTCCTCTAGCAACAACGTGCTAGCTTCAATGTGTTAAGTGCATAGACGCCGTCTTCACTAACAAGGCCATCAACACGGAAAATGTTTATACAGCATGTATAAACGATTTCCGTGTTGATATGCATTCAAAGGTATAAAAATAAAAACCTTTCATATATAGAACGAAGTTAAGATGGGATATCTTTGTAGCAATTTAAATTTTTTACAGAACATACCCTCTTCAGTCAATGTATTTCATGAGAATTTGTTGAACTATGGGTTTGGTGACATGTAAAAGTTCTGTCTACTTGAAAAAATTGTCTGATCTGTGACCAATAATCAAATCTCAGTGTTTTACTTTTGCATATTCTCGAATTGTTCTGTAATGCATGTATGGACAGCCGTGGTTTGATATAAGCTAAGTATTTTCAAAAACGACCATCGTAGTTTTCATTGAAATAGAGAACTTTGTCTAGCACATTCACATCTAGATATTTGAATTTTTAAATTGCTTTCAAAAACAGTTTCTTCAAATCAAACAAAATTGTGCCATCCTTAGGGGGATATTAAACATGCAGCAACTGTTTGCGCTTGCAGCATTCGGTAGTTCAATCCCCTGAAACCTATTTCAAAATACATAATGCAATGTAATTTACTTAAATTTATTCTCCATTATATTCTAAGTAATAAATTATGCAATGTGAAGCACAAAATAATTAATAGAGTATTAACAAAACATTTTATGAAAATACATTTGAAAATATGTGTTTGAAATTGTAAGTCAATGACACAAAAAATATCTCTTTTCTATTTATTAACAATTTTTCTTTATATCATGTATTTCAATAATCATAATCATAAATAGAATCTTTTATGGATCCTAAAATATACAGCAAGTAATTGAATTTATGAAAACTACAATAGTTTTTATATTCCTTAGTCAGTTCATCTATTATTACAATCGTCTAAAGCTCTCTGGAATTTCGTCTTAGATCTTAGAGTTTTGTTTATCTTGAATCAAAGTAGATTTGGATTGTTCGTAATTAGCAGGAGATAAATGTCGGTCTTTGTTCTTTTGATAAAGACTCCAAGAAAGTGGAAAACTAAGATTGACTTTAAGTCAGCCATTTGTCTTGTGTATTTCCAAAGTATCATTATTATATATATCTTATATACAAGACAATGTTGGATTAGTAATATGTATCCTATATTATATATAACAAATAGGAATAAAATATGTTTCACTAAAATTATCTTTCATTATATATTTTTAAGATTTACTTTGCCAAAACCTTGTTTTGGGTTAAAATATTGAAAATTATGCGTTATTTTAAAGAATAAATTAGTATTTTAATTGATTTGTTGTTAATATTTACTTCGATTTCGATTGCTATTTAAAATAAAAAACTATTTCAGCAAAAAATTAATCTGACGTTCTGGTTTACAAATGTATATCAGAGGAATATAAAAAAAACATAAAATATTTTATTTTACAGGAAAAAAACTGTAATTAAATTATTTATTGTCATTATTAATCCTAGATAATGGAAATTCTAATTTACAAATATTCACGTTGTTAATGATTACAGAAATGATTAAATCATTTAGCGAAATCATATTTGTCTTAATCTCATAATCATGACGAGAGTAACTTTTGTTATTGACAAAAAAATTAACAATGACATAAAATAAAAAATAACTACTATGAAAAATCCTTTTGAAATATAATTAAATTCTTAAGAAGACAAATGTTAAGAGCTAAAGCAAGCCACTCATTATGCATGCCGCTAACTTTGTTACAAAAGTTTAAAACTAAAACTAATTAAAACGAGGAGAAAGTGATAAAAATTCTGTATATTCTAATTGCTTCTGTAAAAAGTCGAACTCGGTTAACCGAGTTACTTGAAATATCTATAAATGAATAGTATTATTTTTTTTTATTTATACATCAGAGATAAATTTTTTGTATCTTATAAAGATAGTACAAAATTTTATTTAACTCTTATTACTTAAACAATTGGCATATCCCTAAATATTTTATTGATATTTTGGTTACTATGATTCATTTTTCTTCCAGAGTCACTAAAATCCTGTATTCAAGCTTTTCCTTATAAATTAACGACCATATTAAAATCAGCGCTTCTATATAGCGGTATAATATATATATATATATATTCTCACATTATTTGTGTTATAAAAACAACATATATAATTTTGTAAAAGATATGCCCAAAAAAAGTAAGGGATTTTTCGCTTTGCCTATACAATAGACAAGTTCGACAAATTTATTTTTCCACTTATTCAACAGACACTACATGTGCCTTACCTTACGTGATTCTTCTTTTATCCATCGGCATTCAATAAACAGTAAATAAATATAAATATCAATTCAATAAATAATAAAAATAAAAATAAGCTTATTTTTTATAATAGTGAGATTTTCAATACTAATGTCGGGATTTATAACATGAAACTAAACCATTACAATTTTATTCACAGTTTATCAGGATTTGTGCAATTTTAAACAGACAAAAAAATATTGATATCAAACGAATTAAGCAAACGAATTAATCATATAGTTTTCCTTAACAAAAAATAAATGCAATAAAAACAGATTTAAAACTAAACATAGCAATAATGTCTTCTCCTAAATACATTAAAACGTCATGAATTCAGTCAATCTTCGGTCTTATAGTACGAGTGGTATAATAGACGTCTGATTTGAGCTATCAATAGACTAATCAGACTCGCCCCAGATACACATCGAGCTATTGTGTGCATCCGTTTGGTCTACTGAGATGTACAATACCAGCATGGCATTACAATGCCTTATATAATATGTAGAGGATTATCAGTAAGACATTTCATAGTAAAACTTTGTTCATCCTATTTGATACCGCAAAAATTAAAAGCATTTTCCACTTACATCATTAACGCTCTCATAGTAGTTTTCATTAATACAAAAAGTAAAAAAACTATTTATTCAGATCAATTTTGTTTGATATTTTAAAATTTAAACCAATGCCGTTAAAATAACTAATCAGAAACCGTAGTAAAAACGCCACGAATAATCTTAAAAAAAAAATTAAAATGTTCATCCGTATAAAAGTAGAAATTTCTAAACGATATTTTACTTCTTTTTTTAGTCGCAGTCGTCACTGAAACGTCACGTCTCCTGCAACCTAGGTACACATTTCTCTTTATATAATACTTACTTCATGCACCCACATTTTCCATATCGAATAGTTTTTATAAGCTATCACCAATACTCATTGAATTTATTTTTCATATATCTTTTCTCATATCTAAACGAAACGATCTGATAAAGCTATTGATTGCCTCGACCAAATCAATTTAATGAATGGGACGTGAATTATTTGATTGGTATAAAGCAAACAAAACCTATGACTTTGATCAGTATTCGAAGTACCAATTGACAAAGCAAATATTGATTGAAAAGTCGATTGTTATTTCAAGGAATTGATACCATCTTTTTCCATGCATATCTGTTTTAATGTCGATTGTTTTCTGAAACCCGAAGATGAATAACTAATAATTGATTTTAGTGTCCTTAGCATAATTTTTTTAAATTAATCAAAATATTTTATTTCTTTCATATATTTTATTGAGTTATTGCTTGCAATATGAATAAACAAAATTTCAGTGAGGACAACAATTAAAAAAAATCCGACGTCCCCGTTATAAGGATTTAATAATAATATTTTATTTTCATGCCAAGTTTTACTGTTTGATGATATTAATAAAGCTTGCAATTAGGTAAATATAATACAAATAAAATTTATGAATTATGAAAAGCATTCCAGATAACAATTCCTCATTATCAAACAACCCCTCTTGAAATCGGCAAAACATTTCGATTATGTTGAGTTTACGAAATTTTTTGGAACCAGAGGTAAATAAATTTTAGTTTGTTGATAAATTTGGTTGTATAGCAGTTCCATTGAAAAAACAAACAAACAAACTTCATACACGAGTATCGGTTTGCGAGACCAAGTCTGACATTTAAAATTACAATGCTTTTTATTATATTTTGCTTTATATAGTAAAATATGTGTAAGTTCCTAAATCAAAGGAAAATATACGTTCCAGAAGTGGTATCAGTCTCTCTCTCTGTAGATATGCTCTCAAGATGTAAGTTGTGATATTCTAACAGTAATAGTATTTTATTTCTCGTTGGAAAAGACAAGAATACTTGAATATTTTTCAAATAATACAGACATTTATATATCTGCAATAACAAAATGCTTTGTAATGGCATGACTCACAATATAGATACAATAATATATACTAGAAGATTAAGAAAAGGATCTCTTTATATTAATTATATCAAGGGCTCTGTCATAATATAGCCCCTTTATCTCATCAACATGGAAATAATTAAACTAGGACAATTTACTTCACTATTTTATCAAAATGTTGCTTTACTCCTAGGTTTTCCATTAAAAAAAAAACATTTTATCGGATTCAATAAAAATAAATGATTATCCTTTGATTATTCCGCATTTATTTTTGTCTCCGTGGAGTTTTCTCGATAGAAAATATTTCCTTACTGGATCTTAAATTATACCCATACTAAATTGAGACCATACGGTGAACATTTTGTCCAAATTGTGTCATTTTTCTTGCGAATTATTATAACGGACATTAACTTCTAAAGAATGATTTATATGAGTAAAATTATGATATCCTAGTGTACGTCTAATGTAGGTATAGATCTATTTTTTATGGATACAATAACCTATTTGAGAGGCTCAAGTTACCTGGCTTATTCAAAGTCATTAAGTTTTGAATCATGTAGAAATAATTTTGATATGTGTATTAAAAATGGAAGTCGTGGTGGCCTAGAGGCTAAAGGCCCGCCTCTCTTGAGTGAGGGTGCAGATGCGAAACCTAGCAAGTATAAGTGTCATTTTTTCTGAGTTATTTGTACTTTATAAGAGTATTTAGATACCACTGATAGGTGTTAAAGAAAAACTATCATGAGAAAACCTGGACTTATAAATTCAAATTACTCAATCCGTCTTGAGCAAGCGTGGTCACTGCTCTACCCTTCTCCATGTGAGAAGAGGCCTTTTCTTAGCGAATAGACTGATGATGATGATGGCTTTAAAATCTTTTTATTTTATTTTCATACAATAACAGTTATATTAACTGAATGTCTTTAAAAATAAGCCAAGGACATAATCAGAAATTTTAATGTGTTCAGTAGCATAAGATTTTAAAATTTTTTTCTGTAACTTCTCTTTTCGTGATGAACAATACAATACTTATACCACTATATAAGTATTGTATTGTTTCATTAGTCGTCACGATTGACTTTCTCCTTTTATTAATTAAATAGTACTAATTACGTGTCGCTCTGATTGGACGATGGTGATAGATGCAGATTAAACCTTATTTGTGATGAAAAAATATTAACAATTAGGTACAAATCCTATAACGTAATAATGATATTTTGCGCAAAAAATCGTTCAAGTTTAATTTTATTGTTTAAATATCTTTATAATTTTCAAATAAATTCAATTCAATTGGAGAATAAAAAAATACATTAATTATGAGAATGCAGCCTACTCAAATTTGTATATATATATGTATATACTTATTACGCATATTATTATATATATATACATATAGCTTGCTGTGGTAATATTAAATTCAATATTAAAAAAAGAATAGGCTGGAATGTAGCATTAAAATGCTGTTTTCTTTTTTATCACATACACTGTTAGTTCCTAAATATCTTTTGTATTTTACGATATAATCGCTGACGCATATCACTCATTAACAATAGATCTACCTTGTCAGTAATTATGTGTTTGTTTCTATATCACCTTCTAATGCCCATCTTGTTAATTGCGAATGTTTTCGTTGAAGTATTAATATTTTTTTTTAAGTTAGTAATGCAGTTATTTCTAATAAAAAAAAATCAACCCTTTAGAAACTATTAAAGAAATATAACACAAAAGCTTGGTACGATTTTAAATAAACTATTAAATTTCAAAGATAGAAAGATATTCATGACTTTTTAAAGGACAAGATATATTTTTTTGCATTTTGATAACTTCATGGTATTATATCTATAGTAAAAAAAAACACCCGAAATTGTGTCTTCTTTATACTGGTTGTTTTGATTAATCTGATCAATCACTGCAAATCTCTTCATTTCACCAAATTATAAATGATCATTCCAACTTTCAAAATTATTTTTCTTATTCAGAACCAATTGGCACCACGAAATCCTACAAAAGTTTTATTTGAACGAAATAAGTTTGTTATAGTAAAAGTAGTGCATCTATAAGTAAAGAGGGGCTGATTTGAAATAAAAATAAATCGGTTAGTAAGCCAGCTGTCTGCAGTGACACAGATTTGTAGCTATGTAGGTAATCTGGGTCTCAGTCGAGTTCTGTTCCAGACGAGTGCTCCCATATTTAAAATTCTTGCTTAAGTAGACCGTGTAACATATCTTGTAATTGAATCAATTAATAAAATTTTGAAATGGTCTCAAACGACTGTAAATCAAACGATATGCTTTAAAACGGATTGTTCTTAACATACATCAAAATATGAGATATCATTTTTATGAATATAGTTTTATATATTTGGACAGTCCATTATAGTAAAGGCATTAGCAGGCGATTTTGACGTTGAAATCTACGGTAACAAAAAGGTATGTTATGCTTTTATACTGAATGTACATAAGTATCTATGTATATATGTATATATTTATGTATTGTAAGCGTGTGTGTTATTGTAAAAAGTGTGCTCTTTTAATAAATTGTGCATTGTCTATATGCATATATCAGTTCTCAAATAATCAGACTAGTTTTGTGTTAACAATGCGAGTTTTTCTATTATTATTGATTTCTTTGTTAAACTTTACTCAAAATATTAACTATGTGATAGAAAATTTAATAAATTAGAATTTAAATAAGGAAATGACTATTATGTAATAAGTGAACAAAAAGCTTGCCAAAAATAGCGCATCTGATATTGAATAATTTATATCGCTTTAAGTTAAAAAGGAGACTGACACGGAATCTATTGATAGGGTTTGGATAAAAGTGAGAAGAAGAAGGCTGAGCTTCAAGTATCCACATTAATACCCGTATCAGTAAACTCTAAGATTAAACCCATGCTGTAGATTTGTTTTCGCTTCAGATATATTTCTCACTCGTTTAAATGAAAAAAAAACGTATAATTTTTTTTATATGGCTCCAGACATGTTATTTGTTATTTTAAATAAAAATATAAAAACACTAAAACATCATCACAACCATGTTTATATTTAAATTGAACTAAAAATTTTCAATATTTTTAATATTAAAATTGCTATGTTAATGAAATACTTTAATTAATTTCAAAAAACAAAAATAATGTTACTAAACTAAAGTAATATTTCAGGTTAAATTTCAGTCACACAAATTATAACACGATTAAAATATCATCTCCATTTACAAACAAATTGACTCCCAACATAAACTTAAGCAAAGTATTTTAATAGTCCGTCTAAAAAAAATATAGCTCTTTTATAAAAAATAGTGATTTCTCACAAAAAAACTTGCCTTCCAAATCGTAGAATCCGCTCGCATTGCCTCGCACTATGATATTGTACGTTTGCTTGTCAGACAAAAACTTATCCACTTTTACATAACAATGTACACGCAGAACAATACCCAATACTCACACATACTAATATTTACGACGATTTACCCAAAAACCGATATATTGTAGACGTGCTACGAGCTACGTCTACGAGGGAATACTGCCGTAGAGCAACTGCTACAGAACTGCGAATGGTAATATAGTATTTCTATCTCTCTCTTGATCGTTATGTTTTATATTTTCTTCTCTTTCTTTAAATACGTATCTTAATACGGTAGATAGCTGACTGTTTGTCGAAGGCTTCAACTGGAATCATTGTTGCCGTTTTGGCATTAAGAATTTTCTTTTGTTGAGAGTGTGATTTCTTCGTAAGGTTATCATTTATTGTATTTATTTTGCGACAAAATATTTTTTATATTTCATTTGAATACATTTTACATGCATTTAGTAAAAAATATGGTCGTATAACAAAATTAGTGGATGGAGCAAGAAATTTGTAGTTCACAACGTCTTTATCAATATCAAAAGTCTTATT
Organism: Danaus plexippus; assembly: GCF_018135715.1. Taxonomy (NCBI): domain Eukaryota; kingdom Metazoa; phylum Arthropoda; class Insecta; order Lepidoptera; family Nymphalidae; genus Danaus; species Danaus plexippus. The sequence continues at coordinate 5,152,288 of NC_083551.1, read as the reverse complement.
ATATTTTATACTTTCTTAGATGAACATTTTAACGCAATCATGAAAAATACATCACACAAGAAAAATTATTAAATATCTTAACAATTTTTATTCAACTTTTCGAAAAGATTGTTTGATAAAAGCCACAATAATTTAGAAAAGATGATTATAATACATAAAGACCTTTAAAAATACATTAAAAAGTCATTTCAACACTGACTATGTCTTCCAACGAGCACTTGAAAAATATACGAATATTTAAAAATACAAATTTTAACCTGCGCACAATTAAATATTTTTTTTTAAATACCAAAATTCAAACTGGGTATATTTGAGCAAAAATTTTAAAGCGAGTTCATAAATCATAGGTTTAAAATAACACAATGACAGTGTAAATAAAAAAAAAGAAACTTTGTTACTAAATTTAAATTTTCCTATGAAATATAAAAATACCGTTAATTTTTAATTTAAAAGTTTAACGCGAAGTAAAATTAAAAGATATATTATTATTATTAAATGACAAAAGCTTTTGATACCAGGGCCCAGATTCTAATAAAAACGATTTTTAAAGTTATTGAATATAGGCCACCAAAATAAAATTGGCAGACTAAAAAACAAAAATTAAATATGAATCTATTTATTACCTAGAAACTCGTATGCAATGGAATAAATATTGCAAAATATTTATTTTCAATAAAATAAAAAACTCTTTACTGTCTCTATAAAAAAGAGTGCAACTGTAATACTATTATTGATAAAATCAATAGATGTGAACGACCGAGTGAACAGCCAAGGGCGCTTCCGTGATCAAGGATGGCGTCTGATCGTCTGCAGACCTTGGTTGGCATAAAATATGATTGCTTACATGACCTTCCTATGTTACCAGTTTTATTTTCATTTGATTTCACTCTTACTTATGTTTCTTGTAACTTAAGATTAAACGCCAATAAACTTGAGCTTAATTTATAGGGTGTGTAATTATATGACATGTGTGATTTATTTCCAATAATATATATATATATATATAAATTATATATATAATAGATTATTAATCTGTAATATTTTAAGAAGCTTTCTTAACTAATAAATTGGAAAAGTAAAAAGGATCAAGCGCAAAGTTTTTTTAGTCTATCACTGTTTATCAATCAATATTTTGTTTCGTCAATGGAATTTTACGAGAGTCAAAAGTAACGTAAGAGTATATTTTTTATAAGAGTTATAAAGAAAATTACATCATTTGTTACATAAGACTAAAACTGCTTTCTTGAACCAACTATTCATACATCATTTAGTAGAAGCCTTTGTACACTCATTCAATATAGCAAGTTCAGTTCAAATAAACCATTAAGATCGTTTGTAATGAGGCCGCTAAATTTAGATTGTTGAATTATTAGGTGATGACTTGTAAAATATAATTGCTTTGATTACTTAGTTGGCTATTCTTCAAGTGAAAGTATGAGGGTAAGTTCATACAAAAGACTCATTCATTGAGGTTATGACATCAATGAATGGATTTTATGATACGAAAATAAAAATACGATTTTGATATAGCTTTACGAAAAAGTGACTATTGTTCTACATTAAAAGGTAGGATACTTTTAGTGTCATAAATCTCTTTAATGACCGACCTCTACAGTAAAATTCAAAAAGGCGAGGGAAGTCGTGTGAAAAATATACATAAAACATAAAGTCAGTAGGTTCTATAAACGAATCCCTTCACTATTTGAAAGTCATTATTCCATTACAAATTTCACTGTAGTTTTATATGATGAGAGATGAGAGAGGGAGAGAGATGAGAATGTGATACTCTCTGATAGTATATTTGAAATATAGTATAAACATATTAATAAAAATAACATTATACTACAACTTGCGAGTGCTCCCGTATGAGCCTTATTCTGTATTTTGTTACATAGACTCAATGTATAAAAGATAAAAATATTGTGGAAAAACTATAATTAGAAATAAAAATAATAATTCCAAAACGGTTCATTTGTAAAGTTTCTTGTTCTGCCTTGATAAGAACCGCCTCGAAGACGAACAAAAAGTAAAAGATAGGAAGAATGTTGAAACTTTAAAAATTTATAAGGTACAATTTCATCTTGGCAACACTCAGGCCTAATCACAGCATGTAGCCGCATAGTAAGTAGGAAATTACTTATTAAAGTTGAATGAAAATATAAATAATACAAAAGAATTATTCAATATACTGAATGACCTTGAACTGAGAACGTAGTATAATTTGACATTCTCATCCTAGATACAATAGCTTTTTTGCATAGCCCCATACTTTTTTCTACGCCTAAATCTCTAATGTAAGCTGGTAAAGATTATAACTTATTATTTAACTCGATTCTTGCACAACATTTATATATATGTGCAATAAAGATAAATCAATAAATAAATATAGGTTATGTGGGGACTCTTCAAGGAAATAACTTCGAAGGCAGCCAGCAACAAACAAGGTTCAAGGGTATCATCGGCTGGCGTCTACTAGTCTATAAGAAGTAGTTAAAATGACATTGCATATTGCTATAACAATTTATAGACCTTGGCATATAGAAAGCCCTTGGGACCGCTGCAGCCATAATACATTTCTTGATTTTTCTTCATTGCATTAATATCAGAGTTTTGTAAAAGACATATTATATTTTTCTTTTTCACATTTATATCTTTTGATACGTTTTCGAAGGAGTTCGTCGTTAGATAATATAAATAACATCATAAAAATAAAAAAAGAAATGAAAAATAAAACCTTAGTGATGTATTTAAAAAAACATTTCTTATTTAAGAACGAGACATTTTAAATTCGATACGCCCGACCTCATTAGAGAGACGACAATTGTCCGCAAACCTTGAACGTCGGTGGCCAAAAAAGTCTTATATTAAATTGTTATGGAATATGATTAAAGTTAAAATCGCTGTTTTTTTTTTCTAATACGAATCAAAAAAAATAACGAGGATAAGGATTTTTTGTACTTAATTATATTCCATAAATATTCCGTAAACATTTTATCATATTATATTATGATGAATCATTAAGATTTAGTATTTATTTATTAAGACGTTTTAACCAGAGTGCGAGTTTTTTAAAATAAATAAAAGAAAGTGGGGAAAAATCAACTAACATGCGGCTTAATTAATTCTTTTTAATGTTACAGTATTATTAAAGCCTTCAAACTTACATATATTCGATGAGGTTTTGCCAGAATAACTGTATGGTTTTATAAGTGAATAATAAAAAGTATTTTATATTTATATAAAACTTACAAAATACGATAATGTGTCGAGTACATGCATGTGTAGCTTTTCAGCTGGATAAGGTTTGCCATATACATGGTCACCAGGTTATAGACAGCGAGGTGTCCTAATTTTTAATATTTTTTTTACTTGTGCATAAAGTTCTAAATTAATTTCTGCACAAAATTTTCAAACACAAATTATTTTTTAAATAAAGATCCTTCACATTTCTCCGTAAGAGCTCTTAATGTAACTAATCTAAATTTAATTACGAAGGAGTTGTCGGAATTTTCTATAATTATTGAATCTTCTAATTCAAGCAATTTAATTATTAATCATAATAAGATGAGTAACCGCGTGTTTAAATATTTATTTATTTATATTAAAAAAAATTAAACGTAGTGGAAAATATTTTGGTTTAAAAAAAAACGTAAAAAAATAGAAATAAATAAATTCATCTCCCTTTCATTCAACTAACTGCTGAAATACCATTTTCATAAAACGCTGTGCGAGCGAGCCACGACCCCTATTTGTTTAGGATAAGCCCTGAATTATGGCTCAATATGTCGTCTAAAGATAATGTAAGCAATTTATTAAACTCATTATTATATAAACAAAATATATAAAAGTTATAGTTCTAAAGTAATGGTAAAACTCTAAAGTAAGTAAAAGTAATTTCCCTGAAATTATTTTTATAATGTTTTTGTTTTTAGTCTAAATAACTCGTTTAATCCTAAAAACTACAAATTAACAGAAAAACTATTAAAACTGAAAGTTACACTCAAAGGGAAGATCTCTTTGCTAGTCATTTTTAGATTTGCATTAAAACCAAATATAAATTTTAAGTAGTCAATCTGAAATCTGCCTAGTAATACTAAAACCAAATTTTCATTCCAATATATATGGTTTTAAAATTTATAGACATTTTAAGATATATAAACTTTACCGACTTTTGATAAAAAATGACTTGTTGTCTTTTAACGATTGTACTGACTACCATAAAGCTCGTAATCGACTAACCATATACTAAAAATGAATTAAATACATTTGGAAATGAATTGTTATCGCTTAATTATTCACTCAGTGAAAAATCCCGGTGAACTCGATGAAAATGGTAAAAAAAAATATAGAGACCAGAAAATAAGGGCAAAATGCTAAAGTAACTAAATGATTAAGACAACTTATTTGACAAAGATATCATAGGTACAACTTCAAAAGCAATCAAAATGAAACACTGTTTGAAATTTTATTTGGAAAGCTTTACCGATTAAGATTAGTCTTGAAAAGCTTTTGTATGAATTTCACGTTATATCTTTTGTTATCGCCATCTTCAGTTTGAATTAACCAACCTTGATTATATAACATACTTAAAATGGAAATTCTATTTGTGTCCTTAACATAAAACATATTTTCCTAAATATAAATATAATTTTACTGACGTAACATTATATAACCTCTTAATTTATAGCATTTCCCTACGGTGGCATTCGAAATTTCAGTAATTCATATTCAAAGAAGAAACAATGTATCTTACTCTGGTATTAATAGAGTTTACTATGTGCTAGCTTTTCCATCTGAAAACCGGGGCAATATATTGTGTTGCAGAGTTAATAAGAACTCAGCACCTTTTAGTTGCTAAAGTAAAAAACTTAATAATTAAGGGATACAATCCACATTTTAATGAAACTAAGGTAAGGCAAAACGTATAGACAAACACGTTAATCCCGAATACTAACCATCGGACTGGTGTTTAACGAACCTTAAGAACCAAATGTAATGCCGATATATGAAGTTTTATATTATGAAACTTAAACTCAATCTCTATTCAACTGTCCAACAAAATACTCAAATACACAGATAGAAAGAACTCTTCCGTCCATATATGTCTATATGACTGAAAAACTAGTGCCGTGTGAACTCATCTAATATAAGTTTGGACGATCTCTAAGGTCTCATCCAGAAAGTATATCGTTTGAAACGCGTCTCTTTCCTTATGAACTGATCTGATCTGAAGAAGAACATTTCATTTTTTACACAACATTTTTTCATCGATTAGTTTCTACTCTTTATTACAAAACTCCGTAGCGGAGGTCTTAAACACTAATCTCAGACCGAATTTTTCTCCAAATATCCGGGTAAAAAAATTCCCCCGTCAAAACGACTCCTATCTCAACTTTCAGAGTACTCTACAATACTTGTTTATGTGTAATGGTCTAGCACACAATATCCAGTCCCCCGATAGACTCTTTAAAAACTGAACTTTGTTGACACAGACCATGTAGCGGAGTGCCTTAGTGGTTGTTTATATTCGAGAGGTGGGATATATTTTTTTTTTGCTGTAACTTGTCTTTTATTCTATGTATATATATATAATCTATGTTTATCTTTTTTGGGCTCAGAAGTATGGATGGCATGACAGCTCCAACTACTTCTTTTATTTATGCATACCTTATGTTGTACTATGCAGACGTATGGTAAAAACCAGGCGAATTATTTCAACCACATAATTTAATGGATCCCGTTTTGGTTTAATCAAACAATTTGTGATTCAAAAATATGAATTGCTTATTTAAATATGATATTAATATTTTCTAAAAATATGAGATTGTTTTCTAACTCATCCTATCGTATATATCAGATATCATACAAATACGTATATTGCAAACATTATAATGTAGTATCATTCTCAGTTTATTTATATAAATTTTGTTTATGACCCAAAGGGGCAAATAAACATATGGCCTATCCAATGAGAAGTATTTACTTATCATTGTTGTTGCCGATGCGTTGCCGGCCTTGAACTAAAGCAGATGATAGAAATCGAACATAAATAATTTATATAAAAATTCCAGGTTATTAATGGGCTTTTTTTTAAATAAACAGGACTTTAAAAATGTATTAAAACACCATGTTAAGTTGGTTATAACAAAAACCAAATGAAAAAAAGACTAGTAATTGTAACAGCTATGATATAAATATTTCAATAATTAAAAGAAGTTCCGTGAAAGTACAGTTTTAGGTTAGATAATTTTAAAATTAATGTTAAATATGTCAAAAGATAATGAACTGGTCTAAAGCACCAAAAATATTTTTATTAATATTTTGTACTAATCAAAACCCCAAATTCTGGAAGAAACCTAAGACGTCGCTCTAACATCAATCAATATCAGTGGTTTTATTAAAACTTTGGAATGTGAGTTTCAAATTAATTTTGTTCAATTAGCTCCTTAAAAAGAAACCTTTTATTAAAAACTTTCTTTTTGTGAAAAAAGTCAATTGCATAAATTTGAAAATACGTCACTTATTAGAGTTAAATAAAGTGTTTAGGGTTTCATGCTTTTAGGATTTTCTCGTAAGAAAGATCTCATAGTATAACTTTAAAACCATTTTATTCATAAATTAAGTTATGTCAACCCTTGTAGATTTTTGTTGTTGTATTTAAATTATATTTTATGTTTTGTTTAATTATCTATAGTTTTTTTTTTTTTTAATTTTTAGTAAAGATATCATTAGGTTAGTATAGTCTTATCTTAAGGTCAATGTTGTTTACACCTGTAATGATTTATTCATCTAGATTTAATATCCTGTATCTACTGCTAAGTGAATGTGTTAGTGATAAGTCGATGGTGTAACTATTTCCAATAAATAAATAAATAAAATGACTATATTTTTCTATATTAAAATATGTTAAAATACATTTTCAATTTCTTTCATTTTTTTGATTGATAAAGATAAAATATTTTTTAATATACAACAGAAATGTTTATACAATTTTCTATTTTTGAATATTATCGACTTTTAGCAAACGGAAACCCACATTGCATATTAAATTTGTTATTTATAAACAATATCTCCGAAAAATGACTTAATTTATGTAACATCACTCATAGCATATAAAAATTATACCAACTCATTGAAAAATATCCAATGGAATCAATAAAAAATATATTAAGTACTCTTGCCATGATTCCAGAGTCTGCTTTTTTATTATTTAAATAAGTATTGATTCGTCAAAGCGAATGAATCTGTCTGTGCTGACTCAAAACACTATTCAGAAGTTACAAATTGGACTTTGTTTTATTCAGCGAAAACTTTTTATTGCATACTAAGTACCAAAGAAGTTTTCTCCCTTTGTTTAAAAACAAAATTATCCTACAATCATCAACAAATATTTAAGGGACATTGAAAATTTTATTTCTCCTCAACTTTCTTTATCTGCTAAGTAATCTTTTGGAAGGAAGCTGCTGCATATAGTTATAATATAATAACCATATGTAAATAAGATAATATGAATATTTATTCTCAAATTACAAATACAAAAAGCAAAGTGACGAAATTATTGTTTTGCTCTAAAATGTATAGATTATAATTTATTACTACTTGATTTTTGAAGTCAGATTTGTATTTTTTGTAATAAAATTTATAACTGAATTTTTTTATAGATGAAAATATTTTTAATTAAAGGTATTCTTCAAAATCCTTTACTGAAGGGAACCAAAAAATAATACTTTCTTTCATAACAAACAAAGTTTTATTTTTCGGTCATATGCACTTTCTAAGAGTATTTAAACATAATGTTATATATTTCTTAAAAGCTACATGACAAATTTTGATAAATTTAAAACTAAAACAGTACCAAATAAAAACCGAAAATTTTTTGTATCGGGGCTTAAAGAGACGTGTAGAATCTTCTTGTTCCTTTTTATAATTTACATAATTTTTGTGAACTGAAAGTTTGTACTGGATAAAATTATATTTCTTTGAAGTCTTCTTTTAACATTATTATTTCCGTCATTTCTAATCAAAGTAAGATTATCTTTATCAATAATTTTCACCTACGATCCTAATAGGATAGGATAGGATAGGATAAGTCTCTAGGATAGATATCTATTGTAAAATTGATATTCCACTTAAATTTTCAAGAGATGTTTGTCCTATTACGTTTTACCCTTACTAAAACAAATCTCTACCTTTGATGATAAATATATATATTAAATTTGTATTGTATAGGTATATTGTAGATATATTATAACAATATTAATTATAAATCAAGACCTTGATTTGAACTTCTGCCAAACAAAATCTTTGAAGTCTTTTAAACATGACTTTAATGTTTTGATTAAAGTAAATGAAATATAATATGTTTAAGTTTAAAAGTTTTCGATGAATGCATCATTGGAATTAAAAAGAATTTGAATTTTCAACTTATCTTATCTCAAATTTTATTTTAATAAGTTTATTAATATTATAATAAAAGAAATCTTTTGTCATAAAATCGTTATCAAATGTTAAGATATGGAAAAAAGTAATGTGAGTTATAAAAATACTTCTAAGTTGTCAAGTAAAGCCACTTTAATCTTTAATATTGATTGAGTTCGCCCTTGTAAAAGCTATCACACGACTTTGAACTTTCAACCCTATGAAAATTACTTATTAAAGTTCACGTGATGGCTTTTGTATGGTTTTGAAGATAAATGGTGTTATTATTGCTGTAAATATTTATCACCTATAATTTTATGAATAAATGTAAAATATACATAATCATATCATGTTTATTTGATGTTAAGTTTCATATAGTTTCAAAAATTAAAGTGTTTTTTGTTTTTAATAAAACTGTAAGTAATAAATTGTATGTGATGTGGTTGTGAAGAGAGTTTAAGTCGTGTTATTCTAAAATAAAAATGATTACTGAAGAAAATTATACCTATTAGTATTTTGAAATCTATCAACTAATATTTTTGTAAAATAATATTTGTATCTCTTAGAAAATTTCAGGGAAAATATTTCAACTATTTTCAATTAAATCTTAAGTGCTGCAGCTTTTGATGAAAATTTAAAACAACTTGCATTTCTTAAATATTAAAATGGTTTTAATTAGGTCATCGAAAATGAATCAGAATATATTTCAAAATAAAATTGAGTTTTTCCACATAATTTAAACACTTATTTCTTAAAGATTTTATTCATGAAATGAAGTAGCGCTTTTGAAATGTGTCTGACTCATAATGTATTATAAAATTTCAAATTGTGGCTAGGTAGCTATAAAATATTAATTTCTATTCTGAAATATAAAAGTTAATCCTTTCCCTTAAATCCACATCACACCGTTTAACAAGTTTTTTTACTCTTTAAACGAACCAAATTTCTTTTCTAAATTATTATTTTATCAGCCGCCAGTTATTTGATCAACCAGATTGCTTGATTTTTTCAATGTAATATGCTCTTTCAATTATGGTTCGATAGAAGTTCTTTTGTATATTAAACAGTGAAAATGTGTTTATTTTAGTATAAAGGAAAACAAGACACAAAGAAAATGAACACAAAGTACAAAGAACACTTTGTCAAAAGCAATACATTAAAAGCTGCATTACTTTTTCTCAACTTTATAAAGGATTATCATTGATTTTATTGAACTTCACAATATGCTTCGTTTTTTCTTTCTTCTTTTATTAATTTTAATTAAAAAAATATATACACAAGGGTCTTACATTTATATTAATAATATACAATAAGATTTTTTTGTTCTGAATTTCATAAGAAATAATAATTATAATGTTCTCAGCAACAACAGCATTTGTTACATAAAATGTAATAAATTTTGATACTTGATAGCAAATAAGATTTACTCGTCAAAAGTCTAGTCTTTTAATAATTCATAAAGTTTCCACTATTTTAGTATTTTAGCATAAAAGGTATATTAAACTATAACTTTTATAAATTACTTATAGCTATTGTAGTTCATCGTGGGGGCCTGGAGGTTAAAGGCCCGTCTCTCATACGTGAGGGCGCGGGTTCAAAACCTGGCAAGTACCAATGTGATCTTTTCCGAGTCATATGAACTTTCTAAGAATATTTAGACACCACTGACGGACGGTGAAGGAAAACATCGTGAGGAAACCTGGTTCTATAATTTAAAATTATAAGATTGAAATCGCCAACCCGTCTTGAGCAAGCGTGGTGATTAATGCTCTAACCTTCTCCGTGTGACAAGAGACCTTTGATCAGCAGTGGGCTCCGATAGGCCGATGATGATGATGATGATGATGATGATGATGATGACACGTGAAATATTTAAAAGGGATTTATAAAACTGATAATTCCAATTATTACTATGTATAAGTGTGAAGTGTAATAAAAAAAATATTAAACTTGATATAATATGACTTGTGATGAAGTGGAGATTGGCCGCTTATGGTCCCAGACGATCAGAAGCGCGATGACACCGAATCAAGATAGACTAAACACCGCGCTTAGGTAAACTTAGTGTAGGACACCCAACAGTAGGATGGAACGGAGCTTGTGAAAGGTGGTGGGTGGGGCCTAGATGCGCTTTCTACAAGACCGAGGCTGCTGGCAAAGTTTGGAAGAAACCAACATTCCGCATTGCATGGTGATAAGCTAATTTGATAGGAAAACTGGAAATTAACTAAATTTATTAAGAAATACTATTTAATACATTTGAAATATATATTTACTGTGTGGCTTGTACCAGCAGCCAACTTATGAGAAATGAAATAATCTCTTTCGACTCTCCGTCTGCAGCGTCCAATAATCGAGGTAAATATTCAAAGTGAGCTGATACATACACCCAGATAGCATAACCGGTATATGTTTCTTAAAAATATTAAATCAGCGTTCTCTTTTATATTTATATGTAGATATGATTTTTAGTAAGGTTAAATTAACAATATATTTATTTAAAAAATACTGTTCTGTACGTAAATCAAACAAGTAGACCATATTTATTAAAGATTTAAATGAAACTAGTATTATTCGGATTTACTACGCGGATTTTATTATTTAAAAACTACATAATCCCGACGTTTCGGTCACACCTCGTCTGCCCGTGATCACGGTTGCTGCAAAGTAACCGAAAAGTCGGGATTATGTAGTTTTTAAATAATAAAATCCGCTTACTATATCCGAATAATACTAGTTTCATTTAAATGAATAAAAATCGCGAAAATCTGAGATCTCATTTATTAAAGATATTTTACATTATTCCACAATTACCATGCAATATATTCCTTTCAACAATTATTCAGACACAAAAACTAAAGCCAAATTAACTTATGTTCTTGTGTTGCTGGTAATCATGTTTAAGTTAGTTGGGAGGCTAGTTAGCACTTGATATATGAAACACTATTATACCAGTGTAGAAGTACTTGTTCCTCATATATTTAACATTTAAAAGTGATCCACGAAGTTGTGCGAAGTTGTGCGAAGTTCACACATGTTATGAAGTAATTATATTATTCAATTTTATATAATAATTAAATTTGAAGTGAAACATAGTTTTTATAACTAAGAATTTTACATATTGTTAAAATATTTATTTAACAAACCTATCAACCAAAACTCGATTTGTTCAAAATAGTTTTTTTCTAAGTACCAGTGTTATTTATACTCTTTAGTCATCTCATACATAGTTCATTGACGTTTTTAACTAAAAAAAACATTCGGATGGTGAATCAATAACATCTTTGACGGTGCTTTGATTTGCCCCAAAAAAGTTGAATTTTTTCCCTTGCAAGAAGTTATCCAAATATCCAAAAAGCAACGTCCGGGGAGTACGGTGAATATCTTAGACATTCCTTTTGAAGTTCTTCTAATTTGGTAACTATCTATTGTGCAGTGTGTGGTCTAATGTTGTTTTGAAGCAGCAGTCGCCTAAGACCATTTTACAGCCTCGGTTGTTTAGCAGCTAGTTTTTCCATCATGGTTTGCAATTGCTGACAATACACATCGACCATAATCGTCTGGCCAGATTTAGACAGCTAAAGATACAGACTGTCATAAGTAACTTTTTTTAAGTAAATTTTCGCTTGGGGCAGGATTTGGCTGGTTTGCCAGGGTTCAGTTATTACAATAAGCATTTCCGATTATTGTACAAGATCCACTTTTCACCATATGTAATAATTCGATATAAAATTCCTTGATTATAATCATACCCCTTAACTGATACATGCTTGTCGATTTGCTCCACTCTAATATTGAGCCACCTTTCAATCTTTTTCACCTTCCCAACTTGCTTCAAGTGAATTAAAATATTATTTTCACCAACACCGCAGCCTGCAGCTAACTCGGACGTGGTTTGTGATGTATCTGCTTTGACAGTCGCCTTCTATTCTTCATTATCAATCTTGGAGAACGGCCGCCCACAGGGTTTGTATTCAGAATTTTCCAGAATGAAAACGTTAGGGGAATGGCGTTGCTTGTAAATAATGTAATATTTTTTGTTTCCTATTTTAATAAACTGAGTGACTAAAAAATTAAACAAAGGTGAAAAAAACATCTGGATTACGTTTTTCGAAAAACAAATGCAAAAGAAATAGCTATATAAAATTGAAATGTCTAAGCAATGAGGAGATATTGAAGATAAGATGGTCAGTACGATAAAATGTCAATTTCATATGTAAGGACATGATAATTAGTGTTTGCGTTCAAAGAAGATTAATTGTTACTATCACCGTCACCGTCATTAGCAATATTATAATCATAAAAAACGATTCTTAAAAAAAAAAATATGTATTTTAAAATAATTTGTTTTATTACACCATAGCATAATTTAAAATTTTTTATAATTTTACAGCTTTTTGTGGTACTATTTACATTGCGTTTTAAAATTCCTATAATAAATCTTAATTTTACTGCGACAGCCTAAAATATATTACCGAAGTAACGTTTCTTACTTTTCCCTAAGACACTTCTATTTTATTACACAGTAGGGATGTTTGCTTTTTTTATAATGTACGTGGGGTTATCATATTTTTTTTTTAATTAAAGTCCACGAATTGGTTACTAAAATTGTTATCATTACTAACTAGAATTATAAAAGCCTACTATTAAGAAGAAAAAGTGATTTGTAGGTTATTTTATCTTTTCAAGTCTCTATGTAGAGCTACAAAGACATGCGTTATTGAGTGCATCGAATTAAATAAGATATTATTGTATTCTAAAATGTAAATGCTGGTTATTAATTAGCTCATTAGCTCTTTCAATACAATATGATTGATGTAAATCCTTCTTTATTACCTTCTATCTCATTGTTATTTTTAATTTTCTATCTTAGGATCTTTAAATATATTAAGTATAGAATAACTTTTTATAATATTAAGTAAATAGTAAAAACTGTTTTTACTGTATATTTAAATTTAAAACATCGACAATGCACTCGGTCCAACACTCGTAACATCTAACGAGCATTACTTAAAAGCTTTTAAGCTACATCAAGTTTCTAGCGGAGACGCTAACTCCACACATGTATAAGATAATCCTTAGCTTGTTTAAAATCTGATCTTTTCTGTAAAATTCATTTTTAATAAAGTCTCTGACATTTAAATTGCAAACTGATAGTTTTATAGCCTATAACTTTCATGTATTAGTAGATTAATCAAAACAACGTTATACATGAGTATAAGTATATTTATGAAAACATATATGTATATTTAGGATTCTAACAAAATCATTAAAAAATATAGGTATCTTATAGAGCCAGTAATTTTAAATAAAAAATCAAACCTTAACTAGAACAAACTAATTATTATCTTAAACCAAAACACTTTAAATAAGTTAAATTCAATTTACAAAGATACAAATCGTGTCGACAAATACTTTCCCTCTAGTAAGTAAACAAACTAAATGTCATCGCTTTAACATCACTTCGGGTACATTCAGCTCAAATAAAATCTGTGTTCCCTAATTCGACCTATCCTGACGAAGCGTCGTCCTCGGCGCGGTCCTCGTTGTGGTGAGTTGATAACGAGGCCTGAACTGCAGCTGGAGGGTCGCCACTACATCCAACTGTGTTGTACTTGGCTGGTGGGACTATGACTCCCTTCTACGGTTATTTACGTTGTCATCTAAAATCTGAATACTTTCAGAGATTGCGATGATCTCATTGGTTAGACACACGAAGAAAGTGGTGGAAGGTGTGAAAATAAAAAATAAAAATAAAATCTGTGAGGGCCTTCAAAATTCAAGTGCTTGTTTACACTACTTTTCGTAGCGAAGTTCAGTCGAGCCTAACACCAACCTGCATCTGTAATCAAATCAGACAGAAAGCGTCTCCACTATTTGAGGTTAACAGAAGCATCTCTGAATCGCGCGTCAACAGTTCAGTTATAAGATAACTGCCTCTGATTATAGGCCTATCTCTACGGACAGAGGCATCTCTGAATCGCTCGTTTAATATATGATGATGTCGTTTATAGTACTTCGATAATGACATGAATTTGTTTACCATGGACGGAGTCATAACTGAATCGCGCGTCCAATATATGATTACGTCGTTTATGGTACTCACCAGTGTTTCGTTGACAACGACAGTTTCGTTATTTTGAACTTCATTGCTAAGAGCCGCTTTACTTGAGGAAGAGCATTCAGTTTTGAATGTATTTAAACTTAAAAGGGCTGATTTTTAGGCTATTTTCATAACTCTATTATAGTCACGGTCACGACGATCTGGTTAAGAACGTGCCCTACTTCTCGATAGTGATCTATACTTAGAATAAGTTAAGCTTCTAGATCTATGTAGTTTTGTTCCGAGATCTGCGGTCCCTATCATATCGACGCAACTTGTTGTGAGACTAATTATGTCTGTCAGTCATATCACACGCAAGTAATTGTTTAAAGCAGATTTTAAAATTTTGTTGGTATTTTATTTAATTTATTACTTTTATGCAATCAAAAAGGTATAACATAAATATAAATGTGAACGTGAATGCTATCCCACTTCTTAATTTAGGATTCTAACAAAATCTTTTAAAAATATAGGTGTCTTATAAAGCTATTACTTTTAAATAACAAATCAAAACTTAACTAGAACAAACTAATTATTACCTTAAACAAAGATACAAATCGTGTTGACAAATACTTTCCCCCGTAAAAGTGAACAAACTAAATGTCATCGCCTTAACGACACTTCAGGTGCGTTCGGGAATTTAAAGGTTCGTTTCAAATTAAATGTGTGTTCCTTATATACATACAAAAACATATATATCATATATGTTTACTATATATCATGGATTTTTATAACGTATAAAATTGCGGCTTCAATTAAAAACTTAATAGAAAGGATTCTAAATAGAACTTACGTTTTCATTTTGAGTAATTGTCCATCTTTTGACATGGACTCACTAATTATCTCAATACAAATAAAATTGTTGAAACTTCAGAACTGTACACTTATTTAAATATTTTTGAGGCCCGATAGATATTTCATAATAGAATTTATTGTGGAACAGTATGAAAAAAAAATGGTTTTATTTTCCTCTCCGTAATACATTTTAAACAATTATAATTCTACTATTACTAAAGAGCAGACAAAAAGATAGTGGTAAAAGTGAGCTGATGATTGAAATCAAGTCAGAAAAATCTTAAAGCATATAAGTATGGACAAATTAGTGGTCTAAAAATTTCTAACAAATATGTCAATTTTTAACGAAGATTATTATTTCTTATGACAACATTTCACATAAAAAATATAATTATTGTATATTTTATTTGCAATTCATTAATATAATTAATTCGGAACATAATTCTGGTTTATTTTTTTTTTGTATTTGAAATTCTTTTCTTAAACAAACTAACGTATCCCATAACGTTAAAATGTGAATATATAACAAAAAATTGACTACATATATCGACAAAAAGAATCCATTATGTATGAAAGCAAGAGGTAGAAATTCATCAATCCATTGATTATTTGTATGACTGATGTTAAAAGATATATTAAAAGAGTAGTGGCAGTTATTGGTTATGTTAAAACATGCATTGTAAATAATATGAACGTATAAAATAAATGTAAATTGCAATGAAGCGTTTGTTATTATTCGGATTAGAGTAGAGAGCTTTGTAGATTTCTGAAAATAGCAAATGAATCAAATCAATCAAATGAAGAAGGCGGAAGAGGAAAATGTGAACTCGGATTTTTATGGAGCTATCTCAAGTCTTATGGCATTAAATTTTTGATGAAAAAGGGAAGAGTGTAAATTAACCAGAAATGACTTTTGATTTATGTCCGAACTGGGGTCTATTGACGCTATGTTTTCTATTTACAATCTTTATGATATGTTTCTCTTGTATTCCAATGTTATGATTATTGTATGGATAATAACAAATTAAGCTTTTTCGCCTCGTTTAAGTTAAGGATAAAAAAATGACACTATGATGCTAGCTGTCTGTTTTTATTAACGCCCATGTTAAATATTAAAGATAGTATGAAGCAAGTTAAATAGAAAGGTAACTTAAGGGTAGCTTTAAGTGTTATGGAAAAAATGTACCTATATATAATTAGGGATATATCATAGTAATGCTGGCTTTTAATAAATTAATACTAGAATTTATGGATTTTCCCATATATTTAAAATGCAATAACACTTTCAAAGGGTAAAATATTAACAGAATGATTTAAATGAAACTAATATTTTTCGGATATACTACGCGTGCTATATTTTTGTAAAAAACTACATACTCTCGACGTTTCGGTTACTTTTCAGCAACCGTGATCACGGGCAGACGAGACGTGAGTATAGAGTTTTTACAAAAATAAAGCAAGCTTAGTATATCCGAAAAATATTAGTTTCATTTAAATGAATAAAACTCGCGAAAGTCTTAGACCTCATAACTAACAGAATTAAATAAATTAAATCTTAAAGATACATTCTTTTGTGGGATTATATAAAATAAAAGGTTTTTTTTGAAGAGGTGAAACTTTTTACGGACTCCGCTTAAGAGCGTTTCTTACTTAGTTAGAAATAGGATCGTTATACTTACAGGTGGGTTAGGTTTTGATTCCCTACAATATTCTGTTACAAATTATTTTTAAAGGTTAATGGATTGTAAAATTTAGTTCTTTGAAAAATTAAAAGAGTTCTGTGTGGAAATAAAAAAGTTGGTTTCTTGCCAAAATGATTACACAAATTTACTATATTAATTAGATTGTAATACAATTAATGTTAAATGAGATGTAGAATTTAAGCAGATTTATGTGAACGAGAATATTTTTGTCTTCAAACATCTTTACAAGTTGTTTTATAAGATTTCCAAAAATAATATATTTATGACGTGAAACATACTCAATATGAATCCAAAAATATTATATTTAAAATATGAATATTTAACGTTAATAAAGTACAGAATGTTTTTTTTTAATAAATTAAAAAAAAAGTTGTATTTTTATATATTATTTTTTAAGTTCACTAATTAAAATAGGAAAGCGAACAGAAGTGCAACTGATTATAATGATCATAAATAATTAAAAAAAAATCGATTTTATATCAATTTTCTATGATTTTTTTTTTAAATTGTACTAAATAAATTATTTTATATATTTACTCGAACTTCTGGCTCCCACAATTAATTGCTGTAAACTTCAGTACAAGATATGTAAAGGAAAGTTTATAAAAATTAACGAGAATCATAAATATAATATAGATTCTGATATAAAAATAAGATATCACTTATTAAATAACATCTCAGACTACAGACCGGCCATAACTCATAGAGATTTATAACGTCTCCATGACCCTGCATATTGAATTAAAATGATTAATATAACTTAAACTTGAAACTAAGCTCTGTCCATTTTATTATCATCTGGCGCTTGCTTACTTATTTGATAGCTTATGGGCAATTAATAAAGAAAGTGTAAAAATTTATTTAAACATAATTCAAATGTGAAAAATACAACAGACATTTGAATATTGAGGAATTAAAGACGAAGCCATTATTAAAAGTATTCAATTTTTAGCTAAAGCATTATCGAGAATTGTATATTATATATACTATAATTATTTAATTCCGTTTACAATAATATAAAACTCGTATATTTCTGTACATACTTTGAAGAACTTCTTTATCTAAAAACAAATTAGAAACACGCCCATGTAAAGTATAAACGAAAGTAGTCGTTATAAGGATTTGGAAACCAGAACTGAAGATGCAGAACGTAACAGAACAAAAGTATTATATTCGCAAAATTAATTTCTTATAGGGCTTTCTAGTATTTGGTAATATACTATTATTTTCTTATACATTTTCAATGAAATTTAAAATACATGCAAAATAAAATTTAAACAAAATAAATTGAGCTTCTTAGCTTAATCATTGTCCTGATATTTCAACAAAAATATAACATAAGTAATAAAATTGTAGGGTGTACAAAAAATACATTCAGAACAGAATTATATTGCTCAAGTGAATTCTTATTAGACTGGTTTTAAATAGCTACGATCATGCTAAGTTGCAATTGAAGTTTTAGAAAGCCTTTTGACCTCAGTATTCACTTCTTACCTATCACTTTTATCTCCAGATACTTTTCGCTCTTATCTTACCTGCCTGGAAGGTAAAGAAAATTTGTCTCATCTTATTTACTATCAAACTAATTCAGATATAATAATATTTATCGTAATGTTTGTATACAGTCTTAGAAAAGAGACCACAATCTTGGCGTTGAATTAAATTTAACCACATAAAATTTTCAGCCCTTATTTGGATTTGAAGATACTAAGAAAAAAGTGCTATATGAAAGATTCAACCTTATATTCTAACGTTGACGATGTTATGCTACTAGATTCAGAAATAGTAATCTATTAGATACGAGTAGATATAAAGAGTAAGCTAAGATCTAAACACACCTGCTTATTTGAGAGAAGACTCAGAATATTTCCTCTTTAAAGGCTCAGTCCACTGATCCATGAGAGTCAATAAGGATAGATAAACCTACAGTATCTTTATTTATCATGAAACACGAACCTGAAGTGAAGTTAAGTTGGAGGTTCCCCATTTCATTTTAGTTCCATCTGTAATAACTAACTAAATTCTACAATAAAAATAGATATATTTTACTTTTATTTAAGATAAATTATTTGAATCGCGATATTTTATATAAACATATAATTGGTTTATGTTTTCCGTAGTTGGGTGTGAAAAATTGTTTTTCTGCTATTATTTAACAGTAATGAAAAATATATTTTTCTATGGGTCTTCGTAATCAACCCGCTGTTCCTTGCAGATTTCAGGAATAGTGGTGCAATTCCAGACATCAATCTTTTAAAAAACACGTATGAAAATCGACAGATTTAAACATTATTTCCTTTATTTACATATAAACATAGTTTTAAAATATAATTTCTTAATTATGAAGGATAAGCAGATTAATATTTTGATAAAAAAGTGGTTATATTACTTGACCACATAGACATAGAGCATAGAATCAATTCGACTACGCTGAATTACAGAAAAAAATTAAGTTCACGAATCTACTAGGCAAATTATTTTGAATACATAATTTTTTTGATTTGAAATACTTTTTCGTGATCACTGATTATCGTGATTTTGATGATCAATAAAAATTTTAAGTTCCATGAAGTCAAGAAGGAATAAAGATTGATTACAATTAACTAACAAATATATAACAATATAGAACACTTAACTATACTAGTAAGACATACAGCATATGTTACATTATCTAGCACTCAGTAGCTGCTTTTAGAGCGTTAAGCATAACGGCTCTTATATCCCCTACATTGTCTTGCATTTCTTGATTTATCGTTTCATTTTCTTGACGTACGATGACTGCATCAGTAGTTTTTAAAATCAACAATTTTGCATTCAAGAAATTAAATGGGTTTGTACTTTTATAATTGTTCTAAGTTAAAATAATTTCCTACTAATTTTAAAAGCATTTAAATTGTTCTAATATATATATTAATCTAATTATATTAATTTTTTACCTAAAGGTTATTTTAAATGTATATGAATTGTTCATAAACTATGTTCACTTCATTAAGAGTGAAAATCTTATTTGTGTCAGGATTAATTTCGCTTATGGAAGCTTTCAACGCTTAAGCTAATGAGTTCTTTGTCAAATAATAATAGCGTGATTCAATCGCTCTAACAGATTACAGACTACATTAACATTTTTTTAAAGTTTAAACTTTATGAATATGTAAAATAATCTACGTGTGTTTTAAAATGATTTCAAAACATAAATTCAAGTTACTATGGTATGAAAGTACCAAGTAATAAGCCTATAATCTTGATAATTTCTAATTAAATTTCATATAAATGACAATCAAATAATAAGAAATTGCAAATCTCGTCGCTTTTTTTGTTACTTTCTAAGTTACATAGAAATACATACTTTCTAAGTTACGTTGCATATTTTTTTTTAATTGTAAAAAATATTCTTACCAACATACTGATCTATGTTACTTTATAATATGACAACTGTCTTCAGACCAGATGATTAAAAATGGATCTCTCGACAAGTTCAACAATGCTTTTCGCAAGAAGAAATGATTAAAACCAGGAATCATTTTTTAAATGCATTATTTAAAACTTACAAATACACTTCCATAATAAACACAGTCACATAAATGTAAATAAATATTCAAATGTAAATGTCACGTCAGGATTGAATTTAAAGTTTCCGAATCTATTACTGTAACGCTAAGTGCTTTAAATTACACGTGTCTGTGAATACGAATTTAGTACGAATTATAGAGACAGTACAGTTAAAGGGACCATACTGTTCACATGGAACATAAAATTTAATTTTTAACATTTTTTACACCAGGTTCAAATAATGTGTGCATTCTAAAAAAACTAGCATCTACAGGTAGAAGAAGATGGAAAACTCACTTTTTCTAAACTTTACAATAGAAATATTTTTTTGTATCGTATTTTTTTAATATATTTTTTTATAGTATCTCTAAAGTCTGTTAATATTTAGAAACATAAAATGGTTGTGTATATCATAAAACCGTACTTAGCATATAACACAAGGCTTCGATTTCAGTTTTGTATAGATGAGAGCCTCGTTAGTTGTAGTTCGTCCGTGAGTTTGAGATTGTTCACGATTTTATTTATCCATATTATATGAAGTCAAGTGGATCTAGTAAATGCTAGGAGATTACAAAAAGAATAATATTTGTAGTAGCTGGATGAATGGTTTTACTTCACCCTACGCAGGATCCTCAGTTTTTTTTTTAATGAGAGCGTTATTTTTTTTAATAATTCCTCAACTACACCTACATAAATTAGACTACTCCAAACATCTAAATATTTTATGTGTACTGTTAAGAATGATTTGTATTTTAGACTTAAAATTATAGGTGGATTATGATTCTTCATAAAATCTTTAGGGTAGTCGACACTCATATCTTTTTAAAATTAGTTATATCGAATAAATAAAAACCAACTTCAAAATTGAACATAGATCTCCAAATAGTTAATATATATATATACATATACACATACATATATGTATATATATCTTTACCAACAAATAAATTTGAAGTGTCTGTTCCTAGTTTCAAATCAACTGGTTTTACTAAACGCATATGAAAATTTATCTCCATCATAACTGCAATTTTTAATTTTTTTTCTCTCTGCTTTTTTTTATGCTCATTGCTGTAACTTCTGGACTAATTTTGATGAGAATTTCATTTGGGCTGAGGGATAACTCATGCTCCTTTTTAAACCCATTATAGAAGAAGGAAATTCTCAATTAAACTAAATATATATTACGGTAATACTCCAATTAAAGCCAAATTTCCAAAATATTTATTAAATCGATAGGACATTGTTCCGAAGGTACATTGTCACCTAATCAGGATTTGACGAAGGGATTTTCAAGATATCGAATGAAATCTGATAATGAAGGATCAAAGGATATAATTTAAAGGATACACATATGTATATATATAGTGTCATAGAAAGGATATATATAAAGTCGCAGGAGACAGCAAGCATAAATATATATTTATGAGTACATAATGGCAGCTCACGCGGTTTGTCATAAAATTTCATGATGGTATCAAAAAATAAAAATCTACACAGATTCTCAAAAGTGTGTAAGAAGTGAAAATTGGTGTTAAAAATGTTATACTTTTATACGTACGATACAGATTTTAAATTGAAGTAAATTTTAATTTTTTCTTTAATTTTAGAAAATTTGTGACAATATCTGAATATTCTATGGACGGTCCAAATGGTCAAGGTCCTTATAACTTTAAGATATCAAGTGGCTGTCAAAAGACTCTAAGTAAGACAATCATTTTCTTAAGACAAATGATCAAACTTCCAGAAACCGCCGGTAATTTGTCTTTTGTTGTTCTTCTTTGAGTCATCTACATGTCATTATACTAAATTATAGTCCAAAAAGAATAATAAAAATGTAAGCTCAATATATGTTCACAAATAAAAATGTTTTAAATTAAAATAGTTCCTTTTTGTTTAATGAAAGGCTGTAATGAAGTATTTTTAATCTGTTTCAGATCTTTTACTAATAATTCTTATTGTTTAAAAATTGGATAACTTCATTTTCTAGGTTTTTTTTTCACTCCCATTATCTCTATTTCGCGATTATACTAACGATCCTGTAATTAAAATTTTAAATAATTAATTCTTTCTAAATGTAGTGGAGAGAAAGTATTGAAAAGATAAATATTTTATAAAACATAACTCATTGAGAAATTTCAAAGGAATCTTATTATAAATAAAACTTTTCCGATCGCCTCAAAGACATACAAAATATTAAACATGACAGGGTTCCGTATTCATTCATGTTAAACATTAAAATAAACATCGCAAAAGCTTTATACCGACTTTCAACTTTATATGTAGTTTACTTTATACTTACTAAGGTTTAACATCTCAATTACATACAACTTTTACTTTTTTCTTTTAAGTTAATTACAATGCAATTTAAAAATCAAAGGTCATTAAAAATTTTAAGCAACTTCTATAGAGAGCTGATATTAAATTCATGTTAGAAAATATATTTTGTTTAATAAAAAATATTTCAACTCGTACCCTAAAAATCTAAAAGAAGTTTTAAAGTTTTCCATTTATTAAATGTCTCGCTTTCGAATAAATTTACTTCTTTTTAGTTTTTCACTACTTCGCCTCGAATGAACATGTTTTATACAAAACTTTATCTTCAAATCATTGTCAATCGCATTTGCTATTCTTTTTTATTTAATATAAATATCAGATTTTCAGAAAAGATAATGATTTCATAATGATATCCAAGACCGTCCCGAATATTCATTTAAATTTTAAGAGAAAGTTTTGTTAATTTATTCCTCTGTCAACATAAAGTTCAACTGATTTAAATTTTATCACCCTGCCATAGTTTTAAAATGTCAGTTGTTTGTTTGTTTGAAGGATTTTTTTATAATTAAAAACATATCAATGTCAAATTATCTAAAATTATGTTGTACGTGTAAGAATTACCAAGGTCACATGTATAAAAATAAAGAAAACTTGTTTAATCCAAATTTTAGACTAGTAAAGCCTCGTATAAGCCTTGTTAGATTTATATTCACGACGTAGAGAAAGAAAAAAAGACGAAAGCCTTAAATCGAAAAGTCTGTCTAAAGCTGAATAAGTACTAAATCATACACAGTAACTCTTAACAATTACCAGAGCTTTGTTTCAAAGATATACTGACAGAGTCAAAGGATTAAAGGGGGAAGACAAAAATAATTGGAATCGTGACTTAACTTTATACTTGTTTGCTTCTGGATATTGTGACGTTGTATAAACTATCATTTATTTAATAATATTTGCAATAAGGTATATACAAGTACCAATGTGATCTTTTCCGAGTCATATGTATATTACTTTCTAAGATTATTTAGACACCACTGACGGACGGTGAAGGAAAACATCGTGAGGAAACCTGGTCTTGTAATTTCAAATTATAAGATTGAAATCGCCAACCCGTCTTGAGCAAGCGTGGTGATTAATGTTCTGAACTTCTCCGTGTGAGAAGAGGCCTTTGCTCAGCAGCGGGCTCCGCTAGGCTGATGATGATGATGATGATTTGCATTAAGGAAGGAAATTTATTTAAATTTACTCCAATTTCTATATAATACCGGAGAAATACAAAAAAGCCCGTGTTGATACCACCTAAGTCTGTATATTAGGGAAGACGTTTGAAATAGTTATAATATAATTTGTTTAATACTTATTCTGCTCATGTCACGACAGTAACTGTTATCTACAGTCACAGGTTTGACTAGTACTAATATTGAAGTTCAGTCTACCGAAGCGTCCTTGTCGATGGTAAAGAGGGTAGCCATCTTGGTTTCACTGTCGAGTTCAGGTCGGTGCCCGCGCACCGCGCTTGTGACAGATCGCTTTAAATCCGCATTGTACGATGTAGCATCTAATTATATTGATTTTGTGTCACTATTAACGTATATTAATTATGCCGATATACATGTCTTGATTCAAACGTTGCTCTGTTCAATTAACTGTGATCAAATGAAGAAATTATTTTAAATGAAAAACTTATTTTTAAAAGAAAATTATATCTTTTACAAGACTTATACTAATTAAAGCCACCTGCACCCTCACATTAAAAACATAGGAAGATATTTAGATATAAGTCTTGATTTTAATTATATTTATCGACATTCATTATATCAAGACTACCTCATACTATCTCAAATGCGTTCTTGTAAAGAAAATAATAATTAATTTTTGAAGTACAAATAACACACTCACAGTAATAACATACCAAATTATATATTAATATTACGTACAAAAGAAGATACAACGGACAGTATTTCAAATAAAACTAGTAATTGGAATAAAGTCTCCTATTTCATTTCTAAATTTACATACAATTTATATTAAACTAACTAAATTTTAAGTTGAAATTATTAAATTAAGAAGTAGAAATTCATAGACACGAGCGAAAAATGAACCTACAACCTCCGGAATTTCGCGTTCCAGTTTCTTAATCAATTAAGCCATCGTAACACTATAGCTTCATGGGCAATAAGTAATTTATTATCCTATATTTTCTAATTTAATATAAGTAAATCTAAAGTTTTACAAGTCTATTGCCTAATCTCAATTTTGTACGTCAAAATATATTATATACATAATATATTTTCTTTTAGTAAATTTTAAATATTGCCAAAAAAGTAATGATAAAAGTGAAAAGTTTACAACCTGAAGTCAAGACAATAAGAACAAGTAAAAAAATAATAAAATAAAAATCATTTCATACCTGTTAATTTTTTATTTTAAGGACATAACGGGTCTTTTTCCTCATAATAAATTTTCCTAAATTTATTATACTTATCTATTATTTATTTATATCTCATTATACTTAATCTCATTTTACTCAATAAAACATAGTAAGTAGCCTACATTTAAATATCTACATTTTACACAATGTAGTTTACTTATTCTCTAAATATTTATTAACTTTTATCAACAAATTTAAGGAACTTTATATTACAAAGTTTTCAGCATTCAACGTTGTAATATATTTTTTAGATAGTAAAAGAAATGTTTTAACAAAACTGAAAATATTTCAAATCCTTGAGAAATACTTTACCGCTCCCACTGCTGCAGGCTTTTTCGACGATTCCAGACACTTTGCCTTGCAAGAAACCTTTCTCTGCAATGAAATTTGGTTTTGAGGACGTTTCCTTTAATCTTTAATGAATCGTCCGACAAGCGTAAGTCCGATTTTTTTTGTTAGAGATCCACGGAGATGAGACTAGTCCCTTCTATGATGATGTTGCTTTATTTTTTTTTAATTGCCTGAAGGTTTTGTTAAAGATATTATTGCCTGGTTGAAGTTTAATTATCTTTACTGATACGTCGTGCCATCTATAAAAGAGAGCCCAAGGTAGTTAGCTTATAAAAACATCTAACAGGTTTAAGCGTTACGATTAGGTCTGAAGCGTTGCATTTTTTTTTATAATTTCCGCTATACAAAATTTTAATATGTCTCCTTATACTTTTGCCCAAAATTATTTAATACGTCGTTAAATAAGCACATAAATAAAAATGGATGAAAAATGATTTTCATTAGTTCAAATAAATGTAATTAACAACCATAGAAAGTGAAACAAAAAAATTATATAGTTATTATTTTATATTCATTAGCCACTTCATTATGCCTCTGTAAAATTACAATATGAATTAATTATAGTGTTCTGTAAGAATCAGGTTTACACTTCAATGATAACAATGTGCTTATATATATATATGTATATATTCTATTTAACTTACATTGGATGAAAACCTCCACAAATCATTGGAAAAACTCCCAAAGGATTCTTGCGTTTCATTTTTATCATTCCCTTGTTAGATGGCTTACAATCTTTTGTAAAAAAAAATCTGTTAAAAAAATTTTCGAAAATGGATTAATACGTAATAAATAAAAAAGGTTTTTTTTTATAATTTCACTGAAGTAATAAATTTCTTACATGAAATTAATATTTATTCTAAAATATACATAATAAGTAAACATATTCATTATCAGTTTTTAGCTTCAAAAAAATATTTCCCGATATAAGAATAAACATTAAAAATATGAATAAAATCAAAATAATTTACTAAATGCCATTAAATTATATTTTAATAACAATAATATTTATAATGATAATAAATAAGTTTGGGTCATACCCCATACGGAGATGTAATTTGGGGCTTATCCTAAACAAATAGGGATAAGCTTGTTTTCCGTTTTAGATAAACATTAAATAAATCCGTTAGTCTTTTACATTTATTAGAAAAAAGTTCATCTTATTTATCATATGAAAGTATAAAAATATTTTTTTATTTAATATTACAACTGCATTTGTTATAATGAATTTTATTTAGTGTTACGAAAATTATTATTCTAATAGCAATACATTTTTTAAAAGCCCGCCTATTTATTATTTTTTAAAAGCCTATTTGCAGACATTATGTATAGGTTTTCAGAGTTCATTAGAAGAGTTTAGAATAGGTTAATTGTAATGTATACGAAATGGACTATTAAGTTAAAAAAATATTGGTTTCGGGAATGTGGACTTATAATTATGACAGGGGAAAAAATTTGTATATCGTAAGCATTAATGTTAAAATTACATCAAAATATAAAAGTGTCAACATAACAGGAATATTAATTTTTATATCTCATCTTTTGTCAATGTAATCATATTACTACATACTTTATTGTATATCAATATACACTTAACAAAATAAAGAAGAAATATACGAAATGTCATTCATATTGGCTAGATATAAATATTGTTTTCATATTTAAAATTAATTAAATACCAACATTCCCAAAGACCATGCCATCAACTATCAAGGTCAATAAGAATTACGAGCTCACTAACGAACTCACTAGGAATAGGTACGTCGTAGATTTGTACGCGGTAGAAGTCGGAACAAGAGCTTTAACAGCTAAATCTCTCTACAACCAACTAAAAGACTTAGGCCTGTCCAGAACTAATATTAATTAATTCCTGGAACGAACTTAGAGAGAAGAGTTTCGACGGTGGAGGAGAACGTTAAATGCGCGTTGGGTAGGGGCTCCTTAAACCTACACCTGGGTCACTAGTCCCAGGCACTGTTGAATCTCCTCTCCTTGCAACGCGATGGACCCGGCAACCTTACAGTTAATCCATTGAATGCTAAGAAGTTTCGTCTCATAATTGAAAACTATAATAATAATAGCCTTTTATTCAGATCCATAAAACATTTAAATGGTCAAAATTCAAAGACAACTTAATTTAATATACCTGAACCTAGTCTCTTATTTGAATTTTACATATTTTCTGTAGATCTGATTGCCAGTCGACAAAGGCGTCCTCCAACATTTTCCACTAACATCTTTCTTGAGCCACTCTGTTCTTTTCTGCGGTCTGCCTCTTTTCCTCTTGCCTTCTCTAGGATACCACTGAGTAATAATTCTGCCCTAGTTATGTGCATGTGCCCTGCCCATCGCCATTTAAGTCTCCTAATTTTGCACGTTATGTCACAATAACCTTTGTTTTGCTTCTTATTACACGGTTTCTCAGTCGGTCTGACTTTTTCATGTTCATCATGCTCCTCTCCATTGCGTACTGGCATGATGCAAGTTTACTAATCATGCTTTGTGTTAAAACCAAAATGTTTGGCTGCCAAACATAAGTACTGGTAGTATGCAATTGTTAAATAGTTTGCTTTTGAAATAAACAAATTATACCGCTTGGGCAAAAAAATGCACTTCAAAATAAACCAAGGCCGGTGCTATGCTCCTTTATAAACGCATGGAGAAAAGATGAAATTATGAGGAGTAAAAAGAGCTTTAAGAATATTTATATATCGGAATTAAAAACTATAAAAAAGTCCTATATATTACACACAAGCTTTATGTATTTTAATTTATGTCTTTTATGCATTATGAGTATACCATAATAATAAATTAAAAAAAATATTCGGCAATACACATTTAATAAGATTAGGTAATTATAAAGCGGCATGATACTTTGATGCGGTCACGGATGATGAAAAGTAATTGTAACAATGTAAATGTAAATCCTTTTTGCAGTATATAAGCCATTATTTTACAGTAATGTTGTTGACCACAAATAGTCGAAGATTCAAGAAAAACTAGGAAGATTTTATCTTTAAATCAGGTCTCTAAACTTAACTGAACCTAAAACTATATAATTACCCCAATATAAGAAAAAATATTCATAATTCAACAAATATTATTAACAGTTAGAAAATAAAAATGAAAGTTTCATTTCAGTAATAATGTATGTGACATTAAATAATTCTGAGAAGATGAAATCTAGATCACTCATGGGTACTTTAAATATAGAAAATTAACCAAATTAATTTGAAAATACTCAAGGTTTTAATAAATCCTCAGATAAAATTATTGTCGAAGCTGAGGTTGAGCCAAATTTGAGGTGTAATTTAAATTCAGATAAACAATTTCGTTATGAATATAAGTTGATAAATAATGATAGAATATAACTTGTACACGTTTATTGTTTTAGTCGTAATAGAAATGAGTTTTGAAAAAAAAAAAAAAAATTATCATGAATTAAAAAAAAAATTAGTAAACCTATAATTTGTATATATTTTATTATGGATTATTTATTTTTACGCTAAGAATTTCAATTTTGTAAAATTACATAAGTCAAAAAGTAATTAACCAAGTTTTTATATTATACATGTATGTATCTGTTTAATTTTGGTATAAACTATCAGAAAATATTAATTACATTATTAAAAATATTTACCATATTCCTTGAAAAGTAAATTTTTTCGAAAAACTCATTTTCATTTAAATATTTTTATTTTTTAACTTGTAGTGTTTTAGAAAACGTGGAAAAGAATATTTAAAAAGATTGTCTGATGATTGTATATTCTTTCAAGCTATTTTACTATAAGGGAATGGAGAATGCTGCTCTCATGTTATATACCTATAGTCTCCAGGTATTTTTTAACTTTATAGTATTCGCCTACTACAAAAACTTTTCTTTTTTTTAAACTCGGTGTATTTGTGGACAAAGTTTTATATGAGATTTTAAAGTAATTAATTATTTATCTCGATTGATAGGAAGGAAGGTTGAGAAAGAAATGAAAATTTCAGAAAATATGATTACGAAAAACACAGTACGTAAGGGCTGTATTTAAGAAGCGAACAATTTTTTTTGTATCTTGACGACTATAAAACCAGCCAAGGTTAAGTTGCAAAATTAACGAGCTAGCTCGTAATTAAGTACTGAATTAAAATACTCAGTAAAACCTAATAAATTGGAACATTAACTTTATAAAGATTTTATACTGTCGGAAGCACTCTACGAGCTAATTAAATGTAATTATGTATCGTCTTTCTCTCTTTCTCTCTGTATACGTTATATATATGATGTAATGTAACTATTTCCAATCGGAAATTGCATTTAATGCTTTTTAACACTGACAGTTTTATATTAAACTTTAACATTTTGTGTTTTTTTAACCCTCCTGGGTAATTTACTGACAGTATACATTAAGTACCTTATATTTCAGTATCATAAAAACAATATTATGTATATATATATGAAGTCTAATTCAGATTTGAAACAAAAACTACCTCTATAAATCTATTAGTTTTGAAACAAAATTGTACACGGGCCTAATATCGTGACATAGTATAATTCAAATATATGTCGGAGTAGGAGCACTTTGTCGTTTTTGAAAGAGTGACGTCAGCATAACTGACGTCACCGATGACTTTTTCTCGAATGCCATCAGGATCTCAGACTCTTGAAGGTACTCGTAACCCCGTAGACGGTTCGAAGAGGTCCCACCCTTCCAACGGCTTGAGCGAGACTACCCGTAATCTTTTTTTGTTTCGAATTGTCTGCTGCTGTTAGCCCTAATGACTGTTACAGCGTCACCGGGAGGGGTGGGTGGCCTGATGGGGTCAACCCATTTTAATTCGTGCCCGAAGGGCCTGACGGAGGGGTACGCCCGTCCTAAGGGTGCCTCTAAGAGGCTGGACCTCGGCTTAGGACGTCGTTGGAGTGGAGGATGTCATCGGAGATTGGATTGCATGACGTCCCCCGACGGTAGAACGCCGGAGCGACGTGTATGAAACGGGACCACATCTTCGCCGGCGAAGGCGGTTTGGGTAGATGTGGTTTTGTGTCACGTGGGCCATTGTGTCTGTGTTGTCTGTTGTTATTTTATCGTCAGGGTCTAGGAGAACAACTTTGGGACGCCTCTTGCCTAACAGGGAGTTGGGTGATGGGGAATAGTCACACGCTTTGACTATTAGTCGATAGTGATGTACCGTCGCGGTCTCGAAAAATCTCTTTGGGATCGTATTGAAATGCGTCTCCGTAATCCGTACTCTCGCCTATATTTATACCAACATTGTTACGACTACATTTGCACAGGTAGCGGAGGTGGTTATAAGAGTGACACCTGATAATTTTAACTACCCTTAATTATTAGTTATTCAAATAATAACAATTGCGCCGATATATATAATTGAAGCAAAAATAGAAGTGAAAATAAACAATAAATATAAAAGTAGATACACGTTATATAGTTAAATTAAAAAAATCTAAAATATTAGAATTAAAAATATCTATTTTGAAGGATTAATTAAATAAGAAGTTAGTTTTGTTCTATTTGTAATATTTTTCCTATAAAATTAATGCATAAATACTATCAGCAAACACACAAAGCGTGAAAACTAATATTTAGCACTAAATTTATAGAATCTCTAAAAATAGCCTCACACTTTATCAGACATTATACCGCCTTAAGCATCTTCATTTATGTGTTGAAGCAAAACATTTAGGATTTTTTATATTACAGTTGTGTTATTGTTTCATTAAAAGTATGCTGTATCAGAACAGTTAGTTTTAAATTTATGGTCATGTATACATTTTATACCTCCCATTAGCTCTTATTATTCAGACCATACCAATACTCGTTAACCTTCCAAAAGGAATAACGTAATGGAACGGCTAATGCAAAACCACATTCACATAGTTTAGATAAAGAGACCGCTTGCGGTTATCATAAACAAAACCTGGGCTGATTATAATAAATCCCAAGAGCCTCATAAAATTTTGAAGTTATGGATTTATTATAAAGTTCATTTTTAGTAAAAAATATTAATTTCTTAAATAATTTTACTTTTCTGAAAAGGTAAGTTAAAATTAAAATAAAATTATATTTCTTTGGTTATAACAGTTTGGAAATGTATTTAGTGGTCACAGAACAAAAAATTAAAATGTGTTTGCACTACTTTCAGCGAGGAATAAAAATGCCATTTTTTTTTAACTCTAAGGGATTCCTTTTAATATTTAGCTTATAGATTTTTCGACATTAATTGGTATCAATTATATCAAATTCAAGAGGCAGCGGGGCTCAGCGAATAAATAGGTCAGGTTTGAAACTTTTGATCAGGGAAAATAAATTTAACCAATCACTATTTATTATCATTATGGACAACAAAATGTAAAATGCGATGCGAAATAAAAAGAACTGGTCTATTTAAATAGAGATTATTGAAATAAAAACCCTAAATATTTTACATTCTTCTCAAAAACTTTAAATTTGTAAAAAATTAGAAAATGCTCTTTGTAAATAAAAGTGAATATGGTCTAGATAAAAATGGAATCTCAGCTACGTTTGGCTCCACTAATTTCTTCTCTTCTCTCGCGCATGAGAGTATAAAAGTATTGAATTTTGCAGAGCCGGCCGACATTGTAACAGCTTACGCATACAACTGAGAGACCGTGTAAGGTTTCTGGTACTCAGAATCAAGGTCACCACGACTGAGGATTGGTTGTTATACGGCCGTCAATGGGGCTTTCTTCTTGGGAAATCCATCTTCATTTTTCGTACTGTAGTGATGGTTTAAGGAAGGTTTGTGAATTACAGTAGAGGGCCGTCAATTTTATGCCGGTGGTCATCTGCCGACATCTTGAAGAGCAACTCCTCTACTGTATCCTTGAAGAGTAACGCCCTCTACTGTATCCTTATATGATCAAGAACGCTCATCTTGTATCAATAGCCAAGAACGTGCCCTAACATTGTGAGCTAGCAACCGAGGTTCGCAGCAAGGTTACGCTTCTTAGCGTAGTTACGTCGGAAGGGTGCTTGTTACTCGGAACATCCTTACCAGGGTTCAAAAATTCTGCTAAAGCGTAACAGTCGAATATGCTAGCGAATCCGCTGAGGTACCAAAATTACTGATGATCATTATTAGTGTTAAAAAAAATATCTTGAGCCTGTTTTGGGTGCCATAAACCTCTACGAGTACCCTGAGTCTGAAGAAAGTAATAAATGGCTTCTCTAACGATAAAAAAGTTAAATCTGAATAAAACATTAATAAATTTTCTGAAAAAACTCAAACCGACCACAAACCAAAATATAATACGTCCTCATACTGAAAATTGAAATGATATACGAGAAACAATCAAAAGTCACTGGCAGTTATACAATTTTCATTTAACAGAGACATGAGTGTGACAGTTATAAATTGCATTTATTTAAAACAAGAATATGTTTAAATAGAAATAAATCCCATCACTTTAATATATATAATTAAACAAGACATAATAGGCTCCATAATATATCGGTAATTCAGATTGTATGACTAGAATTTATTTTAGTAATAACATGTTTATTATTTATCTATCCACAACGTTTGCTGTGTATCGTGACCCTTTCATAGCTTATTAATTAAAAAATGTTCTAAATATATATCAAATATAGAAATTTAAAAAAATATGGTTTTTAAAGAATAGATTAGGCTAACATTACAAAGTAAATAAAATAAAACAGATATTCTTTTTATAATCTTTAAAATTATAGAAAATTTTATAGTCGGAATTTATTTTCATCATATATTTCATCAAATACTGTAACAATCTATCGTAATATAAACTCAACATTTTAAAAAATAAATAAAACATTTTAACCGTCAAAACTTTCGCCGTACGAAAAGAAAATGATGTTCTTCAAAGAAAACATTCACTCCAATACGTCTTGCGATCACTTCCTTTGACATTTGTTACAAGATATTGCTATTCTCAACATTTATTTTACATTCAAGTTTATATTTTCATTGCAATTTATTTAAGAATTCTGTAATCTCAAGGTAAACTACATTTACAGCTCAACTTGATATCGTAATAACACACGCAGATTATGTTTTAATTTGTACTCCAAATTATCAATCAAATCCAAAACTAAATTTGAATTTTTTTATACACGTTTAATAAATTTTTTTGTGAGACTATTTTTCAATTATATGTTCTTTCTAAAGTTAAAGGACTCTAGAATGTTATTGATCAGCAAACCAAAAAATTTTTTGAGATAATTACTGACCTTATGGAACGTGCAATAAAGTAAAAATAAAATGTCACTAGTAATTTGACGAGTATAAACTATAAAACCAGTTTAATTTAAGTTAAGGGTAAATTATTTATTTAATAATTTGTCTTACTTATCAAATTAAATATCTTTTTTGTCCAGCCATGTTTTTCCTCTAAAGACAATGTTTTAATAATGTCCAAAGCCAACCTGGAAATATTTTGTTAAGCAAAGAACTGCTTTGCTCGAATGTTATGCACTCAAGAGTATTTATTAGTGAACAATGGAATATCACGTATTAAGTCGGACAGCTACATTATTCACAACATAAATTCCATAGCTTTGTGTCACAGCAATTCGATGTATAATGGGTTGAAAAGGGATGGAATAATTTGGATCTTTCCTAATTACATGCTTATTGTTGGAAATTAATGAATTAAAAAAAAAAGGATTTTATTGAAAACATAATTCTTTAGAGATTATATAGTCAAATGACGGCTTTACTTCAAACATCCACTTATGACCGAACAATATATTTATATAACATTGTTATCCGTTAAACAATGAAATGTAGATAAATATAATAGACATACATATGTACAGATTATGTACATAATACGTACATATGTATGTCTATTTAAAATGTGTGTTGTTAAGCGTTATTGCTATGGTTTTTATTCATGATTTCGAGAGTACATATTAAAAATAAGACTTATATGTCATTAGATAATTTTCAAAACACATTTACAAAACTATCACTTTAAGTTCAAACTATTATATTAAGTTCACACTCAAACTAAGGTCAATTTTGTAGGTTAGTCAAAATATGTTTTTCTCCTGGTACGTCTGCTTGTCTACTCGACAACCATCGGGATGTAGCCTAATGTAAGTGTGTATTGGGAACCAAAGTCACATGATTTTAGTTAGCTGACATTCCGAGATCTAAGACTTTCGCGAGTTTTATTCATTTAAATGAAACTAATATATTTTGGATATACTACGCGGATTTTATTATTTTAAAAAACTACATAATCCCGACGTTTCGGTTACTTTTGCTGAAAATATATTAGTTTCATTTAAATACCTGACATTCCATTTAATTCCTGTGATATATATTTAGTTTCTGGGAAATTATTTGGTCTTTTGCAATGTCATAACATTTGCAATTTTCTCTTTCACTAGACATGTTCTATGATAAAGACAAATGCTATACTGAGAATATACGGACCGCAATTTCTTTCATTTCTTTAGTAAAAGAACGTGTCAGTGAATATAAAGACAAAGAAACACTCTGCACCAAATATTTACATGCAGTTTTTCAACATTTTTTAATCGTTGTCTGACGATTGTTATATTTTAACACAAGAATAACTTAACAGACTTTCTTGACTGTTTAATTTTTTTTGTATTTATATATACGACTACGTTTAAATATTGCATACAAAATGTGAATTATCATTTTTACTTGATTAAATTTTCTCGTCCATTTGGAAGACAAACTATATATACTATTGTATAATATTATCATTACCCCTTATGAAATTACTTACTTTGAATGAATTGTGACTTTAAAATACTTTTTTATTTTTGGTAAACATTTACAATTCCGTGAAAATTTATTGTCGGTGCTGTAGTTTCTTAATTTTGTTGAAATACGTACCCGGAACTTTAAAATATACAGAGGTGTTAGTGTTTCATGCAGTTGCTTTTTCTCAGAAACTCGTACAGTCCCCATATATTAAATTAACTGTTAATTAACTGTTAAATATTGATTTTGGAATGTTAAGTTATTTGCTGCAAATTTCAATATATAACTTACATAAAAACATTCAAATTCCGTAAACAGCAATATAAAACTTCATTAGTATCGGAGTTGTTTAAGGAACGGATCTCACGCATCGGACGAAACGCAGCCACTACAGGCTAGTTTACACCGATCTTCTGTGAGAGGGTGAGGCTCTACCACCTAACAAATATAATACAATCAGACTACAAATAATGAAAATTTTTAATGAAATTTTAGAATTAAGCCGAAATTAACTTTGAAAAGTCCATCTAAGTATACAATAAAGCATGACAGTCTTATTTACACAAAAATTAAGAAACTTATCTCATGGTAATGTGAAGAATACTGAGGAAAAACTGTCAAAGCCAAGAAATAATTTGGTCACGATTCCCATTATCTGGAACTTCCCCTTTTGGTACATTGAAGCCAGTATTGATCCAAAATATCTCCGGAATTATCAACAAGTGCCTAAGTCGTTGTCAAGATACATGATGCTATTTGCACTTCGCTACCGTTAAAGTTTTGTGTAAAATATAAGGATTAATTTTAATTTAATTTAAGAAAGGAACTACAATATTTAAGCAAAATATAAATAAGAAACTATTTTTGTGTATTTTTTCCGTGCAAATGAAATATTTAAAATACTGATAAGAATTCATCAAATATATGTATTTTATTACGACAATTAACTTTTATGATAAAGTTCCCACTCTTTCTTGCCATCTCCTTATTACGACCACTTTCACCTTTCTCAACAACCAAGGTCGGCAACTGATCCGCAACACTCCTAATGTTGCAGATGTCCATGGGCGATAGTGACTACTTCCCATCAAGCAGTCGTCTGATTTTTGCTACCTTTGACATAAAAAAAATTTTTCAGAAACGTAATTAATATATATTTTTTTTACAATTTAAAAAAATGTTTTTACATGTTTAAATATATTGTGAATAGTTATGTAATTTGCGCACATTAGGCGATTCAAATTAGAAAATTAAAGAATGCTTACGAAGTCTATTCATATACGATAAATGAGTTGAAATAATGAGAAATAATAAAGAAAAATTCATAATGCCTATTTATAATATCTGTATAATGGAAAAAGCTGGTGATGTTCAAAAATAATAAAAAAAGGTTTCAAAAGTCATATAGCTTTAATTTAGGTACCAGTATGCTATAGAATGAAATAATGATAGGAATTAATATATGTTACAAAGTAATTTATTGTTACTATGACGCCTGAATTAAAGAAAAAGTTATAAGTCTCAAAAAAATACTGAATAAAAAAAAGAAGAAATGGTGTCGATATTATTGATGTATGGTAGTGAGAAGACTGGGAGTGATAAATCTTTATGACAGTTGATGATATCTCAAAGCACTGACTTGATGGAGACGTTTCTAACCAATATGGTCTAATGAAAAACTATATGAAATAAAAAGACAATAGCGGGTTTACAAAGTACATAATATTATGGTGATTGGATGAAGAACATGAAGAATTAAGTTTAAAGTTGAATATTGGAAAATGACTCATACTGTAAAACTTAATTTCACATCAATATGTGATCAGTAAGATCAGTTCTTATCGAAATGTGATTTTTTTACTATTTTACCTTTTCAATTTTATCGACAAAAAAGTTTCCTCTTTTGATCCAATCGTACTTATTTTAGATGTATTTTTAACTGTTATTTTTAATGCTTTAATCGCCACATGTCCACGACGATGATGATAATATAATAATGATAACATTAACAAAAAGCACTCAAATGACTCAAAAGGTTCAGATAAAAATGTATAATCAGTGATGTCTTTAAATAATCAAAAAAATTATAATAAGTTTAGTCAAAATAATATGAGAAACCATTAAAAATACCTTTGAAATAATTTAAATAATAATTCAAGACAAAATGTCACACCCGCACCGTAATGCTCTTTGGATACTTTTATATAAATGGAAGCGTTTCTTTAGGCGATGGAAGTTTTTAAAGGCTATATTTTAAGAGCATTTCTTACTTTATTTTACAAATGGGATCGTTTTCCTAATGGTTTAAATTCCTACAACATTCTTTTATAACCTTTTCTTAAAAACGTAGTTTATAAAATATTACTAATTGCGTAATTAGAGTGATTTTTAAACGAAGTAATAAATTTATTGAAAAGCATACATTAAATTCATAAATATAGCATCCAACAATAAACATTAACTTAATAAAAATATACATATTGATACTTTTATATATTCTCCTTTTTTATAATGACTGTCTTTAGTAAATACTTCTAAGAATTTTGTTATGCATTTATGGAATAGAATAATTAATTTTTAAACTAAAATTAAATTTGATTAAATAATTAATATACCGTAATTAAATCTATTAAATTTATCAATAACAATACTAACTAATTTACTACGCGAATTTTTATTATTTTAACAACATAATCCCGACGTTTCGGTTACTTTTCAGCAACCGTGATCACGGGCAGACGAGATGTGAATGTCTGTCAGTCGGTCTCGTTATTTATCATCTATCGCCCTCGATTTCTTAATTTTCTGGCGTACCGCTCTGCATGCCGGCAAAATGCACTTACGGTGTCTTGAGGTCCTGCGGTGTGGTCACGGACATGGGATTTTATATTTTTTAAGGAGGGGTTCCCAGGTGTTAGATAGATTCCAGCCATCTTCTGTACTGAAATTGGGATGTTTTTTTAGTTTCAATAGCCCCGCGGATTAACCTCGGTATCTATATATATCTGTCATCAAGAGCGAGGATTTGTGGTTTATCAAACCGAATGTAGTGGCCTGGTTTGTCCATTGTGTGTTCACACACTGCTGACTTCGACGCGTGCATATTTCTGATGTCTCAGAAGTGTTCTTTAATCCGACATTCCTCTTTGTTTCTCCAATGTATGATAAGCTACAGTCACAATCGAATTTGTATACAACTGCTTGTTGCAAAGGAATGGTATTTTTGATAGGTCTCAAGAATTGGCAAACTTTCTTATGTGGTTTGTAAACAG
This sequence comes from Danaus plexippus, assembly GCF_018135715.1. NCBI lineage: Eukaryota > Metazoa > Arthropoda > Insecta > Lepidoptera > Nymphalidae > Danaus > Danaus plexippus. The sequence goes on along the minus strand of NC_083551.1, from coordinate 5,113,642 downwards.
TCAAAATTTTCTTCAAGATGTTGCCTATTTTGTCAGTAACTCCCTTCAAATATGATAATATTGCAGGTTGTCGTTCAACCGTAGGTGGTTTTAAGTGATTCTTGCGCTGCTGGTGAGGCACGGGAATTTTTCACATGCTGCAGCTCGGCCTCTAGGTGGTCAGCATCACAAAGGTGTTGGACTCCTTGTAACAAATTTTATAATATTATATTACATTTACATTTATATATCTATTATATCTTAAATTCGGAATTTAAAATCTTCTATCATGCTGAATCCAAAAATTTATTTATAATTAAATTGTAAAGGTTAGGTTAGGTTGTTTTTCTAGAATGAAGTGTTTAGTAAAAAAAGTCTTCGCAACATGCCTTTTCTCCTAAACTTTCATATTACACAAAACTCTAACGATAACTTTACATGACCATCGTGAATTTCCTTTTTCTTGCACTGTTTCTGAATGAATTTATATACTTTGTTTGAAATACAATCTAAATAAATTAAATTATAAGATACTAAAACATAGACACAAAAAAAAAATTGTTGAGTTGACTTTCCAATATTTTATATTTTACATGTCATTCTTTTTAACAAATATAATTATATAAAACCTCTTCATTTAATAAATAAACATGATATCTGATTATAAAAGTTTTTGATTACATTAAATATTTAACTCAGATAAAATAGAGCCAAAGTCTAAAGGGAAATCGAATTGTGTGCTTAGAATCCAAGTTTTAGACCAAAATCCGAGCTTAACAAACGGCTCCAAATACATTTTAAAATAATTTGTTAAAATAGCATTAGCAAAGTTACTTTTGGGACTCTTAATTCTTATTCCTTAAGGAAGATATGCTAATTGAGTAGGATTTGCTCACAACGAGTTCTATTTTAGTGTAGTAATATAATTTTTTTATGGAATTGTTTTAATGTTTTAAGAAGCACTAAGGTCATATTAATGCTATAATTATTTTTTATTTCATTAGCATGTTTTCAGGATTTTCGTTTTTAAAAATTACGAATTATTACAACACATCAAAACATGCAAGTCATCCTTTTGGGTTGTTTTTGGTATAAATTGACAAATTTCCTTTGTCGTCTCATATTTAAATATTCGTTTAAAGCAAAATACGGAAATATTCGTAAAATTCTTAATATATTTATTACGACACAATTCGATCAAAATATTATATAATAATATTAAATTTAAATTTCATAGCTTTTTATTTTATTTTGTATAAAATATAGAACAAATTTATTTTTTCCTTCACAGATGACGTATGTATGGAAGCTTATAAAGGAATCGGCTTGAAAAGACCAAAGTACTATTATTTCCAAAAATTATTAAATGATAAAACATTTTCTAAAGATTTCCAAATTGTAATAAATGATTTTAAGTGAAACAATATTTTCACTAAAACACACATTATTGGGTACATTTTAATAAAAAATAACGTACACTAAAAAAAAGGTTCATATTTATAGCCGCCAGACCATAGAAGGGGGGGAGGGTGTCATAAGTTTGACGTTAATGAATTCATTAGGACTATTTCCTTGTTATAGTTGGTTCCTTGAATAGTCCACGGAGTGTCAATTCTTTTCAAAAATAAATTTTTACTTATAATTATATATATTACTCAATTAATTGTTTCATAGCAACTATAATAGTTCAATGACAATTAATGCGTTTAAAATTTTATGAAATGTTATAAATAAATTTTTTCAAATCAAAATTTTATATCTTCTGATTGTCGTTTTGACTATGTTTTTCTTTGAAACTGGATATTAATTTGATTTCTTTAAACAACTTTATCGTATACTATGTTGTCTTCATTAAAACTTAAAATCTTAGTTATGTCGGGATTAATTAATTTCGCTTACGAAAGCTTTCGCTTAAGCTAATGAGGTCTTTGATCGTCAAATGAGCTCATAAACTATCTGTTTTAAGGGCACTAAAACTATTAAGTCTACAGACGTTAAGTTTAGAACTATTAAACAGTTGGCACTTAACTATTATTAAAATATGATAACTTCTAAATACTTAAGAGAATTTTCAAATATTATCTTACTTATAAGATATGTATTTGTATTTCGGCTTTTGCTAAGATTTCTAAAACATTTTAAAGAATGGCTAGTAGAAATCCAAAGTTTTTGTCATCATATTGACTACAGATGGCAAAAAAATTATTTATGAATTTTAAAGTACAATTTATTTTTGATTACTTTAACAAATTCTCTAATAAATTTACATAAAGTTATTTATCTTCAAATTTCACACCTGATTTCAATTGTGACAGTTAAAAAAATCAAAATCTAAATGGTAAAAACATTGGTTCTAATAAAAAGAATATTTACTTTCTTAAAAAAATAGCGTTAATTTTAAAAAAAATACCACATAAATACTTTTGATAAGAATATTGCTAGCACTATGATATTTTTAACATTTTGGTACATATATATATATATATATATAAGTACAAAGTCTTTACATAAAAAAGTATAAAGTCTATACGTCTATCTTTACAAGGTCATTTAGGATGTCAAACCATTTAAGATATGTTGCACTTAAAGCATTACTAAGTAATGGGACCACTTACACATAATAAATTTATATATAAGTATATGTTTATTTGTTATATATTATATGAAACGTCAGGTTAGGACAGTACTCAAGACGTTGAACCTAACCATTGTATCCTTAAGTGCTTAAAATTACACGCGTCTGTGAATATGAATACTGAACAAGTCATCAAGAGACAGTCCTCGTGGCGTCCCTTAATATTCACGACGAATATAAAATGTGCCTAGAAGAAAAATAAAAAATTATTGGGGTGTGTTAAAACTTTTAGTAAATACATATATAAATTTTAAATCACTTTAAAAATTAACTGAGTGATTATGATACAATTATTCTACTAGGTAAATATCGCGGAGATTCAGGGATACTTACAATGAAGGTGAACAATAGAGAGGCCTCCTTTTTTTATTTTTCCTGTATGTTTGAATTGAACAAATGGGAGCAGAACTAGGTGTTGCAAATTTACTTTTGCTCTTAAGAAGAAAAGTTCATGTTCTTCCCTATGTGTAGTTCTCTGTTCTAGACAGAACCTTTACTGTTAAGGAAGCTTTGACCACTATGAAGGCCGAGTGATTCCACTAGTACATCTCTAAAAATATGTGGATAATATCAATTTTGTTCTGGACTATTAAAATGTTAGTAGTTTATAATAAAATTTTTAATTATTTTATTTATTTATTTTATCAACATTGTCAAGTATTGCTGTCTCGTAGCACAAAAATTTCCTTTAATTTCGAAAGAAACACTTTTTTGTGCTTGAAGACAGCAATAAAAAATAATTTAAATAACTTTAAAGTTGATTTAAGGTTTCACAATATTTATTGTCTTGGCATATTTTATATTACTGATTGCATATAACATTTCTTTAATACCCCGTTATTACTTTTAACCATTACTACTTATTATTAACAAACATATATCGTGTATTATTCAACGTAAGAAGTTTTTTAAATACAATATGCAACATTATGGAACAGTTTTACGAAATTACTCCAAAGACTTGTATTTCTTCTTAATAATTCAACTCATGTTCTTACTCAACTATCAAACGACATAGCCTCGTCTCCACTGGGAGTTCACGTGACCTTGACCTGACCCCCAATGTGAAAATACATACATATGTAAATAGTCTTGGATACTGTTTATTATCTTATTATATAATAAATTATAATATAATAAGAAGATTAACTGGAGCAGATTAATAATATATTATTGTTTAATAATAGTAGTGTCAATATAAAAAAAAACATTGTAAGTGAGGAAGTCTTCCATATTTTATTTTGATTATTATCGTTTCTCCCTGCTGGGTAATGTTTGACTACAGAAATCTGAACCGAGCCATGATTAGCGTTTTTAATTTGTTATTAAAAATAGTAATAAGGATTATTGAATTGTTATTAAATATAATAGCTGCTTTAAATGCACTTATATATAAACATTTCGGTTAAAAAAATATAATTTTTATATCAAAAACCATTACTTTAATATTCCATCGGCAGCGAGCGGCTAAGGTCGTCACAACTTTACGATATCAAATGACTGTCAAAATACACTAAGTTGGGCAATAATTTTCTTTAAGACAAATGATCAAACTTTCAGAAGTCGCAGGTTAGTCATCTTTTCTTGTAATTATACTCAATTGGTCCTTTAGAATTATTGTCTTAAACGCAATTATAACCAAACTATATATTTATATGTTAATTGCAAGGTCCAGTCATTGTCCTTTAAAAGTGAAAATATATCAAAAGTGCTTGTATAAAATATGGATAGCAATAATTTGTATAAAACTAACAATATGTTTAAATAAAACCCGATTAGAAATATTTGTGTTTTTTTTTTGTTAACAGACAGATTAAAAAAAATTGCAATATATTTAATAATTAAACCTTTTACATTTATTTTCTTATTTTTGTTAAACGATTCTGAAATACAGCAAATACTACATTGAACACATTATATTTATTATAGTCATAATTTTGTTATTGTTTATTTAGTAAATTAATTAAAATTTTGAAGTAATAAATTTGTTATAAAATAAAGCATTAGACAAAACTTGCAATGGGATTGTTTTTCGAAACACTCCCGATCGCCTTTGTTGCCTTATAAATAAAAATAATTCTTAACTTGAGTTCCGTATTTATTTTGTATTGAAAGTTAAATATAAAATGTGTATTGTATTTCACGTTCTATAAAAATAACTCACTATTTTCTCAATTTCAAATCTTACTTTATACTTAAATTCCAGATCCGTATCTTGTAATAAGTTTGGTTTTGAACACAGCCGACACTAAATTTACAATGTTTGTTATAAACCTTGGGTACATATAAGATCCAACATCTTTCCAAATAAAAAAATTCTCTCACACCCAAAATTTAGACGACAGAAATCGTATGTAATCTTCATTAAATATATTTATAACAAAAACAATGAAATAGGAAAGACTAAGTCTCCATCGAAACAGCTGTTAAAACCTGAATAAGCACTTAATCATATAGAATTCCTGATAGAGAAACTATACCTTTGTTTCAAGAAGTACGAACAGAGTTAAATGGATCGAAAGGGGAAGTCGGGAATAATTGGAATCGTGACTCAATTATTGGCTTGCGTTTGTACATTTTGACGTAGAATATTTTGTTAGAAGCATTCATATCCTCTAAAAATGTTCTTCTAAACATTAACACCCCTTTATTTTAATTTTTCTTTTATATTATAATATAATTTTCTAGTTACAAAACAGACAGAAAGTAAAGAAAATCATAGACATGAGCAAACTTATATTATGTGACAATAAAACTGGTGAACAGTAAAACTCGAACGAGTTTATGATAGCACCTTTAATAATGTGTTATTGTTGTTTATACGTAATACATATTAGTTTAAAAAAAGAGAAAAGAAAAAAGTATTTCTTTTGGAGAAAGAAGAAAGAAGTTTTTGGAGAAAGAAGTCCTAAAGCCACTTAGAAAAACATTTATTTAATTTTAAATAAAAAAAAAAAAAACAGAAATATCTTAATATTGACGGTGGTATCTTGAAAAAATTTTCTAAAACTGTAGAAGTTAGACAACCTTGATAAGTACTATATTAATGAAATCTAATGATGTGACGATTAAATATACAAGTATAACGCTACTTACTGCTGGCCTAGAACCCTTGACTTTTATATCAGATCAACAGGTCGTGACGCCTTACTAGGTAAAATATAAATAAAATTAAATGTCTATAGTCAACTTGCAGGCAACGATACAGCCGTAGGCTGGATGGAATATAGCCTTTTTAAAAAGAAAGTGATGCTGTTTATAAGTATAGGTATTAGTCAGACAAAATAGCATTTTATCTCAACATACTGAACATAAGAAAAGAGAGAAAGAAAAGAAAATATTAGAAACATTCAGATAGTTCAACTTCTGTAAAACAATACTAGTAAGTGGTATTTGCTTTCCTTTCCGTATAATTAATTCTCTATCTTGTAACGCTTCTAGAATATTTAATTATACTTAAGTAAACCAGAGAGCTTCATATAGATATATTAATAATACATAAGATATATTTATTAATATTCAATAATTCATACATATTAATAAATATTTTCTTGGTATTGAACATATCAAAACCCCTATCTGAAAATAGTAACTTCAATGGAATATTAACGTTGAAATGTGTAAATATTTAAAACAAACATCCTCTTATTTTGTTATTTAAATTAAATTCATCAATTTTAATTTTAATATAGGTATAAATTTTTGGTTATAAGATAATTCCTGTTATTCTTAGAGTATTATGACCCTTTGCGGCTCAACTGTGAAATATTCGGTTATGACAATGATAATGTAGAAAAAATCTATTCGCTAAAATCTTTTTAAGCCACTTGACATAAAAACGTTAAATTTCCCAGTTTTGTATTAAACTTAACCTACGAATACAATTAACAAGTTTTATAAAAGTTTTAAATAGTAATAAGAAATCCATTCGCTGCTTCGTGGACTTATATTCATTTTAAGTGGAAGGTTTATTTAGCATTAATCATTTTTATAACTTCTAAATACTATTAGAAGAAGCAGAAAACCTTTCAAAATAATCCATAATATTTAGGATTAACAGTCTGCCTCAAGCCAAAAGAGCGATCTTTGCTCAAAAACCTTAACGTTACAATTTAAATACAAAGGGATGTATGGATTAAAAAAATACTTTTTACAATTATAAAATAGAATCGTATTTCTAAATTTTACAACTCTTTAATTTATATTTCGTTAACACTACTATAATAATGTTTTGTAATTAATCTATTATAATAACTTGTCTATAATAATCATTTATTGTAATTAAATACTTTCTATATTGAAAAGAAAGTTTTTCTATAATACTGAATAAATGTGATACTTACAAAGGATATTAATCTTTCGTCTCTTTTGATTATTTTCTTTGTAGACGACATACAACCGTATGTAAGTGACATTTTCGTGTTTATTGCTACATAAATAAATAGATTTCTCTTAATTCCCTTAAAAGTAATATTTTTCTCGTTCAAGCATTATATTTCTTTTAGTTGTGATTGTTAGTTTTGTATTCAAACATCGCTTTGGCTAGCTGTAATTTAAATTTTCTTTCTGCTAATTAATGTTTAAAAGTTAGTTCGAGCTGTAACATTTATTACTACTTAAGATTCTATGAATAATTTAAGACAAGTTTAAATTATACTTCACTGGCATGTGATAATCCGAAACTTATAGGCTTCTTGAGTTTGATTAAGGGATAAAGATTTCAAAGTTTTCTTCACAGGTATTATCAAAAATAATTATTTGTGTTTTTAGCATAAATTCGATTTTGTTTATTAAAATAATAACTATATGCCTTCAAAAAGCTACTGCGAAATATCTATAATATATTTTGACTCATTAACTTCAAGGTTATCGACAAAATAGGATAAAGCCATCAGCGTATTTATAATCAAAGGCTACCTAATTTATTCAAAAGCCAATTATATAATTAATACATAACCGAATTTGCTTTGTGCTGTGAGTACCTTTAATATGTACCAGTGGAGCATAAGTAAACGTTAATGAAATAAGAATTATTTTGTACTGAGGTAGTTAGAGTGTAACTATGCTATGGACATCGTATAGGCATCGCTAAACAATATGAACAAAGAGACATATTTTATACTTACATATGTGCAAATATTCTATTTGACTGCATTTTAAATGAACTTCCCAATTATCTTGTTCACGGATGAATTATATATATTTCTTTATATATACATAGATTTTTTATTACATTTATATTTTACAACATTATTTGGTTAAAATAAATATATATATATATGAAGAAATAAAAAGAATTTAACTAATTGGATATGAGAAAAGTTTGTTTAGAGTTTCAGGTGCTACTGCTATTTCAATGCTTTTTCTTTTACTTTAACACGAATAACAAAATATTAGATTCAACAACAACAACATTTCTAGACAATTTTTAGTTTTCAAAGATTTATTTATTTCCCTTTGAGATGTTTCTTCTCGGAGAACCGTTCGCTGACTGTGTCGATACGGTTCTTTTTTGTTTCGATGTGACTAAAGCTGTAAGCCCTATAGCCTGGACAGCGTCACCAGGACAGGTGGGTGGCCCGATGGGACCTACCCGTTAAATTTGGGCCTGAAGGGCCCGGGGGTACACCCGTCCCAAGGGTGCCTCTAAGAGGCCGGACCTCTGCTTAGAACGTCGTTGAAGGGGAGAGCTTAGCATTGGGTTATGGGACTGCAAGATGCCCCCTGGCTAGAGCACGCCGGAGCGACGTGACATGCGACCTCGTCGTCGCCGCCGAAGGCGGTGTGTGTTGATATGGTAATTTTGAGTAGTGGGGGTAATTGCTTCCTTCGGGTAGTTGGGAGACGGGGAATTGTCGCATGTTTTGACTATTAATGGATTGGAATATACTATCGCGGTCTTGAAAAATCTTTTTGATATCGCCTTGAAGTGTGTTGCTGTCGTTGGAGGTCCCTCTGAAGATCGGAGTGGCGCTACGGTTTTTTTCGTAATGTTTAATGCTGTTGGCCCTGCGGTTTTTACAGCGTCACCGGAAGAGTGGGTCGGTGCTGGGACCGGGCCGTTACGAAGGGGCCTGAGGGGCTCCTAGGGTACGCACGTTCTAAGGGCGCCTCTAAAAGTGAGGCTCGGACCACGAACTTAGGACGTCGTGGATTAGGGAGGGATTTCCAGCGGCAATCTCCGACGCCCTCTCGCGAGGGACGTGCGGAAGCGGGGACCTCACCCTCGCCGGCGAGTGCGGTGGGTGTGTGTAACTGTGTGTAGTGTAACCCTACTACTCTTATTACTATCTAATGACGGATATATCTGACGATTAACTAGGATGGCGGCGCGGTTTCGGACGCAGTTGGTGCGGTGGTTTTAGTTTTATGCCAGGCGTTCACCGTCGGTGCTTGGGGGCCTTGAGGGGCCTTTGGGGCCTGAGGGCCAAAGGGCGGTGCACCAGAGGCTTTAGGAGCTTTCGGCTGGTGCGAGGATTTTTCCCGCCTCGCTTTGCCCTGCACGGCGCTTTCCGGCACCCGCCATAGTTCGCGGGTTGGATGCTAGCGCAGGATGCGTCCTGAGCTGCGGCTCGGAGGGACGTCCTCCATAGGAGTTTTCCGCGGACAGTCTACTGTCGCGTGGTCTTGCAAGCACTTCACGCACCTAGGGCGCACAAAGCAGATGTCGCTACGGCCGTTCGGCCCGATATTTATAACTGACACGGCGCTTGCACTTCGGGCTATTCAGTGGGAGGAACGCCTCACCTTTCGACCAATCAGAGTGCTCGCATTGTTAATGTGAGCTTGACATGAATTAGCGAATTTTCTCGTACATGGATACATTAAAGACTATTATTATTATAAAATTTTTCTACAAATTTATTTGCAAATTCATAAATAAACCTTAATAATATGATATATTTCACTTATATTTCTCATTTTATTCTATCGTATTATTTAACTATAAGTCATCCCACACAAACCTTATAAATCCGATTATTATGTATTACCTTTGACAATTTAATATTTGTAACCTAAATAATTCTAATATCAATACGGTTATTTATTAAAACGCTTTTAAATAATATAAATCTCTTGTAACGAGTATGAGAAAAATAATATTCTTTCAAGCTTACATTTGCTCAAATACGTACGTGGATTGCTTCTTTTAAAGGTAGTCGGGAAGCTCCCTGATGGGACGTATTCTACTTATTTTGAAATAATCTATTAACTTAAAAGTATTTTATATTAAATTCACTTACAACTAAGTTAATATTTAAATAACATACTAATAATTTAAAAAATCATTTTACACAAGGAGAGGCTTTCATTATTGAAATTTTCTTTTATTCCAGTTACAGTTTAATTAATGTCATATAAATACATGGCTAGAACATAGATTCGACTTCTTATTGACTACGGAAGACCGGCAGTCCACATTTATATACCGTTCCTTATCGTAACAAAGGACAGGAAACACAAAAAATCAGTATGTGTCGCGCTCACCTCAAATCTCAAAGCTGTTCAGATCCTCTATACGGTTGCAACATACCTAAACTATGCGAGCTGGGTGGCGGTATGGCTTCCTGTGATAGCTGAGTAGCCCGACATTATGATTTTTCTCCTTTAATATTAATATTATAAAGAGACTTCACTGTATAGCTTATTTAATCACATTTATAAAACTCTATTTTTCTTGACTCACCGTAAGAAGTATGTTTTTCGACATACATCTTTCTTTATCTTTAGCGATACATTGTATTTATGTTTTATTTATCTCATATCACTAAATTATTGAATGTAAACAAACAATCTTAAACGACCAACACTTATAACGTATTATTTCATCTTTCTATATTCCTATTTTTCATTTATATTAATGAAAAGACGCGAATATTATACTAAAGCTTTATATAAATTCTAATTATTTAGGACTCTTATCGAATTATTAAGATAATGTTACTAAGTTTAAATAGACACCTTTTGCTTAAATTGAATATCATTAAGGTTACCCCAAACTAAAAATATTTATATTTTGAGTGTCGATGAAAGACATAGCTTGTTAACTATTTAAAGAACATATGACTGTCCAAAAATATATGAAAAGATCTTCTTATCAACGAATTGAAAATATAGAAAGTGATCCCTTTATCAGCATAAGATATTAGCTCAATACTTATTTTTATCAGATATGAGTTGATTCTTAATTCGTTTTCTCCTCTCCTTTTTTCAATTCCACATTTTCTGATACAATACTTTAAAGAATTTTTACAAAATATGTACTTAATTCAATTTAATTATAAAACCCTAAACTCCTACCACAAATGAAAGTTTTGTGGAAAAAAGCATCACAATAGCAACTACATGTGTGCCACAAAGTTTTTATTTAATTAAGTATTAACCTTATCGCACAATAATGCATTGAAGAACATTTCTAAATTAGACATATACTATTAGCAATAATGAAATAAAAATTTAAATATCAACTTGTAGTTTAACTGATGGCGTTTTAAATAAATTAATCTTGAAATTTCCATTTTGAAACTTCAATTTCATCCTAGAGATGATGAATGTCAGAATTGAACTTGGATCCGAACTAATGAATATTAATTCTTCGGATGTGATTTGTATGACCTTCTTTCATATTATATAACCAAAAAGATTTTAAATTAAATATTTTATTATAGTAGTTTTATTAGTTTTACAAAAAAAAAAGTTCTCAGTCAATTTATTATTTATTAAATAATTAATTTTAATTAAATTTTTTAAATGTCAATTAATATATTAATTTAACAAGTATGTTAAGAGATCCAAAAATTGTTATTACATGCTGACGTACAAGCGTGGACGTTACACTAAGTGCTTATCTTTTTCAATTGTATTTTATGTATTGTACTTTCTTATACTTATTTTAAATTACCAAAGAAAAGGATCCATGCATTTGAAAACCATCTAAAACCCTCATTTAAAAAATTAAATTTATTTATATATATTATTCTATGTTTACGTAATATATAAACATTATATTACATAATAATCCGTAATTAAATACATTTTTTGTGATATAATTGAAAGTAAAATGAAAATAGAAAACATAAAATAACGTAATATATTTGCTACACTTGCATTGTTTTATTATATACTTTACTTGTCAAGTTAGCAGAAAAACATTCTAGTTGGTAGTTAAGTGCTAAATTAAAACAGATAACTCAGAGGTGCAATAGAAAGCTAATAAATTAGGTTGTTAGTTTTATATCAAGCTTGCAATAAATTTCTTCGTCCACTACTACCGTTTTGTAAGAATATTATCTCTAGTGTCATATATCAATAAATATCAATACATATTATAAAACAAAATACCCCTCCACGTCTGTCTGTTTGTTTGATCGCGATAAACGGAAAACTACTGCACCGATATTATCAAATAGATAGCGTGATTCTCAAGGAAGGTTTTAGTATATTATTTGTTAAGTTTATAAATTTCCCGTTGTGTACATTAACAATATTTGTTGAAGATATCAGGAAAATATGAGCCGTCTGAGAGATTTAACGAAAACGCTCTCAAAAGTCTTTGAGACATAACAATATAATATGTGGTGGAAATTTGTATCTTATTTAAATGAATAAAACTCGCGAAAATCTTAGATCTCATAATTTGTATCTTATATAGGTCTACAGAAAAGTCAACGGTGGCATATATATATACCTTAACGATAATATATATCGGCGCAATTTTTATTATTTGAATAACTAATAATTGATGGTAGTTGAAATTATCAGGTGTCACCCGCATAACCACCTGCGTAGCCAACTGTGCAAGTGAAGTCACAACAATGTTGGTATAAATAGAGGCGAGAGTACAGATTACAGGGAGTCTCGCTCGAGCCATTACAGAGTACGGACCTCTTTGAAGTATGGGATTCATCAAACCGGCTTCTTTCATTAGCGGTTTCTTTCAATAGCCTTAGAGTCCTACGACATTCATAATTTACTACGACATTCACATTCACATTGAATTTATCATAATATAAGTTTAATAATTCTCAAAAATAAATAGGCTATTTTTTATTTTTTGTAAAGAGCCCGTGCGAAGGCTAGGCTTGTACCTGGTAGATTATATATCAATCTTCTAAAGTCTAAACTACAGACGCTATTAATTTAACTTCTAATTATTACTGTGCTAAGGAATTACGAAGTATACACATGTGTGTTTACAAGGCTGAAATATCTTGTGAATCTTAAGATTTTTTATATTTTTCTAACAGTGGCCCAGGAGACAAAAAATTTGCTCTTAAGGATTACAAAATTTATAAGAGACGAAACCTCCCAGCATTCCATGGATTCACCGTCCGGCTGCCGGGTCCATCGCGTTGCAGGAAGATGAGCTTTAACAGTGCCTGGGACTTGCGACCCAGGTGTAGGTTTAAGGGGCCCCTATCTAACGCGCGTTAAACGCTCTCCTCCACTGTCCAAGCTCCTCTCTTTACCTAACCAAATATGAAACGACCCTGCTAGGGCTGCCTTCGACGCACGTTCCAAGAATGAACTGATGTTAGTTCTTTTCAGGCCTAAGTCTTTTAGCAAGTTGTAGAGAGATTTGGCTGTTATACCTCTCGCTCCTACTTCTACCGCGTACAAATTTACAACGAACATATTCTTAGTGAGTTTATTAGTGAGCTCGTAATACTTGTTGACCTTGATGGCATGGTCTTTGGGGATGTTGGTTTCCCAAGGAACCATGAGCTCTTTTAGTATAACGTGCTTTAAAATTCGCGAATTTAAAAATATGTCCGGTCTGGAGGCCGACGCACAAATATCCTCTGGGATCTTATATTGCTTCTCATACGTGTCCATCATTAAAGTCCCATCCGAAGCCGCTTTAAGTATAGAGTAAGGCTTGACGTTTGATTTTGTTACCCTACTGCCTTTTCTTAAAAAACCTATTGATCGTTGGTTCGTGGTTATTTCTTTTTGCGCTCTTGCTACCGATAGACTAACCGCTTCAGGTATTATTTCTAAAACCCTATCGTGACGACGCGAGTATTGACCGCAATCCAGGAGTACCCTACATCCCACCAGCAAATGCTTAGCAGTTCCAACTGCCTCCGCGAAGATGTAGAGAGTTTTTTCGGTACCTTTGCAGCATCTTACTAAATTACTCTGATCTGGGAGAGTCATTTGGAACGTATTGAGGTAAAATTTTAGCAGTGCTGGCTACCATTCATGAATTAAAGTGCGCCATTTTAGTGCTAATGGGATACAAAAATCTCCTATGTGTAGCCACTCATTCTGCATTTCTAAGCTCATTGCATGGATCTTGTATTTAGAACTCTCGTCTTGCCGAATAAAGGTCTTTAATATATCCGTATCTTTGGCCTTCCTACTTGATCCTAACCCTACTCTATTACTTTGTGCTCCTATCATAAACTGCTTTTGGAATTGAAGTCTCGATTCTAGCTCTAGGGCATCATTGTCTTTTGGGAGTGATGGAACAACGTCATCCTGGGATTTCCCCAGAATATATCTCTTGGAAATTCTTAGGTGTTTATAGAGCTCCGATGGCCTTTTTAGATTCATCCCAAAATTATTTAGATCCCTGAATAACGCTGACGAATCAGCCGATAGCGCGAGCCCGAGCCAAAACTACAAAACCTTTACGACGCTTGCATCTAGTTTTGACAGAAGGGTCTTACTAAAATCATAGACGAGGAAAGGCCAATTCAAACGTGATATTAGATAATTATCGTAGATCCAAGCTTTTTTGATGTTACTAATCGGTTGGTTATCGACCTTGTTAGGATCGTTCAAAAAGCTATCTATTATTCCTTCTAAAGATGGACTTCGACCTGTATTATCAATCTTACGACCGAGAAATTTAAAAGGAGCATTTTCCGTAACTGTAGAAACGCATTGACCGCCTAACGATAATCCCGGATCGTATGAGGTATATTTTGCATTTCGCGTACCGAGACACAGACGGTGACATTTATTTGGTTTTGTCCTCAATCCATCCGTCCACTCACAGAATTTATCCACCTCATCCAATAGAACTTGACAGTGTTTGGGGTTACGTGTCAGTACTGCGAGATCGTCAGCGAAGGCTAAGCTGGATTCTGTGTATTTGTTATTGAACTTGAAATTATATTATTAATATTAATTTTATGGAAAAAAAATATCTCTGTGCATCTACTCACAATGAATTCATTTATGGTAATGGATATAATATTTGAATATACTATAATTTAAAAACACGTTTCTACAAAAACTAGTAATAGATAGAAGAATTAATTATATTTTCTGTATTACGCTCAAAAATTACAGTCAATTTTTTTTTGGCAAAGGCGGCTAACGAAAATACGGCCTACTTGATGGGAAGTAATCAATGTCGCCAGCAAAGTTAGAAAATATTGATAGGTATTTCGGGAGAAAATCCTTATCATGACTTATAGATGTCTCCATTGCAATAAGGCGCTTAAATATATAGATTGCTAAGTTCATAGACACGAGTCACGGCACGATTGCTTAGTCAACAGTGCAACTGGAACACAATATTTCAAAAGTCGCAGGTTAATATCCTGTCCGTATTAGATTTTTTTTATTCTATCTTTTGTTATTCAACTACTAAACTCATTTATTTAAAGTATAAAACCTCACTATAGAAATATTAATGAAAATTTCGTTACAAAATCATTAAAGGCTAACATTATAACAACACAGCAATGGTTTTAAAGGTCATATTTATATATTCACAAGTCTTTTTCAATAGGTTTAATAACAGAAGGCGACGTTTCAGTTAGACAAGAAAAAAACTACTGTATTTATGTATGTATAGAATAAAAAAACAAGTCACATTCGAAAAATATAGTTATCATTGAAAGAGTTTTCATACTCCTCTAAAACATGCCGTTCGGACTAACCGCAAACCGGATTTACATTACATCACGCGGACCTATAAATATCAAGCCGTGTAACATTTTAGAAAAGCCAAACAAATACACCTTTCTAAAAATATTCAGAATGTGCAAACACATATATCTAAACATTCGTTTCTTTTATTGCTATAAAAACATTAATACGGGTAAGAAGTATGTTTAGAAAAGATTAAGAGCCTCCAAACATATATGTAACACTTGACTGCAATTATGTGTTAGCTAAAACTGTTTTATAATTTTTTAATCAAACATGACATCAATAAGCTTTAAAAGGGAATAACGTAGTGGAACCACTAACGTAAAACCACATTTACACAGTTTAGTTAAAGTGACCGCTTACCGTATTCATCACTGAAACCTAAGCTGATTATAATTAATCCAAACGCCGTATTAAATTCTGGCTACGTTTATAGGATGATATTTTTTTATAATTAATGCCATATCCTTAATATTATATTAGTTTATATTTGTTGAAAATAAAATAATAATTTCAGTAGCTTCACGTTCCCTTTCAAGTCACGTTTGTAAATCTGTTTTTGTATTAATAATTTAAATACGTGACTTGAATTATCAAAGTTTTCCTAGTAACTGTAATTGTTTAACGTTAGTGTAAGTAACACTTTCTAGACTTAGTTATATAACTTACAGATATCTATACTAGTATACTAGTCTTCTAGTTAGTAATACTATGGTATACATAAAAATATATATATCTATAAGTATACATAATATATATATATATATATATATATATATATCTTAGTCATAATTGGAGGATATATGTATAGATTTTTATACATATTTCTAATACTGATTGATTTTATGTGTATAAATAGTATCGCATATAATATAATAGCAAAGAAACAAGTCAAGGCTATTATGAAAAAAAATTAAAAATATGTCAGTCGCTGTACTTTCGAACAATAAATATAGATAGATTATTAAATAATTGTCCTATTTTTTTGGGTTGAGTGAAATTGCAAAGAAACTGAAAAGGAAAAAGAAACTAGAAAATTTAAAATCTTCTGAATGGAAAAAATGTATTGACTCTATAAATGAAAATGCGCGGTCTGAATTCTTACTAATTGTAAGAATTCAGACCGCGCATTTTTCTATTGATAACTTCATATAAAACATGGATCAGTAGTAGTAACTTTGAATAAACAAAAAGAGATAAAAATTATGTTGTATTAATCCTTTGTTATTGACTCAAACTGATCAATTTTAACATCGTAAATGCTTTTAACTTTATGATAAAAATGTGACAGTTTAAACTTCTTAGCAAAAGAATTTATATCAATAGAAAAAAATCACTATTATATCTAAAGCTGGGTACATATTTGTGAAACCTCTCTCATAGTGTTGACAATTAATTTATCTTTCCCCAGTTTTTTCATAACTTTTATATTGATTGAATTTAATAACATAAAATATTACTTCCCATACCCTAACCATTTCTGTATATATAATAACATTTGTCATAATTCCCAAAATGGCACAGTAATATATAATAAATACTTTAATATAAACTATTTTTGACCGCAACAAAATGTTAGCTGATGTTTATTTAGGTTAAAAATAAAATGAAAATCTTATGTTTATCATTAAGTATTGAGAAATAAATATCTTGATATTAGAATCTGTTTCAATAGAAAATATTGTACAAATATTTCAAAGATATCAGAAAATGAACTCTACATTTCAAAAATAAATAAAGCGTCAGAGTAAGAAAGGAAAATGATGTTTAAAAGGAAACATTCGCTCCCTTACGTCCAACGACTACTTCTTTTATCATCGTTCCTAAAGTACGATTGATCTGAACATTTATATTACACACAAGTTAACATATTTATTGCAAATTATCTAAGATCATTGTGTTACCAAACCAAGTAAATTCTATGATGATATTTTTATGCGACACAGAGAGCAAAGGGTTATGTTTGGATTGAAGGATGAGATTATATACACAACAGTGATTTCGCTAACATCCAAAACAAATTTACAGATATTATGTAAGAAATGAACCGAAAAAGATAATCTATTTGATTACTGTTAATTTCATATGTATTTTTTTATGAACACTACATTATGTTAGTGTTAACGTTGATAATAAAGACAAACGTGATACAGAGAAAACAGAACGCTTTGCAGGACTCAATTGCTTTGCTATACCGATGTCGTTAGTAAGAACGTGTTAGGCAATGTACAAACAAAGGGAAACTCTATACCAAACGTTTGCTTGCAGTTTCTCTACATTTATTTATTCAATGTCTTGAATGTCGTCCAATATTTGTGGGTATGAATTATTGTTATATATAAGCAAATGATTCACTGAACAATTTTTTATAAACCTTATAAATTATACGTAAATGTATGTTCAAATAATTAATACGTGCTAAAAAATTGGCTGTTTAAAGAACGTCACAGTGACTTTTATCATTGGAAATTAATCTTACGGCTTCAAATATAAACCGGATATGTATTTTAATCCATATAAAAAATAGAAAATATTACTCTCAGTAGTGGATTCTTTTAGTTTAAGTGGTACAATAAAATTATCCATTTATATTTTAAAATATATCTCAATGATTTTTATGCAGGTTGAATCATAGCATGTTTTAAACATTAGATTCTATCACAGTTTAAGTCATTATGTTTTTGATAAAAACTAGTTTTGGAAAAAAATATGCTTTTTTTTATTGTGGCTTAGAATAAGATATTTAAACTGCTCCAATGCCCAATTGAAAGTTTCTAGATAAGCCAGATGTACTCAAGTTGTATGTGCAATAAATAAATTTATTGTAGGTAACAGAATGTTAGAAACAGTCTATTGACTATAGTAGGTATTATTTACGTCTTGTCGAAGTTACAGATCAGAGATTTTAGAAATAATGTATAAAACTTTTTCAGTGTTATCTATGACAAGTAATGGAATATTAGATCGTCCTTCTTTAAATATATAGGATAGTTATTTCTGTTTTAATAGATATTGTTCTATCTTTTAACTAGCACAATTCGATTTTTTTTTATAAAAAAATTATAGAACGTGAAAAAATTTCAAACATCAAAAACCCTCAGATTTTTTTTTAAATCAACTTATAATTAATGCTAAAAAGTCCTATCTGAGAAAGTCATAATTTATGCCAGTCAGATTTTTAATAAATTGAGAACCTGCTCTCAAAGTAATAAGGACAAAAAGTCAAGACAATTTGGTCACGATTCCAATTATCTGAAACTTTCGTAGTATTCCTTAAACAACTATTCTGTGGTTTCTTAGACAAGAGCCTATATTTTTGCCAAACTATAGTAGGTATACTGTGTTTATCATATTGGTAACGTTGAAATATTACAATTAGTAAATAATTTCGGTAGTCCTCAAATTTTGAAACTAAAACACAGTACTTAATTAAATTGAGCAATTTATAATATAATAAAATATGAATTCATTGTTAATTTAAACAAATAGTTATCTTTATTTTTAACTCTCAGAATATATTCCAAATATGAAATTTTTTTTATAATTGTTATGAGATTCTTGAAAAAAAAGATAAAATAACTATTCTTATTAATATTTTCAATTTTTTAATTTAAGTAACTATTGATTAACAAGTTTATATTATTTCGGAAATTATTTCGTAAGCCACTTTGTCCAATATTTTTTATGGGAATTGACAGCTTTCATTCTCTTATAGACAGGGTAAGAGATTAATGATATGCGTGTATGTTTTTTTGTAAAAATACTGTACTAATCTTAAAGCTTCAATGACTTGAAAAATGCACAAGAGCACTTTTACAAAGAATAATGAATAGCCCTAAATAAATAAATGAATACAAATATGTATTTCACGTTATTCCAAACCTGTCTTTCTATTTTAATATATGTTTGTTGTTTATAAATAACGATTAAACGTTGTAGAAATCTTCCTAAAGAATATCATTATAATTGTAATGAGATCTAAGATTTTCGCGAGTTTTATTCATTTAAATGAAACCAATATTTTTCGGATAAACTATCCGAATACTAATATTTTTCGGATAAACTATCCTTATAGTTTATTCGAAAAATATTAGTTTCATTTAAATCATTATAATTGAATGTATAGCCTAAACAATTAAGAGAATAATATCCTGATATGACATATGGAATAACCTCCCATTAGTTTTAAACTACTATTTAGAGAAAACATTACGTCAACTGCCATTAGGATAGGAGCTGTTGAGCACCCTTCAATATAAACTTATGTTTTCGTATAGCGATGTTTAAGATTACTCATAAAGAAATATAGTTCTGTTAGTATACATAACATCTTAATGTTGTAACTATTATACATTAGTATTTTTAATAACGAAATTGACAGCAAATAATTCAAAAAGTAATTTTCAGATACCAATGTAAACTTGAAAACGAAGTAAGTTATTTTGATAAGACTTATTACCGTATTTATTGAAATAAACGATTTAGGAATGCCAATTTTTAGACGTTGTAAATTGCATATAGTATGTTATCCTTAAGGTATAGACCGCACCACCGCAGACTTTTGTGTAAACCTATAATGTATATAAGATACACAATTCCACTGTATACTATTTTGTTATATCTCAAAGGGTTTAGGCAGCGGTTTTGGTAAAAGCTCCCAGACGACTCATTTTTTCCCGACATCTTCAATAAATATCGTTAGTATACACACAAATAAATACAAAAACTATACAAATTTTAAAGTAAAACCTTCCTCAAGAATTTCGTTCTCGATTAGTGATAACAGCTTTATAATCGGTGAAGTAGCTTTTCAGTTTATAGTGAACAGACAGACAGGCAGACGCGGCGGGGGACTTTGTTTTATAATATGTATTGAATTTATGCAAAATCGTAAGTATATTTCTTTGATGCTCAAGTAAAAATAACAACATTGAAATTAAAATCTCATATCTAAACAAATCATCTTTTTTCCATCCATTTCTTAATAGAGACATAATTACAAACTCTTGTGTTATACAAAAAAAAATTGTTCCGTTTATTATAATTTATATTGTCAGCTATAAATAGAAACAAGAAAAAATAATGGCAAAGAACAGGACAAATGTGAGTATCCCATTATTTTCAGATCGGAAAAAATGGAAACGTTGCGCAAATTAATTGATATCAAATTATAAACAACGAAACGTTTGAATGATTGTTCAAAGCACTTTGCTTTTAAAAACCTTTCATCCAAAGCGGATAACTCGCATATTTTAAAACGAAATTATTTATTTAAACTGATACCTGAATTTTAGAAAAATATATTTTATTTTTCGTCGTAATTTCATCACTCAAGAACGGGATCACATATCTAAAAAAAAATGTTTAGATTTTGTTCGGACCATTTAGTTGGTATTTGCACAAAATCGATCGAGTGGTTCGGAACTTTATAACAATGAATTCATTAAATGTGGTTCATTAATCAATCTTTAAAGTGAAACATTTTGTTAATGGGGCTTTTGCTGTCAAATTAACACTGTTTTCAATGTTGATAATCTAAGCATGTTGTTATGTCATTCATGCTGTCATTTCAATTTGAATTGATGATTCGTCCACAAGACCAAAAATTTTATTTTGAGATGTGGTAATCAGTACATCGTTGATATGTGTGCCAAAATAGAAACTGAACGTCTATTTTATTCGTTTCAACCAAGCAAAATTAATATCCGAAGAATATATTCATTTGCGAGATGCGATAACGAATGATGCTAATGTTAACGACATTGGACGTTTATCTATATCACCATCGTCGTATATTGGTAGCCCACGACATATGAACGAATATGCACCAGACGCAATATCTTATGTAGAAAAATACGGTCGACCGGATCTGTTCATTACATTTACATGTAATTCGCAGCGGGATGACATCAAGAACAATTTTTTTTAAGGACAGCCGACTACTGATCGCCTCACGCACAAATTTTAATTTGGGTGGTTCATAAAATATCTCCAGATTAAATCGATAACGTTGTATCAGCTGAAATTCCTGATCAAACAGTTGAGCTTATTTATTTCGTTCGCGCTTTAAACATGATACATCGTTCGTGTGGTGAACTAAATATGACTTGGCCACGTATAATTGGTGCAAAGTGTTTGAAACGATACCCATGGCCATTGATTTCAGATACAATAACTGGCAATGACCGATATCTGTTGAATCGTCGTAGATCATCTTATGATAATTGTGAAAGGGCAACCATTATAATGCATAACCAGGACGTCAAAGTGGCTGATAATGGTTGGGTGATTCCGTATCGTCCATTATTATCAAAAATGTTCAATGCTCATATAAATGTGCAGTATTGTAGTCGCTCAAATCCATTAAATAGGTTTTTGCACTCATATAAATAAAGGGAGCGATATGGCTCTTTTTGATGTTACTGGTGATAATAGAAAAAAAATTAATAAGTCAGTACCAAATGGGGAACCATATTTGAATTATTAAACATTAATATTCGTTTTCACCTACAAAATAATTCAACTGCCAATGAATTTTCAAAACAATTGTTAGAAATTGGTGATGGCAAAATACAAATCGATAGTACCAAGAAATTTATTGCTGTACCAAATAATCTTTGTAGACATGTGCAAACGATAGATGAATTGATTGAATGTGTTTTTCCGTACATTTTCCGAATTACTGAAATCATGATTGGTTGAGATCATGAAGAACATTCATATCAATGCCATTAATTTTCATATTCAAATGAAAATCCCAGTTGTAATCACGACATATGTATAAATCAATTGATAGTGTTATGAAATAAAGTGGGGCAATAAATTATCCAATTGATTTTTTAAAATTCATCGGCACCAGCTGATATGGCTCTGATTGCTTGAATCTGAAAATCGGTTCTTTGATTATATTGCGAAATATTAATCCACCAAAACGGTCTAATGGCCCCAGATTGGAAGTGAAAAAGTTATTGCTAAATTTAAAGCTGCGATCTTAACTGGTAAATCAAAAGGAGAATTTTGCTTGATACGGCGTATTCCTATGATTAGCTCGTAATGGAAAAACAAAAAATATATATTTTATTGAACAAATGAACTTGATGTTCCATTTTTGTTTATTTCACTTTATACGTAGCGAAGCCGCTGCGGGCCGCTGGTATATTATAACTTTAATTTAACTTACACTTTATTTTTTGTTTCTGTTGTGCGATGATTAACAAGAATTTATATTCAGGTTTATGTTTAATCTTACTCTATGGACACTAATGTATAAACGATATGTATATTTTTTTACATCAGTGTCCATAGGATATCAACCGCGTTTGATTCAAGTGGCTTCAGCATCAGGAGTAATTAACATTGAAGACTTTTACTATTATATTACACAAAAAATCAGCAGTTACTAGTACAGCGATTGATATATGCAAATATTATGTATACCCTGTTATTATATTATTTCTCTTCAAGCTATAGTGCAACCACAATCATATGCGGGAAATACTTCATAACTTTCGTTACGGTGATTGAATATTTTCTCGGTGTAGTTTTCTAGGTTTGCCTTTGTGGAATAAATGAAGGCAAAGGAACGGTTGAAATTTTAACGCATTATAGTTCAAACTATTATAAAGTTGTCGATTTAAAATATTTCTTTATATAGCTTTTTAGAATATCGAGTATTGTACTGAATAATTTTAAGAATTTAAACAATCTATGAATATCAGAAAAATTCCAAACGCAAAAGTTTTAGTTTCAGAAGCTAACATTCATTAACTATCACAAGATTCGTAAAACTAAATTGCGTGGAGACTTATTATACGGCGACTCAAAAAATATAATTAAATTGCAAGTTATACGAAACTGGAAAAAAATGAAATAGGTTTATAGAGGAGAATTAGTAATTGGTAATTAGAGATGGGTCACTTTATAAAAATGAATTGCTCAATAGTTATACAACCAAGAGAGCTTATATATATATATATATATATATATATATATATATAGGGTTTTCCATTAAGGGCGCTTGATCTTTGAAATGCAAAAAAAAATACATGTAGGAAAGATATTTGCGAATTTTTTTTTTTATTTGGAAGGTCTATCGACCCCATTATGTATGGAATATGACATCATTCAAATGACCGCCACGGCTTCGGTTGGTGGCGCGCACACGAAAGGTCCAATTTTCGATGACTCTGGCGCACAAATCGGGCTGTATTTGATCGATGGCGTGGCGTATGTTGACTTTGAGGGCATCGGTGGTTTGCGGCTTGTTGGCATAGACCTGCGACTTAAGAAAACCCCACAAGAAAAAGCCAGCGGGGTCAAATCGCACGATCTCGGTGGCCAGTTCACGTCGCCTCCGCGCGAGATGACCATGTCCAGAAATTGCTCGTGCAGAACTTCCATCGTAGCGTGTGCTGTGTGGCACGTAGCGCCGTCCTGTTGAAACCACATGTTGTCCAGATCCATATTCTCGATTTCAGGCCAAAAGAAGTTGGTTATCATCGACCGGTATCGCTCACCATTGACGGTGACGGCCACACCATTATCGTTTTCGAAAAAATACGGACCAATCACGCCTCCGGCCCAAAATCCGCACTGCCACTTGGTGAACCTCGTGTGGATTGGTCTCGTCCCAAATACGGCAATTTTGCTTGTTGACATAGCCATTCATCCAAAAATGCGTCTCGTCGCTGAAGATGATTTTTTTGCCAAAATCGGCGTCAACTTCCAACTGCTCTAATGCCCAGTCAGCGAACACACGGCGCTGTCTATGGTCATTAACCTTGAGCTCTTGGGTCAGCTGGATCTTGTACGGGTGCAGGCTCAAGTCACAACGCAAAATTCGCCAAGTTGTCGTCTGCGAAAGGCCGAGTTCCTGTGCGCGACGCGGAATTGACTGCCGCGGGTTTTCGAGGACACTGTCGCGCACAGCGGCGATATTCTCGGCAGATCTCGCGTTACGTTGACGCACGGGAACCGGCTGATTGTTAACTGACCCGGTTGACTCGAATTTGTCCACCAATCGACGGATAGTCGACTCGGCAGGACGATCATCGCGACCGTAAAACGGGCGAAGTGCGCGGAACGTTGCTCGAACTGAAGACCCATTTTCATAAAACAATTTTATGATTTGCACGTGCTGCTCGACACTGTAACCTGCCATGGTGGTTTGGGAGGACGGAATGAATATAACACACTGCATTTGACAGCTGTCACTCAAACAACATGGCCGCAATCAGCTGTCAAAGTTCAAGCGTCCCTATTGGAAAACCCTATATATATATATATATATATATATAGGGTTTTCCAATAGGGACGTATTCTCCTCTATATATATATGTCGCGCCGACAGCCTTCTCGTATCGAAAATATTCCTTTTCGTGTATTCGTTCATTATAATTGTTTTCAAATTACCCACTTCACCGATGTTAATAACTTTATTAATACATCAAGTGATTAGTTTTTTCCAAGTACCCACAATTGTAATATAGAATTTACCATATAAAAGTCAAAGCATAATCGTACTGAATTCATTCTACATTGGTCGCTCTTAGGAGCCACAGTGGTAGAATCTCCGCTATACAATTCTTGACATTCATTGTAAGAATTTGTTAGCAATAAACAAGTATCATTTTGAGTAAAGACTATCTTTGCTTCAAAATGGAAGTCTGTCCATCGTCATCGGTACTTAACGCCCAGACTCGAAAGCCTTTTAAAGGACTAGGGTCTTGGCCAAGGTTCCACGAGGATCCCCGCGCTCTCACATCAGAAGCAGGGACGTCTTACGCCACACTTTTAACCGCCGGATCGTCTACATGAAATCGCCTGGTTCAACATACAACTCTGCACGTTTTTGAAGACTCAAGAACCGTTGCACCACAATTTTTGAGATGAAGACAAGACATGGGGCATCTTGTTTCCTATTGAGGAACCAGAATCTTTGAACGAGTAGGAAGTTCGAATGAAAGTAACTTCCTTTCTTCAAGAAGTTCGAAAACATATGGCGAAGAGTTACCAACGACAAATTAAGTCAAAAAAAAAAATGCCGTTTTTGGAAGCTGCTATTGAAAATACAGGTGACAAAAATTAAGCATAGAATTATGAACGTAAGTACTCATTCCTTACCTAAACTGATTTTTCTAGCTGCCACTGCAAGATTAAAAAGTCGAGTTAACTATGGTTATTCCAAGGAATCCTCCCATTTCACTTCAAACTATTATTAAATCTTATCATTTTATCATTGGATCGGGCTTATTTTGCTATAGATGCAAACAACGTCACCCTTAGGATGCTACTGCAACAGTAATGTCAATCACTAAAGATATTTCCTTGCAATAAGTGAACATAGCAGTCCTACATTCACCACTATGGTAAAATAAGTTCAAAATTTATCTCTTATTGCCCTTTTTGATAGTGGTACTGGTTGTGCCGTTATTAGAGCATCTTTAAAAAAAAATAAAAAATAAAAAAAATCCTTGGTCGTCATTTACTAACGAACTAGATGGAGTCGGTTCGGTTCTGGTCATATTCCTTTCGGATAGTACTATAATCAGTTTATTTGTCTT
This sequence comes from Danaus plexippus, assembly GCF_018135715.1. NCBI lineage: Eukaryota > Metazoa > Arthropoda > Insecta > Lepidoptera > Nymphalidae > Danaus > Danaus plexippus. The sequence goes on along the minus strand of NC_083551.1, from coordinate 5,087,575 downwards.
GTCAGTTCATGAGCTTTCCGTTGAGATGTTCTTGGGAACAAATTTTTAGAGAAAAATGGCCTCACCGTTATTGTTACATATGGGGCTGGTATTGGTTTCGTTCTTAAATATGATCCATTTAAAAACTTCAACGTAGTCATTCATAAATGTTGATTCAGACTTATAGACGTAATAAATAATACTTAATACCTTAGACGAAAATAAATCATCTGCTTGCTCTTTTTGGACAAATGTTCGTCGGTGGCTTCGGTAGTTTTTCGAATAATATGGAGTGCTCTTTCTTCAAAAAAGTATGTTGAATATCTTTGTAACTTAATTTCAAAGGGAAAAGTGCGTCCCGGCTGACGAAAAGTAAAAAATTCTATAAAATCTCCCTATTTCCAGAACCATTAACCAAGAAATACAATTCAACGGTCTTGCAGGGAGTTTTAGAAAGTTTATTCCCAATTTCTGTATACATCATAACGCCTTAACCAAGAAAAGTAAAATTGGAATTCGATTCACGAACAAGAGATGACTCGTAATATGATAATATAATTCCTAACAGCTGAGCTTGTTCTCCCTATATTTCAAGAAAACGCTTCTATAGAAACATATGTCGAGGCAAGGTCTCTTGGTTATAGGGCAGTACTCATTCAAGTCCTAAAACAAAAGACAGCATGCTGTCGATTATAGGAGAATACGAACTACTGATGCTGAAAACGGATACCATTTGTAGGAGCTTTAAACTCGCGTAGTGGTCTTCGTCATTAAATATATTCACTGTTTCTTTTATAGTTGATAATTTAAATCATTAACAAGACTTTGACTCCTTGAAAGCATCTAAGTACAAACGAGTTCTTCTTTCACGTATTCACCGTTGGTGAGATTTCCTTCATAATTTTGATTTTGGTATTGAATATAAGAAATGTGATAGACTACAGAATGCTGACTTCGGTCCGAATCTTGTCCATTTTAAAGAATCACTGGTGAATATTATTACCCTCGGGTCATAACATGGATGAAAATGTTTAAGTTTGTCAGTATCAAGACAACTCAGATTGCTTCCCATACCAAATCACTCTTCGGCATTTGAAGTCATCCGCGTGTACGTTGCTAGTAAACTTGGTATACCAAAAGAAATATAATCGTTGACAGGGGTAGTGAGTTGTTAGGAGAGGTTAAAACTTTCTGTGATCGTTTTGGAATTAGTATTTACTCCGTATAGCCAGGTATTAGCCGAGCAAATGGATCAGTAAAGTGCTTCAATCCATCTTGAAAAATTGTTTCGTGTTGATCAAGAAATTGGTAACTTCTGAATGGCATATTGCATTGGACTTTAGCTAACGTTAAAATTTTACAAGTCATAAAACATTAGCATTTCTCCATTAACTTTACTGACACGACGTCATCATTGCTCCATTATCATCACTGCTCCATTAGAATATCTAAATTTTATAAACATAGATGGGAATATAACATTATACCTAGGTCTTGGCGAACCCTAAGAGATTTAATAATAACCGTTATTTTTCTAAGCATGTTACAGGAAGAGGAAAACCACGAAAAATTGCTAAAAGCAACTAACCCACACGAACGGATGGCAGTGTCGCAGATTGATGAGTTTGATGACAACAAGCTTACGAATACCAACTGAAACAACATCTACCAAATTCTCCAAAACTTTACAGGTTCTCTGACACGTACAGGATATGCGCATCTGAATCTACAAACTTCTACAAAACGATGGCATGACACGTGTAGTGTATGCACATCACATCTACAAAATTCTACAAACCGATGGCATGACACGTGTAGTGTATGCACATCACATCTACAAAATTCTATAAACCGATGGCATGACACGTGTAGTGTATGCACATCACATCTACAAAATTCTACAAACCGATGGCATGACACGTGTAGTGTATGCACATCACACCTACAAGATTCTACAAAACGATGTCATGACACGTAGTGCATGCACATCACATCTACAAAATTCTACAAACCGATGGCATGACACGTGTAGTGTATGCACATCACACCTACAAGATTCTACAAAACGATGTCATGACACGTAGTGCATGCACATCACATCTACAAAATTCTACAAACCGATGGCATGACACGTGTAGTGTATGCACATCACATCTACAAAATTCTACAAACCGATGTCATGACACATAGTGCATGCACATCACATCTACAAAATTCTACAAACCGATGGCATGACACGTGTAGTGTATGCACATCACAACATCTACAAACTTCTACAAACCGATGGCATGACTCGTGTAGTGTATGCGCATCACATCTACAAAATTCTACAAACCGATGTCATGACACGTGTAGTGTATGCACATCACATCTACAAAATTCTACAAACCGATGGTAAGATACGTGGAGTGTATGCACATATAGACGTCTCCAAAATTCTAGTCGCATCCTTACATCTGAATATTTCTAGAAATTACTTTAGAATTTCGATTTGATTTCGAAGTCACAATATATTATGAGAACTAGACGTTGGCGCTGAGCACGCACCAACCATCAGTATGGCCGTGTCGCGCCGACAGCCTTCTCGTATCGAAAATATTCCTTTTCGTGTATTCGTTCATTATAATTGTTTTCAAATTACCCACTTCACCGATGTTAATAACTTTATTAATACATCAAGTGATTAGTTTTTTCCAAGTACCCACAATTGTAATATAGAATTTACCATATAAAAGTCAAAGCATAATCGTACTGAATTCATTCTACATTGGTCGCTCTTAGGAGCCACAGTGGTAGAATCTCCGCTATACAATTCTTGACATTCATTGTAAGAATTTGTTAGCAATAAACAAGTATCATTTTGAGTAAAGACTATCTTTGCTTCAAAATGGAAGTCTGTCCATCGTCATCGGTACTTAACGCCCAGACTCGAAAGCCTTTTAAAGGACTAGGGTCTTGGCCAAGGTTCCACGAGGATCCCCGCGCTCTCACATATATATATATATATAGAGGAGAATTATACTCATATATATATATATATATATATATATATATATATATGAGTGACACGGTTAATTTTCAATTCATAAGTGTAGTCGATATTTTATAAAAAAATAATATGGTATAAAAAATTATCGGAAAGAACAGGATTTGAACCCGCGACTTTCGGGACATCAGGCCCGAGTTACTTAACCACTTATTGATTTATCAGACTCTGTTTTTTCTTAAATTTTTTGAGGTCTCAAATATGTTTATAAATTCATAAGCAAGCACTTTTATATTTGTTGACTTTGAAATAAAACAAAAGATTAAAAACACATTGTGACAATACTTAAATACCTGAGTTTTATCTTTAGGAAATCTTTAATCTTTAGAAAGTATTCACAAGAAAATGTGCTAAATACAAGGGAATATAATAGATGAGACAAAATATATTCTTTAACATGTAACAATATATTCAGGTCCTATCCTGTGAAAGTTGACGGATTATTCAGACATTTTCCAACACAATTTTGCTGATATCGCCCGTAAAATAACATAGTTACGAACCTTTTCTATTTTAGACTGAACCTCGTTTATTACTTCTACACTATCGAAATTTAATCTAAAAAATATAAACGCCGATTTAAAATTTTGCTAATTGCAATACTTTAATTGTGGACGACATACACCATTATCGTGAACAACATAGTTTTAAATATTAAAAAGTTAAACCCACAATCAAACACAATAATAAAAGTTTTAAAATAGAAAGTTGTGCCTTGCATGCCTTTAACTTCATTATCATTTAATATGAACACTAATACGTTAGACTTAGATAAAAGCAAATAACAAGTGAACGTGAGTTTAGATAAAGCATTTGCGAATATCTTGAACGAAATTCAGCTTTCAAATCACATTCATAATTTATGTAACGATAGATGCACTATTCAATAAATGAATACATATTCTAGTCCTCAACTTTGCTTCAATCAATTTATATTATTCTATTAGTTAAAATTCAATAGTTACGTGCTTACAAATTGCTTATTAATAACTTAGTTATCAATACTTTAAGGAAATACAAATTATTTGATGAGATTCTTATTTGACTTTTTAATTTTAAAATGGACATTTTTAAAAAAGATACAAAACAAATGATGTGCTTTGCTTTTATCTCTCGAGTCGCGTATATTCTGGTAGCTACTTATCTGCGGAAATCCGTCTTGAGCCATCTTGATATCTGCATCCGTTTGGCCCTTACAGAAAAATGAAATGTTGAATAATTTATAGTATATATTGTACTTTTTTAACGCCATACTTGACGACTTTCATATTCGGAATGATCACTTCATAACAGTTCCATTATTATAATTTATTCCGCTGAGATTAAGGAGAGTTACAACTTGAGTCGTTAGGTCGAGTAGAGTTGATAGTAACTAAGTAATTGACACTTTGGTTTTCAGAACTATAGATTACTTATTATTTTATGTTTCGTATTTGGAGATTATTGGTTAACTTAGTCTTTTCTTTCAAACAATATCACTATTAGTTGAAGATTTTTATAGAGAGTGCGCCGTCTAAGTAGGGATTATTCTAAAATAAAAATAATTTTATACGTGGCAGAGCGTAGGTGTGATCTGCAACTCGAACATGAGCAGGCTCGACCGGGACAGTACCACCATCTCACAGAAGATCGGTGTGAAGTAGTCTGAAATGGCTACATTTCGTCCGATGAGTGAGAGAGCTGGTTGCCGTTTAATTTTTCCCACCCTTTCCCTTTGCCCACCCTTTCCTCTTCCTCTGCCCCATTAAAAGGGTGACGGTACAACCTCCATCAGGTAGGCCGTGTGCTGGTTTGCTCCCTTTGTAATAAAAAAATACTCTTTTGTTAAAGAAAGTGAATGCTCTCTTAGAAAATAATGAGAATTTGTGCTCTATAAGTAGTTTGATATTTTATTATTAAATAATGTTAGAAACGCAAAAAAATATGATTTATATTTTATTCATATTTCCGTCCAATCATGTAAATTTCCAACGATGAATATAAAAACCCTTCCAGTTTTCAGATTTTAAAATATCACAAGAAAAACCATCGCCATTCCTTTAAATAGTAATATTTTTATCATAATATACATATTCGTTTGTAATTTGTTTTAGGGAGATAAATAATTCGCTTCTGGAAATAACAATCTTTAATTTATTCTCATTGATTGTAAGAGCAACACCTTGTCTGAAATTTATCGCTCTAGGTAGGTAGGTAAGGCATAGTGCAAAGTAACAAAACATTGATTAGGACGACCGTAAGAAAACTTAATATATGACACATTCGCCGTGATATTACAGGTAAGGTTAAAATACATAAGACTCATTAATGTTTATAACATTTTCAAATATAGAAACTTTTATAAATTTACATTTCTATATTAAGAATTTGATCGAAAATAATCGAGACTTGACTTAGTCTACTTGATTACTTGACTTAGATGTGTGCTCAAAGATACATATATTTCTTAAATTCCATTTCATATTTCAAAAGTGTTAAATTAAAGATTTATGGTTTTCACATATTTAATATTATAATTTTAATTTTCTTTATCACCGGTTTTAGCTTTCAATTCAAAAACGCTGATAGATAAATATTTGTATACTCCTTTGGAAAGGTTTCCATCTTAGAAACCTTTCCAAAGGAGGTCCATAGCTGGTGAGCAATAGCCCCTCTAGCATGTATTTTGAATTTAACCTAAGATTTGAACGTTGAGTTATACATCATTAAGAGAAATACTTTTTGATAAATACATTAATATATTAATTAGTGGGCTATATTTTTGTGTATGTATGTAGGAAAAAGTTAGTCTTTCGGTTACCAGAGCGCAAAAAGAAATAACCACAAACGAGCGATCAACAGGTTTTCTGAGAGAAGGCACTAGGGCTATAAAATAAAACGTCAAGACTTACTGTATCCTTAAAGCTGCGCCTCTTTACAGAAAAATAAGTACTGTTGTCTTTATATTAAATATTTGACTTGTAACGCTCTTCCAAGAACACATATTCTATGATCATCGTCATTTCTTTATCATTATTTCCACCCTTGACATGATTTATTATTCTTAAAGGAAGGGTAGGTTTACGGTTTTAGTTCCTGTTGTATTCAAATAAACCTTACGGCAGGGGTGTGTTTCTAAATAGAGAATATGAAGTTTCGGATAAAGCATTTTATTGTTTATAGTTTGAATAATTAAATTCTAATACCGATGATCACGGGCAGACGAGATGAAAATACAAAGTAACCGAAACGTCGGGAGTTTGTGGTTATAATAGTTTTTAAAAAACGCATAGTAAATCCGTAATATTAATTTTACGTCAATGAATACACTCGAAGGTCTTAGATCTATTATCTATTAGATTATTTGTCAAAAATAGTCCATGAAATTAATTTCAGAAATATTAATTATATTATATTTATATAGATAAATAAATAAATAGATTCTCTCTTTAAAAATTAACGACAATGACATTAATAAATCTTATAAATTGGTATAAATTGTTATCAAAGATAAATATTCCCTCGGATATTTCTTAGGTTAAAATTAGAAGATACGAATTAAATTGATGCTCAAAACGTATTAGAACAAAAACAAAAAATAAATCCTGAATTTTAACAGCGACGTAACTTTCTCGAAAATCTTATTTTCCATTTATTAGTATTAAAATAAAGTTGATTTTTATTTTATTTTAAAAGACTTATGATAATTTTTAATGATAGTAGGTTTATGTAAATTGAATTTCTGTATTTTTTGAAGATAAAAATAACTAAACCGAGTATTTAACCCTTTACAATAAATACGGCATAAATATCACGTATTCATTGTCCATAGGAAGTAGCTTTTATAACGTATATTTGTAAAGACCAAACTATTAAAAGTTTAACGAAAAACAAACTATTATTCCAATAAATTGTGTCAGAGACCTAATGTGTCGATGCAACTTTCAGCCATTAGTTACTCAGACCAAATTTATTTTTCAGGCAACTTAAATGGCTTACGTCGCTACATTTAACTGTGATATATTTAGTAATTTCAAGATCTTTATATGTAAAGCTTCTATTTTAATAATAATTATGCACCATAAGGCAAATAGTTTACGTGATGCCTTTTTGTGGTCAAACACAAAATTGAAATAATTTATATGTCATAGAGACTGGTTACGACATATGTTGAAACAAAAATCAAAACGTAATTTAACTCGAAATATAATGACGGTAACTTTAAATTCTCAATGTTTTCTTAGAATTATGATTCTGTGTAACAATTCTTCTGTGTAAATATGAAAGACATCAATCCGCACAGATATAACGACTACATTCTAGACATCAAATAAATAAATCGAAAAACTACATGCAAATGTTTGATTCCCATTTCTATAGGTAACTTATTTCAGTCTATAGCTTCTAATGAGTTTTTTATTGGTTGTAAGGATTTATCAAATCTCCGACTAAGAATGAATTGGTTGGATGTCGTGAAAGCAATATACTTGAATAGTTTTTTTGCGATTTAGTTTAAAGTAATCATGATTTTTACTGATTACAACTCTTAGAAACCATGTTTTGACTGAAAACTTTTTAATTTATTATTTCATTACGATAAGAATATTTCAAATCGGTTAGAGACAAAACCTTGCAAAATTATGATTTCATTAACGCCGATTTCCGATTAAGTAGGTGTTTTCTATTGTTCAGTAATAAAGACTCTCGGGTGGATTTAATGGCTTCAGGTAGAATTAATTCAATTGATATAAATACGTCCAACTTTTATCTATGCATACGTATAATCTCAATTAAATCTTCCCAATATACCATAAGTCATAAATATGAAGTAATTTTTAAGAAGCTATAATAATTTTACCTTCATATTTTCATATCCAAACTTATAACGTTTTATTTTTATTATAACAATTTTAAAACTTTAATATCTTAGAAATCTGTTATCAAGAATAAGATAAAAAATATTCATTTAACCTAGTTTTGTATGTTTTTGATTACTTATGGTTATGAATGTGGACATGTTATTACTGTAAAAATAATTATTTCTAGATAAAAGTGAGATATTGTTACAATTATACATCATTAATAGCTAAGTGTATGAATATTAAAGAATTATTCTCACACATTATCACACATATTTTTTTTGTCATTTAGTTAAAATGCGTATTGTTCTGAAACATAAATTTAACATTAGTATATATTTTTAATAGAATAATTCTAGATTTTAACAAGTATTCTAATTACGTAATGATTTACCCAAAATAAAAAGAATAGAAAGATCACAAAGATATTCTTTTTAATTTATTGGAACAGAACTCCTCTTAAGGAAAAATCATTAAATTCGTTCTTGATTATTTCCTGATCCGTTTTATTACTGATTAGAATATTGCTAAATAGATCTTCAATCTCAGTCATTGTCATAGAGTCTGTAACTTTTGATCGATTATTCCATTATTTGGTCACAGCTCTCGAAAGAAAAAAATAGCACGAAAATAATATTATAGTTAATAATTAATAGGAATTATAAAGCTATTGGTATGTATGTTTATAAAGAACTATTATTTAGACTTAGAATTGTTTCATGTATACCATAATGGCACTATTCTATGGCTATCGAAAGCTGTTACAGGTGAAATAGGTGTTGCGTATACAAATGTTAGAGCAAATTCTATTGTCCAAACGATGTTGCAGTAATTTACACTATTATAAAGCACAGATTAAATTTTGTTGATGGAAAATTCGACATATTTCTAGGACACAATGAGAAGTATATTGAATTCTCAAAACAGTGAATAATTAAATGATTTAATTATTTACGATTGGTGATTTAACATGTTATATAAATTTGTGCTTTTAAATTGATACAGAGAGTTTAATGTATTGAATATTTACATAACTTAATAAACTTAGTCTTACATTAGATTTTCATGCTTAGGTTTTATCTTTGAGTAATATTTTTAATGCGACTGCAAAAAAAATGTTTCAGACCAAAAAGGTAAATTATTTAAACGGAATGTTAATTTGCAGCGGATGCTTAAGGTAAGAATGTAAAAAAATATATATAATGACAATGCAAATTTATGAATCCTGTTTTGCTAGTACAAACATTCAGATACTATGGTAACGATCTCAGACGGTTAAAAGTTCCGTATAAAACCTAAATTATTAATAGAATTTTTAGAATTTGATTCTTAATATCTGTCTTTACATCAAATATTCTTTGGTAAATCAATGCTATGTGCTCTTCCTCGTCGTCGAATAAAACACAAGCATAAATCATAAATGATCTCGTAACTAATATATATTTTACGAGAAGGTGTTACTAACTTGTTGAGCCAATTGGGATTTGTGAGCTTAAAATATAACTTAATTTTTTTTTAATAACAGAATAAAAATATTAATAAATAAACAGAATATCAATCATAGGTGATTGATATTCTGTTTATAAACACTTTATAAACTATACTATATACACTTTATAAACTAGGAAGTCTTATTTAGTAGACTGATAAAATTACTTTAAATTTATTCCAACAGATCCAACTTTTAAATTAGTTACAATAAATTCTGTGAGAAAAGCATAAATTAACAATTTCATTATAAAGTTAGGTCACAATTGAGTTAAAGTTAGTTTTTATTGTAACGTAAATGGCTCGGAACGTCTATTGTCTGGCTTACATCCTTCGGTGAAAAAATGTATTGGAAATGGTTAATTCGTAAATGTTTTTTCATGAATAAACAAAACACTTTTGTTAGAATTTAGCATTGTTTATTGAAAAGCTAGGTTCGGAAAGTTACTTCAATACCCTATTTTTTATATTTAAAAACATGTATCCTTCATTAATAGTATGGCAGTCCAGAAAACTCATGGTAAGGTCGTTACCATTTTAATATCAGAAAATGAATAGACGTAGAGACAAATTTACTGATTTGATTAAAAGAAAATCTCTTACATTGTTCAAGACAAAATTTACATTTAAAATGAAAATTTCTCTACATTTAGAATCATTTCAATAAAAATAGTGAAGTTGAAAATTAGTGGCACGAATTTCTAGAAAGTACTTTTATTGTGTTTTATAGCATATAATGGTGATATACATATGAGTATTAAGTCATATATTACATTTTTAAACTCATTTACGTAAAAAAAAAACCTGTGTGTGATCACCATGAGTGCAAGCAGAACATCTACTGCATCATGCATAAGATTAAAGACAATTAAGAATAATTAAAATGAAATGCGTTATTATGTTCAAAATTAGTTATATATCAATAAACTCTGAGCTTTCATATAAAGTAAAATCTCGGATCATTATTACTAATACAATTCTTTCTTTATACCCGCATTACTTTAATTTACCATACATATACCTACGTATGTAAAAAGTATATATATAACAATTTCTGTATATTTATTGGATAAGCAATTTCCTTCCAAGGAACTGCCTATGATTATTCAGGATCCCTTGGCAATTTCTGGGGGGCATTCAGTCGTCGCCGAACTCTCTAAATCGAGTCCCCGTCTTCACGGTGAGTCTGGTTGAGTGATTGAGTTATTAATTTAAGAGCTCGTCGAACCTTCACCTTTCTTAACAATCTATTCTGTCTATTGTCTCATGCACGCAGCAAGGAATCTAAACATTTTGCCTTCGTCTGTGTTCCTTTCCACTAAAAATTTTGAAAATTTCGAGGATCTGGATAGGCTTTTCAAAAGGTGTTCTTACCATTCTTAAAATTTCACTTATTATTAGGTGAAATGATAGCCTAGTAAACATATAAACAAAACAGTAGCTTATACTCCGTTTTCTAGCTCTGTAAAATATTCATATCTGTTCTGTACGTTTTACGCTATTTAATATTAAAGACTCGGTTTACTAGATAAACTATCTTATACGTATATAATATTTACATGTCAGTAAGTTCTGCAACACATTTTTAGGCTAAGACTTATAAATTGCTCAATATGTAAATTGAATAAACAAAACAAGTCATAAATAATAATTTACAATAATTTTTTTTAAATATACTTCAAAGTTCAAATAAAGCCATTTTTTGATCGCGGATGTTATTTGTAAATTAAAACATATTGTGTTTGGCTAAAGCTTCGTGATTTACGATTGTCTGCCTGGGTATTATGTTTCTGTATCATGGATTAAACAATCAAAATGTGAACAGAATATCAGTGGAACATTTACTTACTTTTTTTTTTATTTCTCTATATAAAATTATTGTATTACCGGGAGGGTAACATGAATGTTATGATTCCTTAATATAAATGAAATATATTTTCTTGAACTTCTCATTATTTTTGTTCTAGACTTAGTTTTAATAGCACTCTTATTTTAAAAGTCTTTAATGGATCGAAAAAATTTGTAGAAATCACAAACTTCAGACACGTTTAAGTTAATTAGAATCCACATAAATTCTTGATCTAGGAAAAAATTAAAAATAGGAAAGTTGATTATGAGTGATTTATAAGGGAGCAGAAATGAAAAAAATATTTTTTTAATAAATAACGCTTTATCCTGCAGTTGACTGCTTGCAGCTTTTTATGGTGACGTAGAGATGATGAAGGACAGTTGGAAGTCACCATTATGATATTATGTTATTACTGACTAACAAAATACGGAAAATATCTAAGACATGAATACAAAAATTTATTTATTAAGTGAATGTCTTTAGTATGATTAATACGATAACATATTTTACTTTCACTGAGATACTTTCTTAATTGAACATATAGCTATTTATACATTCAAAAAGAGTAAGATTGTTTAATTAAATAATTATTTGTTTTGGTTAAAGTAATAAAAGGAATATTTATCATAAAATGTCATATGAAATAAACGTGTCAACAATATATTTAGCAGCAAACAAAAAAACTAAAATACTTTTTGGAATTCTTTTGTCATCTGTGAAATAAAGCCCTCAGAGACTTTGTATGAAATACAATATCATTCTTATTGTCGGTATGAATTACGTTTGGGGAATTGAAATGCTTTTGTGTGGTTAAGGGATTTCTCATATACAACATTTTGTATAATGATCAGTGACCAAGACACAAAATGTACATTGAAGTACCTGTTTCTGAGAAAATAATGTACCCATACTGTTTTATATTTCATATAAAAAATCTATACTCGTTGAATTATATTAAAATATATATACAAAATTTTATTTGATTAAAGAATTCTTCAGTTATTTGCTTAACAAAAAAAAAGACAATTTAACAAATATATATATTGAAAAACAAGTTACAACGTTAAACGTAAAAAAATTGTGGAAAAGCTTAAAAATAAAACCACAAAATCTTTCTAAATAATTTCTTCAAAACTCACATCCCTGGAAGGAAATAACTCATGGATAGTACTTAAATGTAAATTTAATTTAAAATTTATTAGTTTTCAATAAGTATGGTTTTATTACTGTAAATTATGGTATTAGTTATTCACAAAAATTTTTGTTACTGTTAGTATATATCAATCTTGGGCTCTAAAATAAATGAAGGACCAAAAACCAGTTACATATATTTTATATTTTTTCGGATGGAAATAAAAAACATTATCATTTGGTTGAATCTGCACCTACCTACTAAGTTAGTAATTTGTGTTGACGCAATACAAGAAATTACAAACAATGGGATCTCGTATGAATATCACGTATCTCAAACCCAAAAGTTGGACAGTTTTAGGAGGCACCGTTCATTAACCATATGATATTCAAAACTAAATTGAGTTCATACTTATTTAATGTAGAAATTATTTGTAAAAGCAAAATCAAAGGGTGTAGATGTAATAGACGATAAATATAGTACAAATATGAAAATATAGGAAACCTTGAAACTAAAATAACCTTTTTAAAAAAAAAATTTTTCAATTTTTGACTCTGGTTTAACTAAATGTTGTTATGTTAAAGTAATGACTGATAGAAATAATATTAATATAAAATTAAAAGTAACGTAAAATTGCCAATATTCCATGTATCACTGAGTAATATTTTTATTTTATAGTAAATGAATCAGAGGAAGTGAAAACATGCTTAAGGTTTAAATCGAAAAGCATACGCGAAGATTATAATAGAATTATTTGGAATGAGAAGTAACTAAAATTAATAAAGAAAAGGTTATATTAACTAAAATAGTTTTGAAGTGAAACTTCTTTAGAATCGTTCTGATTTCAAACTCGATTATTCTGATTTCAAACTCCGTAGAGACACAAACACATAAATATAAAGGATTCAGCTGGCTGGCGAGAGATTGAAATGAACATATTAGACCTTTTCGGTCTCCTTTTTGCGCGACTCTTCGTAGCATCCCCACTATAGTCTACTTAACATTGTCCATATGTACGCTTCTGTGTAGTGGAATAGTCAGTATATCTATCTGTCTTGCCAAGGTCCCAGCGTTCGACGTATTATGTTAGTATGTTACGCCTGCGTAGTAGAAAGTTTTAGTATAAGCGTGTTGATTCTTGATAATTTTTTCTTGTATTAATATTATCATCTCCTTGATAAATTTTATAATTATGCCAAAAACTAAAGCTGAGAAGAATCGTGAATACTGGCGAGAAAAAAATATAAATAAAATTCAAAAATCGCAAATAGTTCTATGGAAAGTGTCAGAGGATTTCTAGCACGTCAAAAAAGTTATTATCGCATGTACAAAATGAAAGTAATAGTTCTAACGTGAATGATAATTGATTGACTATATCTATCTCAATCTCTCATAGCCTACCCCTGATTAAAAATACTTATTCAAGAGTACTGAAAATGATTAAAAATTATATTGTTTTCACGAATTCGAATTCTTTTTTCAATACTTTCCAATAAGTTTTTTAATCAGGGACTTTTCAGAAGTTTCACTTCTACCGTGAGTGGCTTCCACACACACACACTTTTTTGAATATATTTAGAGAGTAATTAGTTACTAAAACCGAAATGCGTATATGATATGATATGTTATGACATGATATACTCCATAATTAAATGGCACAGTCCGTGGACGTTGTAATGACAGGTATGCGTGATAAACTTGCATTAAATTCACTAATTAAGTTACTATCTAGGATATCTATCCTAAATAGGGGGATAAAATACACAGCGCTATCTTCCAAATTTGAGATTAATATTGAGGGTGACCCTTTTGACCGGACTACGTTGTTGGAATCTTTTAAAAGAAATAAATTACAATTAGTAACTCAATTTAAAGATTTCAACTAACATTATGCAATTATGTTAGTTTATTTTTAGTGACTTGTATGCGTTTGATTAACATTTACTGTTTTTTATTCGATAATTTCTTTAAGTGCTTAAGAAAAGTATAATATAAAATTAAATAATTATATTTACAGGAAGACGAAGTGAAAGTACTCTGCAGAACAAATAAAACGACAGATAAAAAAAAAACAATAACTAATTTAATTTTAATTATAGGAATACACATTTAGAATAAAATCTAGACATATATCTAATTTATTATAATAAGCCTGGTTTCGGTAATGTTTACGTCACTTTGTGTAAAATACTTAAAAATGGTTTTTAAAGTTTGTCTACGTTATTTCTTTCAGAAGCTTAAGGAATATTGGCACGGTCTGAGTAAAGATATCAAATTAAAAGTCTAAAACATGCACATCCTTATAAATATAATAATAGCTGTTTAAACATTATGTATTTTTTTTTATTTTTAAAGGATAAAGTGAAAGAGTGTCCGATAAGTTAATAGAGATATCGAAAGGCTCTATTGAAGTTGTTTTGTTTTATTTTTATAATAAACATTACTTTTTATTCCTAATAAATTTTACCTTGATTTTTTTGAAGTTCAAATAAAGAATTTAAAATGAATTCCAACCGATGTAGTTTATTCAAAATTAGAAAAATAAAAATATAGTAAAAAATTTGTACGTTTAAAGTGCTGAAGGTCAGCAGTCGACTGCCGCAAGCTGATGATGATGAAATAAAAATTAAGGAAATATAAATAATTGAAAAATCATAGTATCGTTAGTCTAATATTTTTATTCAATTAATTTTATAATACAAAACGTATTTCTATATTTATTACTTACTCAGGAATATCTTTTCAAACGCTATTTACCTATGAAAATTTTCTCAATAACCGTAGAAAATTTCCTTATACCCGACATATAAAAGTAACATTTTAAAACATTAAGTATAATACTTAAAACTAATTTAAAATGCAATCAACTTGTAATAACCAGTATCTTATGATGGATTTCTCATTTAAAAGTAACAAATACATTAAACAAATAAATAACATAATATCTGTACTATCAAAAAACAGGCAATACTATCAATAAATGAAACTAGTATTATTCGGATTTACTAAGCGGGTTTTATTATTTAAAAACTACATAAATAAAAAATTAAAATCCGCGTAGTAAATCCGAATAATATTAGTTTCATTTAAATGAATACTCGCGAAAATCTTAGATCTCATTAATACTATCAATACTTTAGATTAAACATAAGGTATAAAAAGAATCATTACTTTTATATTGCTTAGAGTATTAAGCCCTCTAGCTTAAATAAAATGTAGGATTATAAAAAGTTTTTCATTTGGTTCATTTAACTGCGTCATAAAAGACGATTTTCCACTTGGTTATAGCAATAAAATATTTTTACGTTTTAAAATTACTAGCACCGAATAAAGCTACTAAATGGGATCTTGATGTTAAATAATGTTTCAATTTATTAGTTTATCACTGTGTATTTTAGTTTAAAAACCTAATTTATTACTTCTTAATCACATGATAGCTAACCCACTTAATTACAAGCTCTATTACAAGCGAGACTGTAAATTTACTTTTTTTTTTAAGTAAAAATTTTATTCCATTTTTCATTACAGCGTAAAAACCCTGTTTTTTATAAATCTCAAGAAAAAAAGATTTCGTAACTGAGAATTATTACAATATTGTAAGATTAACAAAAACTTATTAGTATGTAATATGTTGTTTTAATAATAATTCCAATATCTTCAAATATAAATTAATACGGTAAGCGTCTGTCATCATAGCGTGTTAGTTCAAGGAGGATTCGAGAAACATTCTCAATGTCTGTTATACCTCATTTAGCACGACATATTAATAAAGTAGTTAACCTTCATGGAATGTTTGTAGCTGATAAATAAAAATATCGGCTCATTAATTTTGGCTTTGGCCAATAATCATTATTTGTTTATTTGGAAATAAAAGTTAAATTGACTAAAAGAAAAACTCTTTTTACTGACGTGGATATATGTCAATATTAAGAATAAACATATTTTTATTTTCTGAAAGTTAAACAAACCAAATTTATTTATGAAGTTATTTCAGATCTCTATTCAGAATTTATTTTGTCTATAATAAGTACATATATGCATAACCTAATTAAATGATTGAAACAAAAAAATATTTTTTTAATCGTAATAATGAAGGTTTGTTGCCATCATTATATTTAAATACAGATTAATATAAAAGGAATGTATAAAATATTATCGACTACCTTAAACTTATTCCAATAATAACGAAAATATGCTTGTGCTAGTTAAGCTACTAGAAATACCCATACAAACGATCTGCTTAAAGCTTTTTTAACGCATACATTTCGTATTTTCCAAAGAAGTTTCCTTCCTCATGTCGCATCATCGTCTGATTTAAACTTGGTAACCCCTTTTAAAATCTTTCTATATTCCCAAGAAAAACTTTGAAACTCTATCGTGAAAGTCGTTTGAACATTTTTATTAAAAACGCCATCCTGAAGTGAATATTACTTTACACGGGGATCAATAATTTAATATCAGCTATATGAAATATTATCATATTCTCATATTTTATACTGTGACCGAGTATTGTGAGGTCATGTTCAGATATGTGGTAATTTTATTTTCAAACACTAAATAGTCATTCCTGAAATGTTTTTTTCCGTGATGAATTACGATTGATTGATGATGAAAAAAAAAATTTAGAAAAGTCCCCACAGTCAAGTATGCTTGCATAGTTGTATCAATTCCATTCTATTAAACTAATTACGGTGCCTTCTGAATATAATATTAAAAATATTTTGATCATTCATTCTTTTGGAAACGGTAAAAATTGTGGTCAAAACCTTTTCCGGTCCAATCAGCTTTGAAGACATCTTATTTGAGGATGAGAGAACTTGTCATAACATATGTCAAAAGCATTATTGTTCTTGTTCAGTCAATAATACTCTTTGAAGTGATCGTCCCATCAAATATCGTACATTTGAAAGATATCATGAAATTCCTATTATAAATACTAACGTTATTTAAACAAGACAATTTAAAAGGTTCGTTCATAGCTAACAGGTTTTTTTTTTTTAATTTTGTTGTAAATAATAAAAGAATTTTAGTACAAATTAAATAAATTAATAATTTTACAAGAGGAATACTGAATCTTGAACTAAGTTGGATTGTATTTGAATTCGACTAGATTTTACAAGACCACGGGCAAACCACAAACGAACCTTAATTTATATTGTGAATCCAGCCTTATGTCGCTCGACAGTTATTATCATTTAAATAAAAACATAAAATTAATTTACAATCATTCTGTGACTTGGTATGGTTTATTTAGATTAATTTTGATTCAAACAAAGTGTTAGATATCTTTGTAATATAGAAGCCACTTGGAACAAAAATATTATTCTGTCCTATGCCAGCTCTTTGACAAATTGTCTAAAAATATTGGCATCAGAAACTCTAAATTGTTTTTTTTTAACACCAATATGACCGTACTTTACCAAAGGTAAAGCGATTTGAAATACATCCGGAAATTCATTCTTTTGGATGATTAAATTTTTGTTTATATTTAATTCTTTAAGTCGGGAAATGTTCTTTCATACATATTCGTTTTAAAAACAAAAATATTATCTGATATACGTGTACTAAATCCAAATAAATTGTTTTGGCTTACTGCATATATATATATATATATATATATATATATATATATTATTGGGAAATGTCAATAATTGTAAAAATAGGTTTTCTTATAATCCGGAACCCACTAGCACTTCAGTTTTAGGGACAATCATTTATTAACCATTACATGATTCTCAAAACTAAATTGCTTTAAACCTAAAAACTTATGAGAAGATTTGAATCATATCTCCATATGTTTAGGTTCATATTTAAGTGCGAAAAAGAAAAGTTATTTTCAGAAGCAAAGCCATCGAAATATAAAAGTAATCTTTTCCTAGTAGAGGATCCGGTCAACGTAAATTCATATAACCTATAAGTATATAAACACATTTCATGTAAAAAAATTATACCTCAATATTTATACTTCAAAGTTAGAATGCAGTGCATGCATGCATTTATTACTTCAAATACGTTATGTGACAACTCGAATTATGTTATCGAAATTCATACAAAAATGTAGGATAAGAAATTTATCGACACAGAATACATTCAACAGCGGGAAATTCGATGTAAAATATTTATTACTACGTTTTTATTATGTATTTTAGTTCAAGTATAAGCGTAACATAATATAGGAAAAATAATTGTACGAGAATTTTGTAATAACAACCTTTCGACTTACAAATATCTTCCCTTTTTTCCCTTCGACGTCAGTTAGTGTACGTGTATGTCAGGTAATTTTGGCCATAATTGTATTGTATTGGCATCAAGTCAACTGTGTATTAAATTGCTGCTAAAGATAAAGGAACAAATGATGTAATTTGAAACATTTGAAAAAATAAGTAATTAATTAATAATTAAGAAATATTGTCCACAATGTCAATTTTTTTTTTTTAGAATAATGTCAAAATTAGTCAAAATAGAATAATGTCAAAAATAATGTCAATTTTTTTTTTTTTAGAATTGAATGAAATACTGAAAATTAGAGTTAAAAAATAATGTATTTTTTATTTAATTTCACACAAATTAAAAAAAAATGTGGTAGGTATTATTTCCTTGAGGATAACGTTAAATAGAATTCTTACATGTTGTTCCCAAGAAAAATAGGTGAAGATTTTGTTTTGATACATGAAAAAAAATTATTTGTGTTTAGTTCGCATTTTTCCTATGTAATTAGTATGACTGAACTTGAATAAAAGACAGCGACCGCTTGGTAAACTATGAAATTAAAATTTATGAAGTGCTATAATATAAAATACCTCCCCTATAATACTTTAAGACAATAACGTGAAAGGACGTGAGCATTATACTGATGGTAAGACATCGATTTAAATTTTGTGTGAAACGAACCCTTATCAAATTATAAAATGTAATTTTTATGTCATTAGAACGACCTTTGCGAATGCTTCGAATAATTAGTAATCAGGGCTTTGTTCTCAAGCATACGTGCAAGTTTTTGCTTATAAATCTTGTTATTATGGGCATCAAGTTGTTTAAAAATTCGACCATTATCGACCTTTAACCTAAAATGTTATTTAGATTTAATCGCTAAAGAAATATTAGCGAAAGCTATATTCTTTGGATTAATTTTTTTACTTCAAAATCAGTTTGTTCTCCAACCATCATCTCCAACTTTTACATTTGTAATATTCAAGTCCACAGCTAAAATAAATTTCAAGGCTATACCAGCAGTAGCAAGAATTGTGTACATTAAATAAAATATAGTATGTACTATGTAGTGCATGCAAAAGTAAAATGCTAATGACGTGTTAAAATGCTTGGCTTCGATGTTTTGTCTAGATTGATGTGATAATTTTCTAAGACTTACATAAATACGATAAAGATCACTACAGACACACGATAGCTTTTCAGGAATATTCAATATTTAACTTTTAATTCGAATTTAATTTTTATATTTTATTGATTTCTACAAAACAAACATATGAGTTTCGTTTGTTTTTGTCTAATTGTTGATTTATGTTCAGTATTTTAAATTATAATGCTATAATATCTATGTAAATTTTTTAACCAAGATTCAACAATAATAACGATGTTAACGTAATATGCTTATCCGCCCCAAATTTTGTTACTGTAATTAATAAAAACTTACTAATAAAATGTGTTTTTTCTACAAAATACTTCATTTAAATGTAGTGATAGTCATAGTTAGCGTTATCTTAAACTAGGCTTATTTTGTTTTTAAGTGTAAGCTCGTTAAAATACAGTATTTAAATATCGAGATAAGACAGTACATAATAATACCTGAGGAAATTATTATTCCAATTTTCAGAGGCAGTTTAAATAAAAGTACATATTTGAACAAATAGTTCAAATAAAAAAAAAATCTATTTAAAAGTTTTAATAAAATCTCCGTGATCATGATTTTGGAGACCAGATGTACTTAAATTTGTGATATAATTTAAATTAAAATTTAATATCAGTATTTAATTTATTATATATTATAATATTTACTCTACCATAATAATATTCGAGTTGAAATTGTGACTGAATTAAAAAAAAGCCTTATCTTCATACTATATCATTTTTTTTACCTAATATGTATTTTTTGTGTTCAATAAAGAATAATATCGTTCATTGATTTTTATCTGAGTTTAAGAAAATATATGTATTTTATGTAATACAAAAGGGCTAATAGCATAAAGAAGCAAATGCCTTGTTACATGTGTGAATATACCACTACGGATACTAAAAAAAAGGGAAAATGGATGGAATTCAATCAAATTCCAATCAACTAAAAAACCAACAAACGTACTATTTACTCTCTCTGGCTCATAAAGGAATCACGAAATCGCTTTCATTCACAGATGCGATTCTGTCACAAAAAATATATATTGTTATATCCAATACGCTCGTGGTTATAACTATTTATTGATAGGAAGAAAGAAAAAATACTATATTTTTATTTTAACATCAGAGTACAAGTGATATTTTTATTTTTCACTTCGTGGTGCACCGAATTAAAACTTTGTCAAATCGGAATCAGTACAATTATTTAAATTAACATTAATACAAAAAATACTATGTAACAGTGTTTGTAATGTACAAGGAAATCCTGTAAATAAAATATTAGATTGTCAAGTTCGAGTTAAATGTACATTGTAACATTAATAAAAAGCGACCGTAGAATGTGTCGCCAACAATGAAGTTACTTTCAACTGACAATAGATCCTTAATTGATTCTCAAAAATAATTTTCTTACAATAATATTATTCTCAATAAAAAGCCCTGTCATCATACTTTATATTTTATTAATCATTAAATATTTTAAATACTTTGCGGTATTTTCCATAACAACAATTCCTTTCGGATTAATCAATGAAGATATAATCTACTGTATTTGTCCATATTCAGGAAAATCTTATCGCTTTCACTAGGGAACATATTTACATATTTTTCCACATGTTAATCAAAATAGTTAATTAATAAACATTTATATTATTTACATGAAAGCCTTTATCAAATGGATTTTTTTTTTTAACTCAATAGTCATTTTTACAATTCTAAAATTATTCGTCAAAAATCATGTAATTAATGAATATAAAGAAATTGATGGATGAAAATCAACATACAAGCATACCTAAAAAATGAATGTATGATATAACAATCAGGCCTCCGATAATATTATACTTGTGTACTCTCACACATAAAAAATCATGTAAAATGGTAGGAATAATGTTACTTTGTCCATTTCGTGATCAAATTAGGCCAAAGCATCAACAAAAAAACTGATTTCACAAATTAAATTGTTCATTTTAATATGGATGCGCACATTACAAAAAGTAATCAAAATCATTTATTTTTATGGAATATGATAGCTTAATTTTATTGTTTCAATTTGGTTGTTATCAATTTAAAAAAAAACGTAAATGTTATTATTGAAATTCGATAGGAATAACGAACTGAATCGACAGGCTTAGCACAAGTTTGCATCGTTCCACTGCATACGAAGTGTTTCCCGTTTCTCACGCAGTTAGTTTACGTTACGTTAATACTATACTGGGGAAAAAATTACGACTGAAAAACTTAGTCGTATTGTGCTAAGCAAAGAATTGTACACATTTATATACACCACCAACAGCTAACAGTATTATTATTATCTCGCATTCATAAGACGTATATAATATATAAATACATATATTATAAATTGATCCCTTAACTTTGTTGAGCATAAACAAAATTATCGCAACGACTCCAAGACACTTCACAGACTAGAAGTAAAGAAACGTTCAACTCTTCGTTGTTCTTTACAATTAATGTTTTTTATATTTGTTTGGTTGTTTTAGATATAGAGTGCATTTGTGCAAAAACGTGCACAGTATATTCTGCTGCTGTCGTGTAGAATACAGGAGACGTTTTTATATTTACATAGACTCGTGCGAACGTCACTCTGAACTTTCCAAGCCTCGACTTTACAACGGTTAGGTCTGGTTACGTCACCTTACATATTAATGACAATACACATAGTGTGTTCCTAATTTACTTCAAATAATTTATAACTCGACTTGTTCTGAAATAAGATTCGTCAAACTGTCACTTTATAAGTAACTAGGTACCAGCCTCGGCTTCGCATGGACTCTTTAAAAAAAATATCGAATAGCCTATTTAATTTTGAGAATTATTAAACTTATATTATGATTACTTTCAAATGGGACACCCAATTTAAATGATTTAAAAAAATAATTTACAGATACTAATTTAGGTTTAAAAAGGGGGTAATTTATTCTGATAAGACTTAATACCGTATTTATGTAAATAGCTTTCCAATAAACGCTTTAGGAATGCCAAATTTTTAAAAGTTGTAAATTGGATATAGTGTGGTACCCTTAAGGTATAGGCGTATGCCACCGCGGATTTTTCTGTAGACCTATACAAGATACACAATTCCACCATATATTATTTTGTTATATCTCAAAGACTTTAGGCAGCGTTTCGCTTGAAAACTCTCAGACGGCTCATGTTTTCCCGACATCTTCCACAAATATCGTTAATGTACACACAAGTAAATACAAAAACTTAACAAATTATATACTAAAACTTCCTCGAGAATCACGCTATTGAGTGGTGATAAATGTTTGATAATAGGTGCAGTAGTTTTTCCGTTTATCGTGAACAGCAGACAGACAGATACGGCGAGGGACTTTGTTTTATAATAGGTATTGATTGATTGATTCAATCAAAGATATTAATGTAACATTGTTAAGCCTTACGTTGATATTTTTTAATATCCATACAATGTCAAATTCCATGAAAGAGATATATACTTCAATACTTTGAAATTCGTGTAAGTTTTTCTTTATACTAATCTTATTAAATAGGCAAACTTTTGTTATAAATACATTTGAATGCAATTTTGCTATTCTTCCTAAGGGTGGAAATATTCATTCTATTTTTAAATTGGCTGTGAAAAGGGATATAAAAAAAAAACTATTGCAAAACAACTCATCGTGTCTATTTACTATTGAATTATATAAGGTGGCAACCGGAGGTTCCAGGAAAACTACGAAACTTACTTATATGTATATTATAATAAAAAATTACATATTAAAACTTATAACCTATACCTAGGACTACATGATTGCCCCGATGTTAGGAAAGCAATGCCATTCCATAGCTTGTGTGGTGTCAGGAATCTTCTGGTTCACACGGCTTGGTGTTCGTTCCGCGGAGTCAGCGGCGTCACTCGTTATATGATATTTTATCCATACAACGATGTTGCCCCGGCGATGTTCATTTATTTTATAATATGTAGCGCGTACGTAACAATTGTCAACTTATTACCTTTGCAATGTTGCTTACGAAAATTATGATAAGGAAAATATTATTAGAATCACCAGGAAATGTGAAACCTACTTTACTAACTTTATTATAACACTAAAGTATAGGTGATAAGACTAAATATCAAGTAAGGCTAATTAATGATAGTTAAAAATTAGAAATGCCGTACTTGTATAAATAGGTACATTTTATTTTTTTGAGTATCGTAAATATTCGCTAGATACTTTAGAATGACTACATTATTGTATAATACAAAGGTATTTTTTTAATTATTATTACATACATTGATGTTTGTAAAATTTAAAAGCGCAGTATTTTTATTTATTTTTAGTTTAATAATCAATATAGCTTGTAACTTATAATATGTATCGTAGCCAGTTAAATATCATGATGCTGAAAACGATCCAATAGCTAATAATCACTGTTTAAGTGCGTTACTATTTAAGTAGTTATATATAATGCACCTGTCGTTTTTAAATGAACGTCATAAGCCCATACTAAGTCGAATAATACTACAGAATTTTACATATATATAAGTTTTTTGTACTTACTTATCGGTTTGCTAAATATTTCAATAGCATAGTACTTGTATATTATATACTATTTCCAATATTGTGATTTTTGTAATTGGTGAGACATTTACATCTCGTCTGCCGATGATCGACATTGCTGCAAAGTATCGAAACGTCGGGAGTATATAGTTTAAAATAATAAAAACACGTAGTAAATCCGAAAATATTAATTTTTATTAAGATTATATTTTATTAAGACTAAGTTTTTTTTAAGTGACGGTATGCCGTTATAAAATGTATAAATATTTGTTATCACAGATCTGGCATTATATATTTTCAAGGGTTTGATGCTACAACATAATATTTAACAAGGCTTTTTGATTATTATTTATGTCGCTTTCCGATTACTTGACTTTACATTTTGTTAACAATATAAAATGAATATTAATTTATATCTTGTTTAGAAATAAATATAAGAAATCTGACAGGAATTTCGAAAAAAATAATGAAAAAGTAGAAAACTTCCAATATACTTTTAAATTATGGGACATACAATCAGTTTCATAATTTTAATCTATCAGAAGCAGATACCTAAATGCACATTTTATGTCTTGGTCACTGATCATACAAAATGTTGTGTATGAGAAATCCCTTAACCACACAAAAGCATTTCAATTCCCCAAACGTAATTCATACCGACAATAAAAATGATATTGTATTTCATACAGAGTCTCTGAGGGCTTTATTTCACAGATGACAAAAAAATTTTAAAAAGTAGTCAATTTTCTTTGTCATTTAGAAATTTTCGTTGCGGTCTTTTTCCAGATTTTAATAAATGATTCATTTCATCGTCAACTATTTTTATATATACAAATATATACTCGTGAATTAAACTTGCTCTTATGTAAATAATAAGTAGAAATATATAGGCTTATGGGACAAAAGAGTTACGGGACTACATACGTGACTTTTTATTAATAACAATGTTGGTCATATTTAATTAATTAATTGATTAAATATATTTCATCTATAAATAAAAGTTTAAAGTCGATTTCAAAATATTCTTCATACAGACTGATAATACTCATATTACCGTTTCCATAATTCTGCATTTATATAAAGAGAAATAAAAAACAAAATGTTTTCTTTGATAAAGAACACAAGCTTACATGGGAAAAAATATTTTTTGAAATACAATAAAATATTTGACACACAACAACAGACGTACACTTTTTATAAAATAAAAACAGCCAGTGCACATCTCCGAAGATTATGCCACTCCAACATCCTTCGTATTTATCTTCCTAATTTTGTAAGTTAGTTCTTGATACAGTCATCGGAGCGTTAGATAAACGCAATAGTTTAAATTAATATAACACCTGGACTTTATATAATTATTAACGTAAATATTTTGAATTATTGTTAATTGTTAATGACATTTATGGTCATTTAAATCATTTATAATTAAAGTATGAAATGACATTCATTTCAATAAGTCGAGTCTGATTTTTAAATCTGAGAAAGTTTAGTTAAAATCAAAATTTAAAACATAGAAGTAATCTTTGATATATACCCCACTATGATATAAGGCCCCACTAGTAGAGAGTTACCATCGAGAGCTCTAGCTTTCTTTGCTGTTACAAATTCAATTCAAATTTTCCTCGTCTTGAAAATAATACTGAAAAATTCAGCGCAGGAAACAGAACTGCAGAACACAACATTATTTTGAAATGATAACACCAAAGAGGTTATTTATAACTATTTTATGTAATTGTATATAAATCTTTTCATTAATACAGAGTTATCTTTGTATTATAAGATTTAGTTTCATTAAAACGTTCTTGGATTAACTTATTCAGTTCACAAAAAGAACAAATCAAGACATAAGGGAAAGTAACTATTGACTCTTGTTGAGCCAGAATATTAATAACTTATATAACAACTTTCACTACATGCTTGCCACTTAAAAACGTACATTTACTTAATAATCATTTAAACTAAGAAGAAGGTTAACGTTATAATTTTGCGATAAAATTACTACTATTAATTAATTTAAATTAATAATTTAAGTTAAAGTAAAAATATGAATATAAATCATAAATTTATTTCTTTTCACGAACAATTATTTCAAAGAAATTTTAATTTAATTTGTTATATGTAAGTTCAAATTTATGTTCCAGGGATCATAACTCGGAAAATAAAAGCAGTTTTAAAAAAGTGGTGTCCTTTTATCCTCAACATTAAACCTATTAACCCTGTATTTAATTTTCTAAACAAGAAGCCTTCATTACCGGATGTATTTGACCAAAGCCCAATAAATAAAGTGTTAAAGAAAATTATCTTGTATTTTCTTATAATTGTTGTAAATATTTAAAGAAAAAAAACAGGTACAAATCAAAACCTTTTCTGAGTTGCGCATTTCTTGATATAATATTTCAGTTCCTTACAATGAAATAAGGAAGACAATAGACATTCTGAGCTATTTACGGTGCAATAAAAGCTAGCTTTAATAGGTTCCTCAGTTAACTTTATAATGGAATATTTCAATAGTACCTCTCTCAAAGTTTATTTTAACTAATCCAAAGTTTTAATTTTAGGAACAAATTAAAAATATCTTTGGCTGTTTACATAAAGAATCATGGTTTGTAAATATAATGTACAATAACAAATATAAAAAAAAAGAGTTTTTTTCTGGATTACTATAAATTGTTAACAAGGCACGGTAAATACAAGTTATTTTATCTCTACTGCGGCTAGATTGAGATAGCAACAAACTCGTTTAGAAAATTTACGAAAATTTTATTCATGCCATCCATTCTATTAGTGAGAGTAAGAGGAAACTTGGTTCGTTCTTTTGAACTTCAACTTAATTCGTCACTGAATTAAATTCCAGACAGGACCTTAAAACGACGCATGGAGCTTTACTAAAAGGTTCCGAAGGTAAGGATAGCCGAGAAGGGTATTGAAAGCAAATTATATCTATTATGTTATTATATGTCTATTCAATTTATATAATTGGGTTTTAGCAGTCCATTAACAATGTCTATTAATAAATAGCAAAAAGTGTAAACCGGACAAAATATCGTATTTAATTGAACAAAGAGTTTTAAATCAGTTTCATTTTCATTTAACGGCAATAGAAGTTTTCCACGAACTTTTTCTACAATATTTTCCACAAACCGAAGGTGTTGCAACAACAATCTCCCAATCCTATAAGGAAATAGAGACGATCAATTGATGAAGCCGAAATGTGGTAGAATAGTCATCGCGTTCAAGTAAACAACGTCAGACGCCTTGCAACACGATGGACAGAAGCTTTTAGAAATTTGATGGGTAGATAGAGAAATGAGGGTTGCCCAGAACTAAGACAATTTTCTCCCTTAGGGGGAAACTTACGTTCTGAAATCAAAGGAAGAAAAGTAACACAAGTTATCTAAACTAATAAAATTTCTCTGTAATATTTATAAGCAAATACTAAGTGACGAAAAATAGTTTTTCGATATATCTTGAATATGAAGAAAATGTAATTCTTAATTTAATGGCAAAATGCGCTGTCAAATATTAAATATTTATAAGAAAATTCAAATTTTATACATTGTATGGCTGTTTAGACTTGAAATCATTTATAACTGTTGATTATTTAAATTTTATTTTTTCTTTCAAATTTCTAGTGTTAAGCGATATAATGTCATTTTAAGAAAATAATATTTGAGTTACATGCAGTATTTCATGAGGCATGTCCTATAGTTTAATAAAAAAAAATGTATACAAGTTATTGCTTGCTTTAAACACGTTTAATTTTGGTTATTTTTTAATTTGTTATACCTAGGACCATTTACACGGCTAAGACTTTTCTATTAACACATTTGTTTTATCCTCTAAAGTCTAGACTCGTGGGTTTTCCAAAGAAATATACACACACATACATACATTCTATATGTAACATAAAATAACAAAGAACGTTCACGGTTGGGTGATTATAATGAAATTATAAATATGTGTAGAGTTAGGTTAGTACTTAAAGACGAATCTCTCGAAGGAAAATATTTCCTAGTAACTTACATATTTCATTTCAAACAAAATGTAAATTTACATACATTATTCATGATTTGATAATATAAACAAAATAAGTCACAAGCTTTCATAACAATGGCGGCTCCAGACGAATATTTTATTTATTAAATTTCAGTCTGATTTCAGGAGAACGATTTTCATAATACAACTATACTTTCATACTATCAGTTTTTTCAACGTTGATCTTATATCTTTGAAAAGAATGTATGTAATTGCAGTAATTCTTTTTTTTATAACAGAATAAAATACATAATCACATATTTTATTTTTTTTATCTTTTATGATCATTGCAAAATATATACGCCTACGAATACGAATTTTATGAAGAACTTAAAAAAATTGAAGAGGTTTCTCAATTTCACCGTATATTTTTATATGAGTTCGTGATTGATTCCATCTTTTTTTATTATTTCTTTTTGTAGAAGAGGATCTAAGGAACTAATTTTGTTACACCTAAATAATATGGTGTGTACTATAATCTTTTTTAACAAAATAAGAGGAAAATTTAGTACTTTTACTAACAGAGGCAATAATTAGCTCATTAAACTCACAATTAATATCAAAGTGCTTAATTATCTGCTAAAATTATTTCTCAAACTCATCAAAATTTCTTTGCCCCGCTGTTGTAATTTACCATTCATTAGGATTGTGTAATTTATGAAGAGCTGTCGTTAATTAACTGAAGATATTAAAATCGTTTTTTTTTTTTGTGAATTACCCTAAGGAATTAAGGAGAGCGTTAGAATGAGGATGAATCTTTCGATAGAAGAATTACATTTACGTATATTTGATATATAAAATAGCGAGCTCATTAATATTTGAAATTGTAACGATTTACTGTATTAGTAAAATGTTTGATAATTGTTTATATTAATTTGTTAATTGACTCAATGTTGGCTTTCAACGAGGTCTTATATTTTATTAGTAATATTTTGTGTTTTGTACAATGTTCTAGCTATTATCATCTCACTAACTGAATTTTGTCTGTTAATTAGCAAAATGTGACATAGTAGAGTGATTTTGAAACTTAAGTCATATATATGAATTGTGATATATAAATATAATTGTTCCATTAAAATACCCGAAAGTCGTTGCAATTAAAAGTGAAGTTCTAACGCTATTTAAACCAATACTTTAAAAAAAAATTAGATTAGACCTCCTTAGGTAAACAAGCTTATTGTAAAATCGCAGTATCAACTACCAAACGTCTTATACGCACCACTTCTTTCCACAAAGTATGAAAGCTAAAGGAAATGTTTAACATTTATCCCTTATCTCGTTCACCTGACTAGATAAATTGGCTATTTTATTAGTCCTTATATGTTAAAATAAGATATTTAAACTTTCTATTTTAAAATTATTAATCTCTTCAAACAACGATTCTTTACAAAAGGAAAACAACGAAAACCTTTCAAGGGCCTTAAATTTTGGGTGATTTGGATTTTCAGATAAGTATTATACGTTATATATATTACCTTTTATGATAATTTCTTATGAGACTTGAATCTTGTTTCGATAAAATCTAAGGTCCAGGCATATATGCAAAATATATTTTAAGTACAACAAAATAAATTAAAATATTTCAAAATTTGTTTTAAAAATGCCTTAAAAAGTATTTTTTTTTACGTTCATTTTAGAAATTTTCATTAATACCACTCTGCCCCAACTTAAAGTCCTTTTCAAATTTAAATTAAGTTAACCATAAATTAAATAAAATTTAGGTTTAAAATTAAAATCTGTACTTAATAACATAATACAGAATCATAACATTACAAGGACAAACCTAATTTTCTCAGAAGATATTGGCTATGAAGACTGAATAATATTATAAGCAGAATATTTATTAATTTTAATAGTAAAATATTTAATCGCACAGAAAATTGTAAGATCTTATTGAAAAGATATAAGTGCTAAGAGATTTGCCTAAGATATAAAGTTGTGTCATCTTGTTAGTTCAGTTTTATCAATTGAGCGACAGCGGTATGTGAATGACAATGTGAAATATTCCTGACAATGCGACGAAAAAATGCACAGAACTCTCTCAATATTTTACTACGATCAATTCTAATCGGACTAATTAGATGAGATTAAAATTTTATCCTATTTGAATGTAGCAAAGAAATGTATAAGGTATAATAAATTTTCAAGATAAGGTATTAGATTTAACAATGTATTTTAATTATATTGACTTTGATTAAGTTGTTTTTAAATAAAAACTTATTATGTACTATTTAAACGAAGTATTTAGATCATAGTTTTCTATTTTGTTTTCATTATATTTGATAATATAAAATATTCCATAAATAAAATTCAAATGAAAACCAACGAACTTGAGAAAATCATCCGCAATTTTCACATTTAATTATTTTCCTTGACTACCTTAGAGTTCTGTATACTTTAATGATAATGGGAAGAACCTTTTAGGACATCAATAAAATGTGTGCCTCAAACTCGAGAAGGAATCAACCGAGATCTTTTTCGTATTGCCTTTGAATGTATGCGTAGCAAAATATTATGCCTTCAAATTGTAGAATAGAAATTTTAAATTAATATTATATTTAAATTCTGCCACAACTTTATTTTAATATTAAACTAGTTATTAACTTCAGATAATATCGGTGAATTTACGCTACGTATGACAAAGGCTTAATGAAAACTTTTGGTTGATAAATGACTAAGATAAGCCATTGATTTTACAGATGCCTACAAATCCAAACAGGATTATAATTCCGTTGGTTTTAGTTGGAAAAGGTTAATAAGGGATAATCAAGGATGGCAAATGGATGGCTTTTTGGTAACAAATAAAGTTCATATTTTATTATATTACAATTGCCAAAACTTGTGGCGATTGATTTACGGTTTTTATGTTAAGATAAAAAAAATATTTTTTTTTTTGTCATGACTTGTCTTGTTCCAATAATAATAGACTGACAGTGATATAGTGCGTTCGAGGCCTACGACTTCATTTTCACCTTCCAACAGGTGGAATGTAAGTCAAGCACTATCCAGTTAATATTAAAAATATATATATAACAACCCTACAAAATCGTTTAATATCACGAAGAACGAAATAGGAATATTTGTCAGCTAGCAACTCTTATATTCTTGGAAAGCTACGGAGAGGAAATGAAATTCTATTAAAAGCAAAATATTAATATTTCATAAATTTTATGTTCAGAAAAAAAATATAAAAAGGAAAAGAACGCATAAATATTATGAAAATAAAAATAGTCGGATATACATAAAGAACGTTATCAAGAATTCTAATCACTATTTAAACGAACGAATTAAATTTTCAATCAAAATAATTTTCCAAGTGTAAATCTAATTCTGTGATCATTATTTTTCAAAGATTTTGTAGTCACGCCCCCTCTAATTTATTCTTAGTATGTAAAATAACAATGAATAAATTACCTACTAAATACCTTTTTCGGTAACTAACCTAAAAACTTTCATATCTTTTTTAACGTATTATAGATTGTACGAATTTTACGTACAAATGTATGCTTAATTTTTCTTTTCGAGGAAATTAATAATATGAAGGATTTTTAATATGTTTTATAGAAACATAACTTTTTCATGGAAATTTTTTTTTGTGATAGAAAATGGCATATATTTTTAGATATTTTGCAACATTTAAATACTTGGAATAGAAAAATGTCCCTAAGTGCAATAGTTTATTAATAAACTCAGTGGGAACCTACTGATAGGTTTCTTAAAGGTTTCATTTAAGTAGAGTTCATTGTTAATATTGGATATATATTAATTTTACTCTTATCTTTAATACATAATAATATAAAGGTTATACGTATAGTGAAAAATTTACAAGATCATTAAAAATCTTATCATTTATAACTCCTTAATAATATGTCAATATTTTTCTCATGTCCATATCAAAAGGTAGAGAAGGTAAACAAATTAGCTGTATAAAACTTTTGATCCCGTTAAAACCTATCTCTTTAGAGGAGAATTTTAGACGTTAACAGCTACACTGTTATAGATTATATACTAAAAGTTGTTGAACGAGTTTGAAGGTTCAATATATCATTTAAGCCGTATAAATACTTAAAGCTTTATAAAAAAAAACAAAGATGTACCTACATTCTAGAATATTCGAAATCACGTTTTAACCAATGGAAGCTTTCAAACACGTTAATTGAATAAACAAATCACATTCCGAATGTTCAGTTTGTTCAGAAAGCAAATAGAGATAAGTGAATTGTAGAGTAAATACGAAAAAGGAGCTATTAATTTACGGTTTAACAAAATATGGGTTTTATTTCAGGAAGATTTCTACTATAATATTTTAACTTAATCTATGCGGCGTTTTTTAAAAAAAGGTATTTTTAAAAATTTATTAGAAAGTCGACACTAGAGACAAAAATTTTTAATTTATTTATATTTCATAATAATAAGTAAATAAACATAATATGTACATTTACATATATAGATTTTGATTTTCAGTCAATCGTACCTACCGCTTATTGATTGAGGTCAGAATGTTTGCTTTGCTATGTACATACAGATATGCATGCTGCCATCTCTAGTTTAATTTAAATAACACATGAATCGAAGTTGACAGAACTCAAATGATATGAAAATGCAAATAGCAAAATTCGTATGAATTACTTTTGAATACTTCAAAGGATTAATCCATTTTAATGAGAACGTATCAAACTTTTTGCATTACATAAAATTAATTACTCCCAAGACTAAGCCGTAATGTAAAAAAATAAACAATAAATGTGAATAAATAATTTTAATAAATATCATGTTTTAGGCGTGAGTTATATTAATCGGCTCGATTCATTTTACAGCAGTTCGCTAAAGTTATAAATCACGGTGAATTATCAAAGGCTTTGTTACAAATGTTAAGCGATTATCGATTGTATCTGCTTTTGTTAAGGTTTATATTCGTCTACTTACTGCACAAGTCGCGACCTACGTTTTTTGTTTATACAAGAAATCCTTTTTGATTTATATGTATAAGTTTGATTAAAAATATAATGGATTTTCTTGGATTTTACATTTAAAAACTTCATTATTTATGATTTCCATCACATAGTTTTTTTTTTTAATTAATGATTGCTTAAGAAGAAAATCACAAACATACTTTCTTTAATATTCAAAATAAACAATTAATAGGTTTTATTGTCACATCTTTCCGATTTTTTGGAGTTTTCAGTGTTGTAAAAAAATATAAACAGTGAAGTCTATAAAGTAAAATCCTGTTTTTGTTGGGACGAAAAACTAAACATAAAGGAAAATAAAATTATAAAAATAAATACGACATCGTATGTAGATATTGCAACACTAATAGCTACTTTTTTTCTGATACACTTAGCATCAAAATAGTGCAAGACACAGACATATGCAATTCAGCATCTTTTTTCAAATATATATGTATATAATTAAGAAAAAAAAATCGTATATTAAAGCAGTCACATATATATATATATCAATCATTTAATTCGGATGGAAGGCCATGGCCATGGCCAAGGTGTTATGAAAAAAAACATTTTATTGTCCTTTTTCTTGTGAACAATACTTTAAGCTACATATCAATTTAAAAAAAAAATTATAAAATATTTGTATAACCTTCTCGTGATACTTTAACACTATTTTTATAGATAGAATAAATTTATTATCAAACTTTGATTACAATGATCTTGCATTTTAATACTACATATAAATTCAAGGAACGAACCTTATATTTATATAAAATTTTTTTTTTCGGAAAACTGAGCTCTTTTTTAATATTATATATTTTACATTTCCCTGACGTTTCGATTACTTTTCAGCGACCGTGATCACGGACAGACGAAATGAAAGTCACCTTTTACCCTCAAAACTTAGATTCATTTTAAATGTGCACACGCGAAAATACTTTTCATATTCACTCATTTGACAGTACGTCATCAGTATGGAGGATGCCTGAAATATTATTGATACAGTTTGCGACTGTCCATATAAAGTCTTATAGGATGTCCAGCCCGTAAATACAAAGGTTTTAGAAGACTCAACAGGTCGTCAGGAATAGCGTTCAAAGTTGAAACATTGTCAATTTTACGTCCTAATCACTTCATCCAACGAAAAAACTTAGATGAACGATAAAACTTTCATTATCAATATTAAAAATTTGTATTATTTGGAAATAAATTAGTTATTTTTTGAAATTTTCTACATATTTTAACAGTAAAATAGTTGGTAGGTATTTTATTTACATTTTCAAAGCAAAACTGCAAAAAACTAGCCGACCGATTTGTTTCTGCGTGAAATTGTACTCGTTCAGTTGTAACTTTTCAGTTCAACATGAATTACTTGCATCAGTTCACATTCTATTGTGAAAAAATATTTTATATTTTATTTTATGTGTCATCACATAAACCTAGAACTCAGTTCATTTGCTAGGTCATTAAATATTTATATGTAGTATAGTAAGAAACATGTTTTAATTTCTTGATTTAAATTAAAATTTGTAAAAATATACTGAAATTTTTATTGACACGAGCATGATTTGAACCTGCAAAACTTTTTTTTATGAGAAAGGTGGCAAACGAGCAGACGGCCTATTTGATGGGAAGAAGTCACCGCCGCCCATGGGCATCCGCAACATCTCTGTTGCGGATGCGTTGCCACCCTTAGTTGTTGAGGAAGGAAGGGAGGAGTAGGAATATTTTTCATTCCATATTTACTAATCTTAATTTAAATATAATCTCAAAATTGCTGTAATGTTAAAAACGTTATTGCACGAACTTTAGATTCTGGTCTACAGGGAAATAAGTACTTTTTTATTAACCTAAAACTAAAAATTTTATATTGCTAAAAAATGAACACAGGTTATTTACCTTGAAATGTATGACAAAACATTACGGGGTCACAGTTTGTAATTCACATAATATTTCATAATTTTAAAATGATAGATTGTTACATCAAACAATATTATCAAGTAACGAGTATTACGAAAATGGAAATATTCTTCTAAAGAAGGAATTTCGTCATTAAATTTACTATTAACTCGCTTTAAGCTGATACAGATATAGGTGTCATAGTACATAAACGTGTCAAGTCCTACATACATAATTGTGTTAGAATTGTAGCCGCATTTGAAAGCCTCCGGCGACTGACATTTGATGCGGTCGTGTGCATACCTTAAGTTTAGGTGATTTAAAATACATGTCTTAATATACAAGGACATAGTATTTTAGACATATTATTTAATCCAGGATTCATTTGCTTATACTTTACAGTAATGGTTCTTTAAGAATTTCAGACATTTACTCTCTATACTGTTCTCGGTTGTGCTTGATTTTTGTGCCATATTTTGTACATTTGTAACTGTACTGAAATTGTGTTTGAGCTGTTCTCACTCACGCCATTTAATGACGATCGATAAACAGCTATCGCTTCCGTTTTGGAAAAAAAAATAAGATCAAAAGCTGCTATTTTCTGAAATAATAAGAAAACAATACGGAATTTGGTATAATATCTAAAAAAAACATGTATGACAAATATTGGCGATCATTTTGACGTGGGAATGAAAATTATAAATTTTATAGAAATAGTAAGAAAGATATTAATACAACACAAATTAACTGTTTAGTTAACATTTGTTGGAAAATATACTCGTGAAATAGCACAATGACTTCCGTGTAGAAAAACTGTTCGTTCCAATTACTCGCTGGGACACAATTGCGTCATCCCTCAAGAGGTAAATTGTTGTCGATGGAGGCAGGACACGTCACCTAATAAAAGCTGACCGTAATAAACAATAATAACATAATGTTTGTTTAAACGACTTACCCTAATACAAACAGCCTATCATTTTATCCTCTTTATAAAACTATCTGACTAAATGCAGCAACTGATTAAGATTTTCATTTAAACCTTCGAAGATTTTATATGATTTTTACGCTTTGTGCATTTTGATGTTTTTGCTTTCAGGTAGGAAATATCTAGATCAAATCATATATAATGGTTTGGGAAAATCACAAGCCTATATTGAAACTAATGTTGTAAACAGTTAGATTTATAATGTTCTGGGATGTTTATTATATTGTGTTCGTTTAGTATAAGCTTGAATAATATGTAAAGTAACAACTCAACCTTCAATGGCAAAATAATACCTGTGGCTTTGCTGAACGGAATAATGTCACAATTATGTGACAAATAACGTCATTAAGTGAAAATTATTAGAATGCTCTTTTACATTCAACTAATTCAATAATATTATATGTTCCATTTAATTTCATTGCCTTTAAGTCATTTATTAACGAACAAGCCCTTTGCTCTTTTAAATTAAGGAAAATTAAATAAAAAATTGAGAGTTAATCTATTAATCACTATTAAGCTAAACTGTCCGTATTTTTTTTATATTAATATTTGCCCTTACATATAATGCGTCAAAATACATTGTAGGTTTAGTTTAATTAAACTGTCACAAAAGATTTTTAGAACCCGTATTATGTTAATATAATTTTATTAAGCGGTATTAATTAATATAAAGCTATCTCTAAAAAGCAACCCGATGACCTGTGGCGATGTGCCGATGCGTGAAATTGAAATCATTCAGATAAAACCTTTCAGTTTAACAGAAAACTATCCAATCATTTAAAATAAGTACGTTTCAAAGAGTATGCAAATGATGCTATCGTTTAAAATATGATAAATTAACGTTTAAAATCAGGTCAAAATTATAATAAAAATAATTGATATTCGTGATGAAATTTTATGAAAATCGTTAGCAGTAACGTAAAAGGTGTTATTTCTATCCAGTTTATGAGATAAGATATAATAACGAACAGAGAATATAAAAAAAATGTTAAAATAAACGTAAACTTGATGATATATTCATTATTACTGTTATTCCGCCTTTGTCTTCTCGATCTGTAATCAAAAATAATTAACGAAAGCCTCTTATATAATTTATACGTAATGACATCAATTTTCAATTTCCATTATACTATAAGACCTTCGAATTTATAAATATAAAATTAGAAGACGTTGTAAAAAAAAAATAATTATAAAATATATTATTTTTTAAACAATTATTATAATTAGCATTACATTCTATTATGCCAAAGTTATATCTAATAAATATCGATAACTACTTGATTTGAATTCTGAAAGTGTACAAAATAAATATTGCGATTCCTATTTTAATACATACCAAAAGTTTTGCAACACTATTTATAAGTAATAACACAAACATGCTGCCACAGATGTACATATTAAATCGAGTCCGGCCGGCTTCAATATTGAGGTCAAACTTCCGTCTCCCCTTCGACTTCATCGATCTATACAACACAACTTTAGCCTTAACTATATTTAGAGATCTAAAAAAATATAAGCTCAGAAATTAGTTTAGTCTTTCAATAAATTACTAATTTACTAATTAATTTGATATTTTGAAAGATGACAATCATTAGTATTTGCTATGAAAACCTAACCGAACTTATTTGGTTTCACTTTTGGGTAAATATAGGGTTTTCCATTAAGGGCGCTTGATCTTTGAAATGCAAAAAAAAATACATGTAGGAAAGATATTTGCGAAATTTTTTATTTGGAAGGTCTATCGACTCCATTATGTATGGAATATGACATCATTCAAATGACCGCCACGGCTTCGGTTGGTGGCGCGCACACGAAAGGTCCAATTTTCGATGACTCTGGTGCACAAATCGGGCTGTATTTGATCGATGGCGTGGCGTATGTTGACTTTGAGGGCATCGGTGGTTTGCGGCTTGTTGGCATAGACCTGCGACTTAAGAAAACCCCACAAGAAAAAGTCCAGCGGGGTCAAATCGCACGATCTCGGTGGCCAGTTCACGTCGCCTCCGCGCGAGATGACCATGTCCAGAAATTGCTCGTGCAGAACTTCCATCGTAGCGTGTGCTGTGTGGCACGTAGCGCCGTCCTGTTGAAACCACATGTTGTCCAGATCCATATTCTCGATTTCAGGCCAAAAGAAGTTGGTTATCATCGACCGGTATCGCTCACCATTGACGGTGACGGCCACACCATTATCGTTTTCGAAAAAATACGGACCAATCACGCCTCCGGCCCAAAATCCGCACCAAACAGTCACTTTCTGCGGGTGCATTGCCACTTGGTGAACCTCGTGTGGATTGGTCTCGTCCCAAATACGGCAATTTTGCTTGTTGACATAGCCATTCATCCAAAAATGCGCCTCGTCGCTGAAGATGATTTTTTTGCCAAAATCGGCGTCAACTTCCAACTGCTCTAATGCCCAGTCAGCGAACACACGGCGCTGTCTATGGTCATTAACCTTGAGCTCTTGGGTCAGCTGGATCTTGTACGGGTGCAGGCTCAAGTCACAACGCAAAATTCGCCAAGTTGTCGTCTGCGAAAGGCCGAGTTCCTGTGCGCGACGCGGAATTGACTGCCGCGGGTTTTCGAGGACACTGTCGCGCACAGCGGCGATATTCTCGGCAGATCTCGCGTTACGTTGACGCACGGGAACCGGCTGATTGTTAACTGACCCGGTTGACTCGAATTTGTCCACCAATCGACGGGTAGTCGACTCGGCAGGACGATCATCGCGACCGTAAAACGGGCGAAGTGCGCGGAACGTTGCTCGAACTGAAGACCCATTTTCATAAAACAATTTTATGATTTGCACGTGCTGCTCGACACTGTAACCTGCCATGGTGGTTTGGGAGGACGGAATGAATATAACACACTGCATTTGATAGCTGTCACTCAAACAACATGGCCGCAATCAGCTGTCAAAATTCAAGCGTCCCTATTGGAAAACCCTATAGTAAATCTTTAGGCTTTTAAATTTCTTACGAACTGAAGATAATGCTGAATATTCCCTTACCAATTCCTTTTAAAATATTTCTTTTCTCGTAATAAAGATAAATTATAATGACAGCAGATAATAAAGAATAGTCGTGGTGGCCTGGATGTTAAAGGCCCGCCTCTTATACGTGAGAGCGCAGGTTCGAAACCTGGCAAGTACCAATGTGATCTTTACCGAGTCATATGTACTTTCTAATAGTATTCGGACATCACTGACAGACTATGAAGGCAAACATCTTCAGGAAACCTGGCCTTATATTTAAAAATTATAAGTTTGAAATCGCCAATCCGCTTTGAGCAAGCGTGGTGATTAATGCTCTAACCTTCTTGCATAAATAATTAATAGAGCTTGGTTTGATTTTATCTCAAGTCATGTACTGCTCTCTGTTTGACATAATCTTTTTATATTTATTTTTAATGTTCCATTTCTTTTAAATATGTATAATTTCTTTCCTATATATATC
Source organism: Danaus plexippus (assembly GCF_018135715.1). Classification (NCBI taxonomy): domain Eukaryota; kingdom Metazoa; phylum Arthropoda; class Insecta; order Lepidoptera; family Nymphalidae; genus Danaus; species Danaus plexippus. Next base: position 5,048,032 of record NC_083551.1, on the reverse strand, counting down.
TATATGTATATACAGGGTGTCCCAAAAAGACTACGTCCCAGTGACAGGAGTTAGATGAGCACGAGATCTATCAGAAAATCGCAATTTGACCTCAGTAAAAATATCACGGTTTTCGAGATATTCGTACTTTTTAAATTTTTTTAAAAATCGCTGCCTTGTGTCGGATTTTATTGGAATTTACCATATTTTGCTTACATTATTCATTTGATTTAAGTCTACAATCGAAACTATCACTTTTTAATTTCTATTACAATCCAATTGCAACGGTCACACAGACGAAGTCGCGGGCATAAACTAGTGTACTGTATGTAATATGATAGCTTTGTTTTCTTAACACCCTATGAACTCTATTATGTCTGTTAATGTTCCCATTCGTAAAAATATTTCCTACATAATTTAGAAGAAATCATTCAAAATTACACAATTGATTAAAATGAGAAAGTTTATCACAGAATTTTCTGGTAATAACAAAATAACTTACTAGTATATATTAACAACAGGTATTGGCTCAGTTTAATTCCAACATATTATTGTGTCCAAAAACATAAACCACAGGAATTGCTTTGTTATGGCTCGGCAAAATTTAATTTCAGCTGGAATTGGACCATTCTAAGGGTCATGGGCTTAATAAAAACATCTACAAGCTGTAAAGTTTGTAACATAATTGGAAAATACGATAGTATTGTGTACAAATATATATAAAAAATCATTGGCAGTCTGTTCCGCTTTATATATAAAGTAATTTTATTGATATTATATATAAGTTTTGTGGATGAAGAAATTCAAAGACACATTTCAATTGCTGTAACGAACTTTTATTATAGAAAAATAGACTTTGCTAATTTTAATACCTTACAGCAAACTTTATAAAATTATAATTTAATTAAATCAATGTTGAGCCCACATACAAATTTACAATATCCATCGCTCCCAAAAAACCACAAAGAATATAAACAATTGTACCCAAAACTTTGAGGTACTTTAGCAATTTTACATAAGAGATTATTTACTGTTCACCTTCTACTTATAATCCTTGCTCCTTTTTTGGGTATTCGGGTCAGTACATGAACGCTTTTGTTTTCTGTTTTAAAACACGAAATTAAATATACGTTAAAAATCGTAAATATTTTTTTTTCTATAGAATTAAATATATTTTTTCTATATAATAAATTCCATTTTATTCATTTCAATTTATGAATCAAGTATAAATAAATTTCTATCGTCACGCTTTAATATTTAATACGCTATAACATTACACACATATTGTTAATATATATTTATTAATAATAAGAAAAACGAATTGACGATTTGTCTCTGAATCTTTTGTAAGACATGAAATAAACCCCTGAGGGAAATCAGATAAAATACAATATTGCTCTCATTGTCAGCTTGTATTACATTGGACTAGAAGCTTTTGTGTGGTTCAGATATCATTTATAATGTGAGATATATAATATCCAATAGTGGATACAAAATTCTTATAACATTACGGAGTTTGATCAAGAATAATACCATGTAAATTTAAAATTTTGAAATGCTATGATTAGTAATAATCAAGAAGGATCTCATAAAGACGACTGAAAGACTTATCTGTGATATACCCAGAAAATATAGTCATTATTGTTAGTGAACTAAATATACGATAAACATCGCTGAGTTAACAAACATAATCTAATTCAAAGGTCGTTGACTCGCTGCTTTTATACAGACAGACATGGACAAACGAGGATCGTCTGAACCTTTAAAGACTTAAGTGTTTGGAATTACACGCTTCCAAGACTACAAATAGATAGAGAGATTATAAAGATTGACTCCAAAGACTTGAGACGACAAAGTTCACATCAAATGTACTCTTATATACTTGGATTTGAATTCATTATAATATACTATTAAAAAAATAATTGTAATTTACTAACTTAATTCTTCTTTTAGACTTAACTTTTCCAACTATTTAATCTTTCCAATGAAATTAATAGAAAAACTAGTTTCTAGTTAAATTTTTGGTTTAATGAAGCTAGAAATGTAAATAGTATAACAACAAATTTTTTGAAAGAAAATTTCAAAAAACCCTTAAATATTTACGAAAATCTTTTTGAACTCATACGGTCCTCAACCCCTTTATTTGGAGTCGGTTAAAAAGGAAATTGTTTTGAATATATTTAATATATATTAAGCTTTAAATTCATCAAACTTAAAGCAAAAAAACAAATGAAAAACACTTCCAACTCCTTTGCTTTCAAAAATACAATTTTATATGACGCCAAGAAAGATAATAGATTAAAAATTTTATTGATTTAATATGATATATGAATATTATAAAAGTGAAAAGCTTGTTTTATTATTGCTAACATCTAAGTTTATGACTTTATACATATATATATTAAGTTATTATTGCTAACACAAAAAAGAATATGATTTATCGATAATTCAATCTTTATACAGAGACAAAGATGAGATGAAAGCCTGTAATCACGGTTACTGCAAAGTCGTCGAAACTTCTGATAAAATTAAACGATATTTTTATGATGACGTACCTAAAGATGTAAAATATTTGAGATTTTATAGTGAGAGTAAGAGAATTTATAAAAATTAAATAATAATAACTACCTAAAACATTTTAACAAAATCAGAACATTCAATATTTCAAAACATTTAGTGAGCACTAAGCATAACAAGAAAAATTGAAATAAACTGAATAGACCACAGCTCCGGAGAGTTTTTTCAATCAGTAATACAATCAGCAAACGGCTAACAGAACAGAGTTAACTGGGAGTAACATTTATTTATAAATTAACAAAAATAATTCCAAGATGGAAAATTCATAACACTGATGATCTCAGCTATAAAGAAAAATAATTCCAAGACGGAAAATTCATCTCTACTATAAAGAAATGCCTAAAAAAATTCTACAGTTCGCTTTTTGGAATTGAACATGAGTTGTATTCAACTAAATAAATTTACATCAAAAAGTACATCCAAAGCTCGTTTCACCAAGCTTAAGTTGACATAATTAACTAAGCAGTATGTATGTATGCAAACTGTTAAAAGTGACATTCACTCGCCTTCCTACGAACAAAGCTCCTTTGTGATGTCAGTGACACTTTGATCCCCTTTAATAAACTACAGCTAGTTTGCAGTAAGGTCTCTACAACGGCTTACTGCAATTATATTATATACAAACTAGTACCAAAAACCCTAGTCTAAATTTTCATCCTGTTTATAATCATTCGTATATATAACTATTTCTCATAAAACAGTCGGAGCTTCTCCTTTGTATATATATCAATACATGTTTTAAAAATGGACACGCTTTGAAAATCTATATATTCTTAAAAACACCTGAATTTTTCTGATAAAGTATTTTTAACAGATATCGATGAACCGAGATTGAACAACTAGACAGCATGACACAAATCTGGAGAGAAAAAAAAAGCATTTTAAGAAAGGTCATAATTTTGTCGCCATTGGTTTTACATATTTTTTCGTCTTCTAATATTATTAGGGTCTTATTTAAGTTTATATTACTAATACCATCTAGTGTCCTTGACCTCAAAGAAGCTATACACTCTTCTGTGTGCGTGTTTATGAATTAATTCTGAATTCATATTGGAATCTCTCTAAATTAGAGAAATATTATTTAGTAAACTCGGTTACTTATTTGCATGAAATAAGATTTTGCTAATTTAAAATACCCAAACTGTTGTTTTTTTTTTTCTTAATTAATGCTTCGTCCTCGCAAATACCTCAGTACTTAAGCAATACTTACCAAAACAGTAAATCAGATAGTGTATAACAATTGTGTGCATTTTTAGTTCATTATAATGAGACAACTTAGTTATCTAATTTATTTTATATTTCATAAATAACTTGACTTAATGAGGACTTTTCTTCTCCATAACTTCAAAGCTCTTGAATCAATTTTATTTTTCTAAGTAGAATAAAATAAATAGTAATTAACTCAATCAAACGAATCGTCGATATCTAAGGGTCTACTTACAAAGAAACAATTGATTGCAAATAGACGCTAAAGTTCTTACAACATTCATTGACTTTACAGCATATTTAATAAAAACGAAATCGAATTACATACCAGGGATGTATTACAAGTGAAACTTAACTGGTAAGACAATGTCAGAACTGACAGCTTCGTACTTAGAAAATCACTGTTTATAAACTCAAACGTCAGATAAGACAAGCAATGGAAAATTCAATACAGGACGATAAGGGTCGACACGGAATTGAAATGGGACGGGTATTTTGAACGGGAGATGATTGATGACGGAGCAAATTACACTAGTCGGGAAACGGTCTAATTTTCGAGATTCGGTATAGGGGACAAGTTACAAATTAATGTTCATAGTTTGCTTACAACTTCATGGACTTGATTTTGTATGAATTTATTTCGGAAATATCTTTGTGTTTTATATTTACTTAACAATCGATTGTGTGACAGTTTATAACAGTGTTACAGTTATTAGGACAAAATGAGACTAACAGGCTTCCTTAAAAGGTAGAGCCTAGCGGTGGTCAAGTAACTACAGCTCGAACATTGGCTGACTCGACCGGGGGAATACTACACTCTCACAGAAGATCGACGTGAAATAATCTTTAAAGGCTGCGTTTCGTCCGATGAGTGAGAGAGCCGGTTGCACTTTCCCTATTCCCACCTTTTCCTACCATTTTCTTATTCCCTCTTCTCCCTCTTTCTCAAGAACCAAGGTCGGCAACGCATCCGCAACATCTCTAATGTTGCGGATGTCAATGAGCGACGGTGTCCATCAAGTAGGCCGCCTGCTCGTTGGCCATCTTTCTCATAAAAAAAAATAGTGAAACAACATCGCATTTAAGGAAAAAAATTCGAACCATCTTGCAAAGTAATCTTTTAAGTATGCGTCAATCATAAAGTCCCCCTATGTTTTAAGCTCGGTTCGTCTTTTCTGCGGTTATAAGTGCGCAAACATGCTACTCTACCCGTTTTGAATTCTATATTTTTAAAATAGTGTTGTGCAGAAGAACAATTTGAAATAATTGTTTATTAAATGTTCTTAATAACTATCCTAATAATGCACTAGTTCTTTCCATCGCTTATAACTTGCATCGTGGCAGTCTCACACTGGATATAGCAAATACAGTTTGTGTACCATCACTGAAATAGTTCATGTTGTGAACAAATAAGTAGCTGGATACATTGAAAGTTGCAATTACAATTACATATAAAGGTCGGTGATCTTTAATCAGTTGTCACAGAAAACAATAAAGCGAATTCTCCCATTTTATTCTCTTATATAAATTAGGACCTAAACAAAAATTATATCATTATTGGACTAATAAGATATGAATAAAATATTATCATATATAAAAAAAATCGTTTTTTAGTTGAAATAGGTTTCCAAATATAAATAATAATACTCTTCTTGGATATAATTTTCTTTTATAGTTAAATATTTAATATTTAATAGTGGGAACGGTAATGTTGTATAAAAGTCAGATAGGTATATTATGAGTTACAACTTATTTGTATGTCCCAAATATCATAATATATTCCTGCTGTTAATGTTATTCAAGATTATTTTATAATTTTCTTTAATATTTCCCACTAATAATATTTTTTATGTCAGATAGCCAGGTACATTTAGTTCCATATAAATCTGTTTTTAAATTTCACTAACAACTATGAATTTAGGAGCGAGGAAATCCTATTGAAAATTATGAGTAGTAAAAACAATTTGCTTTTTTGCTGATTACAAAGCGAGTCGGATGAGACATCTTATTATTTTTGTATGTATATGTACATTAGTATACTGTTGCCAAAATCTTTGTTCTCCTATCTCTCCCAAGACCCTAACAATATCATTTAATTTTTTGTTTTAATTTATACTAATCCCTTATTCGTTATTAAAATCTAATCTTAGATTTAGTGACTGTTCCCTTACAAAATGGAAACACATTTTTTAAGAACCTTAGCGTCCCTGGAGCCTTATTAAGTCTGGTTATTAAGAGCTTATCAGTCAAAATGTTAATATAATGAAAAAGATCTGGACTCGAGGAAGACGGTTTAATAACATTACGCTGATGAAAAGATTACACGGACATTATGTAATTACCTGGAGGTTTTTAAATTCACGTCTTCAAATTATGTAAAGATTTATTTTATAATAATATACACATATTGTCATATATACATATAGTAATTAATTCTAGATTCACTATTTGCTGAGAGAGTATCAAAGATATTGATAAATAATTTCTTTATTGGTTTCAAAATTTATGTAGAGAATTATTATATTGATTATTAATTATCTTAATTCATACGGGCTCTGCCACTTCATTTCAATGTTTATTAGTATATTAGTCCATAAAAACTCTAGCATTATATAATATTTGTCAGATATATAGATTTTTCAGTAAAAAGTTACAGAGATGTACTTTCTTTTTAAGTTGTAGACAATACATGATGTGTGCATTTATGTAGTTTAAAGCAAAAGTGAAAAAATAATATAATTTTACCGACTTTAATATCCAAAATGTACTTCTATATACACCTTTTTTAATAATAAACTATTATAAATAATATGATTTATTTTTCACATGTATTTAATTAAATATAAATATATATTTCATAACAATTTATTTAATATAAGAATATGGTACCGTCTGAATGGTTTTCAACTTTTATAGTCGGCGGTGGAGGATCCCTTTCCAACAATATTCTTCTTGTTTCTAACAACACAACGTTCAACATGGAACATATAACAGCACCTATAAGAACCCTGGGGATAACAACAATATTAAATTTTATCTCTCATATAATCGTCATAAAATATTGAGATAAATTCAATTGGTATATTATATTAAAAAATAATGTACACAAAATCATTACCATATAAGCTATAAATTATTATTTTAAGCAAAGCTACTTACCAATAAGAATATCCTAAACTGGCGTCAACAGTCAAAGATCCTAAGGCTACGTAAGAGAATGCCAGATGTTTCTTAATCGTCGACGCCGCCCAATATATACCGAACGTCAACATAACTATTAAACCAGCACATTCTGCTGCCACATTTGTCCAGACACAACCTGAAAGTATTTTCATATATATAAATATATATATATATAATACCTCAATGTATAACAATTAGTATAATTCAAAATTGTTTTGGTTAAACACAATTTAATCTTAATTCGATCAAACTACAAAATACAACTTACATTAAATAAAAATAATAACTTTATTAACATGTGTTTGTACTAAGAATAAACATCTCACTTACCTGGTAAGGAAAATATAGGTTCTGTGGGATTTTTCAAAGCATTAAGCAACGCTAACGCCGCAGCGATAGCGGCAAGCGCTAGTTGTATAAAGAGGAAAAGGAGCACACTAACGTAGACACCGAATGGCAGAACCGGAGGATCAGGTACTGAAAAGATTAAAAATTTAACGAAACTAATATTTTCGTATGACTACGCATTAGTTTACTACTTCTGCCTACATGTGATCACGGAGACGAGATGCGGTCACACGCGATCACGAAATGTCGGGTGTATGTAGTTTAGAAAATAATAAACTAACGCGTAGTAATCCGAAAATATTAGTTTCATTAAAATAAATACTCGCAAGGTCAATCTCATTAAGATTAAAAAATATATGATTTACAATAACACTTCCGATACAAACAACTATACATTTTGGTAACGTCATTCACAAGGATAAATCTTACAAGTTCTTTTAACAATAAAACAATCAACTACGCCATTTAAGATCTTTTACTCTGTACTGTGCAAATATTCAATGCTAATATATTTTTTTTTCGTCTTGCACACTGCGGTCTTACACTGTCACGTTACAAAAAAGCTTCTTTTCCGTTTAAAAAAGCTGGATATATTTCAATGCAATACTGGTTTACCCGATCCAATTGGTTAGAATAACAATCTGAACCAACTATTTGTTTTAGCTTAGAACTTCAAAGTGAAGAAATTACAGAAAGCTATTCCAACAGACGGTGAAACGTTTGAAGAGAACCGCGTACAGTCGCGTTCGAAATGGAATTGATAATATGAGACGCGACCTGCATTGGTAATATTTTATTTTTTCTATAAATGCTCATGCATGATTGACCGAGATTTGTTCAGAGTGTACGCGGATAAACTTCTGCTTCTACTCTAAGATTCTCTTTATCTCCCTGACAGGTAGGAATCAGAGTGATCAAAACAACCAGATGTTTGGTACTTACGAAATTTTAGTACAATTCACTTAACATTGTACGTTTTTGTTGCAATTATAACAGAAAACATAATACGATTTTCTAGTATTTTTCTGAATTGTTTTTTTTTGTATGATTACAAAAATTAGTCTAATAAGTTATTGAAAATAGATATAAATAAGAAATATACGAAAAATAGATATTAAACTCTAATCTTTAACGTTACATCTAACAACAATAACTTGCCAAATAACACTTTATATTGACACCAAGAGAAATTATATTACTTTTGATTCCCCTTTTATGTGAAAGTGACTACAGGAGTCATATACTATAATGTCGAAAAAGTATTAATATTGTCTTTTTTTGATATAAGTTATAACTTACATGGATCTGTCGTATTAACAATCGTCACTGCACTACAACCGTCGTTCGGTCTGTAGCCTTGTGCTAACGCCTTCACCTGTATGAGAAATTTAATGGTATTATTAAAATTTCTCTTATTTCTAATCTAATAAAACATTTCAGGTCTGGTTTTAGTTTCATTGTCAGTTTGTTTGTATATAAATTGTGAGTACATGCATTTAATTGTATGTACCTATCGACTTAGTAAACACGAAGTAAAAGTAATTTAATAAAATATTATGGTTTGTAGTGTAATAAATGAAAATTGATAAACATTTTAAACTTTACAACATAATAAAGATATCATTCGCAAGTTTTTTAGAAATTTATTAAGTGTGTTAAAATAAAATAAATTGTACCAAACCAGTAATGATATCTATATATATATATATATATATATATAGATAGATAGATAGTCTGTCTCACGTGACATCACTTGACAGCTACACGGAAATCCGGAATAAATTATAGCCTATGTATTAATCTGACATTTAATATATATTATTGTAAAGCTCCATTTAAATACATTCAGTAGTTTTCGAGTCGAAGAGCATCAAACATACTTACAAACATCCTCACAAGCTTACGTAATTAAAATATTAGTATTATTAATTATCAATTACCTCTTCTTTTCTCGCTTCAGCTACAGTCTTACAACTGACGGCGCACGCGTTCTCAGAAGGTACACATGTCACTGCACATAAAATGTATAACTTTAGCAACACATTTAAAGTAACTTCACGATTTTTGTATATATACACATATATTCATTAACATTAACGAAATTTTAATCTACTAAACAACAATGGTGTTTACATTGTACGACAAATCTGTGTTTTGATGTCGTATATCGTGAAGACTATCACGTAGAATGTATTTTTATAGAGAACTGTTCGTCTTTATTAATACAGTGAAAACTTGTAATATATTTACTGAAATAGACCAACAAGTTAACAAAGCGCAGTAAACAATAAAATTGAAATAAAATGGCTACAGATATTATATTTATATCAAACTTTCCGACGCTATTATTCTAATTACAGTTACTTAATATTATATGAATGGTTTAGCTACTCACTATAGCGACTAGTTACTCGCTGTAATTAATATACTCACTATAAAGAGCACTAAAAGATGGTGTCGTTAAGAGAAATAGTCCAAATTCTCCGGAAAACAAACCATAGGTCACTGTACTATCCCTATAATTATCTGAGTACATAGTTGATACTATCTGAAACAAAGTAAGATTTTAAATACAAAATTATGACGTACAATAATGAGATCTAAGACTTTCGCGAGTATTCACTTAAATGAAACTAATATTTTGAAAATATTACTTTCATTTACGAGGTACAGAATTTTTAAGATTTTTGTGCGCTACCACTGTTGTTTTTTTAAATAAAATAGTTTTCAGTATCAACTAAAATAATTTTAATTTGATTTAAATTTATAAATACTGGAAGTGACAACTAAATAACGACATTAACAAAGTATAAGCTTCTTGTTCTAATTTTTAAAAACTGTATTTTCGGATTTTGTATCAACGATGCAAAGTAAATATCATTAATTATCGTGAACTTAAAATATTCCATCAAATTTTTAACACGACATTTTGAACATGTTTTTTGTTTTTGTCCTAACAAAACATACCTTTAGTGTACATTTACAAAAAAAAAAGCCTAAAAAAATGTTAATAAAATAGTGTTAAAAAGAAAAACATGAAGATCTTTAAAGCTTCAGTAAAATCTTTTTCATGTTGCAATAAATATATGTATAAGATACTAGATTTATAATAATAATACTAATAGCAATAATGAAATCAATAATTTAAGATCAATGGTGAATTTTATTTCATTCAGATCATTTTATAACACAACGATTAAATCATCAAAGTACAAACAAAAAAAATTTAAAAAGATTTTGTTAAAAACATAATCCGTAATCACGATGGGTAATTTGATAAAAATAGCAATAACATAATATGTAATGGTATACATACTATATTTATTAAAAGTTGTTTAATCAGTAACATTCTAGTCACGTGTTGTCGGTTATAAAACATACAAAAAAGCTGACAGCGGATAATGGAAGGTTTCAAATTACAGAGCAGTTTGTGTGACATATCGGGATTCTTACGGTTTTTTGTAGCGCAAAGCTATCGGTGCTGAAATTTATATTTTCAGTTCCATGTTTCATTTTGTACGTTTTCAATAACAATGATATTATTAGATATTTTATTGCTTTTGTAAATTTTGATTGATCGGGTTTAGATGTCGGGCCTATAATCGTAATACACCTTAATACTGCAGGTTTTAAATAGTAACTTGTAAATGATTTAATTATTCCTGCAATTAGTGTTCGTTACGCAAAGTACAAAACAATTCATTATTATCGGTGCCCACTGCTGATCAAAGGCCTCTTCTCACACGGAGAAGGTTAGAGCATTAACCACCACGCCTCCTCAAGGCGGTCTGGCGATTTCAAACTTTAATTTGAAATTATGAGTCCAGGTTTCCTTAAGATATTTGTCTTCACCGTTTACTAGTGATAAATAATTACAAATGCATAAAGGTATATCCAGAAAATATTCTTCTAACGAGGGACATCAGTGTGATTAATACGAGTTTGCATAGTCACACTATATACACAGCGTTTCCCGTTTCTCATATAATAACCTCCGTTATTAATATAATATGCAAAGTATTATGAATAAAAACAGTTATAAATTTGATTGTATTTCAGCAAACTTGAAATAAATATACCGATGTAAAGACAAACTTCATCATTTTAATGTAAGTAATTAAAATTTTACTGTTTCAGTATTGATATTTTACGTTCCACCTGTTTGAGACCAAACAATGGTTTTCGTTTCATTCGGAGGATGTATTTTTTAAGAATAGGATACGTATAAGTACTTCCATATTTATTTCTAAACGCTTACTTGCGTTTGTACGAAGGAATCCCCTGAAGGACTATGATATGTACCTTCTTATATGAAAAAAATCTGAAAAAGCAATGAACCATAAAGCATTTCCTGTCACTACTTATCTTAATATTTATCCATCCATCCATCAGTTCATAAAAATCGTAATTTGAAGTTAAAGTTTTAACTTATTCTTAGTCTGTTATATATCTATTCAGTTTGTTCCTTTATTTTTATTTATGAAAAAAATACATAATAAATTAGGTTCATAGCTAGATAATCGTAAAATACATTTAAATACAAACCCACGCATCACTCGCGATTGCAACTATTATTAATATCACACACACAACACTAGACACAAACGCTCCATAAATGTAGCCACGACGGGTGACCGCCATGTTGTTTAGCTGATTGATAAATTAACATTTTCTAACAATTATCAATACGATAGTGATTAAAATGTTATCAAATGATATCATACTTAATGTCTGAACAATATCTCGTTGAATCATTATTCTGATAAGGTCTTTGAGATACCGTTATGGAAAGTAGATATTCTTTATATTTCTATTGAAAATAAATTTACTTTGTGTTGTCTATTTTACTTTGCATCTTATTTTTTATATTCTGTTTCCTTAATGAGGTAACGTTATTTTCTTCCAATTTCTATAAAAAAATTGTCCTAACTCAATCTCTTTTTTTCCTATTGTAACGCACGTAGACATTTCTTATCGGGTCCGCAAAGAAGACAATTAACGAAACTCGGTCGCCTTTTTTACTTTTGCATAAGATTTATCTTAGTCCCGTAATTATTTAAAATGGATTCCTATCCGTTTATGTAGGAATTCTTATAAATATTAAACTCTATACCTAATACTTAAAAGAAATACCTATTTGAATTTATTCTCGATTATTCAAAAAATATATCTTCTCAAAAATTCCTTCTTACTCTACGTCCTTTTACACAAATTCGTTTACGATACGATTTTGAAATGAACTTTCTTTACGGTTCAAATTTGCAGTCACAAAAGCTGTTTCAGAATATGATAGTCACGAGCTCAACTTGTGTTAAGATGTCAGGTTAATTGATCTTTGTCATTATAAAGCTTTTTTTTATTATAGGTGAAAGATTTACTTTGTATTATTTAATTATAGTAGTTACATATTCACAACATCGACTAATCTATTATATTTATATATTGGCGGACCAGAAAAGATCGCTCTTTAGGGATAACGTCGCAAAGAACATTGCTATAAATACGATGAATGTTTGTTAATTTAATGTTTAGTAAGGCATATTATAAAATTTGATAAATATTAAGAATTTGAATTATAAACATAAGCAGCACGACCATATACAAATATTTTTTATATATTGTGAACCTTACAACATACATCACCTAACTATTTTTTGTCCATCTATTACATGTCGCATTACAGCCGGGCGCGGAGTTGGTGTAAAAGTGAAATGCTTTTAGGAGGACCTGGGTTTTGATCAGAAATTTCAACACGCGTCGACCATGAACGTTTTATTAATTTCTTTTTCGTGATCTTATTGGAAAATAATATATATCGCAATTATTTCATTAATATAATTGTATCTCTCGCCGCCTCCTTCTAACTATCATTATATTTCCCTTTGTTTTAACGCCCCCATCGAATAATCTTCAGAAAATTGGATTGAAAAGCCTTCGATGCGATAATTTCTCTTACATCGTGGTTTCACAAAACTAAATCAAACTTTTTGCTTATCTTTTTTAACGAGTATCGATTTAAAAGATTGCTTAAAAAAACCGCTATAACCTCAAATGAAAAAAAAACGATGATTTAAGACTTTCGTGAGTTTTATTCATTTAAATGAAACTAATATATTTTCGGATATACTACGCGGATTTTATTATTTTAAAACTACATAATCCAGACGGCAGACGAGATGTGAATTTACATTATTCACATCTCGTCTGCCGTCTGGAAAAAAATAATCATTATGACGTGTCGGTTAATATTATTCGAACAAAAAAAAATCACAAATAAAACAAAAATATTTAATTGCATAAGCTTTATTCTTAATAAGTTATTCCTAATTAATTTATTTCTTAAGCAAACATAAGAAAAACAAGTCCGAAATATGTGAGAATAGAAAAAAGGTTTAGAGTTATTATCTTACAAGTAATGTAGTCAGTATTATACGGCCATGTTGTTTGTTTGTTTGTTTTTTTTTATTCTTTGTGCGGTGGTTCATAACAACATGCAATCCTTGCTTGCTAGGCTTTCATTGTTTAAGGAGAAATATCTAGAACAATAATTAAATATAGCCTTTAAATGTTAAGATAGAAGTTGAATATATATATATATATAATATATATATATAATATATATATATATATATATATATATATATACCACTGGTCTGATACTTCCCCTGTCATTATATTCTACAGAAAAAGTACCTCAATAACAATTAATTTAAAACAATAATATAATTGAATTACAACCATTTAAAAGTCAAGATTATATCAGTTTTAAAAAAATATAAAATATAGATTAAATAATAAAATATGTAAGATTTATTTGTCTTGTAAATTTTTATATGTTACTAGTTTCTTACAAACAAATTTGATACAAACATTACAATGTATCTAAGACAGTACAATTAAAGCATTTAATTATTATTATTTTTATTACGTCTATCCAGTTACGACTAGGTCTACAACTATCAAGCAATCTAATGAAGGCCTCAAAATTACTTTTTGTACTACTATTTTGTTATTTATCATCTGAAATTTCCTATACGTGTTTGATACAAATTAAATATTAATTATAAGAGTAATTATTGTTTTTCTTTTGCTTTTGTCACTTTTGTATTGTTTAAAGAAGTATAAAAAGCACGCTCCCTGACAATCAATTTGAAAAATATTCGACGATTCCAGTGCGAATGAACCCATAACGCAAAAACAAATTAATAGCAACACAGTATCTAACTAAAACCTTCTTGATATGGAAAATAAAATGAAAAAAAAAGGTGCAAAATAACAATATTTATTACAAAAAAAAAAAAAATCTCACAGTGCCTGGTTCTGGATAATAATAATTATATTATATATGATAAAAATAAATAAACATTATACAACGATATTGCACTGTTATTTAAACTGAAAAGAAAAAAAATGTTACAGAGCTATAAACACTGTGATATACACAAACATACACGTGATTTAAATTCCTTTTCACCAAAAACAATATATTTTAATCATCCTAACAAGAGTGGAATTTATGAAACAAAAACGCGAAACAAAAGAGATCCTATATAAATAATTTTCTTTGCAGTCAAATATATATACAACCTTTTGGGATCGCTAAGTCGATCACTGCTATTCCACCTAACAGACGATCTTTGTTGCAAACATCAAACCATCAATATATATTCACTATACAGGCGGCGTTCCTTAACTTATTCCGTTAAACATCTCATCAGATCTCCCAAAAACTCGTTCCCTTCGCACAGTTGCTTCAACCTCTCCAACTGGTTGGAGCTGAAATTTGAATGCAGAGCCACTATGCATAGAAGACGTCTGTCGGTGAACGACATTGGCGTATTTCTTGTAAAATCACCAAATATACCCCAGTTTTGGCCCGAATCAGTCCTATTCGGGGTTAAAACATCATTTTTATCATTTTCTTCCGTGTTATTCCTTAAATACATGGAATTATTATGCAGTCCCTGTCTGAATATGTAATATGTTAGCGGATGTAACGTCCTTATGTTGGCGTTGGCGGATGCGGACACCAATAACGTGAGCAAACAGTACGGGACCAGCTTATGTGATATCTTCCCTGAGAGTAAATGACAGAGAGCTTCAAATATCCAACCGCTTAGAACTGGCAATTGATCTTGAGATATAGAGGTGTTGAATACCTGGAAAGATATATATATATATATATATATATTATTATTATTATTGATATATATATATATATATATATATATATATATTATTTGAGTGAAAACTAATAACATAAATATACTTATATAAAAAAAAAAGTAATAAAAATGTTTGTTTAACTAGAGCTTGAAAATTCTATTCTGTGTCACAGTATAGTAATAACTCTTACACTTAAGGAAATCCGTCCTGCTTACCTCGAACACAATATCAGCGTTCATGATAGCACATTCTATGTTATTGTTGAATTCTTTGAGTGCAGTCATATTTAGCCTTTCCGTTTCCTTGCAGCACTCCAAATACTCTATCACGACTCTACTCAGAGTCGCGGCCGGCGGTAGAGTCTCTCGCAGGAAATATTTCAGTGTCGCGGTACAGATCTGTTGATTCTCTCTATATTTACACTGCTTCAGGACTTTGTACAGCAGCGTTATGCGTTCCATTGAGTTCATCAGCACGTCCGGGTCCATGTTGGACACGTCGGTTTCGAATCTTGGACTTATCAGCTTACTGTCCGCTGGAACCAATACATATGCATTACAACTAATTTTTTATTGATTATTATTTTAATTAAGAGAAATATTAATATTAATTAATTTATTTATGTACCAAGAGTAGAAATAGTTACATAATTATAAATGAAATGTCATGCACCAAGGATAACCTATCCCTTATAAGACATTTTTGACCCTTTTGATAGAGGAAACCAGATAAGAAAGCGTGGTGTAGGTATAACAAAAGAGAGAAGGAAAAAAAATACTATAATGTATGTTACCTTTAAGTTATAAGCAAAATATTATTGAAATTGAACTATGGGATGTAAATTAATAGCTTCTATCCTCGACTCTGTCCGTCATTTCTTTGGTATTGTGTTTACAGAGAAAAAAACGATGTCCTTTTAACGAAATATATAATATATGAAAAATATAACACAAGTAGTTTATTGGAATAGCAGTGTATTTGAGGAATGTTCGCGTGGTTCAAAATAAAAGTACATATGTTTGTGTCAGAGGACCATACACGGAAAAGTGCGGTCGTAATCAAATTCAAAGAAAGACATGAGATGAATTCCCAACAGGAAAATATGTTTCAGAAGATGACCCTACACCATCAAAACTTATAGCGGTGTTGTAAATGAGGTTTTGATGTCAGTATTGAGATTCAAAGACGATCTTAAATTTTTCTCTTAAACGCTGGTAATAATGAAATTTCGACTATCAGATTAAAGTGCAAACGCTGATCTCACGTTGTATATAAAGAGAAAGATAAGTTATTATACGCGAAGAAATGTTGTCAAAATACATAATTTGTAACTAGAATATATATATATATATATATTTAAAACGGATTAAGTGATGAGATGATTATTTGAAGAAAGAACATGGACCAGAATAGTAACACATAGCACAGTATAGGAATGTCTGAAATCCTTAAGGGAGATAGTGTAAAGAGATATGCTGGCAAGGAAAGGTTGAACCAAGCACCGTGTGTGTGAACTACTCTTAACTCTGTTCTATAGTATAGGGATTTTTTATATAATTAATATGTCACTAGCTCGTGCAGTAGGTGCATCATGACCTTTCGAGTATTTTTTACGTAAAAGACCAAGAAGAATTCAAATATCCTGACAAAATTCACATATATATATACAAGAAGAGTAATAGTCACCAGAGAACAAATGCACCATCAGTATCTGAACCGCGTGGTGCTCCGAGTACATCTTCATATTGTCCAACAGTTTTTCTATGATAGACTTCTTGAGGTCCTTCGACAGGACTTGTTGCCGCAGCACGGAAGTTATACCCTGGCGGATGAAAATGTGTCTTACTTTAGACGTGACATATATATATATAAATATATATGGTTTATTGCATCATAACAAAAAAATCTTAAAGCCGTCTTGTTAATAACTGTATATAATTAATTTGTAAAGATTTAAAACAGTACTTATATGTATTATTATGAATGACAGACTGAAAATATTAAGTTAAGTCATATATAGTTATACATGAAAAAATATACATAGTTAAGTTAAAAAGAATGGGGGGAAAAATTCAAAAAAAATATTGGATATTATAAGAATTTTAACTTATATATGGCTGTATTAACAAATAGCACAAAAACATTATTCCTTTAGATATAAATGATCTTATGATTATCAAACGTTACCTTAACAACAAGATCCGTACAATAATGTCTAGGTTTATTCAATACAAAGTCAACAGCTGTATGCATTAGATCACTGTGACCCAGCTCCACTAGTGTGAACAGTACCGACCAGTTGAGACTCTGTTCGTGTGGTGATAGCCTGTAAAACGTTTATAATTATTATACAAATTGTTGAGAACACTATAATTTATTATACATTAATATCTGATAGATGCGACATAAATTAATGTCCTATTTTCACTTAAAAGGGTAAAAAATCTAATCTCTAATAATTCTCTAAGGACAACTAGCCATTTGAAACAACAAAAAAATATTATAAATCTTAATTATGTAAGAAAAATATTACATTATTATATATAATCCAATGCTTTCTAGCAGTATCTTGTCCCAACACTCCCCTTCACCTTCCCCTCGCTTGTTTTCCACTCCTCCTCACCTGTTATCCCCTCCACACCTCACACTGTCCCGGAGCGCCCCAGCGGCGTCCCCCGGCCCCCTCCCCGCCAGCTGTAACAGCCAGCCCCTCAGCGCCGCCTGACGGACCGCAGCCGCCCCAGATGATAACGACTTGAGAAGCTTCTCGTGAACACTGGACACCTCCTTGAGACAAACATACATAACATCTAAGATTTTCACGAGATATATGTATGTAACTATACTTGACGGATATATCACGAGATATTTTACATTTCATCTAACGGAATCGGCCCAGTAGATGAGATTTGAGGTGACAAATAAGAAAACTAACTTAGAGACACATTCATCTCGTCTACCCTTGATGAATTAAAACGGGTGAAGGTAAAATAAAAAATGGCAAATACTACTTTCCGGTTTCGTATGCGTTGAGTTTTAATTGGGTTCAGTGTTAAATGAATAGCCAGCGCCATCTATAACGTGTCACGTGACCTCATACACATTTCAACTGTTATGCCGTCGTTCCTGTGTAAGTACACGAAACTTTGTTATAAATTATAATCCTTATGCCATATTCATATCTTGGTTACATTAATGGAGAGTATCATCAATAAACACTCACTAGTTTCTGCGTTGAAGAGCCACAAACATACATACATTTTTCGCTTTTATATGTAATATCAGTAGCTTATACAAGTTAAACCATTGGGAAGTCGACATAAATTTATAGATTCTAAAGCTCTATGTAGTGTCATACCTGGAAGTCTCCTTGTAGTACAGCGAAACAGCCGGCGAGGGCGTGTAGGAGAGGCGCGGCGGCGGCGGCCCGCGGAGCCCGGGACAGGAGGGCCGCCGACCGAGACCACTGGGAAGATGACGACACCACACACCACGTATGCTCCAGGGACTTGATCACGTATAGACGACCCGCCACGCCGGTTGACGACTGATTAATGACGTATATATAGAGAGAGAGAGAGAGAAGGGGGGGGGGGAAGAGAGAGGGAGATTTGTATGTGTCGGGGTATACATATAACAAAAACTTATTAATATTATCATATATATTAGTCAGTAACTTATATATTTTCATATTACATACTACTTTAAGAATTTGCCTATATACGAAGAACGATAACAATAATTAAACAAGGCTGTAGGACTTAATATCATTAGAGATCGAGGCCGTCGCGCTCAGGTTTAACGTATGGTTGCCTTAAGTTGACCATAGATATCAATCGCTATATATTTCAAACGTACATATATTAGAATCATTTTCTTATTATTTGTATATTAATATAATTTAATTTTTAGAGGTCGCATGTCATATTTTCAGTAAGTTGTTTGAGCGGGTATACCTTAGGATCCAACATGTCGGTCGTGACGTCCATCAGTAGTTGTATGCAGCTGTTCACATCTATATCTTTATTTTTTCTCTTCCGTTTCACAGCTTTACGTACTTTGTATGACGCCTCGTTTGATATATCTGTAAGAAATATTACTAAATAAATTAAGTAAACAAATATACATCATTAGAAAACGCGATTCAAAATTATAGGGACACAAATGTTACATTATAGTAAACATAGACTGTTTTTATTTACGAAATTTATCTCGTCTCGTTGGACGACGACATAGGACCAACCTGAAGCGTACTTCAAATATTCAGTACTGAACTGTCCCTGGTGATAGCCGTCGAAGCCGTCCTTGATGAGCGGAACGCGTTCTAAATTCACGTCTCTAAAGATATCATATATTGATGTTCCAACCAAAATGTTCCTTAGCCGTTGCATTCTGTGCCAATAAAAAGTTAATATCACACATCACTATGAGATAGTTCAAATTGTATAAATCATCTCTATATAATAATACATTTATACAAATAGTTTATTTTTTAATCACTTGAATACGTAAAACCTTATAATGTTTTTATTCATCCTAAGTCCCTTGTATAAATGATATATCAATTATTACGCCAGCAAAGTTCTGATTTATTTCTCTTATATGAGTAATATATCAATTGCCATGTGTATATTCATATTACCCGGTTACTATTCCTAATAGATGTAACCATACTAAGGATGGATTATGACATATATCATAATTAATGAAAAAGATAAATTTATTTATTTTTTTGCTAGCGAACTGAATTTTCTACCCGTTATTAATAACTTTGCGTCTATCACACCCGTAGTGGCCGAGGTCGATCTATATAAAATGTTTTCATACCCCTCGTTGATCTTGACGTATTTCCTCGGCACGTGTATCATCCGTCCCCTAACGGAGGGGGCCGTTGTGAGAAGCAGTTGTGTGATACCGTTGATAGCCCAGTGTGTACCGTTCCCTTGTAAGGCTCCCAACAAACCTACCCAAATTTCTTCGAATTGCTTCTTAGTGGACCAACCGATTAGATTCACCCTGGAAGTGAAAACGATTTGAAATTAAATACCATTAATATATTAATTTGCCAAATAAATGAACGAGAAAAATTCCTGAAACCAATAATAAATTCATACTATTAATATGACCTTGGTTTTGTAAATATCTGCACTATTCAATACAACTAAGCATGTTGTCATCACGTGCTGAGGAGCCCGGCTGGATGACTGACACGAACACAGTAAAGCGATCTACCCACATTACACTTGACATCGTATTAGTCTAACAGAACCCAGCGAGCGACTCATACATGACATATGAATAAAAATTAATATTTTTTCAGATTTACTAGGAGAATTACTATTATTTAAAAAACTACATACTCCCGACGTTTCGGTTACTTTGCAGCAACCGCGATCACGGGCAGACGAGATGTGACCACAGTTTTTAAAACAAATAAAAATTTGCAAACAAATAAATCCGAAGAAAAATATTGGTTTTATTAAAATGATTCGCGAAAGTCATAGATCTCACTAGCATATGAATTGGTAAATCTATCAGATATTTAAATATAGATATATATTCGGTGTAAACACACAAGTATCTGAGACAAACCGGAGTATGAACGCCTCGAGCACATCCATGTCCTGCAGCGGATGCAGCGGGATGTCTATTTTCTCCAAATTATCATTCTTCATTTTGACTTCAACATAGGACCAAGCTATGGGCGGTATCAGCGCTATGTTGGTCACTATTTCTAACCTGAAAAGTAACAGTGACCATTACTGACCAGGTAATAGGAATTAAAGTTTACCTTGTTGTATACAAACAGAAGTAGCGAATGAAGGACATGTCTAAGTAGTATGCCGCTGACACTAACCTTATATTGCCAAAAAATTATTTATTAAGTTCTTACTGGGATATATTTCAGAAAAATTATAAACAATAAACAGAATCTAATATATATATACTCACCTCGACAAACTGATTAATAAACTTTCAATCGGTTTCTTATATCTCGCACCGAGGACACGTCTGTTTGTCCTCGTGTAGAAATTCTCCTCCCAATACTCTATGAGCGTCGCCAACTTATTGCCTGTTATTATTATGTCGGGCTTGGGACCCGCATCCCGGTATGGCATGTGAGACTTCAATATAAGGGGTCTGGTGTCCTGGAAAGAAAGTGTTTTGTAACACCGGACAGTTGAATGCTTACAGATAATATTTGGCTGCTATTGCAAATTTGAATATGAAATATTAAGTAAATTTAACCCAAAAATATTAAATAAATTTAACCCACAACTCGCCCTTAACACGGGTTGATGGGCAACATGTTCTTACTTACTATTTGTATTGAACAATATATTTACCTTAACTAAATACTTAAGGACCGCGTACAAACAGGTTATCGCTGACTGTGTTTTATTCATGTAGTTATCAGCGTTAAGCTTAGTCCACACCTCATCGATACTTAAGGCTCTGGACACATTATCGATCGTTACGAGTATGACGTAGTCCACGCACACATTTTCAGTGTTAACGGCCGGCGAACGGAATGACACGTCGGTATTGACTGGAGTTTCGACGACTTTTTTGTTTTTTATCAAAAATGATAAGTACTGCAGCGACACTATCGAAAACATGGCCATGTTGCGTGCAAAATTGTTCGGTATTATATTCTCTATGCATTTTTCGAGCAAATCGCAATCCGTTTCGTCAATAAGGGTCAGAATCCCATCAACGGAATTCAGAAAACCCGTCAGAGCTGATTGTATAGTCATGAACTCTTGATAGAATAATTTATCTTGGAAGACTAAATGGCACCTCCTGGTGTACCTGTCCAAGGTGTGGTCTATATTTAGGTTAAAGTTTTCGGATTGGCTCAATGGCCGGTTCTGTTTCGGGAACAACTTGAGGATATCCGCCAAGGATTTGTCCAGCGTCGCGAGTGACGCTTGGTACAGCTTAGGCATGTCCGGCACAACAATCTCCATTTCCTCCTCGCATATCTCTAGGTTACCAAACTTCTCGGCGACGTCATCCACTATCGGTATGAAGAATTGTGATTTTGATTCCTTATTATCGTTTCTCTTGAACACGTTCGTGTTGACCACGCTGAGTTTATTGCTGTCTATCGAGGACGACATTTCATCTTTAAATCTATTCCCTTTCTCCTCTTTCAACGACTCCATCTCCATCTCTCTCAACTCCTGCGCCGATGTGGCATTCAAGAAATCCCTTGTAAAATCTTCACATGATATCTTGAAGCACATACTCAATATCTTCCTATCGAATTCGGAGTAGGACATCACAGTCGTCACATCTTCTAGTGATAAATTCTTCAACAGGTTTGCGAGATCTTTATATTTTGGTACTTTAGGCATTTTACAATCCGACTGACAACATCTGAGGAGAAATAAAAATATACAAACAATACATCTCACTTTAATTAGCAAGAAGGCCTAGACTGTGTTATTGATATCAAAATATTATAAATAAAAAATAATAATCTTATTAATAGAAAAATATATGTGTATATAAACAGAGATCAAAGTTTTTGTTGTCAACTGTATAAAGATTTTATGATAATCTTTGGTAAGATCAGAAATTGACATTTAGAATATGTCTACGTGTTACTGCCATATTCATACTGAATTTAAATAATCTCACGCATTCTTCATGTTGAAACTAATCTAAGAGGAAAAAATATCATTTCAGAAACGTTTTGACACATCTATAAATATTTTTACAGAAAATGTCTGCTTTTTTGATAATACAAACTCTTCAGCTGTGTATATTATTGACCGACCTGCTCTTTATTTGGTTGATAAGCCACGCGTCGTCGGGTGTAGTTGTATGTATGTAATGAGGATTTATATCACGTTCCTGGGACAGATCCAGCGGCGAGAGATCCAAGGCTGATGAAGCCAGCGAGTTCAAAGACATCACTAGCTTTGGATACCTGGACATTATATAAATATATATATTATAAACATTTTGTGTGTAATTAATTGATCCAAAGGTAAATATTTCATGAGATACATTTTTATTAACTATTATCAAAAAGAGGAGTAATTTAATCGTAATTAATGTTAGCTTTCCTGACAGTTGTAAATTGCAAATTGCATTTTGAGAACTTTATCATTATTAATTTATATTTTGTACCTTCGTGTTATATATTTAAGGTTTAAATTACAATGTATAGTTATACATTTTTTAGTACAAATTATAATAGAATGTATCTCACCGTATATGTACTTTGTCTCTTTGTAACAGCTCCAAAGCAACTTGTACATCCTCCTTTGATAGTTGAGCGTTGATGACGTCAGAGGGCAAATCCTTCAAAGCCTTACATCTATCTATAGCTAGCTTTGCGAATCTATAGACAATATAATAATCATTAAAACATAATTGTAATGTAAAATATGCCCAGTGGATTGTACGCTTTATTTAGTTTTTTCTAAACACACCTCGCAGCTATGGACGGGTCCAACTTTCCAATGATGCGACATATCAGGAACACTAATGCGCCGGATTGACTCTCGTGCGAGAGTGATAGTATTTTGTACGTGTTTAAAGCGAACTCGTCCTGGAAACACATACATAAGTAGTAATAAAATACACATACACGCACACACACACACTCACGCACACATTTACTACGCGTTTTTAGTTATTTTTAACAACACACTCCCGACGTTTCGTACACTTTGCAGCAACCGTGATCACGGGCGGACGAGATGTGTATTGGAAAAATATTCGTTTAACTTCAATGAAAACTCGCGAAAATCTTAGGTCTCACTATATTATAGTTTTCTATACCTTAAGACATCCTTGACACCTGGCGGCCACAGCTTGCAGCAACAACCCAGAAGCTCCAGGGGTTATCTGAACACGCTGTATAAGAGAATGTACGACGCGTTCCTTGTACTGTGATATGAGGATATGTATTCTGTTCACTAACAGCCAGGACAGGTGAACGGCCTCGTTGAAACCATTATCCAGCTGTTGGAGGTAAAAAACAATTGTTAACAAACTTGTTCATATAAGAAACGAAACCTCTCAGCTTTCCATGGATTCACCGTGCGGGTGCCGGGTCCATCGCGTTGCAGGGAGAGGAGCCTCAACAGTGCCCGGGACTTGCGACCCAGGTGTAGGTTTAAGGGGCCCCTAATTAACGCGCGGTAAACGCTTACCTCCACCGTCCAAGTTCCTCTACCTAACCAAATTTGAATCGAATCTACAAGGGCTGCCTTCGACACACGTTCCCAGAAAGAATTGATGTTAGTTCTGGACAGGTCCAAATTTTTTATTAGGTTGTAGAGAAATTTAATTGTTATACCTCTACCGTGTACAAATTTACAACGATAGGTTCGTCGTATATTATAAGCGAGTTCGTTAGTGAGCTCGCAATACTGGTTGTCCTTCATGACATGGTGTTTGGGGATGCTGTTTTCCCAGGGAACCGTGAGCTCTGTGATATATTTATAAATTCGTAAATCGTCAACTTTGTTTCCCATTCCAAGGGAATTTCGGGGCCACAAGAGGGGTCATATGATGATTTTCCCCTTTATATAAAAAAAGGGAATTTCGGGAACTGATGAAGTAGAATTTGACACAGTTATATATTTATGAAGAGCAAGTGAACAAAGCTATCATTATGTAAAGTGTGCTCGTAACATTACACACACCACCATGATTTCGACACACACATATAATACGTCATTTCGCGAACATTCCTCTGCGTGTGTATTCAAACCTTATAAATTAATTCTAGTCGAATATCAACAGGTAATCATTCTATTATTGACGACAGCAATTGTAAGTCTTATGTACTTATTTTTTTATAAATAATATACATATTTACATATATACCAATATTTCATCGAACTGTCTTTTAATTCATAGCTTCTTATTCAAAAGTGACATGTAAAATTATTATAATAGATATGCTATGGGTTAAGTGATAAACTAGTCAATATTCACACCGCCCGGTCATTATGAATAATGTCCAAAATGAGAATACGATTTCATAATAATTATTCAAACAATCGAAATGACTGGTCATAACACAACATGTCCGTTACCTTTTTGGCAGAATAATACAAACATGTAATAACAATTGCTTTTATCCTTCCAATTATTAGGTTACTGGGTTAGGCTAGTCAGATAAAATCACTTTACTTGGTAGGGCTAGACATTATTAAAAATGCCCACATTATCAGTTGGTCCATAACATATATATATATATATATATATATATACACATAGTTTCAATACTCACAAAATATTCACAATAAGCCATAACACAGGCCGTCTGTAACAAGTCAACCTTCATCACGCTGGAGTCACATCCGTGAGGGCTGGGGGTCATGAGAGCGGAGCCTATCAGCTTGTGCCAGTACTTGTGTGACAAGAAGTTAAGGCTGGAATGACATTTGTATATACAGACATTTGAACATTTGGATATACAGACATTTGGACATTTAGACAGTTGGACATTTAGACATTTCATAAATATAGGAATCAGTGTTGAAATTTCTTTACTAATAAAGCTTTTAGACTAAACAAGATGACATTATCATTGGAACTTTAATTCACAAAGTAACATTTAGTATCTAATTGATAGTTTATTAATCAATATATTAAAGAAGATAAAATCTTCTAGTAGATTGAGTTGTAGCTTTTATTTGGCCTCCACCATCACTCCTCGCCATTCCTCCACTCACTTACCGTATCAACAGATGCGACCAGTGCACAGCCAGCAATGGCAACGAGTGAGCTAGCTTCAGACATATAACATTCAGTGCATCCAGCGGTATGTTTTCTTCGGGACTGTACAAGCCGGTGTTGAGGCCGCTCTGTTCGTTGTGCAGGATTGTTTGAGCTGTTTTTGCTGTTAGAGGGAACATACAGCCGGCTGAAACAAACACACAGATATATATAGAAATATGCTGACATACAAAATAATTATATCACATAATTTATTGAAAGATAGGATTTAATATAATGCTGGCTGGGTGTATGTAAGCTATGTAAACATCTGTAATTATTAATAGCATATAGAAATTATTTTTACAATAAATAATATAAGTTCGACTCACGGGTCAAGTGTAGCATGTTTTTTGCTTGAACTATTATATTCACGCATACAGAATACAACAACGTATTTTCATCCTTATCTTGGTTCGTAATAAAGTCTGAATTAGCTTGGAACCCATCCATTTCCATTATAGCATAAGTCAACGTTTTGAACAAAAACCTCACTAATATAACATCCGGCGAAAGGTTCGCGCAGTTTTCGTTAACATTCTGAACATTCAAAGGGTCCACGTTCTGTTTAACATTGAAAAATATAGACTGGGGTGAAATGCATGTCGATTTAAGATAGTTTATTGACAATAGTATTTCTGTTTCCGGTATCAGTATCAGCACTTTCCGTAATAGTATCATTATTATAGACAGATATCTGATCTTCAGATTCTTTGGTGACGTTTCCTGAAAATAATATATCATTTATTGTGACAGACAACTAGGATTACATTCTGCTTGTAGTCTTATTTTACACTAATTATGTTTGGGAATATTTTTCACTATTATTATGTTTTTAAACGAAAATAAAAAAATAACAACTACTCCTTATTACATCCCTATGGCTATGCGCCAAAAAAAGTCCACTCAAAATAGATCCATTAAAATTTGTTTAACGGTTTCAAAGTTAATCCGGAACAAACATGTAGGAAAAAAATAAATAAATGTGTATGTAACAAAAAGCAATTTTTTATATTATTATTAAAGAAATAATTAAAGAAACTTATGTATAGAAGTAGAAAAATTTTATCCCATTGATATATTTATGAAAGGAAATCTGTAACAGATAACTTACCTTATCTGGCGGACACTTGAACAATATCTTCAGTACAATCTCAACCCTCGACTGTTCCAACAATACGTCTCTGTAGACACATTCCAATAGCATTTCTATAGATTCCACTGAGCAAAATGAGTCACCAACTGTACGCTCGCTGAGCAAATTGAGCAATGAGTCGCTGGCTAGTTCCGACCAGCGATAGTAGCTCTCCGGATGTTCTTGGGAAAGAGATAGAACAGTCGATACTAGACTCAGGACCTGGAATTATAATCAATGTTACATAGAGGTTATACCTAATACATAGGATTTTATTGATTTACTAATTTAGATAATACTATCTATACAGCTATATACAAAATTTTGGAATAAATGTGTATAAAGTTGTTAAAACTATATAGTAGCAATTTAAATGTCCAAATTTTCTACTAGACTTTAATATATTGTTTAGCGGTTAGTGCCCTAACAGTATTATATATATCCTCAGTCACGTGTCAACAGATTATGAAATAAAAAAAAACTTGAATTATAAAAATGTGATTTTCGATATTCTAATAATTAAATACGATCATAAAAATAACGTTAAAAAAACTTGGGATTAATTTTAACATTCCTGTTACATTAATAAAATTTTTGAAGTGAAACTTCTAACAAGGTTGCGTTAAGCGTTTAACGATCCTGGAAGAGGGGGGGGGATGGAAAAGTGAAAAGCGGGAGAGGATACATGGCGCTCGACGGCATACGGGTAATCAATTGTGACTTGTGAGTAATGTTAATGAAGTTTGTCTTAAAGAAACACTAAAAATTCCTTAAATATCAATTTCTACCCCTTCCTGTTTTACACACCATTAGTTTTGTCATTTTTGTTTAAAAAACTACCAGTTAAGATTAACAGTTGATTAAAAGACTTACATAGAATATATAAAACCGTTTCTTTTTCTTGTCTTAATATATAATTAAAATATTAAAATCGCTGAGTCAAACTGAATAATAATATACTTGAACTTAAAATTTAATACCAATAGTCATACGACAGGTTAAAAAACGTAGACATATTAATTAAAAAAAAAAAACTTTAAACTGTCCGTATTTATTTGGATGATGAAAACTCATTCTAAGGATACTATTACAGCTATCACAAAGTCTAACATACTTGAGGTAAATGCATCGTCTTCTGTAACATATAGAATAGAACCTCCTTAGTCGCCTGGAGCTCTTGCTGTTGAGCTCGACCCAGTACACTCACTCCTGTTTAAAAAAAGATATTTACATCATTATTGATATTATTTTAAGTATTTAATTTTATAACAATTCAAGTTAATTAAAGAAATAAAATAGCAAATATTTTAATTTTTCTTCAAAGATTCGAACCCCGGACATTCGTGACACGATATTTCAGACACTTTAACAATTAAGCTTTTGTTAACTGAAGTTTGTTTATATCAAATATAAATTATTTGAAATTCGTACAGGAATTTACTTAGATCAAATAAAGAACTATATAGATTAAAAATGATCCTCGTTTTGCTAATTATCAATGGTGAAAAAATAGTTTTTATATATCAGAGGGGCGAACGAGCAGACGGCCTGCTTGATGAGAGATAGCTTACGTCGTACATAGACATCTGCAACATAAGGGATGTTGCGGATGCGTTGCCGACCTTGATTGTGGAAGAAAGAGAGGAAAGGGTGGGAAAAGGCAACCGTCTCTTTCACTCATCGGATGAAACGCAGCCATTAAAGGCTACTACTTCACGCCGATTTTTTGTGAGATAATGGTACTCCCCTGTTCGAGTCAGCCCAGTACGAGCTGTAGTTACTTGCCCACCGCTAGGCTCTACCACTTTTTTATTATAGTACCTAATAATATAATAAATCATTAAATATTAGAAATAATTATTACCGGCCATGTTGCTGAACACTCTCGCTGCTACAGGCGCCAGGCCACTCACACACTCGTCCTGAGCCCCAGCCGCTAACAAACCATCACATAGCTGAAGCAGCTGAGAATGGACATAGAAATTTTGTTACTGACAGTTATGGCCTGTTATACTAGTTATTGCTTCATGTGTTATATTTAAAAGAATATTAAGAAGTAATGAAATAAAAGCAGCCTAAGTCTGTCATTATTCTATGAGCTATCTCCCAGTGAGAGTCCCGTCAGAATCGGCCAGCAGTTGAGTAGATTGGAGAGAACAAACAAACAGACAAAAAAATTATAAAAAATAATAAGGATATATTTGTTGACAAAAGTTACTTTATTATCACAAACAGATATTCCAATTTTATTTGTTTATTTAGTCATTGATTACTTAGCTTCAACCAATTACTATCAGCGACAACGCTGGCCCAGTCGTATAACTAGAATCTATGACTGTATTCTTTATTTCAATAAAAAAAAAAAAAAAAAACAAATTAATAATTTATTACATTAATGAGGTTTTAATCTAACCTGATCTAACAATGAAGTTCTCTGCCACCTTGGCAAACACATGAACACACACACATATACAAAAATAACATAACAAATACCTTTGGGATCTCAATGATCTGTTTCGTGTTGTGCTTGGACGACGACAGTTGTACCAGGAATAGCATTATACTGTTGACCAGCTGACAACAGTTCCTGGGGACAAGTAAACATAGCATCAACACTGTTGTTAGAGAGACAATTGGGAAATTAACACGGCACTCTGACACTGAGGAAAAATATTAATCACAATTTTTCTCAAATTAAATAAGCAGTATCTAGAGTTTTCATTTGCAGTACTTCACACGACACCAGCCACTGAGGTTAATGAATTAAAAATTGGTATTCAGTTAGAAGATAAGCGCTGAACTCCGCAATACAAGTCGTGGTGCGGACTATGAATGTTTTATTTCTGTGTATACTTTAATAAAACATATATATTTACTAGCTTATGTAGTATCCATAATATAGTATTTTTAAATTTGGAATGGAATTAGGATATACGATTTCAAATTGTAACTGTTAAAAACACCCCAAAATGCCTGAAAGACATGTTTTTTTATATCTATAGCTATATCTACATCCACATCTGCATCTATATCTATATATCTCACGGTATCTCATGCTGTTCGATGTTATCCAGCTGCTTCATGAGATATCCTATGAACACCTGGTCGCTGTCCAGCATACAGTAGTTCACGCGCAGTGACAGCAACGCGCAGAGGAGGTATAGCACCGAACATTGTAGGGGTATGTCGTTCTGCATGGTGTAGGCCTGGAATTTGACAACTTACATTCATTATATGGAATAAAACTAGTATTTTTCGGAATTACTACGAGTTTTTTAAATAAAAAAATACTCGTAGTAAATCCGAAAAATATTAGTTTTATTTAAATGAATACTCGCGAAGTCCTAGATCTCATTAATTATATGAACATTTATTATTACTAAGCTCTGCCCGCGGGTTTGCTTGCTTATTTTTAATGTTAATGTGCGTGATAAACTGTTAAAAGTTGTGTGTATTATTGGAATTACGTAAATTACTGATGTTTTGAAAATTTTATGTGGATCTATGAGTATGATGTTACACTTCAACACTAAAACTACTAAATGAATTACTATTAGGAAACTACAATAATAAAGTATGCACATAAGAAATATTAGTGCATTTCACGCCTAAACATTTCATAATACTCGTTTGACAATAGATGGCGTTGCCTGTTGGTAACATCTACATATAAACGTACATTATTAATCTCTCTGAAATTTATTTTATATTTATGCCGAGGAATCACAAACAAACAGTTTTGTAACCATATATTAAAAACTACTGACCTTTAGTGACTGTATGACGACAGGTTCGAACAGTCTTATATATCTCTCTAGTTCCTTCTTGTTGGTGCTCCACTTCCTGTCCGTGCGGTTTTTGGCAAAATTCTCCAAATTCATGAGCATTTTCCTCTCATCCAGCATCCTCGTGTTCCTGACTTCCAACATCTGGCTGCAGTTGGAGCTGACGCTGCTTCTGTCGTCGTCTATAGCGCTCACCAGCATGACATGCTCGTAGAAACTCGTAGAATCTTCTAGAACTTTGTCCGCTATGCTCATGAAGTCGTTGTACTGATTGATCATATTCGTGGCGAAGAGACACTTCAACAGTTGCGTTATACAATGCACGGTCTTGTTCGGACACAGCGGCATTATAACTTTCAGATAGAATAATATTTCCTCTGTGACATGACCGAACTCCTTCTCAGTGGCCAGTTCCAGTTGAATGGATAGACAGTCCAGTGTTGTGGACAGAAACGCATAAAATATACTGCTTTTCGGATCTAGATTGATCTGAAATGTCAAAATAAATATTATTATAGTTTTTTATTATGTTAACTATTAAAACAGAAATCGCCCGTTTCGAAGTAATTTTATAGCTTAAATTATAAACGCAATACATCATTTTGTCGAGCTTATTTCTTTATAGTTTTTAACTTTTAAGCATAACAGGTAGAAAAGACATCTTGGCACTAAGTTTTACTTTTATGCACAATTTTATTATATACAGTATTGTATTTGTGTAACTTTTTTATTTAAATTCATAATATTTAATAACAATTATATTCAATCAAAAACCAACCTTATGATTGGAGTACGTAGCTCTCAAGTTCTCATACAGCCTCATATAAAACGGTTCATTAAAGAAGTGTCCACTAAAGTTAGCCTTCAAGCTTGCAGCGGGTAGAGGTCGCTTTTTTTTGTCTTCTTCAGTCAAACTACTCTTTCTTGGTATTGATTCTAAGAACAAATATTACTTTAACAATAATGTAACAAAACTATTATTTTATGTAGAGGAAAATACTACCAAAAAAAATTTGTAATTTAGAGCTCAGTTCATTATGTTACTCCATTTAAGAGTTTAGTGCTTGTAACACAGACAAACATATATCACCTTGAGTTTTCCTCCTCACAGGGCTTCCGGGCAACGCAATACCGCTCTTATTCAGATGTATATTAGGGTTGATCTCCTCTATCAAATGTACCAAAACATTTAACATTTTCAATGTCACTTGTAGAAATTTTTCTGCTATATTGGCAACCCTATTGTCGATTTTTGTATACTCTGTACCCTCAAAGTCTTGATACAGATGTTGCCATTTCTCCTTAACTTGAGTGTCCCTTTCAAATATATCCCTATTCGCTGTCTTATGGCGCATTACATTGTGGATTTCGACTGAAATGATAAATTCATGTACATTAATACACATTACTTGATAAATAAGATTTGCATATTGTAAGAACAAGATTATATATAATAGCAGTGAGTAACAAATAATATCACAAAGTAATATGACATTTATAATTTATAACATATTAAATCACACACATACACACACACACACACACACACACACACACACGCACACGCACGCGCGCACGCACGCGCGCACGCACGCGCGCACACACACACACACGCGCGCACGCACACACACACACACACACACACACACACACACACACACATATATATATACATATATAAATTCCATAATAATTATTTAGGGTTAATTAATTACCTGGATACACCAAACGGCATATATCCATTAACATAGTCCTCACAACTACTGAGCTATTGCAATAGTCTAGGTCATCCACACAATAGTCCAGAATCCCTTGGCCGGTAAACGACTCTATATGCTTCCACGGAGACCATTTAAGGCATACGGCTTGAAGAACTTCTATCAGACCTTGCTGGGAATTATATATTACATTATAAAACTTACTAAAAACGTAACTTATTATTTTAAAAAAGGAATTAGTATTCACATCTCGTCTGTCCGTGGTCACGGTTGCTGCGAAGCAACCGAAACGTCGGAGTATGTAGTTTAAAATACATCATAATAACGGGTAGTAAGTTAAATATAAGTTTCATTTAAAGGAATACTCGCGAAAGTCTTAGATCCCATTAGTAAAAACGTCTTATTTGTAGTTAACGTCACTATGACGTCACTTCCCCCTTTATACATATATAATTAAATTAAAATAAATAAAATTCCATTTAATAATGGAATGAGTTCCATTCATATTTTTGAAATATAAACCCGAATACTTTAAAGAAAAAACTCAATTTATCAAACATTATTTTCTAAAAACACTTGGTATAGATTACTTTAAACTATTATGATTATGGTTGCCGTTTCAAAATTTTCCTCCATATTGCAAAGTTAGCGAGAAAATTGATAGAATTTTTGTAGTTAAACCTAATAGATGGCAGCACCGTTCTTATGTGAAGGTTAAATATATAAAATGCTCAATTCACCGGCTCGATCCGGGACACGGTAGCTTAACTGAAATGGTATTTCAAAAGTTCGCGGTTCGTATCCCGCTCGTGGCAATGAAATTTTCAATCTATATTTTAAATTTTAAATTAAATTTAAACAATTTAATCTATATAATCGTGAATTACTGTTTAAAATGCTTACCGTATAATATTTACTATTGGAAGCCATTAGTTTTCCCATTAAATCCCCCAGGAACATCTTCAGGCTGTCTCTGTTGGTGACGGTGGCGCCATCTTTCAACTGTTCCGGGAGATCGTTATAGAAATATATATCACGTACGAGCTCCAATGACAGTCTGTTCGAGTCGAACGTGAATACTTTGCTCTGCCGCTTCGATATTTCGGCCATCACTGATATCGGAGTGGATTTACGTGATGGATACGCTTTAGGTATTATCCTGTAACAATATATCATTTATTTTTTGCTTCTTATCTAATTTTCATACAAAATTATGTTCATATAAGAATACTAATATCGTTCTATTGTCGCGCCGGCTTAAGGATCTGATTAGCGAATACTGTAGAATGTTCTCGACATTTAGCTTTAGCGCCATCTCGTGACGAGTGGTCTAAACTATTAACTACACGTTTACTACAACATTCCTTTTGTATTAACAATCTTACTATTATATTACAATTATCTCTACTTGTTTCTAAACATTACTTTGGAAACAAGCAGAAATATATACGAGAAGGTTCTGGAATGTTCTAGTAAAGGGATTGTCGTGTATAAGTGCCTCTAGGTCGGATTGAATCAGTCGTTCGAGGAGCAACATGAGAGCGATACAAGCGATATTACCTAGGAAAATATTAAAGAAAATATTTGTGTTTTCCATTAATACCGTATTAATATCGCTAATCAAATCCTAGCTCGAATCAGTATGTACTTAATATTTATGTATACTTAATATTTATGTAAGAGCAGCTCTTGGAAGTAAGCATTTTGTTCTCGTATGATTTGAAACAGATTAATGTATGAAAGAAAAAATGATCTTTTATAATATTTATATGACATTCAAGATAAATTTCTAGTGTTATCACAATGGCAGCTTTTTTCCCGATATATATATTGATTGAATAGAAACAATGAATACATATAATACAACATTGTATATAAGTGCATGTGTATATAAACAAGTCCAATACATACTTAGCTATGGCCTGAGCAGCCGCCGTCCTTACTTTCTGATCTTGATCGCCACACAGGTGAAACAATGCATCCATTATAAGTTGGATCCTTGAATAATATTCAGGATGCAGCGTGAAGAGTCTAGAGTATAAAAAAAATACACTTTATATATATATATATATATATATATATATATATATATATATATATATATATATATATAGGAAGACTTTAAAACAATTTAACTCAAGCTAATTATACATAGAAAATAATCTCTAAGTATATAATTGTGGTCACCTTTCATACGGCAGCTTCTCGTATAACTTGGCGAGATTCACTCTACATAACCAGTATGTATTGTACTGGGCTGTTATGAGTGAATTGAGTGAGTCAGTTATGAGTGACCAGTGAACGCTGTGACATAGAACATTACACAGCCGACCCAAGGCGGATAGAGTGTGATTCACTGTTGAGTGAATCTCATCATGAACACCCTGTATAAAAAATTAACTATTACATTTCAAATTAAACAGCTGAATCGAGATACTATAGTATAGGTATTTTATCAACTTGTATTTTCATTTAATTGTCAACTCAACATAGCTTATTAACGAATTTATTTGAGTTTATACATAAAATATTAAGTGAGATATAGAAAAAAAAAAACAATGTATAATGTATATATTCCGTCCGATTCAAAACCTGATCATATTTAAAGCGTTTATAAGTGATTACATATATTTACTTCCTAATAAGTACTTGTTTGAAATTATTTGACATTAAACTAATATATGACAGAGCTTAAATAAGTGGTGACCGTGGAAAGGAGACATCAAAATACTATTTTCAATAAAAAAAAAACCATGATCACTCCATAATAAATCATTGCTTACTAACTATTTATATAGAATGTGAGAGCTGACCTTCAATATAGTTTCCATGAGTTTCTCAACACTAATGTCCTCACTAACATCTTTAGGCAGTTGACTGTAACATTTCCACCTGTTATAATCACCGTGGGCCGACTCTAGGGCAGCACACAAATAATTACCCATACAGACCCTAACAATACCACGTATTTGAGGGTCACTGTGACCCTCCAAAGAAAATATATCAAATAAAAGCTGATGTTTAAAACAGTCCTTATCGACTTTGTCTTTGTCAATTTCTTTAACAGTCACAGTTTTCTCATGAAAAACGTCTTCCAGAGCTGTTATAGATTCACCGAAATGATCAAATTTCATATCCAGGTCTGCGCTGGAGGTCAGCACGTCCCCGCTGCTGGACATCGGATATCCGGTCGACACATGGTCTATGCTGCTGGTCATGTTCGAGTTGGACGTGAAGTTGCTGTTCGTCATATTGGGATTGGTACTTTCAGCCATCAGGTTAGCTCTACTATCTAGTATAGCACTGTGCACATCTTTTGAACTCTTCATATCACTTTCCAGCGATTTATCCGACGATTTATCCGAAGATTTATCCTTTTTGAATATCTGACTCTCGGTGCTGCGGTTCAGTAGTTCCTGACTGAGCGACTCCGTTATGGAATCCTGGTAACAGACGTTACGCTCCAGGATGTATTCGTTTATTTGGTCCGGATTCGTCTCCGTACCCTCCGATGTACCTATATATATATACATATATTATAAGTTAGGTCTCATAATACATTTTACTACACTTATTTTTCAACATATATAAATATAAGTATATAATAAATTAGGAATTTGGTTTCAAATAATCATATATATATATATTACGTCACTGTCTCATTAGGATACACCTATTTAAATAATAAAATCCGCGTAGTAAATCCGAATAACACTAGTTTCATTTAAATGAATACTCGCGAAAATCTTAGATCTCATTATAGGATACACCTATATAAGGTGTAAATATTCATAAGTCTATAGTAGTGTGAACTTGTTTAAAACGAAACAAACTAAATGGGAGTTTCTAACACATACATATGACATATGTATTAGTAAATTATAATTTAAGGTTTACTTATTTTTAAGTATATTCTGAATAAAATTACCAGAATAATTCTGAAATCTAACATCTTCTTCTTTATCCAGATATAAAGTCAAGGCTTGAGGGTAGAGAGACGAAATGACTGACAAACAAGACAGAGCCGATGACTTCACAGACACGCGAACCAATCTGGAATCATAATTATAATATTTATAACTTAAGCATACTTAAAAATTATATCTCAAAATGTAGAGCTCAGATTATATTGGTTTTGGATACATCTAAACTAGATGTCCAGTTTATTTTGATGTGAATACACGCAAGCGAGTAGAATAGCTGTTACTTAACAAATATATATATTAATTCCTTATCAAACAGTATGACTAACAAACATAAATACTACTAATATTATAAATGTGAGAGTTTGTTGGGACGTAGAAATGTCTGTTGCTCTTTCAAGCAAAATATCCTAAACCGATTTTGATGAAACTTTCCAATAATGTAGGCAACTAATTAAATAAAATATAGGCTACATTTTAACCTATCTTCTACCTTCTGTGCAGAAGTTACGTTACACAGATTATATCACATGACGTTTGGATCGCATTTATTTTAAATTAAGAACACATTATTGATTTCCCTTGCATAAAAACGTAGACAATCCACAAAAACATCTGCAGACAACAACTAGCCCCTAACAATTCATGAGGCAGATTTGCTAATACAACCAAAAAAGCTGAATGCAGTTTTTAACAATTACTGTATAGGAATTATAATAAAACCTGTCAGATATGAAATCTCCTTTATGTCCAGTGAGAAGGAACTTTGATGCCAGCAGACGCGAACAGTATCTCAGTCGGACGTCATCCTCATCCGATGAACCGATGTTTATCTAAAAATTAAACAAATATTGATTAAATGATAGTCTATATTATTATTAGTCGTGACGGCCGGGAGGTTAAAGGCCTCGCGCATGAGGGCGCGGGTTCGAAACCTGGCAAGTACCATTGTGATTATTCCGAGACATGTACTTTCTAAGAGTATTATGACACCACTGACAAACGGTGAGGGAAAACACCGTGAGGAAACCTGAACTTGTAATTTCAAATTATAAGTTTGAAATCGTCGATCCGCTCTGAGCGAGCGTGGTGATTAAGGCTCTAATCTTCTCTATGTGAGAAAAGGCCTTTGCTCAGTAGTTGGCACGAATATGCTGATGATGATAATGACGATGATTGACCATAATGTATGGCATCAAATAAAAATTATATCTACATACATATATATTTATACTTAATTTTTTTGATACATAAGTAGCACTTTACCCGAATATTATCTGTTTAATATATTCTGTCACCAACAAAAATAATGGTCTTTGAATTGATACAAAAAATATAGAATTTTACCAAAATAAGGCATATTTTCTAATGTTGATAGACTGAGACAGTAGTATCTCACAATAAGTCTACTTTGAGTTTCTCATATTAGTTAAGTACATATATTTTTAGTTTAACCTTAACAATTATTTTGAGTATTGTCAGGGATGGTACAAATTCGTGTAACTAGAAATGGAACATTCCTCGTATGTATATAAAAAGCAGATTGACACAGGAAGTTCAAAACTAATAATTTTCAAAATTTTAAGTGTATATTTTTTTTTGTACAGTGAGTAATTATTTTTGTTTAATTCATTACTCGCTTTGAACTTAAATGTCATTAGATTTAGGAAATTACTAAGGTTTATTCATCATCTGTGAACTTTTACTGGGGATACGTTGAATTATGCTAGTTAAGTAGTTACTCGGATCTGCACTATCCCAGACCATATACAGGTAAATGAAACTAATATGTTAGTATACCCGTCATTCTATTATTTTTAGCCGCCTAGTCCCGACGTTTCAGTTACTTTGCCAACCGACAGACATTCTCATCTCATCTTCGTGATCACGGTCGTTGCAAAGTAACCGAAACGTCGCGAGTATGTTGTTAAAAAAAAATTAAACGCCTAGTAATCCGATAATAGTTTCATTCAAATGAATAATCACGAAAGTTTTAGATCTCAGATAAACAAGTAATATTTGTCACCTTAAGCCCACTATCTCTGATGTCTTCTCCATACTCCTCGTAATCCTTGAGCTTTTCGGACACCTCTCGCGACAGCTGCTCTGTATCCGACGCCTCCAGGTCGGATTCAGTGACGGGAGAATCTGGTGTCTATGGAATATGATTCATAACTATAACACTGTATTATATCAATTCTACTTACTAACAAATGTTACCTGAATAGGTTAAATGTTAATATAGTATAGTTAATAATATATATTGACCATATGTATAGATTAAGTAAAATAGGATTATATATATATATACCTGTATGGGTAGTTCGTCAGTACTGGCCGTTAGTTCATCAATTCTCATAACACTTCCTAACTGTAGAGCTCCAGTGAAACATATCTCAGACTCTCTTCCCTCTAACACCATACTTGGTATAGTAACTGATGATATAGCACTTGAATAACCTGGAAAAATAAATTATCATCCATATATATATTTAGCTATAGCATGTCTTTCAATCGTTGTTTTATACCTTCAGATATATCCTGAGATATTGCGATTTAATCTTAAGATATATCCTATAATTTTATATCAAGAATAACTCACTCATATTCCTCTTATGTCCTTTAACGCTCTGTCTATCATCAAGGCATATGGCGTGGGGGTGTTTTTCTAACAAAGCAATCCTATATTCATCTTTAGCTTGTGACAAAAGTACGGCCAAACACTCCAATAGTGTGTTCTGGGCGTTATGTTCAGTCGATACTTCTATATAGTTTATTATCAGTTGATACAACTGAAATTTAAAAATTTCCTTTTTATAATAAAACTTATTTCTATATACATTAAGTATAAAATTACATAAGTAACAGGATCCAAAAAAAAAAAATGCTAAAAAAACATTTATCTAATTACTATCAGACATAAAATCTTTTCACATATGTATATATATATATATCACAGACTATATGGTATGAGTAATAAAAAAAATAACACTTATTCCTTTACAAGCTAGGTTTTAAATAATTTGTTTAACTACAATTTATACTCAGACATGCCAATATGTGCTGTACTGATATAAAAATAAGTTATAAAATCGTTTGATCTATATGTAATTTCAAGACTACCTCCAAATAGTCCTGAACACCAAACAAATCATTTTCTTTAAACTTATCGACGTCATTTATCTGGAATATGGCTTTGATTACACAGAACCAGCCGATCACCGCACAGCCATTCTGTGTTAACGGCCACAACCTCTCTGTAATAATGGACATAATTAAAAAACATGCGTTGCAGACAATATTATTGAATCCCAATTAAAATTCATGTAACATTGCCTTCTAGTGATTAACTTTTTTTTTCCGCGACTTTGCTTGTGTGAAAATTAATTTTTGCAAGTTTCCATACATTTATAAATTCGTGGATATAGTTCAAATTCAATTGTTTAAAATATTAAAAATCCTTCACATATATGTTGTCGGCAAAGTTGGAAGACTAGAAAGATTTATACAATGAATTGAAGTGATTGTTTAATGAACTAGCAATAAATAGTATTAAAGTTACTATTCTGTACATTGAAAGGTTGTTATAATTAATTCTATAACACAATTTTTGTACACAAATTGTACACTGACGTCATGCTTTATCGTATACAGAAATTTGATAAACATTATTAAGCATTAATCTAAAATTAAATCACATTACTTGTATTTTATTACAAATAATGGGAATTTAATGAAAATTTACATCTTGTGTGTTTAAATTTTTTTTTAAATATCTATATTAATGCTATATATTTAATAGTATTTACCATACATCATTCCGAGCACGTTTGTTAGCAGTAATTCTCTGTGTGAACACAAATTGGCTACACAGTTTGATATGCCGCGTCTCAAAGCTGGTTCGACATTCTCGATGTGAGAAAGTAAAGCTTTGGATAGATCTAGAATGTATGACAAAATAACAAATATATGATATAACTATTTTGTTTATGTTTATTTAATATTTTCACTGTAAAATTCATATATGTCCATTTTAATATATATTAATTTTTTTTTGTATATTATGAAATACAATTATTTTTTGTAGAATAATATGACAAAGTAATTTTACGGTGTGTATATATAAAGATAAATAATTAAAACTATGAATTAATTAATAGACAAATAGAACTTTTTAATAAATCAAAAATCTAATTATAGTTAGATCTTAATCATTATGTATCTGTCGTCAACATAAATTTACATACCAAAGATCTCTTCATCCGTCGTGTACTCCGCTAAAGCCTTCAGTATCCTTGGCAGATTATGCTCTAAGGCTTCCACTATGAGATTTACTTCCCCTGTTCGCACTATTTGGGTGAGTTTTGGGAACAATGTCTGGGCTTGAGAGCGAATCTTGCCAATACCCGGTCGAAGCCAACAATCGCCGAGGCAAATACGAGATAATGCGGCTTTTATCCATCTGTATATAATAAACTGTTAGCGTATGGAGAAAACTGTGTTGGAATGTTTGGACATTTGTTACTCTCCCACAAAATAACTATTGATTTGATGATGATGAAACTATACAATAATATAGACAATACATAGAATAACATACAATAATCATTTGGACAGTGACAACTATATAAACGCTCATATATTTATGTCTATTAACTATAATCTACACACAGGGAAGTAGTGGACCAATCTCCTTTTTGCAAAATTGTCAGAAGTTTATAGCACCAAGTTTATCCTATACCCTGAGTACGTAACCTTGACGGAAACCAACGTAACGCCATCGAGGCGGGCAGCGTTTAAGTTAGTATCTAGTCCTCATATATTGCAGAAGTTCACATTGAAAGAAGGAGCTGTCACAGTATTACTCATTCCTTTATCGGACTTTCATATATATTTTTTGACAGAGGTTAGGAAGAATGCACTGTGATCTCTCTACAAAAGTGTTTAGCCCTTGGTCGAGATTTGTATGTCGCTGACATGAACGACGGTAGGGCCTATATTCTTCCACTCCAACACAGCAAAGAACTGCCTTTTATATTGGAGGTAAATTAATCCCATACGCACCAGCCGGCGACGAATAGAGCACTGTTTGGTCATATCTCCCTGGACCACATACTAACGAAACACGCTAACGCGCTCAGAATCGCCTTAGTCTATAATCGGTGCTTACAATAACATCCAAGAAGAGGCAGTCATCCTCAAATATCGGTTGAAAGTCAGCGCAAAACGCTACTTCACAAACCCAGCCCAAATATAAATAGTAATGCACCGACTGCAGCTAGCTTCAATCCACCAATAAAAAATTTAATTACATTTTCTTGTATTTAAAAAGTTTTGATTGTTTACAATATTTTATATCTACAAGATAAGTCTTTATATATGTAATTTTAAAATAGTACTCAATCAATGAACATATTTGTGTTAAGGTGTTACTAGTTACTGAAGGATCAATTCATTGTAGTTTTATTATCTATGAAGGCACAGAACGCATAATATGGATATAATATCTATAGTTTTAACACTCTATATATTTTGCTCCAAGCCCTATTCTGAACTCCATGCAGATAAGTAGGAGGCAATAACTAGTATATTATAAACTAGTTTAGCACGCGACTTCTTCCGTGTGAATCTTAGTTGCCTCAGACAGAATTTTATACTTTGTGCTAAGGCTTGCTACCACAGAACTGCACTTAATTTCGGGATAAACTATAGCCTATATCTTGTGCCGATATGTAAGCTATATTATTGTGCAGCCTCATCAAAATTTATTCAGTAGTTTTTGTATGAAAGTGAAACAAACATACATACATATGTAACTTGTTTAATTTCTATATAATTAGGATCCTATTTAAGGGAATTTAGAAATAATTTATTTTCCATCTCACAGTCAGTTGATTATTATTGGCATACTATTTTATGTTTAATGTTGGAACGATCAGATTTGTCCAGTTCAATTGCCTGTTAAATCTCAGCTTGAAAAAACACAATTATGAATTGTATGTATGAATCTATTTTTCTATAATATTTTTTACAAAAAGTTAATAGCTCAACATAAGCATAAAATTTAATATACTAAAAAAATAAATATAGTTGTCTATTCTTAAACAAATAGACCATATCGAAAAAAAACAATTTTTAATTAATGAATTTTAGATTTGCTTTTAATTATGAGAAACAAGTTTCTAAAAAGAAAAATAATTAGTGTAAAGATGTATTAGGAAATGTTTCTTTAACAAGATTACTTACATATATTTATATATATCTATATATATATATATATAATTTGATGAGAAGGTAAACTTTGATATACAACTATGAAACTTACCGTGCACTTTTCGTAGCATCTATTTGATTTTGCAGTATAATATTTGTTTTATAAGAATGAAAAGCAAAACCACCAGCTACAGCTCTA
The DNA here is from genome assembly GCF_018135715.1 of Danaus plexippus. Lineage (NCBI taxonomy): Eukaryota > Metazoa > Arthropoda > Insecta > Lepidoptera > Nymphalidae > Danaus > Danaus plexippus. Next base: position 5,004,851 of record NC_083551.1, on the reverse strand, counting down.
TTCAGAGCTTCGTCTCCCAGTAATCTGACTTCAGCCTAAAATACAAAAATAATATAACAATAGAATATTTTAAAATTATTTTCTAAAAATTTAAAAGTAGAGATATGTTTTAAAAAATATGTTTGCAAATATAAACTGTATATATCGTTTCCAAGGTCAATAAGACTTCATTATTGAGTAATAGCTTGTGGTACATAATAGATAGTATTGTTAAATTAAAAATTTGTTTTGTACTACAGATATATATAAGTAAAAAAAACGCGCAGTAATACGAAAATATACTCAGTTTAAAAAACTTACACTTTCATTACTAGCTAAAGTAAGAAGGGTAGGCAAGGCTGTATGTAACAAATTAGCGTAGTGTCTAGCGCAGTTTTGCCGACTTCCTAGTGCTCCTAAACAACGGCCGAGAGTCCCTGCTGCCGTTTGAAGCTCATGACCTCTGAAAATAAAATTGAAATTAAAAAAAATATATTCACACTAATATTTATCTTCTAAAACTTTTAGTACTTCGCAATTCCTTCATTGTGTTTTAAATATTCCAAAGCCTTTTCGGCTTTTTCTAACACATTCATGATTGCATGTATTTCAACCACAGGCTGAGGACATAATTGTGAATTTAATTGTTAGATGCTTATTTTCCGCAAACGAAAAGGCAACAAACAAACACAAAAATCAATCGAAATCAATCCTTATTGTTGACATTTAATCCAGTGATGCCTTTATAAAAAAATACACGATGAAAATATGGTTTGAAGCTTGTTCTATCAATTTGATAGAAATGTCTTATTAAAAATAGTTATAATGTATATTCAAAGAATGTTTTTTTAAGATTGATAAAGTAATGTATGTGAAATATAATATAGTATATTACATATTATGTAAATATGCAACGAAACTTAACATTCTACTATCGTTTGTCATTTGTCAGATTGACATTTTCAATTATGCTTTTGACTTTACTGATAAGTGATAAGGATTTAATAACGCCGTAAAAAAAAAAAGCTTTTAACTTTATTAGCAATTAGTTTAGGTTAATCAGTTTGAAAAATTTTATCCAAAAGAACAATATAGGTGAGGTAAATTATGTCTAATGATAAAACTGAAGAAGTAGACGTTATGCAGGGCCTAAAAACAGTTTTGGCTCAAATAGAAGTTGCAGTTGCTAGAAGAAATAAAGTAAGTCGATTCTAACTTAAATATTAGAAAGTTAAACAAATTTTCACTGGTATTCTCATGTAGAAAATATATGTTTTTAAAAATTATTTTTTCTAATGGTTGCCATACAGTTGTGAATACACTAGGGCATATCTATTATAAAACCAAAATTTGTTTTCAATGGCAGTGCGTTTCTGTTACTAATAATATTAATGCAAGTTGTACAATAATAACAATCTTTAAGGATCTTCCTCAAGTCTCTCCAAGACTAGTAGCGGTATCAAAAATCAAACCAGTGTCACTAATCATTCAAACATATGAGGCTGGCCAACGTCACTTTGGTGAAAACTATGTGAATGAACTTGCAGATAAAGCAAGTGATCCGGAAATACTTGAAAAATGTAAAGACATACATTGGCATTTCATAGGTCATTTGCAAACAAACAAAATCAACAGATTACTTGGTTCTCCAGGACTTTATATGGTGGAAACTGTCCATTCACAAAAGTTGGCTGACAATTTAAACAAGCAATGGCCAAAATATATGAAAGCTGATGAAAAATTAAAAGTTATGGTCCAAGTCAACACAAGTGGGGAAGACGGTAATAATATGTATAAAAATTATAGAGACGAGACCTCTTAGCATTCAATGGATTCACCGTGCGGGTGCCGGGTCCATTGGATATTTTAATTATACCTCGAAATTACATATAGGCTATTAATCCTGAAAATTATAACTAATAAGCTGCCAAAACAAATTTGTGAATTGATAACAATATTGGTACAAAAATATATGTTTTTCGTAATATGTTTCCAGTAAAAAGTGGTGTTGAACCAGCTCAAGCTGTATCTTTAGTAGAGCATGTCATCAAAAACTGTGAAAACCTGGATTTTAAAGGCTTGATGACAATTGGTCAATATGATTATGACATAACCAAAGGTCCAAATCCAGATTTCCTTACACTGGCATCTTGCAGAAATGAAGTGTGTGAGAAATTGGGCTTGGATATAAAAGATGTTGAATTGTCTATGGGAATGTCATCAGACTTTGAACATGCTGTAAGTTATTTTTTTTCTTATTCAAAACATTATGGAGTTTTATAAATATAAATGTAATTTGTTTTTCAGATCGAATTAGGTGCTACCACTGTGAGAGTGGGCAGCACTATATTTGGAGCTCGACCAGTTAAGAAATAATGTGGTTTAGTTTAGCAAAAGTTATATATGAATTTTAACAACATATATATGTAGCTTTTTTAGTTTTGAATGAACAAAGTTATTTATATCAGTTAATATATTCTGTATTTAAAGATGGTTGTGAAAAAGTGGTAGATTTGATTGTTAATATTTGTATTGATCTTTGTTACTAACAAGTTGTCTAATTATAGATACTACACACATTCTTATCATATAATAGTATGGAATACTAAATCTGAAAGCAAATACTATTAACATTTTTATGTAAATGAAGGCTCAGGGTTAAATAATGTAAACAAACTGAGGTATTAACTAGAAATTGTATAATATATATTTACATCTGGCATGTCAATATTCTATAAATGATGTAAAGTAAGTAGAGTTTTTTTAAATACATAGCATACTTATGTATTCAGGGGCTTCCATCATATGAATTAAAAATAAATAAAAATAGTGTTATCGAAAATTGCCTTTCGTCTTATTGATTGAATATATATAATATTTGTGTAGAATACGGTTTCATATATTTAAAATCATGTTTTTTAAACGAAATATTGTATAAGCTAAAAATAAATAGTCGCAACCTAGTCTCCTTTAGTAGTGAAATTTATTATTGTTTGTTGTTTAAAAGGTTTTAGTGTTTTATGACCACATACATATTAAATATTCAAGTGATTCGAAATTTGAAAGTATAATGTGATTATTTACTTATCAATTATCTGTCTCAAGTATGTAGATAGAGAAAATTAATGACAAAAGTGCAATTGGTTTGTAGAGACCTAAGTTCTGTTCTTAGTCCAACATCCAATAATTCTTTTTCTTTATTTTAAAATCTAACAGATCCAATGTACACCCGTTGGTTTCAATTGATTTGGCGTAAAGAAAATAGATTTTGGAAATCAACGCTTTACATGTAGATAAACGATTAACATAATTAATATGAATCGGCTGAAAGTAAGTACTCTATATAAAAATCTAGTGATTATACATTACTTTTTACTATTTGTTAGGATTTTTTTTTTAATATCATGAAATATCAGAAAAGGCTGTTGTCATATAGCCTTCGTGTAGTATTTGCATACCTCAAAATTATTAAGATTGTCTATGATCAAAATGAGTACGTCATACAGCAAACTAAACTCTAACTTGGATCTCAGATGTCAAGTGTTGTTTGGTGTGAATGTGCGCGCTTCGAACTATGTAATGCAGTAATATTTTTTATATGAGTGAACTCGTGTTAAATCTCACCATAAGTTTAAAATAATAAAAATTTTCGTAGAAAAAAATCACAATAGTTCGATAATTAAGATATTCGTTTTCAATAAGTGAGTAATTTAAAACTTATATCCTGTTCGAAGTTCAAAACAAGGCCGCGTTTTATAGTGTATTAACAAGTAAGTAGAAAGGAATAAACATTTTAGTTTTAATATTTTATTAATGTAATTAAAGAAACAGAAATATATACAGTGTAATATATTTATCATTTTGTTGGAAGTAACCGTAAGTCTGAATAAGTAGAACAGTGACAACAAAATTAATATTGTTCAATTGTAATTTACCTACATAAAAATCGTGTTAGAAGTATAAAAACATATTTATATCTTAGTTTATATACTACTTTAGAGACTCGCTCTTTATTCAGTGAAATGTGTTTAAATGTCTCATTTATAATTCACGTTATTTAAAAATAACCTAAACTATGTAAAAGTATAGTAAAAGTTTAGTGTATGTTGTTTATTTTTTGTTATTTCAAATTAAACTCTCAGATTGGACATATTAATAAACAATAATTCATTTTCTGAATGTTATCAAAGTTTTGAAAAATGTATTTTTTTTATTATAAAACATGTATAGTAAAATGAGTAAGTGTTTCAATTATATTTTAACATTTTGAAATGGACTTTTGATACATTTTTTAATGCTTTTCGAAAAAAAAAAAAAATTTATAGTATCTTATTTTGTCATCTTTATTATGAAAATTAAATTTTTCATATAATATCTGATGTTAATTTACAAAATACATAATCTAACAACAGCAATAGAAATCTCAAAATTGTTGCTTGCTACCTAGTATACTTGAGAATGTGTGAATCACTTGATGCAAAGTAGGTTCTGTTTGAGCTGTAATTAGCTTCAATTGTCAGTAGCATAATAAGTTTCCGAGTCTTCTCTACAAAGATATAATATATATATATACCTATAGAGATATAATATATATATATACCTATAGAGATATAATATATATATATATATATATAGTTAGATATATAGATTTAAAGAACTATGGGTAGAGGACTCAAGATATTTTTATAACTTGCAGATTTGACTGAATGAAATAGAATAATATTAATTTATGAGAATAATAATATCTAAGATTTGTGAGTGCACATGTAAATAAAAATTTTATTGAATTTACTTCAAGATATGTTATTAGTGATGTTTTGAGTAATTCGCAGTGACTGAGACCATGACAGACAAGATGAAGGTGTCCCTGTTAGTCTTGATTTTATTCAAGCTTACATAGGTGAAATACATTTGACAAGATCTATACTGACACACACACACACACACAGACATTTATTATATATATAATATACATCCTATTGAAAAGGCGGTCAATAAGAATCCACTAAATAATTTTTTAATTTTATTGAATACTGCTCTTAATGTGCACATGAGATCTGGCTGTGTGGTCATGTATATGGGATTTTATATTTTTGATGCTGGTATCCCAGGTTTTACATAATTGCCACCTTTATTGAAATTAGGATTAATGTGGGACCATGGAATCTCACAGTAAATCACAATTTTCTGTACAATTATTTACATTAAATTAGTTTGAAAATGTAATTCTTAAGGAAATTAAAGAATATACTATTTGGATACAAATGGTGTCATAACTTATGAATAGATGTATGAATGATATTGAGTTCTGTTGAATATTTATTAATACCAAGGACTCGTTCTCTGACATTTACCTTATTAAATTAATAATGATACCAAATTAATGAATTAATGTTACAAAATCTAAAATAATAGTTCGATAAAAATTATATAAAATATATAAAATTCAATATTAACTAAGCAATTATTTTTTTAATAAGCAATGTTGAGATAATATGTATTTTAATATGAAAATTTAGATCGAGAAATTTATTGATATAATCAGGATTAAAATCTGCAAACTCCGAATGTCTTTCCCGTTTTAGTTGATAGCGACTTCAACTGATATTACTTAGTCTTATTTAATATACAGAAATCTATATATCGGGGTAATTCATGTAAAGGGGATTTACAAATTTGTCTTCGCTGGATCTTGCATACAACTATAGATTATGTCATATTAGCCAACTGGTTGGTATTGAAAAGATTTTGATTAAATTTACAGAATAAGATTGCAAAAAAAATATTATCAACTACCCTCATGACACTGATAAACCTAAAAATTTTTTTTTTATTTTCTAAACCATTAATACTTCTGTTATAAATAAATATTAACATATACATATACATATTTAAATTGCAAAACGTAAAAATTTTGTACAAGTTATTCCCCTATCATGCAATATTTTGTCTGTGATTTAGACTTTTAAGTTGTAATAAACCAATTTTAGAAAGTAGACAGTGAAATTATTCTCGGAATGCCATATTAATTAACGTGAAATCATGACGTTTAATTGCACTATAAGCCTTTTCTTTACGGGACTTGTATTATAAGGTTAAGTTAGACAATAAATTATGAGAATGTTTTATATTGACATATTACATACCTTTACCGTTAATATATATCGATAAAATATTGATATATGCGATGTAAAAATATGTAAAAAATATCGATTAAATTACTGTATGTATTTATAAATGAAATTAAATTAAAGTAGTGAGATTTTGGAGTAAAATTTTGCAACATCAGCTGTGTGGTTATTAAATGCGAGTTATCCTAGGTGTAGAAAATTCGGATTCCGTTTCTTGTCTATATAAAGAATATTTCGTTGAACTTTATTTTCTATAAAAACACATATATTAAATTTTTCAAACTTAGTTCCTTTAAAAATTATAATACTAACTTCTAACAGGTGTTGATGTTTTATTTTGCTCCTCAATTTCTATTTCGTATCTTAGTAGCGTCATTATGTTAAGTAAAAAAATCACAATATTAAGTAATTCCATTGTTCTTTATATTGCCAAAACAAACACGGTTACTAAACAGTGAAAAATGACATCGCTTTGAGAACATTTTCAATACATTTTTTATTGTACATTTCAATCAATGTAATACTATCTTACGTCACAGTTATATTGACCCCAATACTCTTTAGTATAACTAGTAAAGGTATAGTGGCTGGAATTTTTTATGAATATAGGTTTTATGTAGGTTTTATATAGGTGTATATTATAATAAAAAAAAAGTACTTTAGTCTATGGTGTAGGCCGTAGGGAGTCATAATCTTACTGTCTTTTGTTTCCGTTTTTTTTTTTGTGCAACAACATTACGTTGTCCGCCATTGTTTGTGAATGCGCAAACCCGTTCACATTGTTACGGAAGTCAGTTACATAACGAATTAAATGTTTTAATATTTGAAATTAATAATATATGTTTTATTTAAAAAATCGGAATGGTTTCAGCCACGAAATGTGTTGTTGTTTCTATGTATAAATTTGATTATAATAAGGCTATTTTCTTTTAAAGTAATTGTTTTGTTCAATCGTTATTTCCGATAGAATTTTTTTCTGACTAGTTATAGATGAAAAAGAAAAATATCATACTGAATATTACCTAATCATGCGATTGATATTAAAAAAAAAACACAATGTTTGTTGTATATTAGCAACATACAAAATAGATATTAGTTATTATAATAATAATTTTAAGAAACTACCAACTATTTTATTTAAATAACATCTTTACTACGCGTTGCAGTTTAAAATGTCCTCCTTTAATTTTTATTACATGAAAAACAAAATGCCCGACTCTAACTATTTAATACACCTGGTTTCCGTCGATATCAGTAACTAAATCGCTTTGACCTCGACGTAATTGACGAAAATTGCGAGTGAAAACTATAATTTGTTATTCAAGAATGCTTGATACGCTTCTATTAGAATTGAAAGCGGCCAAAATTTCACTAGTCAATTGTTAATTTCTTTTTCGTGATGAAGAACAATGCCTTATGTATATTTATTAATGATACAGCAGGGCTTATAAACTTTCTAAGCATGTATAAGTTATGATATATGTCGTTTGCTTAAATTTTACTATCTGTATTTCTTACTTATCGTCCTTAATTATATATTATATACTCTATACATAGATTTATCTTACACGGATAAGGTTAAATATGTTAAAATACAGTCAACGTATTATTAAGTTGTTGTATTTTAAGATAATATTTTTAAACAAATTAATCGTCAGTAACTATTGCAGTCGTGACGGACATGAAAATTCTAAACTATATCTAGGTCGGTATAATATTATTTTGAGATCTGATGGCGAAGCTGACGTGAAATCCATAGGATAAACTCGTTCAAACCCCATAACAAAAAACCGGTTTACTTTCAAGCAAAGTGTTGCAAATTTGAGTAACATATAAGTACATTTATATGTTTTAAATACATTTTAAAACACTGAATCAATACAGCTGTTAAGCGAGCGTATGATCTATATATGTAAAACTATATGAACCGAATTATATTTCGTTTGTAATTATGCGAATTTATCCGACTATATCGTGACCTATAAATTTATGATCTATTTAAATTTTTTTTCGTTTTTCTAATGAATAATTGAAGGCAAGCAAACAAAAAGTTCCATGGCTATCGAACGTCAGCTTCACGCACTAAATCAATTAACAATGAATGTTTTACAACAGTTAGAATTATTGCATTCACAGTTAACTTTAAATAGTGTTAGTCGAAATGTTCCACTTTTGGTATATGCTATATATATATATATATATATGTATATAGTATAGAAGAACGGTCAAGCTTAGACCACTTCAACAATAGTTCTCTACTCAATTTATAAATGAAATTATTGATATTTTAAACTATATAAAAAGATTAAAAAAAAATCTAGTTTGTGTTGACATATATTTTTTCAACGAATATTACAAGGTATATAAAAAAAAAGTTTTTTTAAATTTATATTTCATATAACAAAGTAAAAGTCTGGCTAGGTTATTATATTTTCTGTGTAACTATTTTGATCAGGTAATAATTTATAACATTATTTTGAACCGTGGTGTGGTTAGTTTCTCTCCGATGGCTGAACACCCCTCAAAAATTTTCCTGTGGACATGCCATATGGCTTACGTGAGTCCATACCCATTATCTGAATTCAACAATCTCAATGCAAGATAAAAATAAGTCGAAATAACTACTATTATGCAAGGGAAATGAAAAATAATTACATATATTAAATATTTTAATCTTTTCTTTAAAATTAAAGAATATTTTTTAAAGTAAAATAAGTATTAGTAAAATCTAATAACTAAAAAATTCTATTAATCGATCTGTTTATTTAAAACGCATTTAACATATACTTCACAAATATATATTATATTTGATAAGGCTATTTATACATGTGCTGTGTATAGGAAGCTTAAATAATATTGTCAATTTTATGAAACATTTTTGAGTGAAATACAGGGTGGGCCATTTAGTTGAGTGGTTTAAAAAAAACTACAAATCTCAGGAAAGAAGAATATATTTATAATAAAGAATACAAATGGATTTTTTTTCATGTATGTACATACATTATTACATAAAAATACCTTGAACAAAGTCACCATACATAAATATGTAGGTATTTATACTATATACATGATTAATTCGTCGTACGTGGCTATCATTGAGATTTAAACGTGCTTGCAATTGATTATTGGTAATCAGTAACATATGGAGAGTTTTTGCGTAACTGAAAACGTTATTTCGTTAAATTTCAAGTAGTGTACTGAATTATAGACAGTTATACACAGGTGGTGGAGCCTAGCTGTGGTCAAGTCACTACAGCTCGAACATGGGCTGGCTCGACCGGGGAAGTATCACTCTCTCACGGAAAATCGGCATGAAGTAGTCTGTAATGACTGCGTTTTATCCGATGAGTGAAAGAGACGGTTGCCCGTTCCCTTTTCCCACTCTTTTCTTCCCTCTTCCACAATCAAGGTCGGCAACGCATCCGCAACATCCCTTATGTTGCAGATGTCTATAGGCGACGATGACTACCTTCCATTAAGTAGACCGTTCTCGTTATCACTCACAAATCACACGACGTTCCGCGGACAACGTGGCGTATGCGCCGATTACGACCGGATTAATGCACGATACCGCCAGTCGCCCGAGTTACGTCGAACGGACTGTCACGTGAAAGCCTCTTTCCTAACGTCAGTGATGTTCACTTCGCTAAATCGCTAAAACTACCATCGATCTATCATAAAATTAATAAATTAAATCTCTAAAATTACAATTACACTACAAACCTAAAATATTTTTTATGTCAAAACTAATTAATCACGAATATTAGCAAATAATAATTACATAACAAAACTTACTATCAGACTTATAAAATTAATCTGTAAGTTTGTATTTATAGATATTTGTTGCTCTTACACATAATACTTAACAGATTTCGGTGTAATTGTACAGTAATGTAAATTAGATATTAGGATAAGGCATAGGCTATAGTTTATACTGGGATTCCGTGTAGTTACTGTGGGATTAAGACAACATAATGTACATAAATTCGCGTGCACCACACTAGTATACTATTCATTTCTCTATGAGCCCAATTCGGAAGACAAATACGCTGGCAAAAACAAGTAAGACCAATACATTTACGTATTTTATTAAAAAACCGGATTTGAAAGTCAATGTCGCGCAGATAGTTTTATTTATTTAATATTACGTACAAATCTAAAACTGGTTTTTTTAAAATATTTCCACCCAAGCAGATTGTGGGTCAATATCGCCTTCAACTTTATTAATCTATGTTAATACGTCGTGTTATATTTAAATATATTTATTATTTTGTAATAATATATCATTATGAAATTGCATAATTTTCAATATTCTTACAAACCTAAATCAGTATTTTTTTTCTTGTTTAAGCTACGAAAGTTGTTCAATGCTTTCCGTGCGACAGACCAACATACGCGGAGTCGTTAGTTACAATAGTCTGATGCTATTGGATCAATTTAATTAACCAGCAAGGTTTTTTCGGTAACAAGGTCATAAATTATCTATATTTATCGTGTTTGCAATATTGTTTTAAATTTCGATATCACGACATCTGTCGACTGTTAATGGAAATATTATGTTTTTATTGCTAACAACTTAATTATACATATCTAAGAATTTCGATTAAAATTTAACTGATTTTCTGATATATTTTAACATTAACATAAAAACTATTTTTTTTTGTATTTTTTTTTACTAAGTCCGTAAATCATAATTTCATTTAAATATCAACGTATTTCCATTAACAAGTCGTAGAGAAATTCGTGTTTAATGATGACTAACTAAAATCTCTATTAGCAAAAAAAAAAAAACAGGATTCGAATTATAGGCCTTCGGAACATCGTGGTCCAGTTGCTATAATTATGTATACAATGCTTCACTCACTCACTCCAGTCAGGGCATCAGAGCTGAAAAGGCAAAGCTACAATTAACATATGGAAACATACGCGAAGGAATTTCATATCGATACTAAAGCGAACAATTTTTATTACGATATATTATGTAATTGTCATATTTCTCGTTGAATTTCTCCGTCCCCATCACAGATGCGACCTTCGCGTTACATTACAGACATATCGTTATTAAACGTGTTCAGAGTTTATTCAAACGCATCGTTCCGTGACGAGGCCGTTAGTGTGAACTTATGCGAGTACAAGGTTGTAAGGTCGGTGTTATTAATATCGTTAACCGATTTTTAAAAAAGCGGTCATGGATTTTATGATTTGTGTTGATTTTCTTATAATTTTTTTATTTGGCACTCAGCGAAACAGCTGTTTTGTTTATTAAGTCATTGAAGTTTAAAAAGCAAAAAAAATATCAAAATCAGAAAAACAAACAATTTTAAACGAGACAACAACTTTTCCCCCGACTTTATTTGCTTCGATTTCGGCAACTTAAGAAAAAAACTAATGAGTATTTAAAAAATATGTGTTAATCATCTGCCAGCGCCATCTTTTGTCTGCATTAGCAGATAATGTGACTAATATCAAATGCAATTGCTATTCCATGTTTCTTCCAGAATTCTATAGAATTTTTGAGAATATTACTTCATATAATTATTACAAAGGCACAATAAATCTATGAGTTATCTGGGCTATTTGTCACAAGCATCGTAACATCGTAGCATTTGTAACTAAGGAACTTTCTATATTTTTTTCTTAATAGGATGCTGCCTACTGCATACTGCCTACTTATTTTGCATTAGAGTTGACGCCCTATTTGTTATAATTTTTATGTATATATTTTTTGTATTAACTTGGCTTTTTAGCTGTTAATTCAAATAACATTTAACTCATGCTCTCTTTATATTGAAATACTGTTTCTTGCCAAATATTTATCTTTTTCTTTTCAAACTAAACTAATGGTACGAAGATTTAGATATGACGTAATAACAAATAAAATACTATCATACAGGATATGCTTGGATAAAGCTACACTTTTTGGTCAGTAAACAGAGGTTTTATAAGAATTACAAGTTATATGGACTTCCCATAACACCTGGAATCGCTAATTTCATTAAGATTATGTTACTAGTTTTAAAACACTTAATTGACCTATTTTCCTGGTTACTTAGTATTGTTACGATTGAGCATTTTAAATTAACGTTAGTTATACTAACTACCAGTTTCTATTAACTAACGGAATACAGAGTCACCAGTTTCTGATAGCTACGTTGATATTGTGGTTACGTTTTTTTCAAATTATCTTTAAAGCTACATATTACCTTAACTAATCTTATTCTTTGAATATACTTTAAGTGAACTCTATGTTTCCTTATTAAAATATCTCGACCTATTTTTTTTATATAATTACAATCTTACAATTAACTACATTTAGACAGACAGACAATTATTTTTAAATATCTTACCTAAAGAAATGTTAGTTTAATATAAACTTATTTAAATGAAGAGTTAATGAGATTCCAAAGACCTAAGATTGCATCATAAGAACCAGCGCAAGTCATTTCCTATATCTTGCCTAATACTCACATATGGGAAAGTATTTAAGTTATTACCGGTACTAGCAAGTAGGTTTAATCCATTAACATACTCTAATCATTAACTTTATATTTATAGTCGCGTTTAAATTTGATATCCGATTTAATTCGGTGTTACGTAGTATTTATTTATCAGCATATAAATAGTTGGTAAAAAAATAGTATTATGTTTTTTTTTTATTGCGTTATTGAGAAAAGCGTAGTATTAAATATGTCTGAACTTGTATGCGTTAAGAAAATTAAAATCGGTCTCATAATAAATAACACAAAAGAGGAATCCTAAATTTATATAGCCGGAAAATTTTCAATGCAAAACTCATTCCATACCAGCTAGACGTTCGACGACTGTTAATTGATATAAAAAATACGTAACGTGCATGTTTATAAGCTATAATTAATTTTCTTTATTGTTTCAGAATTTCTTTGTTTTGTACATGGGAAGGAAAATAGAAAACAATGCACTCCGCTGAGTATTAGAATGGAAAATCATATAAAAAGTGAATGATGTGACGTAGCGCCATCTATTGACGGCCGCTTGTATTTAAATAGTGGTTTGATTAATAACGAAAATGAAGTTAAATTTATTTAAAAGGTCTATGATATTTGCTACGTTTTTTGGCTCGTGCCTCTGTATAGCGCTGATTGTGGCTTCATTGGGCACCACGCATTGGGTGGACGCTAGAGCGAAACGTTTGTCAAATACATTGGACTCTGAGGGTAGAATTAGCTTTGGTCTCTTTGAAGGTCACAAAGAACTAAACTTTGGAGGGTACGGATGGAGATATTATGAATTCAGTAGTGAGTATTATTCAAAATTTAATAATATAATATTTGAGTATCTGTGTAACATTATGCATATGTGTTTTATTTTCATTAACCTTCACTTGAAACATAAGGGATATTTCAATTATGAGATCACTTACTTTGAAAGCTTTAAATTCAAGTTCAAGTTATAAATTTGTATCCATGAAGTAAGAGGAGACCTAAGTTATATATAAATAATATAAATAAAAAATTATTAAGCTAAATTTTACATCTGATGTATGAATGAAAGTAACATTAAATTGTATATAAGATGTTGTAATTGCAAAATGACGTGATATTTGTATGAAAAAAATCAGTAATGATTAAAATAATAATTATTTAGTCCGCACCGGCACTCACCCGGCCCGCCGCTGGGCCTGGTGCGGCACAGCGGCACAGCTCGCTGCGGCACTTGCCGCTGCAGGTGGAGCTTGTTTACTAGCGGCACTGGGATCTGCCGCTAGGAATGCCTGCTCACCAAAACCATTGCTTGTCTGTAACGGTGCCACTGGTATGTTTTATTTAAAAATTTTGTTATTGTTTTCTTTTGGGTATTTTAATAAAGATGATAATATTATTTGTCTCATCTGAAAATATTATAGTCCCATACTTAAAATAGCTAACAAATATCTTGTAGATTAAAATTTTATACAAAACTGTTTATAGTCACATATAAGACTGTGAACTGAATGTTATCTAATTCAAACAGCTCTATTTTAAGCAAAATTACCAATTCCATTCCAGTGCTATTTCAACAAATATTCCAATTCCATTTCTTTTTTAACAATATACCAATTCCATTCCAGTTTTATTCAGTCTGGGTGCGATAGCGGTATGGCTGACAGAATTCTTCCTACGTCTTCAGCACAATGTAATGTCGGACGAGGACCTTGCCAACACATGGTCTTCAGACATGACTGCGGATTTAGGAACCTCGTTTTGGTATAATAATGTCTTCCCATTTTTTATTTTCTATATTAATTTAATTTGCTTTTGGTATCAGTATCATAGTAGAGATGTTATTATATATTTACAAATCTAGGGAAAATATTTTTTTTTCTGTCAATTCACTTATAGAGGGTGAGAGTAAAAGATGCATATCTATTAACAAAGAAAATAACTTGAATTTAACATAAAAAATACATATTTATTAGTATATTTAGGTAAATTTAATGTAAAGGAGAATTAGTTTAAATAGTATTAATATGACTTTTTAATCTATATTATTAACAAATAGTCAATAATATTTTAAAATAAAAAGTAGCTATAATTGTGTTAAAAAAAAAATTATAATGATGCACATGATTGTGTTTTAAAAATGTTTTTTCTACAATATTTCCTTCCTACATACATATCATCTGAATACATACATATAATTCTACTGTGTATGTCTATTATTGAACTTCTTTTGTAGGGCTGGAACTATTTGAATGGATTTTTTTGTATGCATTTGTGTGGCAACCCAGATAGCTCAAATTCACTAATAAGCTCGGTAGATGGCGCTTCAGTCGGTATATACGTTAATTAAACTAAAAGGTTGTAATGTAGGTTATTATAAGTATTATTTTAACACAATAAACACTCCTCTCTGAAGGCAACCTAAAATTCACGCGGACGGATTCGCGGGCAAAGACTAGTGAAATTAAATAATTTTGTCTCCATTTGATTCTTTACAGTTATATAATTAAGTCTTCTAAAAATAAGTTTTCGTTTTACGGGACACTTTAATTGCTACAATTTGATGCGGTTTTTGCTTCTACCCACAATACATAACTACTTGTACCGTGGCGACAATGTAAAAATTTAATTTGGTAACACCGCCATCTGTGAGAACTAAAGTGCAACTAATTGTTTTATTTTATTAACAACAAACGGAATTACTCATGTTTGAAATAAAATCAGTCACGTGACTTGTTAATCTTTTACCTTACATAGCTTATGAATGGCGATAAATCCTTAATACAAATTACAGTTACAGAAAAATACCTGTGTCGAGTATTACAAGGAAAACCTTAACATTTAACAATGATCTTTGTTTCGCAGGCTAGTGGTGTCTTCTTGTATAGCCGCCTTCATCAATATCATATGTATCCTGGTAGCTGCATCTGAAACGGAGCCTAATGCACCGGCCTTAGAAGAAAAACTCAATGGAGCGATTATGTTGTATTAATAGTTTAAAATATTTAACAAGCTAGCGACGGTATTATCTACGGACTGTTTATGCTCGCATTGTTTATGTCACTTTGAAGTTTTACTCAGTATTATAAGAATTCATAAGTATTATAAAAACATTTACATAAAGTGCTCAAATATCCGTCCGAAAGATTATTTCTGAGATTTAATCGTCTACATTATTAAGTGTAAGTAAGTTTAAGTTAATAAGGCTGATAATTTGGGTAAGACGAACATCTGACGCACATCCGTCCTGTAACTAACGCCATCTCTTGATAACATGAAGGAACTAAAGTTTTATTGTATATGTTTGTAGAGCTGATAATGTTTTGGCCACTTCAATGAAGTTGGAGAGGAATTAAAATTATACGAAACATCAAATATTAATTCTCTCTCAAGGACTTAACTTTTCATTTTCCTTTTTAATCTTTATATATAGAATATTTTGATTAAGTGCTCCTATTTGTATGTTGTTTCAATGTTTTATACTTAATACATTCCTATCGCATTTCAACAAGGAACAGATACTTCCAAACGAAAATGTACAAAAGTTTTTATAAATAAAATGTTAGTATTAGCCTTTTTTAACAATTGTCTCTCCTTTATATATAGAGCAGTAAAAGGAGTAAGTTCAAAATATTCAAGCATTAAAATAAAGTATTACAAGGAAAGATTTACTGAAGTTTTTTTATGTCTCTATATGATTACAATTATATCTCAATGAACTTGTGTTGTGTATGATCTGTTCTTAATTAGTGCCATTAGTTTAAGCATTTTTATGTTTTCTAACTAGTTTTAATGTATAACATTCCATCCAAATGTTCTTTTATTAAAACTAATCAAATTTTATTCCTGTATTTTACTATCTACCCTAAGAAATAAAATACTAAGATATTAAGAGAAGAAACCTTTTTTTTTTTTTTTTGATGACGCAGGGAAACTCTTTTTACGAGCCGTCTCACCGGCCTTGGTGGGGCCGGAGAGGATGTGTGAGACTCGACCTGGGCAGGTCCCTACTCACTAAAACCACTGCGAAAGCCATCGGCCGCTATGTTGGTGCACCCCGGATCTGTCAGCTACAGGGCACACCAGCGACTGGCCGGTCCTGGCAAAGACCGGACTTACTCCCTCGGAGAAAGGGGGCGATCCCGGCAATTAGGACCGCCCCGACGACGCCGGGCTTTCACAGGAGCCGGGTTACCAGCCCGACCCCAGCCCGGGGCGCAGGGGCGCTATTGGAGGAGGCGTTGATATCGCCCCCGGCGCGCCCCCGTCCGTCGTCTGCGGAGGGAGGGTGCATCAGCCGCAACCTCCCGTTCCCGCTCAGATGCCTCCTTCGTGGACATGACCGTCTCACAGAAGGAGGACACCGCCATCCAGGACCTGTCACTCTCGAGCATCTTCTCCGCGACACTCGAAAGCGACAAGCCCACTCCGCCGAGTGCCGCCACAAGGTCTTGGCGCTGCGCAGCCCATCTCGGGCACACCTCGAGGGTGTGCTGGGCCGAGTCCACCGCAGCACCGCACTCATGGCAGCCTACTCCCGGCTCTCTCCTGGCCGTCTGACACAAGTAGTCCCCGAAGCAGCCGTGCCCGGTGAAAACCTGCGTCAGACGGAAAGTGAGGGGTTTGCGTTTCCGCCTCATCCAACGCTCTAGGACCGGACGGAGCGCAGCCGTTGTACGTTTACCGTACGGCTGGCCCGCCAGGTCCTCCCCCCACTCCCGCATAAGGCGCGACTCCCCCTGCCGGCGGACCGCCCGAATCTCCTCAGACGAAGGGTTCTCTCCGAGAGCCCTCCTACCCGAGACGTAAGAGAACACCTCGGCGAGAACCGACGCCACAAGATCCCAAGGCGGATCGCCGGCAAGAGCCGTCGCAGCGGCCCAGGAGACCGTACGGTACCCCCTAACCACCCTCACCGCGGGCGCCCTTTGCGCCGAGCGCAGAAGGGCCTTGACCCCGCGGCTCATCGGGCGATCAGCCCAAACGGGAGCACCGTACGTGGCTATACTCCGACAGACCCCAGAGTATAGCCGCCTGCAAGCTGCGCTGGGACCTCCGAGGTTCGGGAGGAATTTCCCCAGCGCACCTGCCGTCCTCATGACCTTCGGCCCCAACTCTCTGAAATGGGGCACGAAGGTCCACCCTCCGTCAAGGGTGAGCCCCAGATATTTCATGGTAGGGCTCACCCTGACCCTCCCTCCTCCTATGAGGAGGGTGGCACCCGGCGGGGGTCCTTTCCGCCCAGTCCCGCGGAAGAGGAGGGCTTCGGTCTTGTCGATTCTGACCCGAAGCCCCAACCTCTCTATGCGGCTGACCACGAGCTCAGTTCCGACCTCGGCCAGCCGCGCCGCCTCCTTGTAGCTCCGTCCCCGGGATAAGACGAGGGTGTCATCAGCGTAGCATATGACACCCATCCCGGGGAGGAGGCGGCTCCGCAGGACCCAGTCATACCCGACGTTCCACAGGACAGGTCCCAATACCGAACCCTGTGGAACGCCGTTGTCGACTGTCCACCACTCTATGGACCCCCTC
The DNA here is from genome assembly GCF_018135715.1 of Danaus plexippus. NCBI lineage: Eukaryota > Metazoa > Arthropoda > Insecta > Lepidoptera > Nymphalidae > Danaus > Danaus plexippus. The sequence goes on along the minus strand of NC_083551.1, from coordinate 4,986,751 downwards.
CGGTTCTCGACTGCCACCCTCCTCTGGGAGAGGTAGCTGCCTAACAGCCTCCTCAGATACAGGGGCACTCCGAAGTATACGAGTGCCGCCTGTATCGCGCTGTGTGGGAGGCTGTTGAAGGCGTTGGCGATGTCCAGCGACACCGCCAACACTACCTCTCCTCTGCGTTCCGCCTCTTCCGTCACTGCCCTCAGGCGTTTGAGGGCATCAACGGTCGACCGGTGGGCTCGGAACCCGAACTGGGACTCTGAAAGTCCCGGTCCCGAGCCTTCCTCCAGGTGCCGAACGAGACGGGTGGCTATAATCTTCTCAAAAGCCTTCCCCGCCTCGTTCAGCACAACCACCGGTCGCACCGCAGAAGCCGAGTCCGGAGGCCGGCTGCCTTTCGGAAGTAGGCATAGCCGGCCTTCCTTCCAGGCCCTCGGGAACTGCTCGGACCTCAGACAGAGGTCGAACAGCTCCCTGAGGGCTCCTCCGAGGTGCCCCAGGGAGAGGGCCAGAACCCTCCCGTGCACCCCGTCCGGACCCGGTGCGCTCTTCTTACTCTGGAGGCGAGCCAAAATCGCCTCCATTTCAGACTCCGTGACGGTGGGCGGAACGCGGTCGCCCTCTTCCAGCGTCTGCCGAGCCATTCTGGGGGGAGTGAATCCCGTCGGGGCGTCGGGGAAAAGTTCCCCGATGATCCCCCTCAGAACAGCCGGCTGGAGCACCTCCGTGATGGGAGCCGACTGGGCGCAGATTTTATTCCGCGCCCGCTTGTACGGTCGGCCCCAGGGGTCTCGATCGAGCCCCTCCACCAGCTCCAGCCAGGCTGCCTCCTTGGCCCGGCAGATGGCCTGCTGCAGGATCAACTTTTTCGCCACGTAGACCCTGTACAGCCGGCCATCACGCTCCTCGTCCTGGGGGCGGCGTCGCCTGCTCCGGGTGTATGCCCTCCTGGCCCCGTTGCAGGCGACCCGGAGGTCGGAAATGTGGTCCGACCACCAGTACACCACACCCCGCGGGGGTGGACGTCCAACAGGGGGCATCGCCGCTCTGCAGACGTTATGGAGAACGTCCCCAAAGCGATTAGCCCCCTCGTCCACCCCCAACTCCTCACTCCCCGGGAGACTCCAGCGGCCGACAACGGCCGCTTCCTCAGCCAGTTCCCTATTGAGCCTTGACAGGGCCCAACGCGGGAACCGACTTCTCTCCCGGGACGACGAGGAACTCGACGCTGGACTCCGGCGACCGGCAGGAGTGGCAGACACTTCGAACCGTATGTAGGGGTGGTCCGAAAGCGTCTCCACTCCTGCCTCAACCCTCCATCCCTCCACTCTGCGTGCAATGGTCGGAGTGGCAAACGAGACGTCCACCACTGAACCTCCCAACCGTCGCACGCACGTCTGGACTGTCCCCGTGTTGAGTAGGGACAGTCCGGCAGTTAGCGCCCATTCCTCTAGCTCCCTCCCTCTGGGTGTTGTGAGGGGATTTCCCCACGCCGTGGACTTGGCGTTGAGGTCCCCCATCACAACCACCTGTAGAGGCGCTAACTGCCCTACCACCGGCCCGAGAGAATCGAGAAATCTCTCGAAGGCCGGCAGGTCGCGGTTCGGAGAGAAATATACGCCGACTATGGCAATCTCCCCCCGAACCGCCGCAACATACCCGTGGCCCCTCGCCTTGACTGCGAGGGGGGGCACGGCGCCCGGCCGCGTGACGATCGCCACGGAGCCGCCCGTGTCTCCCGCCCAATGAGGTAGGGCAGGGACATAGTACGGCTCCGCTATGACCGCCACGTCAACGGCCCACTCCACCATGGACTGCAGGAAGAGGTCCTGAGCCCCGGCGGAGTGGTTCCCGTTGGCCTGCAGGAAACTGAGATGTCCGGCCATTATTCGGACATCTCAGCTCCCGACGCCCGCCTCGAAACCCCCGCCCTTTGTGGCTGGGCCGGGAGTTTCCCACGGGTGGATGGGGGGCGGCACGAATGACCCCCCATCACATGGTCCGCCGGCTTGCTCGCGTCCACGCACACAGCGCAGCGCGGTGACGCGGAGCACTGGGCGGACTTGTGGCCCTCCTTGCCGCAGCGGTAGCACAAACCACTGCGGTCTTTCGGACTGGGGCACGCGGCCGCGACGTGCCCCATTCCCAAGCACTTGAAGCAGTGCTTGGGTCGTGCCTCCATGTGCGAGAGCCGCACCTGGCTCCACCCGACTGATAGGCTGCCCAGCTGCAGCAGCTTTTTAGCCGCCACAGCCGGCACCTCCACCAGGGCGGAGCCTGTGCCGCGAGGCCCAGGTCGCACGCTACGAACCCTGACCTGGGCCTCGGTGCAGCCCCCCTCCTGCGCGACCGCGAATATCAACCGGTCCGCGGTCGTCGCGTCGTTGAGGCCCGTTACTCTTACGTCCGTGAATTTCACGGGCCTCGACACCTCCGCCTCCTCCGCCAGCACAGACTTCAGCTTAGCGGCCAAAGCGTCGGCTTTGTCCGCGCTGGCTGAGCCGGGCACCTCGATGATGCGGGCCCCTGTTGCCGATGAACGGATTTTCAGGGGCCCGATGCCCAGCTCCTTCGTATTTACCTCCCTCTCGGCCCTTAAGAGGACCGACAAGTAGGTCGCCCCCTTAGCCGCTGCTTCAGGCCGTAACTTCAACATTACGGCCTGTGAGCGTGGGAGCGCCACTTTCTTGGGGCCCTCCTTAGGGCCCGCCTTCTTTTTTGGTTGTGGCGCCGGTGTTTTGGGTACCGGCACCACTTCCTTCTTTTTGAGGGCCTTGCGGCGGACCACCTCCGTCCACCCCGCCGCAACGGCCCCGGCCCCGGCAGATATCGCCTCAGTCCTTCCACCGGAGGTGGATGGACCGAAGGCGGTCCAGGCAACCTCCTTCCCCCTCTTTGATTTCTTGGCCTTCCCCTTGGAGGGCGCAGGGAGGGAAGGGAAATCATCCTCCGACACTAATATTACCGGTGCCGGTGACGCCGGTAAAGGGGCTGAGGATTTGGCCCCTCTTTGTATGGCCGCCTGGCGGATCACCGCTCTGGCAGCCACGGCGACGGCCGAGTTATCTCCCGCCAGGGGAGGGCGGGCGACCTCTTCCCGCCTAAGCCGGGACTCCAACGCGGTCAGCCGTCCATCCACCAGGTTGCCCACCAACCTGGCGATGTTTGCTTCAAGCGCCTGGAGCTGGTCCTGGCCGACCGGCCCGCCCGCCTTAACCGCCGCCGCCCTCTCCCTCATCATCTCCTCGTATTGAAGACGGTGAGCGCGTACCTCTTCTTTGAGACCCGCGTTCTCCCTCTGGAGCCGACCAATGTCGGCTCTGAGGCGGTGGGTCTCTTCAGCCTCGGTGCGCGATACTAGCGCATCCAGGGACTCCCTCAGGAAGGCAGAGGCCTTCATAATTCGGGACGAGTAGCCCCCTTTGAGGTTGCTACTCTTTCCCACCAACTCTTTGATAAGGTCGAGGCTTTTCTCGGCCTCGACCTTTATCGCCTCCGCCCCCATTGCTTCCAGGTCCAAAGGGACCTCCCTCCCCTTCCCCTTCGCCTTCCCACCCCCGTTACTCTCCTTTCGGAGCCTCTTTTCGAGGCAGGAGTCGAAGGCAGCCTCCGACTCCTCCTCCTTCCTTTCCCTTAAAAATTTGCGGGCTCTCGCCAGCGTACGGCCGCGGCCCCGCCTTCCCGACACTACCGGACCCCGAAAAATCCCACCCCCGGTCTCGGTGTCGGAACCAGATACGTCCGAGAACAGCCGTTTGGCTCCTAACACCGATTCCGGGCGCGATGACATTGAGTCATCCGCACACACACTCTCATTCATCTCCTTACCCGGTATTTCCCCCCGGGAACCCCCCCCACCATCATACTCTCTCTCACTCATCATCTAATACTCAACCACACTCAAAACAACTCCCAACAACAACGAAAGCAAACGAAAAGCAGCGAAAAAATCACCAAGAGAAGAAACCTATCCTAACCTATCGGCATTCCATGGATTCACCGTGCGGGTGGCTGGTCCATCGCGTTGCAGGGAGAGGAGCCCCAACAGTGCCCGGGACTTGCGACCCAGGTATAGGTTTAAGGGGCCCCTAATTAACGCGCGGTAAACGCTCACAGTTAGTTCTGGACAGACCCAAGTGTTTTAGTAGGTTGTAGAGAGGTTTGCCTGTTATACCTCTCGCTCCCACTTCTACCGCGTACAAATTTACGACGAACCTATTCTTAATAAGTTCGTTAGTGAGCTCGTTATACTTGTTGACCTTAATGGCATGGCCATTAGGATGTGGGTTTCCCATGGAACCGTAAGATCTATTATTACAACGCGCCTTAAAATTCCCGAATATAAAAATATGTCTGGTCTGGAGACCGACGCACAAATATCCTCTGGGATTTTATATTGTTTCTCGTACGTATCCATCATTAAAGTCCAATCCGAAGCCGCTTTAAGGACAGAGTAAGGCTTGACGATTGATTTTATAGCACTCGTGCCTTCTCTCGCAAAACCTACTGATCGCTCATTTATGGTTATTTCCCTTAGCGCTCTAGCTACCGAAAGACTAACACCGCTTCACGTATGATTTCCAGAACCCTATCGTTGCGACCCGAGTATTGACCGCTATCCAGGAGTATCCTACATCCCACTAACAAGTGCCTGGCAGTTCATACTCCCTCCCTGCAGATGTAGCAAGTTGTTTCGGTACTTTTACCCTATCATACTAGATTACTTTGTGCTCCTATCATAAACTGCTTATGGAATTGAAGCCTTGACTCTAGCTGTGGGGCGTCTCTGTCTTTTGGGAGCAATGTAACGACATCATCATGGGGTTTCCCTAGGATATGTATCTTGGAAACTTAGGTGTTTATAGAGATCCGATGGCCTTTTTAGATTTATCCCAAAACTATTGCGATCCCTGAAGAAAGCTGATGAATTATTCGATAGCGCGTCGAGCCACGACTTCAAGACCTTTAAGATTCTTGCATCTAACTTTAACAAAAGGGTTTTAATAAAATCATAGACGATTTATGGGCCAATTCAAACTTGGTTTTTGATAATTATCGTAAGTCAAAACTTTTTTGAAGTTACTGATCGGTTAGCTATCTACCTTGTTGAGATCGTTTAAAAAGCTACCTACTATCCCTTCTAAGGATGGAGTTGGACCTATATTATCTATCTTAAAACCAAGCAATTTAAATGGAGCATTTCCCGTAACTGAAGAAACGCATTGACCGCCTTAAGATAATCCTGAATCGTGTGACGTATATCTTGTATTGCGCCCATCGAGACACAGACAGTGACATGGTTTTGTTCTCAATCCATCCGTCCACTCACAGAATTTATTACCTTCATCCAATAGTAAGTAGCAGTGTTTGGGGTTACGCGTCAGTATTGCGAGATCTTCAGCGAAGGCTAAGATGGATTCTGTGTGTTTATTATTGAACTTGAACCGATACCTCCATCTTTTCTTGTTGCTGATTAGTTTATCTACTAAGATATTAATTAAAATATCAAATACTATTGGTGATAAACAACAACCTTGAAATAGTCCTACGTTGTAACTCAAAGTTATTGAAGGGCCTGCTTTAGTTATTATAGAAAACTTTAATTTTGAGTAATATAACGCTATCATATTACTCATTAGTGTTGGAAAGTTGTACCATCTTAGCGCGACTAGCAATAATTCGTGTTGTATCGACCCGAGCGCGTTCTCTAAGTTTATCCAAGAAACTGTAAATTGACTCGCTTTTTCTAGCATATTTTAAGCTCACCGACAACAAAGTGTTGTGTTCTAGGCATCCAGAAATCCCAGGTAAAAACCTTTCTGGTGATTTGGACCAAATTACCTGTTGTAATATCTGTATTATATTATATAATATCTGAAAACATTGTTTTTTAACGGGAATGTTTATTATGTCGTTTTACAAAATTCAAAAAACATAATAGAGGAATTATTAACAAGAAGTAAAAGCAGAAAGTATGGTAAAAGATATTCAGCACTGAATTCAACTGCCGGCTGACTGTTCGTTAGCAGAAAAAAAGTTATCATAGAAGTTTGCAAACAGAAACTCAGTCAGATTTTATTTATTGTTAAAAATTGTTTCGCGATAAAATTATCAACGCAACATGATTTGCAGTTTAAGAGTGATTTCGAGTTACTTAAGCCCTTCAACAAAGTGGAGCTACATTTTACATTATACACAGCTACAGCCAAAACTCTTTCGTAGTTGATGTCTATTTCCATCTTCCTTTATTTCTCTCTCTCTTTATCTCTATTTCTCGGTTCTGCTCCAATTAAAGGCACACAATATAAAAAAAATGTAGAAAACGGTTGGATTTTTAAGATGAAAACAAGACAGAATCAATAAAAATTCAATTAAATCTGACTAGAAGTATGAAAGGTTAACTTCTAGATGCCTGTCATTATCTGTCTGAATAATATCTGACGAGCTCATAATATGTTTATTCACCAAAGTAATTACAAATAACATTATCAAATCACAAAGACATTGAGTCGAGAACATTCATTTGTCATGTATATAGGATTTATTATCTTAAGGAAGTAATATATTTTTTATGTCATATCTCATCAGAACCATTTCCCAAGGAACCGTATATCCGAACGTAATTGTTAGGATTCTCTTTTATCGCTCCGCCGAGGTTCAATCGGCTGCACGAGGATATTGAATTTCTTATACGAAAAAAATACTATTTAGAAAATTACTAAAGATTTTGTTTTACATTTAAATTTTAAAATAAAAACTTTGACGAGCTTCTTGATTTATTAAATGAAGTAAAAAGAAATGGCACAATTTCAGATTTATTCAGATTTATTATACATGTCATGTTAATTTTTGCAATAAACACATTTATTTGTTTATAATATATTATAAAACTGACTGTTCTCATAACTAATTAATTAAATCAATAACTTAGTCTTAACTACTTAGTTTTTACTAAACTTACATTTTAATATACTACTGTTTGATACATGACCTACTCGATAAAAATGTGTACAATACAATGTTTAATAAACTTATAATACTTCATTAATATAATTCATATGTTGCTGTTGAGTATTCCCTATAAACGTACTTTATTGCTAGGTTTTATGATGATAACAAATTTTCATATAATCGCTTCATTATTGCTTTGGATTTTCTGCTTTAAATGTTTCAACCTTTCCAACTGGAATTTCATTACCAAGTTAATAATTAAAAGCAAAACAAAATTTATAATAACAGCTATATAGGACGCTATATAATACCTCTTAATAATTGTCACCTGACCTTATTATTTTAGAATAATGAGTAATTTAATCAACTTCCTCTTTTCAGTTAGATCCGTCCAAATTAAGTATCATGATCACATTAAAGTTCCGTCACTCTTTGTGGCTTCCAGATAAGTTTTCATTGCTTATAGCACTCACTGCGGCTACGGTTCCATAACGGATTTTAATGTCATTTGATTAGGGTAAAACAATTTGACAAACAAAAACATTTTTGAATTATTGTTAACAAAGGATTGTTATGTCAATCGTTGGTTTTATATATGTATATATAATATAAACAGTATGTAGATACTAATAATATATTCATACCTTCAAAAGCACCTTCATATTCCGTACTTGTCACGGTTGTGTTGAGTGAATTACTCTATCTGAATGGATCCCAGTGGAATGGACTCCCAAGTCTGTAAGCTTGGGAACTGCTTTCTTCGGCTATCGTGTTAATAGCTGAGTATAATTCATTTGTAATTAGTCTTATACCGGCAATAAGATAATATTTACACGTACATTATTGAACACCTATCTATTGTAGATATATTACTATAATTTGTAAAAACTTTTGCTGTAGAACATAGATATTATATAAGTAAACAAACATTGTAACATTTTTATAAGAAACGAGTTACGATAATTTCGATGCAATTTATATAAAAAAAAAATAGGAATTACAAAGAACTTAAATTTAAAATTAAACTAGTCAAAGTCTGTGTCTGCAAGGAAATTGTTAGATGCTGCGGAAGTTTGTTCTCATCTCCGACGTCGTATTGTAAATGAGTTTTACTAAGAATGTCATGATAATATGAGTTTTTTGAAATAGAAAACAAACCAACTGACGATGGAACATGGACCTGAGATTGTTATATCTCTCTCATCTTTCTCTCTCTCCCTTCAGCCATGTGAGGTCCACTGCTGGACATAGGTCTTCCACATATCATGTTCGTATAAATCTATTTCTAGAGACTGCTATTTGAGGACTCATGAGATTTTACCATTTCGAGCAAAAATCTACATAGAAAGCAGTAGCTCTAAAACTAAACGATATTAAATTGGCCAAAAAAAAATTTTTATAACTTGCAGATATATTTTTATATCTTAGTTCATAAATTTTGAATTAAATTATAAAACCTTTTAGTATAAAATCAAAATCTGGCAACATTACAGAAGTCTGCTTATTATTATTAGATGAACTTTCAAAGAATCTATTACAAAGTTGTTCAAAGTTAACTGTGTTTTAACTACAGTTAGAAGGAAAACTTTTGTGTCGCTAAGAAACCATCAGCTTCTCTTCGGAATATCTCATTACAAATACAATATACTTTTTTTGCTTAAAATACATCTATTTTACTTTCACATTACTTATTAACTATTAAGAAACAAGCACAAACAAAAATCTGACATTACGAATATATTAAAAAGGTATCAAAACTTAGGTATACATACAAAGACGCATGCCTAGCCTTGTTCTGAAAGTTTATGTTGACAACTAATGAAAGGGTAAAATTGAGGTAATATACAAGCCATGTAGACTTTTATTGACACATGCATACTGCATGAAAGCTTTTAATTTGTTCAGTTCACATTGTAAGTTTTCTTTGCAACATTATACTGATATACTATTAGCTGTTGCGCGCGGCCCCCGCCCGCGCGTTGGTCGCTTTTCGCATAACCATACATATCAAACTTAAAATAATAACATACGGAAAAGAGATTATCACAAATGATAGACAACCACTACAACTAAGAACAATGAATTTACAAACTGCATGGTAGTCATTACACAACGGAGAATCTTAACACCGCGATCTAGGTTGATGACGTATTTTATCAACGCCATCTGTCGAGCGCAGTAATCAACACTTCAAACGCGCCCGCGCGCATTGCATTATTCGTTATTTTTGTTACTTTTCATAAGTTTTAATATTAATTTTAACATATATTAGAACATATTTTTTTAGTAACTAATATAACTTATTAACTATTAACTAATATATAGTATATAACTAATCAATATTAAGTTGTAGTGTTTAAAAGTTTTGAAGCAGTGCTTGAAGTAAATTTTCAATTGACCATAACTTCTTTTTCCCTTAATCGATTTTAACGAAACAAAGTTTTGACAATGCTCCTAATTATATGTAATCCAACAATGAAAACCGCGTTCAAATCTGTTGAGTAGTTTTGAAGTTATAACGTACCAGACAGAGAGACAGGCAGACAAAAATTCCAAAAAATATTTATTGGGTTTTTATGACTCCTCTTTAATTGCCTCTTATCAGTAATTTTCGAAAAATATTTAATGTACAGACATTCCTATTATATGTATAGATATATAAATAAAGTTTGATATACCTATATTTACGTATATATTACTTCTGTTTTTTTTTTTGGCTGTAATATTTTTAATATCTATAATTTGCAAAACACTATCGCGTAAAAATATTGAATTATTTGATGTGTTAAAAAGAAAAATACATATATATGTCGGAGCGCCGAGCCCATTAGGGTCTTGTGACCCACTCATATTGCAATCCAATGCTTAAAACTTCAATACACTTTGCAATAACTTTATTTCACTTGTCACTATTTGATTAACACCACGAAAGTAATTTACTATTATAGAATAGCAATTATAAATTTGAGCCACGTGGATTGGCGAGTGTGCGTCCAACACCGTGTCCAAGTGAACACTGCCCTTACAATGCGACTGCTCCCATTTATATACCTTGGTGACTGCTACGAAGTTGGCGCCACTAGCAACCCCACTCGACAATCTAACTGACGTTAGCGTCGGCTCTTAGCAAAATTAAAATAAATTGAGTGTCTTTTTAAAATTACATTTGTAATATTTATCAACTAAATATAATCACATAAATAAACAAACACATTTAAATATAAACAAAAGAAAATATACTCAAATAATTTTCTTAAAATGAGGTAGTTATATGATATTTTCTTGATACGCCGTCATATATAAATTCATTATGAGCGCACTCAGTACTTTACTTAGGTAACACTGAAATTGTTTAGAAAATGAAAACTAGCTTAATGTAGAAAGTAAAATACGTTTATTAATTTCCGTTCCTCTCTACATATCGTCGCATTCGAAGGACCTACTGAGAAAAGCAGTGGGCCCCGTTCGTCTTTAGGGGTCTCTTCCATGGCATTTTCATACGATTTCACTGCATCTTCAGGTCTTGGAAAAATAATATCTCGATTTTTGTCTTTAGTTCTTGGGATTAAATAAAAGTCGGAGGGCCCCAGGTTAAGACTGTATAGTGGACGACTCATTATCTCGACACCTGCCATAGTCAAATATTCAATAGCCCGTTTACGGAGTGCGCTGAAGCATTGTCGTGGTGAAGGAGGATCCTGCTTCGAGGGTGTCGATGTCGAATGTTCTAAAAGACAACAGGCAAACAGCGATGGACATACTAGTCTGGAGTAATTGTCCTTGCATCTTCTAGCACAACTGACGCGAAATGACCTTTCCGACCAAAGAATGAGGCAATCATCTTTTTTCCCTGACTTTTCCTTTTCTTTACCTCTTTGCCGATCCTCTAAAGAAAACACCTACTGAGCTGACTTGTCTTTTGGTTTCGGGTTCGTAGCAATATATCCAGCTTTAATCACCTGTGACGATGTCAAATACAATATTTGTGTCACCGCCGTTGAACTTACCTAACATTTGGTGACACCAGTCCATGTGAAGGTGTTTCTGGTCATCGGTTTAAGTATGGGGAATCCATCTGGTACAAAGCTTCCTTTCGCCTAAATGTTCGTCTCATGTTTTTTGCACTTGACTCATATCAATGCCTAGGCTTGCCCGTATCTGCTAATAGGTCATTTTCTTATGTTCCTCTATCACGCAGCACTGATGTTATCTTCAGTAGCCGCTGTTAAAGGACTTCCCTGACGTGGATCATCATTGAAGTTGTTCCGTCTACACTTAAACTCGTTAAACCAATTGTTAATAGTGGCACAAGATGGGGCTTCGTTAAAAAATTCTAATAGAAGCTACCTATCTTTCATAGCTTTGTTGTTGAGTAAGCCCACAACGAAAGTTAATATATTATTGACCGAAACTTTTCGCGCGTAAGGTTCATTTTGACGTGTAACAAGAGTTTTAGATTTTCCACCAATTCACAAAAGTAAATGACAAACGAATGCAATATACCATAGAGTTCTAAAATTGAAACTCAAAAAACTTTTATTATAATGTTTCTAAGTGTACTTTCACGTATATATATAATCACAACATAATAAAGTGGTATATAAAAAAATATGTATAATAGCTTTATTATTCCTTCAAAATGTTTTGTTGTTTTTTTTTTTTTATATTATGTGATATAACTAACAGTAACAAATCAAAATTAAAAACACAAAATGTCAGTTTCAAATAGAATTTATTTATGAAAGAGAAAATATTATCATTATATCGCTTAATAACGATATAAGCAACTCGACTTCTGTACAATAGTAACAATGACATCAAAGACATATAATTATCTTAATTCCTTCTACGATCGTATAATACATTATTCTTTTCCTTAGATTTGTGTGAGATTCTAAAATGACGTCATAATTTACTAAAGAATACGAAATACAGAGATCTCTTAAAGGGAATATAAATCTCCTCAAGACGGAAGTAGCTGAGATAACAAGAGGCTTTGATAAATCTGTTTGAACCTATAAATATTGTTTAAGAATATATTCCGTCCAAGGAATAATTCTTTTGCCTCAGCACAAAGAAATATGATATTTATAATAAATGGAATCTCACTTATTTATTTTTAAACAATCATATTAAAATTTATCCCCGTGTGCCAGTACGTCGTAGTTTGGTATTATTTGTCATATTAAGAAAGTTACTATGATTTTATATCTGTGGATATAACTCATTCCTATTTAAATTTAATATTCAATCTATTCTGCTCTATTATAGTTAAAGTAGTTCTAATAAATTTATTCGATATTACTAACGTAATGCCTTTTTAAAATTAAAAAAAATATATATATTAAATTATTTCTCGTTATTACATGTCCCGATATTGACAGTGCTTTTGAAACCTGTAAGGTATAGCAACATAAGGAGAGAAATAACAAAAATTAAACTAATATTTTCGGATCACTACGCGTTATATTATTATTTTATATCTACATAATCTAGACGCTTCAATTCCTCTACAGCAACCGCGATCACGGCCAAACGAGATGACAGTGTAATAATAAGATACGCGGAAAACAGAAAAAAAAATCTTAGTTTAGTTTTATTGATACCAGGTTTGTGAAACATCAATCTAGATTCTGTTAAAACGAGAACTTCACACCGCTGCAGCTTGGTTCTGAAGTCAGCTACCGTATTGATTATAAACAACAATAAATATATTAAAATGAGCTCTTTGTTAGTCCCCTTTAAGCTTACTAACTTGTATATATTTCTCATTTTAAAAAGGAAATGAGCTTGGCAGGAAGTTTTCTTATAAATTCAATATAATCGTTTTTCTCATTCAGCAACACTTCCAGACTTAGATGAGATATAATAAAAATTATTTCATGAATTGCGATGCATTGAATATGTTACGTACGGGCAACATATTAAAAAATGAATGAACATCGCCGGGACAACATCGTTGTATGGATGAAATATCATTTTACGATTGACGTTGCTGACTCCGCGGAACGAACACCAAGCCGTGTGAACCAGAGGATTCCGGATACCATACAAGCTATGGATTGCCATTGCTATCCTAACATCGGGGTAATCATGTAGTCTTAGGTATAGGTATAGGTTATAAGTTTTAATATGTAATTTTTATTATAATATACATATAAGTTAGTTTCGTAGTATTCCTGGAACTTCCGATTGCCAACCTATATAATTAATACCTTATGATTGTTTAGTATAAAAAAACAAAAAAAAAACTTTCTTATAATATTATATGACAACCTAAAATACATTTTTCACTTTCCTTTATAATACTTTTTTTATAAGAACTCAAGAATAACTCGACCAGCTCTAATGGTCTCTCGAGAGTTAAAGACATTTACATTTTACAAATATATTTACTATACGTGAAAGCAATAAATATTGAGCGAGTATTATTAAACATTCCTGAGCGATGTATTCAAACAAATGGTTTAAACTGTAATAAATAGAGGTTCTAGTAACGTTGACGCGAAAATGAAATAAGGTACTTTACTTTACTGTACTTACTTTACTGATATTTTAAGTCTCATGTTTCTAAAATTGCACTTGTAGGTACTCAGTGTGTACTCCACATTAGTTGAATTTGAATTAAAAATTATATGTATAAAACAATGATAATAAAATAATGTATAGACATATAGATTTTAATACATTTACATTAATATCAGCTTTACATAAACCCAAGAATCATTTATTACGATTCCACTGATGAAAATATTCCTACGCAACCAATATTTAATTACATGTGAAATAAATGTAGTAAGTCTCTTTGTAGTGAAAGCAAATATTCTTCCGAAGTTGCCCATTAGACTATTATTCGATATATTTTCTCAAAGCATTACCCTCGTGTCATCTAAAAGTTTCTCACATTTATAATTCGCTTCAAATCTCCATTAATATTCAGCGCTGTCCGAACATCCGTTTACAGAATAACTATGCCGGATGAATTATTCGAAAAGGAATTAAGCTACTCCTAACTTTGAATAAAGACGTGGCCGTTGTAAGTTTTCTGATTCATAAATGTTTTAAAATTATATTCACAGAATCGTAAGTAATTGACGAATTCACGCTTGTATTATAACACCATTTTGAATTTGAAATTTCCTACAATTATTTCTAATGAGCAGACGGTTCAATATTATAGTTATATAGGGTGCGTTTCACGGAAGCCAAAACCAGGAAAACTACGAAACTTACTTATATGTGTTATAATAAGAATTAAGTACATATTAAAACTTAGAACCTATACCTGAGACTGCTTGATGGTGCGATGTTAGGATAACAGTGCCATTCCATTTCTTTTGTGGCATCAGGAATCTTCTGGGTCACACGGCCGGTTGTTCGTTTAACAAAGTCAGCAACGTCACTCGTTATACTCGCTATTTTATCCATGAAACGGTGTTGCCCCGGCGATGTCCGTTTAATATTCAACAGGTTTCGCGTACGTAACATGATGATAAATGTTTATTGTTTGAAAGAGGTAAGTTACGTAGCCAGGGGGCTTTATTTTGGTTTTATATAGCATGTTCAAGACGAAATGATAAGAATACTTTTTTTTATTGAGGAGTCCATAGATAATTGCAGTTATATTACTCTTCTTTTTATTTTAAGAGAGAAGACAGTTTTGAAAGTCAATTATAAATTATTAAAAGCGTTGAATTTAATGTAATACTTTGTTTTTAATTACTTTTTTTAAATAAATAACATTTTAGTGATTTATATCGCAACTTTATTAGTTTTTGGATGTCATGTGTGATTTAAGGCGGGTGTTAATTATTGTGCTTTGAAGAAAATTATCTTCATTTTATTAAAGCTTCTTCTAACTACATAACTAATCAGTATACACAGTTCTGGATGCGGTAGTGAGGACTTTTCCTTTCTCATTCAATTACCTACATTAAAATTATATTGGGCGGAGTTTTTCTACAAAAAACTAAAAACGCTTAGTACATAGTGTGACGATGCAAACTTAGGGTAAGCATACTGTAAACAATATTCTTGCAGTTAGTTATTGAACTCGTAATCGGATCTCTGAATATGTAACTCACTAGTCAGCATCAGTATTCCATATATAGAATGAGGCGTGCATCCAGGGGTTTAATATTTAAGAAAACTTGCCCTCATTCAGTTTCATGAACTCGAAACCAACTCCTGCATTTCTAGTAAGTTAAAACTTTGTGAGCAGCATTACACTTCAACTTCAGTAAGTTCTCTGGTAACATTCAAACATATTCGAAGCCTGTAGGTTTGAATTATTTAAAGATAGAATCAGTTAAGTGTAAATAACATTCTATAAAAATAACATACAAAATTTAAAATTGTAAAAAAAATACTTGAGCAAACTGAAATTATAAAAAATTGTCTTGATTTTAACACGAAAATACATTTTTTTGCGAATTAAAATAACTTTGTTTGGTGTCAGCGTGGCCAGTCAGCTTATATGGAAATTACCCGCCGAAAGCTGCTAATTAGTTTTGTAATAAAACGAGTTATAATGAAGGGGGTGAAGAATAACCTTATAATCAGATTTACTGTCATATTCAAATAAACGTGGCATCTCCTGGTCACCCTGGTGCGATTGGTTGACCATGGCACAAACCATTTTGTTCTCATCTGTGTCTCCCAGCAATCAGAATGTCGAAAAATTGGGTTGTTCAAGGTAACAGAAACTCGCTCAGTCATTAGGGGATGTCACTGCGTGGAAGCACGAAGGCCCTCAAAGATTCCTACTGGTTCCTTTCATTCAGTCACCTTTCAGCACAATGGAGTCACCTGGGATTGTATACAATTAGTGGAGCAGCCTTTCACAGGTGTCCTTACTATTTAACCCCTTATTGAGTGCGGGAGGCTGGCGGAACACTCTTTAACCGGTCTCGATGTTGTCCATGACCAAGCATCTGACACAACGAAGTCCTCGGAGTGTCATACTCGGCACAAATCACAAATCGAATATGTTGGTGGCATGACTTTTTCTCACGTGTAATATCTATGCTGGAGGTCATTGTTGTTATCTTCCACCAAAAAAATTTTTTATACTTCTAATTTTCAAAAGTTATAATTTCGCGGGAAGTGTAAAAATTTATATTAACTCTCACTAACAGTCATAATTATTGTCGATGAATAAACAAATTTCTAGCGCCGTAACAATTTTTTAATTGTATTTTGTCATAAACAATTAATGTTTTTAGTGATAGTGATGTAACAAAATTATCTATAGAGAAATATTTTTCATATGAAGGCAAAAGTATTATATTTTCACCTCACTGTTTATGTAGCACAAAGAACATGAGTAAATTATGTTTAGGTACAAGATATTTTTCTCAAAATCATCGTTCCATTATTCATAGGCTTGTTACAGACTTACACTTTTTTCACTGGATTTTCTAGATGGTTTCCAGGTATTTTATTCAAGCCACGTCTTCCGCGAGTGTCCTTAATGTTCCTTGGCTTTAAGGTCATATTTAAGATATGTTGAGTCACTTCCTACTGTATACAAAAAATGTTGTTTCTGTATACAAAAAATGTTGAGCAGCACACGCATCTTGAGTGTGTTACATAAAATTATTATTACTTTTTATTAAATAATTTATAAGGGATGATAATAAAATGCAAAATAATATTTGCCTAACTATAATATAATCAGATAAATAATAAAATGAATGAAAGTAAATGTTAAAATAAATGGAAACTCTTTGAGTTTCGTTCAAAGCTATAAAATGTTATGATATGATGCCAAATAGTCCATGACAAAATACACTATGGCTAACATGACCATGAAATGTAATAATAAAGTAGACTCAAAAATACTTTTCCAAATTTTAACTTCGGGGAATATTCAATAATAATGACATATCTCGCAATTGGTTACATCAATATTAAGGGCTAGCATATAATTTCCGTCGCTTGGAATGCCCTCATAAGGCTTTAAATTTTATGACTTGATAAGTCTTACAATTGTTCTCATTATTGTTGATATTTCAAAAATATACTAAACTTTCTCGTGAAAATGTGAAAATGAAAACTCATAATTTTTAAATTCAATTATGGAACTTAAAGGAAATCAGTAAGATATATGTAAAGCTCAATCAATAAACAGGTGATGAAAGCCTTTAAAATTATGCTTGCATTTGTTTCTTAAGATAACAATTTTAAAGCGCATAATATCTGAGTCTACGTTTCGACTTATCAAAGGCTATACAGTTCTAATAAAAAAACAACATTGGTCTATTAGGTATTATCGAGCTTTTAAACTATCAATGATATCACAGTATTAAACTTAAATAATTCCTTGTTTACAAATAAATGTCTGTTTGTCAGATTTTAGTCAGAAGTATCTTTCGCTCCATTAAATGCTGTGCTAAAGAGTTTATTTTGTACATTTTGATACAATTTGATCCAACAGACCATGCCACCAAGACCAATAAGTATTACGAACTCCTAAAGATATCACTAGGAATAGGTTCGTTGTAAATTTCTTCGCAGTAGAAGTGGGAGCGATAAGTAAAATAGCTAAATCTCTCTACAAACTACTCAATGACTTGTTCCTGTGGAGAAGTAATATTAATTCATCCTTAGAATGTACTTCAAAGGCAGCCCTAGAAGGTTCGTTTCAAATTTGGTTAGGTAGAGTCTAGAGAGACAGGCTTGAACAGTGGAGGTGAGAGTTTAATGCACGTAAGATAGGGCCCCTTAAACACACCTACACCTGGGTCGCAAGTCCCAAGCACTGTTAAAGCTCCTCTCCCTACAACACGATGCACCCGGCACCTGCACTGTGAATCCATGGAATGCTCAGACGTTTTTATCTGTTCCTTAAGAACAAAAAAAAATCCTGAATATGCCCTCAACAATTTAAGTTTTATACACATCCTATTTGTGGATTAATTATGAAATATAACAATCACAAGTGAATAATACACATAAAATACGCTGTGCAAGATTAATAAGAAGCAGGTAATTTTATTTTCTTCGACAAGTTGAACCTTATACTTGCCAATTCTTCTATTGTAATAAAATTTAATCGGAATTATTGTAAATCACTTAAGTAACCTACAATATTTTTCTTTTTTTCTTGCTAGAATTTCAGTAAGAAGAAATCTCGTTTCAAGATACATATTATATTTCTCTCGCATAACATATATTAGCACTTAGCACGCTCTCGCTGAGCTTCTAATTAACTAAATAGCCTGCGAAATGTGAGTACGTAATAAGTAACAATGTGCGCTTTAATTTTTTTATAGAACCAAAGACGTCTCAGTCATTTACTGAAAAATTATCATGTATTTTTGATAAAATTAAAAATGATAAAAACAATAGGCGAGTTAAAAATATAATCAAAAATGTAGGAAACAAATATATTTAAATTTATATACTGTGATAAATATTTTATCTAAAAATCTTTCGTTATTTATTTATTTGTCGGTTATTTTGAAACGTAACGATTAAAAGGATTTAACGTTAATCTTGGTAAGCTTGGAAAGGCAGTGAGAAACACTGGTTAGTAGAAAGAGTTTTATTCTGATATGTATAAAATAATAATTATAATAATTAAGGGCCTTATATATCTGGATAGTGAAAATTATATCCAGTTTATGAAAACTCAAAAATATTCATTTCAACTAAAAAATTAGGAACTTATTATTACTCAAGCAGTTAAGTTTCATTACCCATTTTACAGTATGTTAAGAATTACAACATATACACATATATATATATATACTATATACATAATAAAGTATTGTCAACATTATTATTATATAGTTGATAAATAAATTATTTTTTACTCACTCATTCTCTACAGAGACTTGTTTTGAGCCAAGATTGTTATCACTTTTATACAATATTCTTTACTCTACAATTTCTCATTTAATATTTTAAATTTTTCCATACTTTTCAATTACAATGTTATGTAATACACATTAATCCTACTAATATTGTGAACGCGGAAGTATGTTGTTGCACACAAAAACTACTTAACATATTTTGATATAACTTTACGGTTTAGACATCAGAATAATTCTTATTTTGAAATTCCTTGTACTCAACATAGGATCAAGGCATAATAGCTGTATCATGCGTAAAGTCCCAAAACGCTGATTATATATATCGCTATTTGTTGGTTATTGTTATAAAATACTTTGCACAATTCATTCTGTGCATAATGTAAAGGTCCACGTGGAGGAAGTCGCAAGCAAAAACTAGTAATAATATAAATAAATACTAAAATCCTCTAACTTCCAATGACAATAATTATAAACGAACGTGAGCATTAAACAAAAGTTTCACTTCTTCCGAGTGGAGGGAGTCCACACATTTTTTTTTTAATTTAATAATATAATTAAACAAAATTATTAAATGAGAAACGAGAACGTTATCGTATGTGGTGTGACGATATTAACTTGTGCTAAGTATATCGATAAGAAGAATCAATGATAAACTTCTTCATATTGTCTTTTGTAATAGGTTTAAAACTAATCGATTTTGAAAACTAAACCAAATGAATATAAGACCAGATTATATTACTTTAACATTACAAAATTATTCAATTACAACTGGCAGGCACGTTATTTGGTCATCACAACAAATGCAAAGTTAATTTAACCTTGAAACAGCGGAGTTGGAAGTGAATGGAATTTTTATTGTAATATAACTATTTTTTAATTTAATCATCCATTAATAAGCTGGATTAAAAAACTAATTTCAGTACATATTTCGCCAGTTCAAAGTTAGTTGTAAGGTGATAGAGGTTAGCTGTGATCTAGTAACTGCATCTCGAACATGGGCTAGCTCGACTGGGGTTAGTTCCACCCTCTCACAGAAGTTCAGCTCGAAGTAGTCTTCAATAGCTGCGTTTCGTCCGATGAATAAGAAAGCCGATTACTTTTTCCCCATTACTGCCATTTCCTTTTTCCAATCCCTCCCTCTTCCTTAACAATCAAGGTTGGCAAAGCATCTGCAATAGAGTTGTTGCGGATGTCCATGGGCGACGGTGTCTGCCCATCAAGTAGGCCGTCTGCTAGTTTGTCACCTTTCCCATTAAAAAACACTGCCTCGTAACGACTGCTTTGTTAAAATGTCAGACAAAGTGTTTAAAACTCGACAATATTTTCAGTAAAATGTCCAAAAACATTGTGTAACGTGTTTGCTTTTATATTTTGTATACTTACCAATAGATACATTGAACTATTGTTTATATATTCATTGTATATGTGATTGTTTTTTTGCCAAACATATTTTCATTAAAATTAAACGTACCGTTGTATAAAATGAATACAACTGTGACGCTAACGTATTTGTATTTAATTAACAATATATTACACGCACATTACATGTTCATGTTTTCTTTTTTAACAAAATCTTTTATTATGAGAACTTTAAAGTAGTCTGATCTTCTTAAAGCGATATAAAATCGTGTGTTGAAAGCTCTATAAAAGCTATTTCAGTTACTTTGTGGGTGATTTACTTTTGTGTGTACATTTTATTATACATTTAATTGACGTCTTAGAAGTATCGGACTTCTTAGAAATTGTAAGGGCATTTAAAAACGTCGATAAATTACAAATAAAGTTTTCCTCATTATATTTTTTTACTACTTACTACTAACGTTTTTACAGTCATTTTTATAGCTATTAAGATACAGAATTTAAGACAAATATATTGTCAATTTTATTTTATAAGATACGTACAACTTAACATCAAACGATCGATGTAGTTGCATTGTTAAACAATCATTAAAGATCTTTAACAATCATTGTTTAACAATGCTTAGACGTGGATCTCTTAATCTTTTTATTATAACTTGATAGAGCTTAACTATCAAATCACCTGACGGATAGTGAAAATATAGCCATGGGTAGTAAGAGCACTATTTAAAAGCATACTCACTCTTTCCTTCGAGACATCCAAATTGTAAGTTGAAGGGAAGACAGAAGCAGACAAAGTGTTACAATTATTTAGTTTGCCCGTGAGAAAGGAAGAAGAATAACGCTTACTCTGAGTGCAAGAAACATCTACAAAGACAGGAGGGAAGAATTATATGAAATTACCGTGCACACTCTCCAAAGCATATCCTATAAAATATCGAGATGTTGGCTATTTTACCCGGTTCTCAAGGCTAACTAAATTGATTATTTCTAAGTACTGGTCACTGATAAGTCAATTTATACGTTCCTCCAAAGTCCAAAGCCATAAGGTGACATTCCGCAGCTTGCTGTTGATACCACTCCATAATTGTGTTGTTTCTCCTTCATCACAACCCAAAACTTTACTAGCAAGGCTTTAATGTGTGAGGTTGAGGAGAGGACTTTAAAATTGGAAAATATTATAATTTCTTACTAGAACTAGAACTTGTTTGTAACGAAATATTGCGTTAACCAAATATATAATTTAAGAAATAATATGAATACTGACGTATTGACGTGAATGTTGTACGTAGGTAACAAGAATAAATAACAGAAACGATTTGATCTTTACTGTATTTTTGCTTTATAATTTTATTTCGCATCGTAAGAATTATAATAATGACATAACATTTATCAAAATCAGCGAGCTACGAAACTAAATCGTAACTTTCCCGACATTAATGGAGTCGCACACCTGTGACTTGGCTTTTTTACCTTATGACTTTATTGTCTTGTTCTTTGGAGATTTATGTTACATTTCCTTTGTTGTATATTAAATTTAGGACCCAGTTATTCCTAAGCATACTCATACTTTTATGAACATGTTTTATTTGAAGTCCGTTAGACAATGACGGGATGGATGTGGTCTTAAAACTATAAATATATTACTTTATGGCAGTTCACCTATTGAAGTTTAACCAAATTTTATAGCTGTTTAACAACAATATTTTATTGTAAAATCATAATAAAGTAGCATAAATAAGGAGTCACTTGTATGTTGTCCGGGGCCATAAAACTCATAACTCAGGCTTATTTTAACGGCGGCGCATACTACCCTCTACAATGGCTCGCTTACTTCTGAATTCAGTATTAGCAATTGCTTGCTTTTATAGCTCTGACCCTGTCACAACAAAGGAAGGGTTGTGGTCGTTTACGAAGCGGGTACACGTGTTTTTGTGCTGTTATATAAATATGTATAATCTTAATTTTTCTTATTGATAACTAATTATTTATTGCAGTCATGAGTCTTATAATACTTAGCGAGAAACAGTAATAAATATTAAAAAAACGTAAACATGAAGAGAGAAAAATCCTATGATCAATAAAATGGGACAAAAGAACACATACAAATCCTATGCTTTAATTTTTTTATAAAGTGTATAACTAAACATTTTATACAAATAATTTTTATGCTAGAACTCACACAGAATTTAAAATTAAAGTTTTTTGTAAAATTAATATGAAACAAAATTGTACCAGCGCTTGTTAGTTGATGTTATCGATATTTCCAAACTTAATTGACATGACAAACTACATTTAGTGGGCTGGATATACACTTTATTGAGGTGTCAAAGTTTCAGAATAAATAGTCTAATATATCAAGCACAAAGCATCCGTTATTTAAGTCCAGTTAGAATTAATTAATAATAATTTTACTGTTTACAAATTCCAAATAAGTTTCAAACAAAAATATTTCTTTTTGTAACGAGAACTGTCTATCTGTTTTTTAGTTTCATACCACTATCTAGTTTTTCTAAAAACATTTTGCTTTACTTAAAGTCACATTATAAATCAGGTTATGAGCTGGAACGGTCAAAACTCAAACTAATCGAAGCAGGAGGCCCTATCAGTGTTTCGCCCCGGTCACTGTGTGTAGGTTGGCTCCTTCCTAAATAAAAGGGTATGTGTCTTTTCACCTCCGAGAAGAGCTCGTTCACCTGCACTCGAACTTTTTCGAAATAATGAGATCTAAGATTTTCGCGAGTATTCATTTAAATGAAACTAGGATTATTCGGATTTACTACGCGGATTTTATTATTTAAAAACTACATAATCCCGACGTTTCCCGGCACCTCGTCTGCCCGTGATCACGGTTGCTGCAAAGTAACCGAAACGTCGGGATTATGTAGTTTTTAAATAATAAAATCCGCGTAGTAAATCCGAATAATACTAGTTTCATTTTTCGAAATATCCTTAAAATACTCTGACCACCTTCAGTTATCAGGTATTGGGATATCCTCAAATCTTTACGTTGAGTAGTTCATTGAATGAAAGTAGACTCTGTGTTTTTGCAAACACTTATTTATTTTTTATCTATAAAACTCACAGGTCGAGTCACATTTGGCTTGGCGGTGATAAATTACACCACATTGTTTCAGAAACCGTGAAGAGATTTGCAAAAAGGCTTAATGGTTACGAAACTTGGTTAACACCGATATATTCAATCGGGAACACAAGCTAAACGTAATCAGCCTCTTGTTATTCTATAGCATAAATTTTCGACACTGTGTGCAGAATTTGCACTTTTTAATTACTGTATTACCTTTTCTCGTCGAATCATCACACGCATAGTAAACATCAAACCTTACGTTGTGAAACTTCCTCTTGGCAATACACCTCCTCCTTCCCCATCAATTTTTATGTCGAAAAGTAAATTATAATTACTTTGTAGTAGTATAATTATATGCTCGACCAAAACTGTTCTGTTAATATTTTTTATAGAAATTTCTTATTCAATATTATAATTTATTTATAAACATTAAATATTTTTTCTTACGTATTTCCTATGTTGTAAATTCAGAAAGAAATTTTATTACGAAAGGCAAAATAAAATGTTATCAGGAAAGAATAAAATCCCTGATAGGATCAAAATCTATTAGAAAATTACAAGAGATGGACTTAGAAGTAATTATGATAATGTCATTTACTCTGAATATTTCTTATCAATATTAGAAAGTAAGAAAAAGAAAAATGTTTTTTTAATATATTTTAATGTAAGAAGTAAGAAACATTTTTATACGATATATTTTTTTTATCAGTTATCATCGTATTATTATATTATCAGGGCAAGATTTCTTGTGCACAAGGGAATAGTTTTTCTCTTTGGTAATGGGGCTAATATTTGTTTTCTTACATTGGGATATTATTTATTAGATTAATGTAGAATCTGTGACACAAAGTGAACTCGACACACCTTGACGATAATATTACGTTTTGTGCGAATGGCATTTGTCTACTTTAGCCCGTGTACAGCTGAAATCTGAGACCGTAAATTATCTCCTGTATATTTTCCACGACTTGTCCCAAAAAGACGGTAATAGCGTTGAGTGACATTTATTAAGTATGAGTCAGATTTGTAATTCTATTGAATTAGAGTTTAACATGCATATGATATTGTATATAAATTCCTCAAAAAGATTACTTCGTTATTCGTCTGATATGATTTTTGTATAACAACATTGGGAAGATGAGATTTTGTTAATATAAATGGTGTATGATATTAATTCATATCAATATTTATAGATTTAAAATTAGGTTTGTGAATTTATTTTTTTTTTTTTTTTTTTATATATAATAATCTTTCTATAAAAGGAACTTAAGACATAGGGTTTTTATATTCATCATGAAAGAATAAAAGATGAAGGCTAATTTCAGATAGTTACGATTGTGGAATTACAGCATCTAAATAACTTTTTTCAGTAATATCGAATTATTTTTTTAGAGGATTACAGATTTCTTACTTTTTGGATGTCACATCTCATTAGAAAACTAATCTGTTAACTTTTAGAAATATGACGTAAACGTATAAATAACATAGTATATGTTTATAAAATTAAAAACATTATTTAATAATGTTTTTCTAACTGTAAATTGTTTTATTTTGTTAAAGGTTGATAGTACCTGATGTAAAAACGAAAATCATAATTAAGTTTATTTTAATGACATTTGATATCTGAAACATGATTAAGTTGGTTTTGTTTATTTTAAACGATCTAAATTGTATCCTCATTCATGGATTTAACAGTTCATTGTTTGTAATTTTATCATTACTATAATTGAATATAATGAGAAGATTGTTACGTGACGGTGTTTGGGAGATATTTAATGTAATAAAATGAGAATTGCATTGAAATTTCAATCGTAGTCGTAGTTCACTCTATAAATACTAAGTAAAATCGTTCACGCTACACCGGTCTGTGTCAGTAGTTCTGTGTGAACAGACTTTTTAGTTTTATATAATTTTTTTTATGTGTGACTATAAATTCACCCTTCATACAATATAGTCGAATCGATTTAAAATAATTTAGTTTAAAAATTTAATTAAATTATTTTAATTTTGGTTTCATTGCGCCGTCGAAATCATAATTATGTTGCGTTATTTTATTTTATAAATATTTAATCCTTTTTATTAAATAGTTCTCAATTCAGTTATATTATATTTATAATCTAATCCTGTTTATGAAATTCTGATAGCAGCTTATGAGACGAAACCTCTCAGCATTACATGGATTCACCGTGCGGTTGACGGGTCCATCGCGTTGCAGGGAGAAGAGCTTTAACAGTGCCTGGGACTTGCGAGCCAGGTGTAGGTTTAAGGGGCCCCTATCTAACGCGCGTTAAACGCTCACCTCCACTGTCCAAGCTCCTCTCTCTACCTAACCAAATTTGAAACAAACCTGCTAGGACTGCCTTCGACGCACATTCCAAGAATGAACTGATGTTAGTTCTATACAGGCCCAAGTCTTTTAGCAGGTTGTAGAGAGATTTGGCTGTTACACGTCTCGCTCCTACTTCTACCGCGTACAAATTTATAACGAACATATTCTTAGTGAGTTCGTTAGTGAGCTCGTAATACTTGTTGACCTTGATGACATGGTCTTTGGGGATGTTGGTTTCCCAAGGAACCGTGAGCTCTATTAGTACAACGCGCTTTAAAATTCGCGAATATAAAAATATGTCCGGTCTGGAGGCCGGCGCACAAATATCCTCTGGGATTTAGAAGGGATAGAACTTTGTCTGAAAAACGTAGTCTATTTCATTATTTGTCACAAGAATGAAAGGCTTGCATTTAACTGCAATGAAACTACATACTTTATTAATTTGCTTACTGACTCTTGACTCACAATATCAACAAAATATACAGAATATTGAATAAAGTTAGTATTAAATAATAGTGAATATTAATACATATTTGTAGTTAAACGAATAATTATAATGTGTTATTTTTTTTTTCACTTATCCGAGGTATCTGGCGGTATAGCATTACAAGAAAATTCAATTATTTTAGATTTTTAAGAAAAAAATTAGAAAATTTTATCAATGTGTTTGATAAGTTATTCTTGTTCTTCAAGTAATATAGATATATGTTTGGTATGAAGAAAAAATAATTAATAGTTTGCATACATGGCATGAGACATGATTTCGTTTTATTCCTATCATTGCTTCTGTTTGAGAGAAAGTTTATGTTCCAACAACATAACGTTCATAAACTAAGTCTACAGCACAGAAAATCGGACAAATTTATCAAAATGTAAGCGATATCAACCTTTGATTCTACACGAAGCTGAGCTACAAATAAATTATTCATCAAAGACGCGAATCGATTTGTGAATCGTGATGCGTATGGAAATTCAAATCTGTTTGAAAAAGATATTGTATTTTTTAAGAACCTTTTGTCTTTTAGTTCCGTAATATTTGTGACATGTTATAAAGGTAGCAATACATGTAATGTGACCTTACACTGACATGTTATAAAGGTAGCAATACATGTAATGTGACCTTACACTGACATGTTTATATTGGTATACTATTGTATGTTTAAAGCGATACCTTTTCTATGGTTAAACCATGAAGCTTCTATTGTTCTAAACCAAGTGTCAACTAGACGGAACCAGGGAGCAGTACAATATCTGGTGTGACTTAGACAGATAGATACATTAGAAATATTAAGATATTAAATCTTTTGGATTTGTTATTCTGAATTAAAAATCATAGAGACTTGACTTTAAAATCTTGCTTTATAACCGTTCTTATATCTAGGAGCATCTTGGCCTCCGATAACATAGAATGTTCTGGAGGTGTACGGATGTTATTTAAACATACCATTTTAACAAATTGTCGTTGTTTAATTATTTGCAATGTAACCAGAGATAAAATATTCACTGTCTGAAAGCTATGATATCTTTTCATAGCGAATAAATACGTATAAATAAAATATTTTACACTTAGCAGCTGGGCTCTAACCCTTTGAGATATTTCTACTATTTTTCGCGTTGCTAGATTGTTTGAATATTCTCAAGATATATAAAGTATTTGAAGATTACAATATGGGTAGCTGTTAGATCTATACATATATCAATTAGATATCTCAGCGGACGTTTTACAAAATAAAGTATAGGAATAAAATAAAACTGTTTATATTTTCATTTATTTATTTTTATTTTCGGAATGATAGATTTAAACTTTTCGACTTCGAAAAAAAAAAGTTTAAAAATCGAACGATATAATTGTTGATTATATTTTAAAAAAAATGAACTACAATAGTTTCAGGTGCTTATTTTTATTCTTTATATTCTATAAAGAAGAACACTCACTCACTGTTTTTAATTTACTATACATAAATGATTGAATTAATATATATCGTCGCAATTCTTATTATTTCAAAATCATTAATAGAGGATAGTTGAAATTATCAGGTGTCACCCGCATAATCACCTGCTTAGTGTAAGAATCGATTATTTATTTTATAAATCGATTCCATATATTATCAATTATAAATATATTTTGTAACGTCAAATGTCAGAGTGACACTTGTCATTCGAGAGTGGTGGTTGTCCCTCTGACATTGGACGAGGGTAGTTAGTTAATCACGATATGAAAAACTGAGCGGTCGACATTAAAGTGTGGATATTAAATCTAGTTAAATCGAAGTAATCCGTTGTTATTTATTTGAAAACCGAGTTGATCTTATAGCTCAGAAGTGGGATACATAAGGCCCATAAGTTATTTCCGCTCTAAGTACATCCTATTCAACAAAAACTTTTTGTTTTGTGAGGTTGTGAATCATGGACAGTGAAAGTGAACATACGCCTGCTGAACGCAGGAAACGTCATCATCGTCATAAATCTCGTAATGAGAGTCGTAGTGTGAGTAGAAATTGCAAGAATCGTAAGGTGAAGTCCAGACAGAAACGTCGCAGTCGTCGCAATCGGAACCTGATTATGCGTGAGAGTAGAAAAAGAAAAAGGACAGCTGACCGTTCTCGTAGTTACGAGAGTGTGGAGATACAGCAGCGGAGTGAACCAAGATATCGAAGACCAACTGATCTTCTTGCAAGTTCTCGTTCTCGATCAAGGCGTCATTCGAGATCAAGAAGTGGTGTGGATAAATTTCACAGTTCTAGGACACTTGATAGTACCCATGTGAGTCGTTCCAATTGTAATAATGTTGACCCGCAGTCAGTACTGATGGATTTGCTAAAATCAATAGCTTGTAACCGACCAGAAGGGAACAAGTTTCCCATGTTAGGAAATGTTATACCAGAGTTTGATCCCATGATTAAAGGGCAAACCATTGGCATGTGGCTTACTAAAGTTGAGGAATGTGCAAAATTATATAAATGGGAAGAAGATCAAATAATTCATTACGCATTACCTAAATTAAGCGGGGTTGCTCGAACATGGTATCAAACTCTGCCGTCAATGTCGTTTTCATGGCTCGAATGGAAAAATAAATTAAATGATTCTTTCCCATCTAGTGATTATTATGCGGAACTTTTAACAGAAATGTTAGCCAAAAGAGTTAAATATCACGATTCGTTGGAGTTATATTACTACGAGAAAATTAATTTATTAAATCGGTGTGATATCTACGGCAAACGTGCGGTAGACTGTCTTATATATGGTATTGAGGATCGCAGTTTGAGATTAGGAGCTAAAGCAACAAAGTGTGAAGAACCAGAACAAATATTAAAATATTTTCAATCCATTAAACAACAGCCACGAGACATCGATAATAGGGTAAAAACTTTTGATAAAAAAATTAAATTCAAACGTAGGTAGTCAGAATAATCAAACTATAAATACAAGGTTAGTTAAGGTTAATGAGGGTTCGAAGCCTATTGTGTTTCAATTGTAACGAGACCGGACATTACAGCTATAGATGCACGAAGAAAATTTTGAAATGTAATATATGTAACAAAATAGGCCACTTGAGTACAGATTGTTTTAAATTGTTAAATAATAGTAGTTCTAAACCAAGAATAGAGAACGAAAAGACGGTTATGGCTTTGGATTCGATTTGTAATAATGGCAATAATAAATACCTGATCAATTTAAAATTAAATGATCAGCCTCTGAAAGGGTACGTAGATTTAGGTAGCCAGTGTACTTTATTACGACAAAGTCAAACTGAAAAGTTAGGTATTCAATGGTCCACGGGGCAATTACCTACAATGCGTGGTATAGGCAATAATATTGTCCTACCCTTAGGAAAAACTAATGTAAAAGTGGAAATTCAGGGTATAGTTGAATTTGTTGATGCTTACGTTGTTAATGATAGTGTTATTAAATATGATGTACTGGTGGGACATAGTTTTACAGAAAGACCTGGTATAGTAATTACGAAAACTAGTCAATCGTTAGTCTTTGGCCGCTCGTTACCTTTGAAATTACAACTTTTTCTAACCAATAACGTTTCCCTATTACCACATGATGTATCTAAAATCGGAGTTAGTAGTGGAACTGAGAAATATTCGGGTAACATATACGTTAATGGGTCCTTACGTGGTATTATGGGTGACGAATATTATTTAATGCCAGGTGAATATAACTTAGTTAATGGTACAGGAGTTTTATTAATACAAAGCATTTCAAATAAAACTTTAAAATTAGAACAAGGATCATTAATTACGCGCGCCACATGCACTGATGATACCTTGGAAATCAAATTACTAAATTTCAATGATTCCAGTATGAAGGAAGCCTTAAATTATAGTCAACATTTGTCCTTAAATGAGGTCAAACAATTGAAAGACCTTCTTCAGGATTACGGGGAATGTTTTTCACATAATATGATGGACTTAGGATATACCAATGTGGAAACTATGGAAATCGAACTTATCGACTCAACGCCTGTAGTCTATAGACCGTACCGATTGTCCTATCCGGAAAGAGAACTGGTTAAGTCAATGGTTAAGGAAATGCTTGATGCGGATATTATTTGTGAATCTAATTCAGCGTATGCCAGTCCAGTCTTACTTGTTAAGAAGAAGACAGGCGACAAACGGCTTTGTATAGATTATCGTGCTTTAAATAACAGAACAAAAAAAGAACATTTTCCTTTACCATTGATCGATGACCAACTAGATCGCTTGGCTGGTCATTCCCTATTTATTAGTCTAGATCTAGCATCAGGCTATTATCAAATACCATTATCAGTAAAATCACAAGACAAGACGGCTTTCGTAACCCCTGATGGCCAATATCAATTTAAAAGAATGCCTTTTGGTCTTGCAAACGCACCATCAGTTTTTCAGAGGACCATGAACAAGATATTGTCTAGACTTGACTACGTATTGGTCTATATGGATGACATATTAATACCGGCACAATCATTTAATGAGGGTTTAATAAGGTTAGAGGAGGTTTTGAAGGTTTTTCGAGATGCTAACTTGACACTAAAATTGGGCAAGTGCTTTTTCTTTTATAAGGAAATTGACTTTTTGGGATTTGAAGTTAGTGGAGCTGGTATAAGACCTGGTTCTAGAAAAATAACTGCAGTATCGAATTTTCCGGTTCCGAAGAATATTCATGACGTTAGGCGTTTTATCGGGCTGGCTAGTTACTTTAGACGTTTCGTGAAGGGATTTTCTCTGATAGCTCGACCGTTAACAGACCTTTTAAAAAAGCAATTCACATGGAAATTGACAAATGAGCACGACGTGGCATTTGAGACTTTAAAAAGAAAATTAACAGAGAGGCCCATACTTGCTCTATATGATGCTAATTTAGAGACCGAATTACATACAGATGCATCAAAGTGGGGTATAGCAGGTATTCTTATGCAACGTAGTGATTGCGGATTTATGAGACCTGTGGCGTATTATAGCCGTAAAACCACTGCTGACGAACAAAGGTTACATTCTTTTGATTTAGAAACCCTAGCTGTGGTCGCATCTTTGAATAGATTCCGCGTTTATTTATTAGGCTTAAAATTCAAAATAGTTACTGATTGTAACGCATTACGAACGACTCTGACAAAAAGAGACTTAGTTCCTCGAATAGGTCGTTGGTGGATGCAGCTTCAAAGATCGATCAGGGTCAAAGATGCCACACGTTGATGCGCTTAGCCGTGCCCCAGTTGCTGAACCCACTCTATTGAGTGAGGATCGTGTGATTGATGTACTTGCTGTAAGCACCGATGATTGGATTTCAACCGTCCAAAGTGACGACGATGAGATTAAGAGAATTAGGGAGATTTTATCTAATAATGAAACGAAACATATCGTCGATGTACATAAAAATTACCAATTAAAGGGTAAACACGTTTTTAAGATAGTTGAGGATGGGTTGCGCTGGGTAGTTCCAAAATCAGTTAGATGGCAATTATTAAAAATGAACCATGATGATGTTGGGCATTTTGGTTTCGACAAAACTTTAAACAGAATCAAGGGTTCTTTTTGGTTTCCTAAAATGAGACGTTTTATTAAAAAGTATGTTAAGGCATGCTTAGAATGCGCTTATCATAAAAGCCCTGGAGGATCCAAAGAGGGCATGTTACACCCGATCCCTAAACCAGACATCCCATTTCACACTTTACATGCAGATCACTTAGGGCCATTTGTACGTTCACGAAGGGGTAACATGTATCTATTAGTAATTATAGACGCATTTACCAAATTTATTAATATAAAACCTGTCAAGAATACTAAATCTGCCACGGCAATCCGTGTATTTCAAGAACATTTTAGTTATTTTGGCGTACCCACTCGACTAATTACTGATAGAGGAACATGTTTCACGAGTTCTAAATTTAAGTCTTTCATCGATTCTGCTAAAATAAAACATGTTCTGAACGCTGTTGCTACCCCGCGAGCGAACGGTCAGGTAGAAAGTTACAACCGCACTATTTTAGATGCCCTAGGTACCAAATGTCACGACAAAAATGACAACGCTTGGGACGACTATGTGTGCGATGTACAATTGGGATTGAATACATCAATTAATAAAAGCACCGGTAAAAGCCCCTCGGAATTATTGTTTGGGTATAAAATCACAAGTTCTAGTGAAAACATACTGTGTGATGTGATAAATGAAACTTTAGAAAGGGTAAGCGGGGATGAACTGAATAGCATGAGAAGTGAGGTAGCTGACAAAATCGAAAAAGAGCAGGCCATTGCAAAAGACCGTTTTGATAAACATAGGAGACTGACTCATATTTATAGTGAGGGTGATCTAGTAAGAATAGAAAGAATGACGTTTGACAAGGATAGAATAGGTAAATCTAAAAAGCTTATGCCTAAATTTCACGGACCATACAGAATTATCAAAGTGTTATCTAAAGATACTTATGTGGTAGGGGACACTCCATTAACCAGAAAAGGTAATAAAAGATATGAAAATGTTGTTTCAATCGATAAGATACACCCTTGGCTTAATTTTAGAAGTATTGAGAGTGAAAATGACACTGACACTCATAACAGTGGTGAGGAAAGTGATATTAACTGATATAGACATGTTGTATATTTTGAAGATGTTTAAATAATGATTACAATGATGTTTGTCGTGCTAGTTAGGTTGTGAGCAGTCAGTGCTTGTCGGCACAGATGACTGCAGATCACACCGGCTAGTGTGATAAATTTATTATGACATGTTGTATATTTTAAAGATGTTTAAATAATGATTACAATGATGTTTGTCGTGCTAGTTAGGTAGTGAGCAGTCAGTGCTTGTCGGCACAGATGACTGCAGATCACACCGGCTAGTGTGATAAATTTATTACGACATGTTGTATATTTTAAAGATGTTTAAATAATGATTACAATGATGTTTGTCGCGCTAGTTAGGTAGTGAGCAGTCAGTGCTTGTCGGCACAGATGACTGCAGATCACACCGGCTAGTGTGATAAATTTATTACGACATGTTGTATATTTTAAAGATGTTTAAATAATGATTACAATGATGTTTGTCGTGCTAGTTAGGTAGTGAGCAGTCAGTGCTTGTCGGCACAGATGACTGCAGATCACACCGGCTAGTGTGATAAATTTATTACGACATGTTGTATATTTTAAAGATGTTTAAATAATGATTACAATGATGTTTGTCGTGCTAGTTAGGTAGTGAGCAGTCAGTGCTTGTCGGCACAGATGACTGCAGATCACACCGGCTAGTGTGATAAATTTATTACGACATGTTGTATATTTTAAAGATGTTTAAATAATGATTACAATGATGTTTGTCGCGCTAGTTAGGTAGTGAGCAGTCAGTGCTTGTCGGCACAGATGACTGCAGATCACACCTACTTGTGTGACAATATGATAATTGTATGTTACATAGCTATTATTTTGTGTGAAAAATGATCACAGTTGCGGTTATTGCACTAGTTAGGCAGTGAGCAATCAGTGTTTGTCGGCACAGATGACTGCAGATTACACCAGCTAGTGTAATAATGAGGTTTTGGTAAAATTTAACAATATGATTATAAAATCTTTTCTTTTCCTAAATTTAGTTATTGTTTAGATAATTTGTGTGAGGACCCACCTTAATTAGGATGGCCGAGCTGTAAGAATCGATTATTTATTTTATAAATCGATTCCATATATTATCAATTATAAATATATTTTGTAACGTCAAATGTCAGAGTGACGTGAAAAATGATCACAGTTGCGGTTATTGCACTAGTTAGGCAGTGAGCAATCAGTGTTTGTCGGCACAGATGACTGCAGATTACACCAGCTAGTGTAATAATGAGGTTTTGGTAAAATTTAACAATATGATTATAAAATGTTTTCTTTTCCTAAATTTAGTTATTGTTTAGATAATTTGTGTGAGGACCCACCTTAATTAGGATGGCCGAGCTGTAAGAATCGATTATTTATTTTATAAATCGATTCCATATATTATCAATTATAAATATATTTTGTAACGTCAAATGTCAGAGTGACACTTGTCATTCGAGAGTGGTGGTTGTCCCTCTGACATTGGACGAGGGTAGTTAGTTAATCACGATATGAAAAACTGAGCGGTCGACATTAAAGTGTGGATATTAAATCTAGTTAAATCGAAGTAATCCGTTGTTATTTATTTGAAAACCGAGTTGATCTTATATTAGGCACCTCTGTATGAGCAGTCACAACAATGAATAGTGGTTGTCATAAATAGAGACGAGGGTACAGAATAAAAACAGTCCCGATCCAACTGTTGCAGAGATCTCACCTCTTTGAAATGAGGGATTCATCAAACCGTCTACGAGGTTACTTTCAATAGTCTGAGAGCCTGACGACACCGTCTACGAGGTTACCTTCAGTAGTCTGAGAGCCTGACGACAATTAAGAACTGATGTATTCATGTGGTCAGGTATGCTGACGTCACTCTTTTCAAACGACAAAGTCATACTAACTATACATTGCTTTATTTAAGAAATCATTAACTTATTTTCAAGAAATACGTCCATATTTAATACATGACAAGACGACTGAAAGTTTTACTATAGTTGTATGATAAATATAATAAATCACATCTACCGTGTGATATGTTTTATAAACTTTAAAGAAATGTAAATGGAATACGATTGCCAGTGAAAAAAAAAGAAAACTTCGAAAGAGTTCGGACAAAAATATATACTGAAATTAATAAGTCATTTTTTAATTTATCGGTTTGCTATTTTTTAAATTTCGAATTCATAGTGCCTCTTCAGTTTTCCAGAATGACGAGTTAATTTTTGTTTTGTATCAGAAGTTATATTTTTTATTTTCATAGAGAATAGAATCGTAAGTCTGTTTTAAGACTTAAGAGCCGTTATAAAAATCTGAAAGTCAATTCAAAAGTTAATATCCTTAATTTATTATTTAATAGAATAATATATTATTGACGTATCAAAGACACTATTTCCTGTTTAAATATTAAACAAAATTAAAAATCTTTATAATGAAACGAAACTTTTCAGCCCTGTGATATATATATTTTTAAATTCAAACAGTTATTTTCTTCTTAGAGGGTTTTAAAAAACCTTTTATTTATATGTTGTTCCGCTTCACGCTTACGCTCAGATACACTTGAGTTACGTTAGGGAGCAAATAGAGTGAATCATGCAGTGGAATTTCAGGTAAGAACCTGAAACTAAAATACTATAAAATTGAGAACTTTTAATTTCATAAAATCGACTTACTTTTTCACTTCACCATAAATTAAATAGTGTTAGATTGTAAACGGTTTTTAAACTTCAACATGTTGTTAAAATTATGTTTCGAAACAATTATAACGATAAGTTTTTATTACGAAGATTTTTTTTAAGATTTGGGTACTTTATGATAAACAGTTTTTTTGTCCGTGTTTATTAAAGTGAAAGCAGCATGGGAGTCTTCCTTACTTTTAACAGAAAACTTCTGTTATGTGAAAATGGTAATAAGACTTTTATTGCATTGATTTATGTATATATATTTATATGAAATATGCATTAATGGACAGAAGTAACAAATTTAATTGTTCCTGCGGTGCCTTAAATTAGGTTATATATGTATCGAAATATAAATTACACCCTGTTTTTATTAAAAACGTTGCTTAATAATAAGGCTCTAAAATTGAAAAAAAACAGAAAAAGATTTGTCTTTATTCCGTAGAGTATGTGACAGTGATTTAAATGACTGGAATACATTGATTCCGAGATTGGTGAACTAAAAAAAATACAAAACCTATATATGCTTGAAAATTTTGTTCCTTAAAATTACTTATTCATATAGCATTTCAAATATTCTCTTCAAAATATTCAACCAAGAAACTCTTGATAGAGTACATAATTGAAAAGTTATGAATCTTACTTCTATTCAGCAAAACTTAATTTGCTTCCCGTCCTTGGAAACGCTGATCTTATTTATTACTACACTAGTGTAGCACCTAGATTTATATTGTTAACCAAACTTAATAAGTGAATTTATATACTTTTTTATGTTTGTATAACACGAGAATATTTAAATACTTTTCGTATTAAAAATTTCATAGATTTGAAAGCCTATATGTTCACGTTTTCAAAATAGCTCTAATATTATGTTCAACAGCCTGTATATGCATTAGATAAAAAAGGATTGTTTTATAATATAAGTCCATGAGGAACTTAGGCAAAGAGAAATCATTTCAAATACATTAACAATATAATTGTCGGAATAGAACACAAATCTTTTCCAGTCAGAAAAAATCTATTTTCATTAACAATATGTCTTATTGAGAATAAAATGGTATTAATTATATTAATCGTACATAAATTCCTTCGTGTTTCCTCATCACGTTACTAAAAATTTTAATTCATCCAACAAATAAAAACGTTGACATTGGCAAAATATTCCACGATTCAAGTGCGAATTAAGCCATAGCTAGAATTAAAAAAATATATCTATTTAGATAAACACTAAATTTATTTGTTCTTATATATCAGATACAATTTGAAAAAAAGTCAATTAAAATGATAAAATAATTATGTTAGTTATATTACATTTATATATACATTATCTTGCATGATTAAAGTGTTTTAAAAATCAGACGTACCTTTGAATTAAATGACGATGTTCTTAAAATACATATAAGGATATCAATTCCATGTGATATTATAGTATTTCTGTTCATACATGTATTTCCTTGTCAACTGGATCAAAGTTAATACAGAGGTACTGTACATCTCTCATCTCTTGTAACACAAAGCTAACATTTCATATATCAAAAGCAAAGGCGTGACGAAATTACAATGACATTGGTTTGAAATGTATACGGAACATAGTACGTCAATAGAACTAGTTAACATGTTTTCATTCGTTATACAAAAATAAAGTTTTAATAGTAAATATTATTTCTCACACATATGTTTGTATATTTAAAAGGGTTCCTCGATAAAACTAAAATAATTTGTTTAAGGATTTCGAGAGTGATAAAGAGTGAGTTAGCTTCTGTAATTAAATGAAAGTTCACATAATGAAATCGAAGACATCCGCGAGTTTTGTTCATTTAAATGAAACGAATATTTTTCGGATATACTCTGCGTGCTTTATTTTTTTTTTCTTAGACATATATATTCCCGACGGTTCGATTACTTTTCAGCAACCGTGAAAATTTTTCTCTCACGTTTAGAGAAGCAATCACATCTCGTCTGCCTGTGATCACGGTTGCTGAAAAGTAACCGAAACGTCGGGAGTATGTAGTTTTATCAAAATGAAATATTAGTTTCATTTAAATAAATAAAAGTTACCAATACATTAACATTCTTTTTTTCGACTTGATTGTAGCTGTTAGCCCTATTGGCTTCAGCAGTGTTACCAGGGAGTGAGCCCTAGTGAGTAAAATATGGGCCTAAAGGGCTCAAGGGGGAAAGACCGACCCAAACATGCTTTTAAGCCCGATCTCGGATTAGGACGTCTTTGAAGAAGGGTTAGCATCGAGGAATAGGACTGCATGACGTCCTTCTACGGCCGAATGCAGGAGCAACGTGTATGAAACGAGAAATCGTCTTCGCCGGCGAAGGTAGTGTATGTGTGTGTTGTTCGAGTATGTATTAGGGGCTATTATGTCTGTGTTGTTATTTCATCGTCAGGGTCTAAGAGGACGTCTTCAGTGCCTCTCTTATCTATCGGAGATTTTGGAAGCGGTGAAAAGTCTGATACTTGACCAGGTTGATGTACCAGGTACGCTTGTGTGCATGTATTTTTTCTTTGCTCAAACAAAAAATAACACTTAGATTTACGCTTATTTCAATAAAAATAAAACAACTTGTTTTTAGTTAAAAAACTAGCAAGCGAGTTTTTGATTCAGGAACAATAGATAAATAACTTCCTATAGAGTAAGAAAAAGTGATAGTTTTCAATTTGTTACTAATATTTTAACTCTTGAATTGTTTGACGCTATTTTAATATCAATATACATTTTAAACGATGTATCTGTTACATGTAATCTTTATTTCTTATATAAAATCATTCTATTGTTTTATCCGCTATAGTTGAATATGTTCTGTCCTAATGAAATATATGTGAAAAATCAAAACATCTTTCACATTTCTTCCGTTTAATATATACCAATTATGAAAAATATTTGATCTAACTGTAAAAATTGTATAAGAAACCGTCGAGATCTGACGAAAAATTTTGAGGGTATTCCTGTGGATAGACCCTTTAGAAAAAATTTGGTTTTATCATTACATGATATGGTTTTTTAATCTCCGACAAGTAAAAATATATATTGCAGTTTTAGATTTATTGATAAGAAATTTAATAATGAAACAAAATAAGTCGGGGACGAATTTAATTTACTGTCTCGTCTGATTAAAGTGCTGCTACCATTTCTCAGTTTCATTTTATAGTACACAATAATTACTAGGTTCATATAAAAATAACTCCGTGACGAAATTAATATATAGCTTCCGTGGTACCAGCTCATGACGACACACACCTGTGACCTGGCTTCTCCTCTAATATTACTTTATTTTCTTCATGTTCTATGAAGACTTACGGTACATTTCTCGCTATCTATTAAAGTCAGATGCCCGTTATTGCTTATAAGGCTTACTGTTAATAATAAAGAACGTATTGTTCGCTGTACTACTTATGAAACGTAATAAAGCAGAATCACTAGTATTGCTATTTTTCTTCCTCTATTTAGAATACATATTAAAACAATGAAACACTGGCTATATAAAACTGTAATTTTATTAAATTTTCTTAATAGTTTAATATTTTCAATAGCAATTTACAAGGATGAACCAAGTACTTGCTGAATTTAGCACGAAAAGTATGCAATGCATGAAGGTAACAAAATGATAAGATCTAATCTTTTTCGTGGACTCCATTACCTATAGATTAAACCCAAACAATGGAAAGGTTATACGTAACACCGACGTGACTTTTACGTGATATTTCTCTTAGAACAGAACATTATATATGCTAACTTACTGTAAAAGTTAAAAAGGTCGTCTCTTAACAATTTGTTCTAGTATGTGAAAATAACCTCAGACATTATATATCTTTACTTTATCAAACAAAGTTTTATTAAATATTTAAATCCAACTATGCATGAATGACGCTTTAGTGAGGGATCATTCGCAAAAATTGCATAAATCATTTGGAACAGAGCTGATAGTCTTACGCTTGTTTACTTATATTAAACGAACATTGTTAAGAACCATTCACAGGATACTGGTTTTCAAGTGTAAAATAAACACAACACACACGCACACACAAGGCCACGCACACATACACACGTCAAACACAGCATCTCTTCTGAGTTAGGGGTTTGAAATAAAAAAAATTCTTAAATGCTTGTCAATTCAAACAAACATTGCATTTAACTTATTATCGATTCAAATTGTGAATTGGAACCGCTATTAGGACGTGATTTGAAAGAAAAAGAATTCTTTGCGATTTGTTACAAGAATACCAATGTTGAGAAAATGTAATCATTTACAATTTGAAATTTATATTGAAATTAATCTTTATTTCACGGAAATATTGTGCTGTAGAAAAAGTTAATGTGCAAGCAAAAAGTAAATGAAAATATAAAATAATCATACAGGATTCCTATCTTTATTTATTATTCTTGATGAATGTGTTGGTTAGTAAATTATAATCGTTAAATTTCTCAATTTTCTAAATCTCTCTGCAACCTACTAAAAGACTTGGGCTTCTCCAGAACTACTATCGGTTCATTCTTGGAACGTGCGATAAAGCAAATCCTTGTGGGTTTGTTTCAAATTTGGTGAGGTAGAGAGAGGAGCTTGGACAGTGGAGGTGAGCGTTTAACGTTTTTCATCTTTCATGCATTTAATATGTAATAATGTCTCTTGCAATCTTCTCTCTTGCTCTCGCCAACTCATAAAAATCTATCTGGCCATGAGGACTTTCTAATTTCTGGTTAAGGTCTGTCTGTACTTTAGCCCTCATCGAAGCAACAACTCTTTTAGCATTTTTCTTACATTCCATATATATCATCCTTTTATCTTCTTTCATATCATCATATATATATGGGACATTCTTCCATACCTTGAAAACATTCTCCATTTCCTTCAAAATAGTTTGCACTTCTCCATTCCACCACCATGTCTCTTTATCTTTATTTCCCTTATCTTTATTTTCTCCTAAAATATCCTTCGCCACACATCTTATATACGTATCGATTTCATTTCCACATACATTAACAGATTTAGCATTCATATTTTTTTGCAGTTCCGTAATTTCATCAAACATTCTATCTTGGGATTCTTTTGCATATTCAATCTAATGTAATGTTTTATTTTCAGTCACCTGAACTATTTTAAACTTTAATAAAAGAAATCTGTGTTTGGAAACAAGGGCCTCATCTGGCATTATTTTACAATTTTTAATTATATTTAGTCTATTGCGCTTGATTAAGAACTAATCGATTTGGGTTTTGTGTCCCCCTTGGTATGTAATTAGGTGTCGCTACATAATAATGTGCAAATAAACTATCGCCTTCCTGGTTTCGATCTCCAGAACCCCACCCACCGTACACTCTTTCATATCCTACATTCGTTCTTCCTACATGTCCATTAAAATCTCTTCCAATAAAAATTTCTTCCCTAGTTGGTATACTGATAATCACTGCATCAAAATCCTCCCGGAACTTATCTTTTACTACATCGCCACATCCAGTCAGCGGTGCATACACACTTATTTTGATATTCTCAAGTAACAACTATCAATCTACCATTCACTCTTTCAACATCTACATTTTAGGCATTTTTCATCTCGCTATAAAGCACACCTCGCTACACCCACTCCTTTATTTCTACCACTCTCCCTGAAATAGTAAAATTTAAATCCTGAAAGAATTTCTTTTGCTTTCATACCCTTCCACTTCGTTTTTTGTAGACAAACAACATTTATTCTTCTTCTTTCTAAAATATTGGTTAACTGACGCGCTTTTTCAGTCACCGTTCCTACATTTCAACTCATTATCCTCATTTTTACGTCCCGAACTGGCTTCTAACGGTGCACCCGTCCCTGATGCAAGAACCCTTGTCCATTTCCCACGTACGCCGACTGATTCACCTATGAACGAACTATGCGTACGAATTAGGATTGTCGTTTACTGATATTCTATAGGACATTTTGTAAATTGTTTTGGCTAGTCCTTTTACGACCGATCGCCTGCCTCTTCTTTTTGGCAATGATATTATTGAAGCTATTTTAATTTTACTACTTCTCTAGAGAGGTGCTAATGCCCTCCGTGGATGTTATTTAGCTTTGTCCCTAACAGTTTTGGAAGAATCCATTTCCCTTAGTCACCTTTGACAACACCCTTGAGATGAGTGGGGTGGCCCTTTTCTATTTCCTAAATTAAAAAAACACAGATAAGTATTTTTTTCCATAAACACTTCTTATTAGTCGTGTAGTCTGACTTTACTGCCTTTACTGTTGTACTTTTAATATATTTTTTTTGTGAAAGCTGGCAAACGAACAACAGACGGCTACTTGATGGGTAGTATCCACCGTCGCCCATGGACATTTCCGTTGCATCTCTGTTGCAGGAATAGGGAGGGATGGGAAAAAGGAAATGACAGAAAAAGGTGGGAATTGGGAAAGGGCAACCGGCTCTCTCACTCATCGGACGAAACGCAGCCGTTAAAGGCTACTTCACGCCGATCTTCTGTGAGAGGGTTGTATTTCCCCAGTCGAGCCAGTCCATGTTCAATCTGTAGTTACATGACTACAGCTAGGCTTTACCACCTACTAAACATCGAGACAATAAAATGTAATTTAAAAAAAGAATTCAAATAATAATGATTCGTTAATACTAAAAATGTATTCTGAATTGAATATACAAACACGTTCTTTTTAAAGGTGGCGAATTAAAGAAACCCAGATATTTGGCAATATAAAGAGACCGGTATAAATGTTTATTTTTAATTTACTCAACCGTCCGCCTCCGTCAATTGTGTTGAAGGTAGCATTTTACAAATAGAATTTAATTTCACGTCACGTTCTGGTCTTAGTAGATTTACTATGGAACCAGAAATGAGACGGCTCTTATACGAAAAGTTCTTTTAAAATTAGTGAACACAGTAAGAAAAAATATATTATAAAATTATGTTCATGAGTTACACACAGAAACACGTATGTATAATGTGCATATTTTACTCACACGTTACATTTCCTTACACGTTTGAAGTTTCTTCTCATAACTAAAAGCATACGTGAGGAGTAAATAGAAAGATTGGATTCTAGAAGTTGAGTTCAATTAAGATTTACTTTGATACTGTTTCTTTTAACGTTCGCTTTTGAAATTTTCATAAGAAAATTGCTGCGTCGTATTTTATAATTTTCATATATGATGTACGTTAGAAACTGCATTTGATATTGGTTATATGAACTTGAAAACAAAAATCTTTTTAATGATGTAAAAGGTGACATAAATAAAAGCAAAATCTAAAGAATTCTAAATCTTATTATTATTATTTGATTATCTGAAGAAAAAGTCATAGTTGTTGTCCAGTTGTCAGTTGTCCCTTGAGATATTAACTTAAGGACAGTTGACACTATTTTTATAAGATTAGATACTTTTTATTTCCCGAATATTATAAGAACTAACTTTGATATAATTTTGATAGACTGGTCATTTGTTATTTGATTTTAATTCTTACAAAATATAAAATATATTTTTGGACAAAAACATCTGAAACGAATACTATTCTAGCAGAATCGGTGAATAAAAAAGTTATGAAAATTGCAGTAAAAATCCATCAGCTTTCCCATAATTAATATTTTTCTTGTAATTTACACCTTCTTTCATTATCTGCTTTTCAGTGAAGTCTAACGTATGTTCTT
Organism: Danaus plexippus; assembly: GCF_018135715.1. Classification (NCBI taxonomy): domain Eukaryota; kingdom Metazoa; phylum Arthropoda; class Insecta; order Lepidoptera; family Nymphalidae; genus Danaus; species Danaus plexippus. The sequence continues at coordinate 4,943,842 of NC_083551.1, read as the reverse complement.
AAAAACCCTACAAAAAAGGTAAGAGATCTCGTAATTGCTGGGACCTTTTTTGATTGATAACAATTTAGTATCAGGGTTGTGTTGTTGGTGATTTTTTTTATATCTGTTGTAAATTATATCATGAGGTCTTTATAAACCCATCCAAAATCCATATCTCAACCCCGCAGTTCCTATAAATGATATTTGTATTGGAACTTAGTTACTTTGTTGTAGAATAAGGAAATGAAACCACAGGATAAAGGTAGTCATGTTATTGATGTAACATACTTTTTTAAAAATACGTTAATATAAAAAAAAGGTTTTATACAATATAAAGTTTCATTTTATGGGGAAACCTTCGAATCTTCACAAATTTTTACCATATTATATAATATAATTCGGTTGACTAAAAGTACCTTAAATAATTTTTCGACATATCAAGTAAATACAAGTCAGCAATTAATAAATCAGGAAATAAAAGGAAGATCGATAAATGTTTCGTTTCGTTCTAAAATTGGATCATCATCAGGAAATGGACCTCGCAATGACAAATCGCTTTATATTGACTTAGATTTTAGATTAACAAACTATCAGGTGTATAAATGTCCTATATTCACTCCCATGTAATTTGCAACCACAGCCTATAAAAAATATTCTTATACAACTTATACAAATTAAATTTGAATCTATACAGATCGGACTTATTTCATTTGCATTCGTATATATTCGTTTCTTTGTATGTTTGTGAAATTGAAGTTTTCTTAAAATGATGTTAATTTTGACAGACGAATTTTTACTTAAACACCAAGTGCCGTATGTGGTAACGCGATAATACTTTGAGTAAATTAAATCAATTAGTGTGTCTGGAATATACCGACCGACTTGTAAACACTATCAAGTTGTATTTACAGATATTTCATACCTATTTCTATGGACCGTAATTACTTTCCATTTAGTCATATAATGTATTTAACACAGTAAAGTATATTTAAAATAAATATATAAATGATTACAGTGGATAATAAATAATCATGAATTTTTATTAATAAACGTTTCAAAAGCATTAGGTATTTCTATTAAATATATTCTAATATGGTTACTTTTAATTAAATTATATAGTTATTATTCCGAAAATGTTATGTAGTGACGGAATCGGTTCAATGATATTTGATTTTGATTATTTATATAAAGGGATAACAATCGTTTTGCTTCGATACATATAATAAGTAAAGTATTGAGACATTGGCTCCCCATTTATACAAGAACAAATGAATGTAAGATAAAAATTGTCACATTAAAAAAATACTCTGTAAAATATATTAAAAAATATTGCGCTTTTCAGTGATATATGGGGTTTTCCAATAGGGACGCTTGAACTTTGACAGCTGATTGCGGCCATGTTGTTTGAGTGACAGCTGTCAAATGCAGTGTGTTATATTCATTCCGTCCTCCCAAACCACCATGGCAGGTTACAGTGTCGAGCAGCATGTGCAAATCATAAAATTGTTTTATGAAAATGGGTCTTCAGTTCGAGCAACGTTCCGCGCACTTCGCCCGTTTTACGGTCGCGATGATCGTCCTGCCGAGTCGACTATCCGTCGATTGGTGGACAAATTCGAGTCAACCGGGTCAGTTAACAATCAGCCGGTTCCCGTGCGTCAACGTAACGCGAGATCTGCCGAGAATATCGCCGCTGTGCGCGACAGTGTCCTCGAAAACCCGCGGCAGTCAATTCCGCGTCGCGCACAGGAACTCGGCCTTTCGCAGACGACAACTTGGCGAATTTTGCGTTGTGACTTGAGCCTGCACCCGTACAAGATCCAGCTGACCCAAGAGCTCAAGGTTAATGACCATAGACAGCGCCGTGTGTTCGCTGACTGGGCATTAGAGCAGTTGGAAGTTGACGCCGATTTTGGCAAAAAAATCATCTTCAGCGACGAGGCGCATTTTTGGATGAATGGCTATGTCAACAAGCAAAATTGCCGTATTTGGGACGAAACCAATCCACACGAGGTTCACCAAGTGGCAATGCACCCGCAGAAAGTGACTGTTTGGTGCGGATTTTGGGCCGGAGGCGTGATTGGTCCGTATTTTTTCGAAAACGATAATGGTGTGGCCGTCACCGTCAATGGTGAGCGATACCGGTCGATGATAACCAACTTCTTTTGGCCTGAAATCGAGAATATGGATCTGGACAACATGTGGTTTCAACAGGACGGCGCTACGTGCCACACAGCACACGCTACGATGGAAGTTCTGCACGAGCAATTTCTGGACATGGTCATCTCGCGCGGAGGCGACGTGAACTGGCCACCGAGATCGTGCGATTTGACCCCGCTGGACTTTTTCTTGTGGGGTTTTCTTAAGTCGCAGGTCTATGCCAACAAGCCGCAAACCACCGATGCCCTCAAAGTCAACATACGCCACGCCATCGATCAAATACAGCCCGATTTGTGCGCCAGAGTCATCGAAAATTGGACCTTTCGTGTGCGCGCCACCAACCGAAGCCGTGGCGGTCATTTGAATGATGTCATATTCCATACATAATGGGGTCGATAGACCTTCCAAATAAAAATTTCGCAAATATCTTTCCTACATGTATTTTTTTTGCATTTCAAAGATCAAGCGCCCTTAATGGAAAACCCTATACATCTTCATATTAAATGCGAGAAATTTTATCAGTCTCTGAAATAATTTCCATGACTTTTATTTATATTATATTGTATATAAAAAATATAATTAAATTTATGACAAACAATCGCGTCATTAATCTGTAACATCGGATAAAAATATGTAAATTTCCAGTTACAGTTGAAAACGTGCTAACAAACGTCCAAATTAATTTTATTCAGATTTTGTTCAACATCCGTTTTAAATATTACGTGAATGAATTCATTTACATCTATTATAAATTCTATCGAGTCAGATTTGAATTATATTCATAAAAAAATTTCATGCAAAAAAAAATATTGTGACACGTAAATTAAACAGTTAATTAAATATACAGGGTGTGTATTTTATACTTTTGAAGTTTTTACTTTTTTACCATGTATGAGTCTTTTTAAGACATTAAACATTATAAATACACTACTATTAAGATCAGAGTATTACGAAATAATATTGAAACAACTGCACTGAGAATAATTTTGGTGTTTCAATTTTAAATAGTAAACTTATGTTAAAGGACTACTTTAAGAGATTGAATAATTTTGCTAAGCCTTGCATCCGTTAAGAGCTCTCATCTGCGAGTCTTAGGTACTACTGTTCCCAATCGTAAAGAGTGATCGCTGCTTTAGAGAATATTAAAGGGCCCATACTCTGGCTGGAAACGTCATGCCTTGCTTGCTTCTTCCCTTGTACAACAGGAAGTAACAAATTACTTTACATCGACAGTAAAAAAAAACTTTATTTAAACTATCAAACTTAATAATACAGATCTACCGACTTTAATAATAATTAAATTTTTAATAATACAAAAGACAACTTAGGATAACAACAAATGAGATTAAAGAATCTTTTCTTGCTCTACGACAAAATTATGTTAACATACGTCAAATTTATAGCAACCTTCTTTTTTGGGAGGACAATTAAAGTGAACAATGAGATTGTATTTAAAAGTATGTTAATGTTCTTTTTGGGCAATAAGGACGTAGGAGCACATATGATTGTGTTTAAAACGTGTTTTTCCTGTAAAACTTTTAACATTACAAAATATATTTGAAGTAATGAGATCTAAGATTTTCGCCAGTATTCATTTATATAAATCTATTTCCTCGTCATCAACTACGAGTATAGTAATAAGGTTTTTTACTGGTTAACGGTACATAATTTATTATCATTTTATACTTTAGACTGATTTAATTCTTATTTCTAAAGCTGAAATAATTTTGTGTTGCTTACAATCGCTTCAAAAATTTAATACAATCACTTCAAAACTGTATATATATCAGAAATAATATAAGGCTTTCACAATCACGGCTCGCTCTAGACTTACGAGTATGTCTTTGGAATAGATATAATAATAGATTCTGCTTATATATCGTCGGCAGTTTACAAATGTTGATGTTAAACGTGTCGCTTTTAACTAAAAATATTTGTTTAAATATTAATTCTAGAATATTTACAGATGACTGAAATATGAAGTGATAGAAATGCAATTTTTATTTTAAATGCTCAATAATTCTTTAAAACTGTATATTTTATTAAAACCAAGAAATAGATGCCTTTTCACGTACAGTAATTGCTCAATTTTTTTAGTCTGTGAAAACACTAATACGCTGGTGTTGATCAGGCTTGTCTGGGGACTTTTTTAACTTCTGTATCGAGTTCGAATAAAAATTAAAAATACACACTTACATATGTATTGAGCTCAATTGTAATAGTATAATCTTCCTCTCTTACTTCTATTTACTATCGCTAAGTTATTAAATGTTCTTCTCGTACAGTGACAATAGCACATCAAGATTTACTCACTACTTGATTTTCAAATTCTTTCCTACATTATTTGTATGTTCTAAGAAAAAAGAAACTTAAGTTTTTCGGATACGGACGGAAGTGACGACACTTTCATCTCTTCTATCACTTTCACTGTAAAGGAACCGAAACATCCTTTAGATAAAATAACAAAAACGAGTAATATCTAAAAAACTCTGTTTCATTAAATAGGTCAAAGCGAAAATCTTAGATATCTTTATCTACTAAGAACATACAATAGTTTTTGTGATCTTGGCATAGATGGTGCCTTTAATATCTCAGTGTGGTCTCCACTAACTTGATAATTTTTTTAAGAATTTGTCAATGTAACCAGTTCATTTGCTGACTCTTATATTTCATATTTTTTATCCAACATTAAATAAAAGTTATGAAAAAATAATATTACTAGACAGTTTGTTGAATATCACAAAGAAAAATTACTTTTTATAAATGATTGCGTGAAAAATTTTATACCTGTATATAAATAGCATATATTCCTTTCATCTATTAAAAAATAGGCGGTATACACACGAATATTTATTAAAAACTCTTAGTACATCTTGATACTTAATTTCTATTAGACCAAATAGATTTCCATACAGTTAACATGATAAAAGAATTTTTCATTACACGTTTACTGACATAACGTAGCTGTTGGCGATAGAGATAAAGTATATCCACACTGAAACAATCACTTATAACTGAGTATCTGTTATGACCAAAGTAATAACTATACTATATATAGATGACACTTACAACACAGATACCCCACAATACATACAAGTAATGTTGATCCAGAGAGCCAGTCCATACCGGCGAGGACACAGGAACCCATCATCGTGCACTCATAACCAACAGCTATCACCAGAATTAAACCGAATACCACGTTAAGGAACGTTATCCACACGAACATTTGAATAAAGCCGTCATTATCCTGAAAGAAAAGGAATACCAAGAAAAGTAAAGAGTTTTTCATTAAGCGATTGTATTTATATATGTATGAATTGATAATAATATTACAAAAGTTCAGTTCAAATACATTATTAGTTATAGAAATAAATGTGTGGAAAATTCTAAAGAAGGTTACGTATTCGAGCCAAAGTTTTCGTTTAGTGTGTAAATTGTGTTTGTGTTAAAATAGATTCCGTGACCTTTGCTCTTGTATCTTCCGGTTAGCTCCCATGGACTTTTTAAGAACTTAAACATATACGTACATGATGCTTCAAATGAGCAAAACAAATAAATAAATAAAACTAGTATTATTCCGATTTACTACGCGGATAATACTAGTTTCATTTAAATGAATACTCGCGAAAATCTTAGTTCTCAAAACAAATAAATATTCACATCAAATGGTATATCGCTTTTGAAAGATTTAAATTATTAACAATCAACACTAGTGTATGTATTTACAAAATTTATTTCGTTTCGTTGGCTCTTTTATTTTAATTTAAAAAATATTCTTGCTACTTTCTTTATATATGATATCACTAATGACACCTTACCATTAAAGTCCCGAACAACAGCACCAGGCCAGTGAACATGAATATGCAAGACATCATGCTGATACCTGACGTTACCAGGGTGTTTAATCTCTGAAGAGCATCACTTGGATCTGTTTAGAATTTTTTAAATAGAATATATTAAAACTAATTATATGTTTGGTTTTCATTGACAATGCAGATTCATTTAGAAAGTGAAAGTTTTAGAGTAAGTAAGTATAAGTAAGTAAGTATTTAATTAAAGCTCTACTTTATTGAAAGAACAATATCCTTCAGTAAATTTTCCGTTCATATTAAATAAGATTGGTTTAAAATAAAATGGAATACAATGAAATTAATACCAGAAATAATATAAACTCATATACTCAAGAACTATTTACGACATTACAAAGGAAATACGACGGGCACAAAATCGTCATAGCATTAAGAATGTGCATAATCTAAGGTAGGCAAATATAGATTCGTACTCCAGAAAGATATTTCTACTGGTATTCTTTTAATGTCATTAAGTGGGATGGAAACAAGAAAAAAACTCATGGGAATCTCACGAAAATCACCGTAAATAACAAGGTAGCACACCATGAGTAGTTTTCTAAGCAAAAATATATCCTTTAAAATATATACTTATATCTTACTTTTTATGTGAGTAAGAATTTGTACTTTCTCATAACTGAGTTCTGTATTCTTCAAGATCACACTAAGGGTCAGAACTCCTGTCATCTGAAAATATTAATTCTCGTATCAAATAATAGACGTCAATAATTTATCTGTCGCAGAAAAAAACACTTTCTAGCTAGCTATGATTTAACTACACCGCAAAATAGAAATCGTTTAAATAATTTAATCCGTAGCGAGTTAAAATTCAATGAAAATCTCCCTTATCATTATTACGTACTATCGCTATTACTGATATTAAGAGCATCCCGATTCTCATAGATATGATGAAAAAGCACGAATAAACTTCAGGGAATATGTCGCACATTTTGATAATTTATAAAAAAAAATTACAACAAACACATGATTAAAAAATTATATATTATGTCAATTCCGACATCAAATGTTAGACGTTTAGAAACATAAACGCAGTTCATATATTTAAAATATTATTATTAAGAATAATTCTCTGTTAAATTAAATTCTTACCTTTAATACGAAATTGGATTTCAACAGAACGTCGATTTCATCAGAACAACGACATTCGATAACTGTTAACCACGAGCAATATATAGGCCATAACTGTAAAATGATTAATAAATAAAAAAAAATGTCTCTTCTTACATCACGAATCAAAGATATTTAGTTTATTATAGATTGGAATTCAAATGATATTAATTTTTATTGAAGATATTAAAATAGGAAAAATATTTTAGTAAAAAAAGGTTTAACAAAAACACCTTATATTTTTTAAATCATGGTTTAAAAATGTGACAGAAAAACAAATCTACCTTCATTATTTATGTCTTAAGACTTCTTTAATGTAAATACATAATTGCTATCAAAATAAATGGTAAGACAAATACATTTTAAAATTATGCTGCCTCTTTGATTAAACGTATAATAGAATATATATAAACATATTAACACTAGAATAGCGATTATTTACTTAGTATTATCTTATTTACCGCAAATAATAATCAGAGTAACTCCGATATATACAAAAGAAATGTCAAGACATCCGTTCCAACACGAGATGAGTAGCAATATACAAAAAATCAATTGTATTAGTCCAACTACAACTGACAACCAAAAATATATCTGAAGCAGAATATCTCGAACATCTTCGTTCTGCAGAAAATATATATAAAAACTCCTACGTATTTCAATAAAGTAGATATTTTAGTTTTAAATTTGTACATTAATAAACATTCTCTTGGCCAATTATAACTTAATTCTACATAATTATTCTGAAAAAAAAAGTATCACCTAATTAAAAACTTGAATTAAGGCATTCAAAAACCTATTTCAAGTACACAAGCTATCGTTTATTTAATGAAAATATCACAACCTGAACTAAACCAGTCCAAACTAGAAAGATCAATATAAACGTGACCAGCCATAACACCGTGATTAATTTCAACCAAAGGCTAAAATCAATCGAACCTTGGGAAGTTAACCCAACATGATATACGCATGTAAGAATTAACACACATGTGGTTATTATCTGGAAATTTGTTAAAGAAGTTAAAATATAAATTATTTTATATTATAACTGTAACGAAAAATATTGAAACATTTCTATAATTAAAGTAAACTAATTACGCAACATTGTCTGCTTACGAGTGTTATGTTAAGTAAAATATTATAAAGAAAATTTACCACACCAGCTATAGATATTATTATGGCAGCTGCTCTGAGGTTAATACAAAACACGCATTTCTCAAAGTAGGGCAAACAATTTAAACACATTGTACTAATAAGTAACAAGATTAACGTGATACTTAAATGTGATGGAAAGAAACATAAACATTACAAATTTATTTTGACACTGACATATTAGTTTAGAAAACACAATTTGTTGAAAATAATTTCAAAACAAAAGAAATAAAATCATTTTATCATAGTAAGGTAGATATCTGAATATAATATTCTTTGAAATCTACCCCTTTGGGATTATTGGTAAAGTATGGCTTCCAGCTTTATCAACCAAATGAGTATTAATTAACGATTTCATATATTTTTGAGAAAATATTTCTACAATCTATATACATTGATTGTATGTATTAAAACATTTTTGTATAACCAAACTCTATATATTTTTAAAATCCTTCGATTTAATTGTGATTGGAGGTTACGGGACTTAATCACATTCCAAATCGCGTAACCATAAGCATAAAATACCCAACATTTTTGGATAACAGATATTATTATTGCACTGCTGGGCTAATATCAACTAATAACAGCCATTGCTAAGAAACTGGCTTTAAATTTTTAAAATATCTTAGCGAAACTGGTCGATCCGTTTGAGAGCTACGATGCCAAAGACAGAAACAAACACACATACACATAAACATTGACGTTATACTAATGGTATCCATCTTTTTGCATCGGGGGTTTGAAAGAAACAATAAGGAGCATTGAAAGATACAAGCCTACTTATTAAATGCTGTCAATGAAACGTGTTGTATGAAACACTGTTAAGAAGACTCTATCATCAAAAGATTCACTATTTGCAGGAATCGCCAATATTATCTCAGACCAATAAAGAACATCTGTGACAAACATTTTTGTGTGGTCTATTTTACTTAATAGTGTTAATTGATAAGTATTTATTTGATAAAATAAGTTAGTGAAGCATAAAATCTTCATTAAATACAAGCTAGAAACTCTGATTTCATTTGAATTAAAATAAAGAGGTTAATTATTTTAGGGTAGAGTCATCTACTAGTTTTAAACAGTTCTTCAATATGACATTATTTTTTGTCGAAACAAAATTTAATTTGAATAAATTATTTTGATTTCTATATTTTCTAAGTCTTATATACTTATGTATATGTTTGTTACCAGTCAAAAAAAATTAAATGAAATTACGCCTTAAAAAAAATCGATTAATTCCATGTATATGTGAACAATTTCATATAATATGTTACAAAATAAAATTATCATATATTACAAGGATATTTTTTAAAGTTCAAAATACGATAATACAAAAAAATATATATAAATAAACGTCATAAAATAAAAAAAAAATATATATTTATTTATTAAAAAATGACATCAACCAAAGTCAGGCGAGGATTGATTCTTGACTTGCTAGAAATTTAAGGGATAATCGGAGACTGTTGGCAACTATCACGAAATACGCCGTCACTGAAACACAAGAATACGCAAAAAATTAAATAAAGAAACAGAAAAACATTTAATATGATGTGAGACTTGAATGGGTTTTATATTATATATATTTAAAAGCTATCAAATAAAAGGAATTGTTATTAAAGTGATTAAAAAATCAAACACGATATTTGAATTATTTTTAATACGAATATGAATAAATGTAAAAAAACTTGTCATAGCAAAAATTACTTTAATAATGTCTCAAAATCTCATTTTACTAATAATAAACATCATGGCCATGAATAATTCAAATAATTTAAATCAGAAATGTCTCTAGAACGTTGAATTGGAAGGTTCGTAGCTTCGTAGCTTCGTAGATAGCTATGTCACCTCGTAGCGATGCTACGTGATATTGAATTAGTGACGGAACGTACGTACGGTACTTACAATATATTTTACATATATATGTATGTAAGTTATATGAAGAGATGATTTAATAGGATTATCAGGTTTGAATATATACATATACTTGCGATTTAATCAAAACTATTCTATCCAGGTATCACTTTTGGCTTAGTTGTAATGAAAATTATTTATTTAATAATATTTGCACTTTTTATTTTTAAATTCCAAAATATTATTTACCCAAAAAAATTAATTCATATTGATGACAAATCATTAATCTTAAATACTAGTCGGTTGCACCTTAAAAATATATCATTAATTTTAATTAAAAAATATTTTAAACTAACTCAGAGCAATCAGGGTTTCTCCTCACAACAACATCCTCAGGAGAAATCCTAATGTAACAAATCAATCCTAGTTCTACGAGTAATTGTTTTACCTTCAAAGGATACCTAGGTTCAATATATATCTTTTTGGAGATTGGTGTCAAAACTAGAATTTTAAAATTCCATTACCCAAAACATTGCAGACCATAAGGCCGCATAAAACTATGCCAGCCAAGACGCAGTTGGAGTGAACGAAGAAACAAAACATCGCCAGTATGAAGAACAGCAAGAAAACTGTCACGCAATAGACCACTGCCCCCCATTGGTACACCAGGATAAGTACGGGAAGGTTCTATAGAAAAGTAAAGTATATTATTACATCAATCTTTTTTGAAAAAAAGGACTACAATCAAGAAATTTCCACTGTAATCCGTGATCAGTAAAATGGTACTAAATCTAAAAGGCATAGTTTGCTCTGAAGAAATTTTAATACACAGCTAAAATAATATTGGCTTACTTATTATGCCTTAATAAAACATTGTTAAAGACTACCAAAAATTTTATTAATATTATTCATTATGTTAAAATATATTTCTTGTTTAAATAAATTTCTGTAATTCCGAACTTCTATTTGTTATTAAATTGTTATTTGTATATTGCAAGGCTGTACTCACACATATCGAGCCAACTAGAAGTAAGACGCTGGCAATACATAAAATAATAGAAACTATGCCAAGTATTAATTGTATAGCTGCTTCAGTCGCTGCGCTGTGGTATGACAACACAGGATCCATGCTCCAAAAGCCTTTTGCATGACTCACGTTAGGAGCAAATAGTAAGCCTGATATCTTGAATAGAAAAATATAATTAAAGCTCTAATAGGCAACCCACAAACCAAGGATTTTGATACAGAATATTAAAATAAATATCAAAAAAAAAACTATTTAAGCGATAATAAACATATATATATATATCCTAAAAATAATCTGTCTAAATTTAAATATTTTTAATTTCAATTTGAATTATTGCATTCAAAATCTAGTAATTATTGAAATAAAATTGTAATGCATTGATTTAAATAATTTGAATGGGTAATAACTTTTTAATCCATAAATTGAACCTTATTTATTAAATTTATCCTCATTGTTACTTACAAATGAGAACATAGATATAACGACAGTGCCGGCTCTCAGGAAGCAACAGAAGCAGCAGCTTATGACCGTGGGCAAACTATCCATATTCAGCTTCATCTTTATAACAGTTTTAATACACTGGAATTTAAATCAATTTTTTATTATACTATGGTTTCATTGACATGGAAATTATGCAATATATTGACAAAGTCATTTGAATATTTACATTCAACATACACAGGTGACAGCAGCAATTCTTCTTTTTTACTACATTTAGAGGTCCGTCAACAGAATGTCACTGTTCGCTGACACATATAATCTCAAGATTTAACAAAATTATAATGAAATAAAAGGAAATGATTATAAGATTTGTCATTATCAAAATAAAACTTAAAATATGACACGAAAGCGTTTAAGCTGATATATTTTTGTAACAAAACAGAGCATTATACTGTACAGTTGCAGTGACTTAAGAACAAAACAAGATTTAAAGGAACTCGTTTGTATCTGTCTGTATTGTTGAAATGTCAATCTTAATTCCCACGAGATATTAAAAGTGACAACAAGGAAAAAAGCCTTAACCGTATAGCTATAAACTTTTAATACCAAAAGTTAATTGTAAATTAGACTTTTTAAAAAAATCACATTTCGTCTTTCAATTATATATATATTTATAATTTTAAATCAATTTCAAAGTAGTGCTTAACCGATAGAAAATAGCTTAACTAGTATTAGAAGCAAATTAAGATTGATGTATTTCAAACATCCAAATGTATATTCGGTCCATCAAAAAGTATTATATAATTCATATTTTTCTTACGTACATATTTTGAGGTATTTGTTCACTTATATTTATTGAAAAGTAAACAGTTTTATAGCATATATTGAATATATGAGATCTCTTTACTTATTCAATCTCAGAAAACAAGATCTTAACATTTAACAGGAATATTTATGTAGGTCCTAACATAGTTTAGTTGTTTGACATTATATTACACCTGGCGAGTTTCACTAAATTATTTTATCAAGCAATTTACAATTCAAAATGCATGATTCAGAATCCGAGGTAACGTAAACATGACTGGGTTCTGTGATATATTGTGAATGTTAATAAAAAAAAAATCGATTTTTCATTGAGATGTTGTTTATTTAGCTATTTCCTGTAGGTACGTCTGCTGACGCTGGTTTATACTTACATATATTAAAAGGCAGTTTTGTTTTAGTTTTGCGTGTATTGTGAAATAAATGTTCTTATCGTCGATTAATTTAGTCGATTTTAATTGAATAAATAATAGATATATACACGTACATTACTATATGTATTTGCAATTATCGTAAATACTTGTATAATTTATTGAAATTTATAATAATATTTTTGATATGAATGGTCGTAAGTCTACTGGAGCGGAAAGCGCAGAGTTTCTTGTTAATTTGCATCGAAATAACCATAACAGAATCAAGGACCTCACACAAATTTATGGAATAAATTAATATCGTAGCTGAGGTGGGTACAAGACATTAATTAATGAAATTGCAATCGTTTTAAAAGGAGCGTACGATTGAAACGAAGCTCTGCTTATTATAACGCTGGCTGTTTGCCAATGATGGTTGTGGAGTTGCAACATTCTGGTTAGTGCGAGAAGAGTAAGCCGCTCTTTATTCGTATCTTCTGATACGAATAAAGTGCGGCTACTTTTATCTAGCTTTGTTGTGTAAACTTTAACTTTATTCAGGATTAAATACAATATAAAACTATTATAATTACCTATAATCATAAAACCGGTATATGCAAGATGTTTTTCTTGAATTCTGATTGATTATATATACATCTGATATAGTTATGAAAATTAATTTCATATATACCAATGAACAATGAAAGATAATACTGTGGGGGGTCTGATTAATTCTTGTTGATATTCTAGGATACGTTAAGGCTGAAACCACTTAAACATTTGTCATGATTAAAGCCTAACAGTGGACTGGCATCTTTATTTAGTACCAATATAGTTTATGAGCAGAATTTTGTAAAATTTCTATTATCCGAGTTATTTTAATAGAGTAACTCAATAACACCCAGTGAGGTAGAACCCCGCTGTGATGTACATTCCACGCGGTTATGGTTGGCTGTAATGAGACGTGTTGGTACAGACAGCGAAGAATTTTACTCACAAATATATATTTATATAGGGAAAAGGGTTTTTATTGGGATATGAAAGTAATTATATTAAGGTATTGAAAATTCATTTAAATGACACTAATATATTTCGGATATACTACGCGAATTTTATTATTTTAAAACTACATAATCCCGACGTTTCGGTTAACATAACAGGACCAACTGACAGACATTCACATCTCGTCTGCCCGTGATCAGGGTTGCTGAAAAGTAGTACTCCTAGTACTAGTAAAGTACTCCTTAGAGTCTTATTATCCGGTGTTCTATATTTGAACTAGTTGTGATGTTTATTCTTTCATTTACCAACTGTTTAATCGGCAGATATCAATTTTGGAATATATGTGTTCAATGGAATAAAGTGTATACGGAATTTTAAGACACGGAAAGATTTTAAATAAATTACCTTTAATATCTTTATCGTTTACAGCTGTTTTGCAATCGAAGTGTAAGTAACAATTTTTTCAAACCTAACATTCACATCTCGTCTACCCGTGTGCATGTTTGCTGAAACGTCGGGAGTATGTAGTTTTTTACAAAAATAGAGCACGCGTAGTATATTCGAACAATATTAGTTTGATTCAAATGAATAAAACTCTCGAAAGTCTTAGATCTCATTATTATATAATAAATTTGTTTCTAAAGAGTATTAATAAGAAAATAATATTTAAAAATCTATGTTTATGATTGATGGAAGACATATATAATATGTATGGAATGTTTTTTTTTAATATATAATTATATTATAATATAATTTTCGCTGTTTTTGTTAGCTGTACAATCAAGTAACTTGATACTGGATCAAATAAGTGACATGAAGCGAACATGGAAATGTGGTTTTAAACAGACGGTGTACTTGTGACAAATATATAATTTATAATTTAAATCTAATCAAATTTTTTTTCTATCTCTACATATTATGTTACATTCGTACTCTCAAACCATTGCTATCTTTGAATAAAGGCAATATTTAATAGTTTCTTATAATTGAACGCACTTTAGTATTTATATTTTATTTTCAAGATGTTTAAATGAAAAAAATATATATATATACAAAATTTGTATTGCCAACTATACCCCTAATTACGCGCTCCAATGAACATGTGTAATGAATTTAAGGTAGAATGTTTATACGATGTGGTTCTTAACATCAAATTCTACGCTACCTTATATTTATAATAGAATATTTTATACAATTAAATGTTAAGAAAAAATCTTTATCGAATCTATAATGAAATACGAATCTGATTTAGACTTCAAAAGAATTTAATGCAACGGAACTTGCGATTGCATAACTTTGTTAGAAATCTAAAATTTACGGATTATGAAGTGGAATTCTCCAAAATCATTCAGCGGCCGAAGATGTATAACGTTTCGTTGTTTGCAGGGAGAAACAAATAACTTTATAGAATGCTACTCATCTGTGGTTAGGAGATATATACACTGTCGATAGTAATGAAAAATATTCAAGCTATATAAATAATATTTTTTCAGTTACTTAATTACACTAAAATAGGCAATTTACAACTCTGTTTTAAGATACTTAAGCCTTTTATTAGAATGACAATGGAAACGGTATAAGCTAATTCATATTGTTGTTGTTGGTTTAATGCGCAACTCACATCTTTTTAAGGTTAAATTTAAAATATTCGAATTAATGTGCAATTATAATCATTGGTAAACTATTTTAGCGTCTTTATATTTTCAAGACACTTCCGTTAAAGATTATTTGATGTAACTTTTAAATAATTCATACAGTACTTTGCAAAGGTTTAGTGTGAATGTCACAGAAATTTCGTTTTTATTATGAAAACAGAATAACGACTGAAATGAAAATGCATACCTTGTTAAAATTACATATATAAAATACATTACTTTTAGATTGCGCGAATATTGCAAACTAATAATAAACAATTACTCAACTGAGATGTTTTCTTTGAGTTGGAGATTCCCGTTGTCATATAATGAGATAATTTTACAGCTAAGTACTACAATATTATTATCCTATACACATACACATTTATAGAAATCAGAATAAAAGACATGTGTTTAGGTTTAAAATTTCAAATAAACCCAATCAGGCCACGGAACAAAAGTATCGTACTGACAGACTGGAAGTAGCGAAACTAGTAAAAAGGTATTTCAGCTCTGAACTCAGCTGCCGGCCGTGAGTGTTAGTTGGTACACTAAAAGGTAATAAAAAACTACAAACAGCCACTCCCGTCAGTTAGAGATAGGATTAGGAAGAATGGGATTGAAAACTAGCGAAAATACTGGTGATTTTATTTACTTTAAAACACTTTATTATGGTTCTGAAACTAAGCGACTATAATTATTTATTTATATATAAAAAGTGTTTCCGAATTGTGCCTGTTTTTTATTTACATAGGATAAAAACTTAGCGTCTTAGCTATTTTTTTTTGTTCCTATATTATCTTTATTTTCCCATTCCGTCTCTATATCTTTCCAATTAGAATTATTTGATAAAACATTCACTTTATCTTTGAAAGTTATATTTAAAAATACAAAATAAATTAAAACACCTTTCTTCATGTACTAAGGCTTTCATTTAATGATAGAATAACGTCATACGTGTCATATCTTATTAAAATCTTTATACGAAAAACAGAGTATAACCAAACGTAATTGTTAGGTTTCTCTTTTATCGCTCCGCCGAGGTTCAATCGGCTGCACGAGGTTATTGAATTTCTTATACGAAAAAAATACTATTTAAAATATTATTATTGGGTTCGTTGGGTTATTAAAGTGTATTAACTTAATCTGCAAGAACGTCAATGGTTGATTAAATATACATTAAATTGAAAGTTTTTAATAAAGACAGTATTTATTAAATATATTTTTCGAATTATTTTCTACCTTTTTGATATTAAAAAAATAAATAAGTTCTATTTTAATTTACTTAAAAATTTTCTTAATATCTGTACCATCGAGATAATAAACAGCGTATTAAGAGATTAACACAGACCCAGACTAGAAATAAACCATTTGATTTCGAAGCGAAAATTGATGAAGTTCTCTTAAATGTTTAAGAATTCAAAGGAATGTCTAACAATTTCTGATAATTTTTATGAAGTTTTTAATTAATAGATGTAGAGTAAGACTTAAGACGCTTTAAATATTAGATAGAATAATCAGGAAATTAGAAGAAATGGTAATAAAAGTATAGAAACTATGAAGAAAAATTACAATGCCTGTTATATTTTCTAAATATTTAATAAAATTTACACATTATTGTATATATCATTATGAATATAACATACAAAGTATTAAAATCCCTTCCCATCAAAATAGATATTCCTTTCTAATAACTAAATAAAGTTGTCACAATGATCATAAAGTTTCTAGCAATCGTTTTAAGAATAACTTGTTAATACTATTAAAGACAAAGTTTGTGAGGTTGTGGATTTACGGGTGTACCGGTGTACGGATGTACGGCTATACATGTGTACGGGTGTAGGCATAAATGCATGTTTTAATTTATGGATTTTTGTTGCTCTTTCACCCAAAAACATTGTTAGTCGACTTTAAAGAAACTTTACAATAATATAGGTTTCTATCTTTCTATAGAATCGACATAATTTATCCCGGAATTCTATGTAGCTTCCCAGGAATTACAACTTAACAGTCGCGGTATAGACCATCATGCCTTTGTTGACTGGTTGTCATATCGTAGTTTTAAAACACTATACAATTCTCTCTGACCCCTACTTCTAAGTCAAAGACAAAAAATTATAAATCAGACACACCAATTAAATTGTAGTTTACTTTGGAACCTACTTTATGCTTAAAATTATATACTTCGATATTTTATACAGACCCTGCATCGTATTGCATTAGTCTATATAAACTTTAAAAAACTTCGTTCTGTCGAGATTTTCTAAATGTTGGTCCAGTTAAATTGATTGTAAGTCCACTTATTGGGCTTATTATAGTGAAGAAGTTATTACAGTATTTTAATCAGCAGTATTTTGAGTTGAATATTATAAGGAAATATAAAAAATACAATGTTTTCTGTTTTGAGTACAATGGATTATTACATTAATATAATATATACAATTTATTCCGGCAGTTGGGTTTATAATAACAGTTTGGGAACACATTCTGCTAACATTATACAATTATTATAAAGTAGGAAATGCAATCGTCTCGCGAGTAAAATGTTACATTTAATTCTATTAACTGAGATATAAGATCTAAAATTGTGTGTCTTAACTTCAAACAATTTGAGGCCTCTTAAGATAGTACAAAGTTTAATGCTAAAAGCCTTGCAAGAGAGGAAACTTCTTACACTTAAAATGTTATAACACCTTCCATAATACAAAGCAAGTTATTTCTATCCTGTGGTAGTATTAAATTAAAAAAATATATAAAAACACAATCTTCATAACATTTTAGTATTCATGAAAAGTGGTTAACTTAAAACGATATAGAAGCGACGTAATCATAGAACAATGATGTGAGAAAATAATAAAATATAATATTTCAGTTCAGTATATGTATATACCTCGTGTAAATCTCGGCTGTCTGAATGTCTGTCATAAACTAGTTTACTTTTATCTAAGGAGTCAACTGTCTTGATATAAATGATTGGGTATACAAAGAGTCGATATGAAAAACATTTTGTTATAAAGATATTAGTATTTTAGTTTTAATTATTTTCAATTAGTACATTTGACACACGAACCACAATGCAGCTGAAAATAGTCTTTTTTTTATATATCCATTTTTCTCTTTTAGGTTGTCACATAAAGTCAATTTTTTAGCTTTATTTGTTTTTATGTAAAATATTATTGCTATGGCAAAAATATTTTTATATTCATATAATATACAATATATTTTGCAATGTTTATTGTAACTAAATTAAAATATAAGATATTAGCGCAGTGAAATATTTAAATGAAGTCAGAATTTTTATAATGCTCGAAATTTATTCGAAAGATTTCTTATAAGACGTATAAATTTTCACATCTGGTTTCTGGCTCAAAGATAACGAATTGAAGGAATTTCAATCTATGTACATAATATACAAGGATTCTTTTAAATAAAATTAGCTATGGTTTATCTTATAAACAACATTTTAAACTATTATTACCTTAAATACATCAATTACTATTAATTAGACATGTGCAATGTATAATATTGAAATTATCTAATGTATAACTTCATATCTATCGCTATCGAAATTAATATTACTTGGAATGAATGTTTTGTTCATCAACATAATATGTCAATAAAGAAAATATACTTCCTTGTAAAGGTCATAAGAACTAATGTTCTTTTTTATTATTTAAGTTTTCTTTATATTCAACTTATTTAATACTGGTAACTGGCAGCATTCTACTTAATTTCTTATTAGTTAATATTTTTTTTACTTTTCAATACATTATCCTTTGAACCGTAACCATCAAAACTGTCAATATATAATGTATAAAATAAGCGACGACATAATTTTATCCAGAACAGCTCTCAGAAACCGATTATTAAAGGCAATCATAAAAAAACTTTAAGTGAGAAAATTTTGTGTATTATTTTTATAATAAAATTAAGCTAAAATCTTTGCTAACATTCTTGAGATGTAATATAAAGCTGATTTTACCTTTTTATTATTATTTTATTTTGTTGAATATTACATTTCACCGTTCAATAACACGAGAACTTGTTATTCAGACAAGGTATTAGACTTTTGGCTATAGTCGTGAAACTACTAGGGACTATTGAATTGGTAAGTACCCTCATTTACCGTAAACTAATCTCGTAAAATCTGACTTGTATGAAAAGGAAAGTGGACGTGTTTGAATTGATTTTATAGATTTCATTGAAGCCGTGTACGTCATAATTTAACGCAGGTAAAGGTTTGAAATTGTTACGATAATGATGTTTACTACTTTTAGCGTACTACTTATTACTTTTAAATGTTCATGTTTTTGTCATTTTTGAGACATTATATTAATCAAGTCCATTTATAATGTAAATAAAACGTTTATTTTAGAAAGTATCATAAATAATAAAGTAAAAAATATATATCGTTAAAATTGCGTTTATTTTTTATATTGAATTTTAATTGTTAAAAAAAAAACATTTTAAATTATTTATTTTAAACTTCACATTAATAAATATTTTTACTTTCATACTAATATTCATACTTTCAAAAACACCTTAATATTCCGTGCGTGTCACATTCATATTGAGTAAACTGCTCTATTCGATCTCAATGGCTCCCAGTGGACTTAAGTTTGAAAATGGCTGGGCTTACGAGTAATATTTTACTTTTTCGTTATACTTACAGCCCTTGTTGATGAATCTTCTTTGGGAAAACCTTTGTGCATTGTTACTAGTTGTTACAGAATTAATTGAGTTAAATTAGAGTTTTTGAAACATTTACTTTTTGTAGATTGTACTTGCGTGGGTCCTTCGCGGGCAGAACACTGGACCGATGTGTATGAAATAGGTCTTCATCTTAAATCGTGGAGGCTGTTTGTAAGCGTAGCCATAACGGGTACTAGGATGTTTCTTGTCTATCGTTATTTTATAGCCAGGGTAAAAGAGGATATGTCTTAAACGTCTCTTATTTACCGGGAAGTTAAGATAGTGTTTGCTTTTACCACTTGTTTTTGTAAATTTTCAGAGTTGAGTATACTTATTGTCTGGCTGGTAGGTTCCAAGGATTACCCGGATTATATAGATATCTATAGATCGAGAATAGCATTTTTTTTTTTAAGTGGAAAATGACGGCCAACAAATGGAATAATTTGTACCGAAAGAAATTTCAAGACTTTGTTCGTGATGAAATCAATGGCCGCAATATTTTTGGTCTTCCCTTAAGAAAGAAAAGATTGTTATACTTATTCTTCTGTGTAAGGTTGTGAGATTTTTGAATTATTCACTTTTCTATTGGCCTGGGTAATATGTATGGCGCACACTGGCTCTCCAGAATAGTCTTTCTGATAGAAATTTGGCTCTCTATCGTTCATAAAAGGTAGATGGACGGTTCGGTCCTTCTAGTTGAGGTACTACCAAAATAGTATACTGATCACTCGTTGCAGTGCCCTCAATGACTAGGCCGTTAGAAAGAAAAATTTGAAATATCTATCGCAGCCATCTTCGCGAAAAAGTATAAAATTTGCATTTATTTGCCTTCGTTTTTGAGTCTAAATTGGGTATTATTCAAAACTGTACCATGGCTTCTTTTAAAGGTGTTTTTTCTTTTTTGTGAATTTCATATTTCTGGTTCTAACCAATGTTTCTAACAGTCTATTGTGCGGCGTTCCTTATAAGCCACCAGTATCCCTTGTCGATATGTGAATCATTTAGTTAAGAACTTGGTGACAAGGGACGCGACTATTTTCATAACCTCCACTGAGGCTAAATTGTCAGGCATTTGGAATAGGTGAAAACAGTCTATTTATGTAGTTTCTATCAAATCAGCTTTCAATGAATTTTAGTTTTTGGTCCTAGTCAGTTAGAACGTGTCTGCGGTGTAAAGCCAGCTCGGATAGCACTTTGATTGAAAACAAATACGGAAACACTTTTTTGAAGATCTTAGGGTTTCATATGGACTTTATCATGTCTTAGTACACCTTCATGAAAGGGATTTTGTGTGGGGTTGAGAGAACTGGAAATTAATATTTATATTTGGGAAGTCTTTTAACAGGTTTAGTTTTCGTCTTTATTTAGAATGCGTGTACCGGAAATTCCAGGGCAATTGTTTGCAGTTCAGATCAGCATCTATATTAATGAGTTACTTTCCTAGCAAGACAAGCAATCGAAGATCCTTCCTACTTTCGAGCATCCGCTATCTTTCACAGGATGATCCATCTGGCCGCACAGGAAGCAACTATGATGGAGCTATCTTCAAATGCATATTCTTTATTTTTTTTGATAAAATTTGTTAACTTTAGGGTAACTCTGCCCGAAGATTTATATCAGACGATCATTGAATGCGTAAAGACCGAACATTAAAATTTCTTTAAAATGAATCATTTATTTTAAAACTATCGTGGTGTCACATTTATAAGCTGATTATTTTTTGATTAAATATATGTAGCTTTAATATAGTACAAGTCATAGTATGTATATATTGAATAAACTACTTCAAAATAACATCTAAACGATAAATTATTAAGAGCATACAATTTAAAATTAAACTGAACAATACAGAGACTGTCTTCAAGGAAGTTGTTAGATGCTGCAGAAGTTTGTTCTCATCTCCGACGTCGTATTATCAATGAGTTTTATAAAGAAAATTTCGTGACAATATGAGTTTTATTGTAATAGAAAACAAACACACTGACCATCCGACCTAAGGAAAGGAAACAAACAGTGACTATAGATTTTTCTATTGTAATATCGTAAAAGTAGAAATCTATCTATGAAGACATCAAAATTTGTGAAAGTTGCTTTTTACTTTCACGACATAAGCGAATGTTAATTTAAACTGTCAAAATATATAACATTATATCATAATAGACGAATTTTTATATCTAAAGTCAATTATCAGAAAATCTGTAATAAATGTTACAATTTATCAGTTCCGAAGCGCAAAGAGTATAATCATGTGACATATAGTCATATAAGTCTGTTAGTAGATTTTTCCGTTTAGAATCCCTATTATCACGTCAAAATCTTATTTGATGGTAGCCAAGTAGGTATGGTACAATCCACAAATGAATACACCTACATTGCTTTGGAAAATTTTTTGAATAATACTACTTTTCCTCATACTCATCTCTACATAATTCATATATATGTTATATATAATAGTTGTATGTAGTATGAAGCCACGTTTCCCAAGCATCGCGGTCGCTCACAGCCAATTGACATATCCAATAAATGAGCGATATTATCAAAAATGTTGATGTCTAAGCTACATTATTTGAAAGTTTCATCAAAATCTGTTCAGGTTAAAGAACAAAAAAACGTCTTGTTTCCATATATTCTCATAAGCTTTCGAATTATAATATAAACAGGATAAATAGTTATTATCATTTTGAAGATGAACAAAAAATCTTTATTTTTTTTAACTTTAATAATAATATCTATAACACTGTTTTCTTCTTATAAAACATTGTTTTATTCTTTCTTGCAAGAAGTTATGGTGTACCATAATATCACAGTTTGTTACAAACTTTACTCGTTTACAATTTTTAATTTTATGGAAAGCTTAACAAAAATGCCTTTATGCTTCGAATGAAAATTTTTATTCTTGAATTTTTTACTTACAAACATCTTTCTGGATTAATAAATTCAAGATTAAAATTATTTAAGTCCATAGTTTGAAGCTAATTCCGGTGGAGCTGGACTGAAGTTTTTTGTTCGCAACTTCTTTTTATTCAGTCTATTTTTTTTAATCTAGCCGGATATATTTGTTTTCGTAACAGTATCGCAAAACGAAAATTCCCTTATCAACTGTCGTCATGATTATGGTCTAGTGATTTGACTTGTTTGAACTGATTTTTTATTAAACATTATTTCTTAAATCGATTATAAATTTGTGAATAATTTTATTTGAAAATATTTAACAATGACAAAAATGTAAGGTGATAGAGCCTAGCTGTGGTCGAGTTACTACAGTTTGAACATGGGCTGGCCCGACTTGGGAAGTACCACCCTTACACAGAAGGTCGTCGTGAAGTAGTCCTTAATGGCTGCGCTGAAGTAGTCTTTAATGGCTCTCCCTCTTCTCCAATCAAGGCTGGCAACGCATCCGCCAAATTTTGTTGTCCATGAGCGACGGTAACTATCCCCATTAAGTAGACCGTCTGCTTGTTTTCCACTTTTATCTTTAAAAAAATTTGTAACTTCATATTTAAATTCAACTATATTAATT
The DNA here is from genome assembly GCF_018135715.1 of Danaus plexippus. Classification (NCBI taxonomy): domain Eukaryota; kingdom Metazoa; phylum Arthropoda; class Insecta; order Lepidoptera; family Nymphalidae; genus Danaus; species Danaus plexippus. The sequence continues at coordinate 4,920,233 of NC_083551.1, read as the reverse complement.
TTCAAATTCTTTATCTTGCGTCGTTATTCTGTAATCGGACGTTTGGACAGCGCTGTGTTTTAACCTAACTTAGAAAATATAACATATTAAAAAATACTTTTTTATAAAACGTATGGATAAATGGCTTTCAGCATATATATATACTCATATATATATATATATATATATATATATATATATATATATATATATATATATATATATATCTGAGTCCATTAATGCTGACTTTAATGGTATTAACCAATAATATCTCATGTTCGATAAATCTCATACCTTATACTTTTAAATCATAGATTTATTTCATCGTATACAAATTAGCTTGATATGTTAAATTTATTACGTAAATTCATTATTGAAGATGCAAAAAATATTTTAAAGCTACTATTAGTCCAGTCATTTAAACTTCAATTAGGTCAGAATCTCGGTATTCCAGATACCTGCTGTAGGTCTGTCAATACTTGTATATTGACTTCTTACCAATATTGTGTGTTAGTTAAGACAAGGTTAAAACTCCCAATTCTTTAAATACACCTAGCACTTGATGATACTTAAATTACTTTATCGTAAAGCATAAATGTATTTTAAATTTTTATATTTTCAACTAGAGATGGATTTGTTTGTCACATATGTTCTCTTTGATAATGTAATAGATTGGATTTTAAGAAAAATACAATTAAAAAATTTGCTTTTAAGGAGCGTAAAATATTTATTAATTACGCTTATACATCTGAAATAAATATCAAGAAGCTGTGGAAGATAACAAATTATACGATTTAGTTATTTCTTAGTAATCTGTAGACCTTCTCATCCGCTTATGTGACGTGATTTTAATAAAACAATAAGTGCAAATAAAAGATAGTTAAGACAGTTTCATCTGACCTTATAGTGTAAATATTAATGAGTATTATATGTATATGTTGGCAACTTAAACAAAAATACGGGTTTATTAACACTGAATTATTTTATGTCGTCAACAGTTACTAAACTTTTTTCAATTGGAGTGATGATATTTAATGCTATGCAAAGGTACTTCCTAGAATCAAGAAAAACAGCACTTTTAATATTGGCGATATTATAATATTTCACCGAATAGAAATCAGTCACTTGGGTCATAGTTTAAAATCGCCATGTCGTTAGTGAGACGGTAACAATCACAAATTGAACAGTTTTTTCACGCTAAGCCGAGGAATCCATTTTGAATGAATTATACTGTTAAATAATATTTCAAGATTCGAATACATTTATCAACTCGTCTTGTTATCTCAGCTACTTCTTCTCGACGAGATTTATATTCCGTTTAAAGAAAACCATCTTTGTAATTTATTTTTTAACCAAATCTTAAAATCATTTTACTCCTCTCACAACAAGACAACATTGAGTGATGATTTTAATAAGAATACTGCAAGTATCAAATAGTAATTTTTAAGATATTATGTAACAAACGAGCATAATAATAAAATGGTTTGATAGATAGATAAAAAGTGTTTGTCTTATAAAAGGAAACATAATTAGTAGCTACTAATAATTATTATAGATTTACTTTTATCAAAAAAAATAAGTTAAATTTATGTTTAACTTAGATTATAGTTTAAGTATTAAGTTAATAATTGCACCAAAATTAGAATGAAAATTAAGAAATCCATTTTGACACCATATTTTTAGTAGTATGTTATTCCATGCTATGAAAGTATATGCAATGCGCGCCCTATTTATGGTTATCCTTATTGTCAATCAAATAATCATGATATTCCAGAGGTTCAAATTCCGCTCTTGCTGATGAACTACCATTCCACATTTTCAAGCACAATAGATTTCAGATATCAAACAAATTATTATTGAAATTCATGATTACCATACAAGTAGTGACGGTATACTATACTATGTGCTACAAGAAATTGAATTGTATATAAATATTTTTTTTATATCTAAATAATTTGTTAGTTGTATGCACATGAAAATATCATACTAAAGATATTATATCAACTTCAAAGCGTACTTATATCGTGACATCGTTTGTTCTGTACACATGCGATGTGATCGCTACTTAAATTATTGCTGAATCCGTGATTTTAAAACCGAAAATTTTCTTCCACCTGAATTATCTTTATCGCAATGCGTATAAGTCATTTGTATACACTTATTAAAGATTTCAAATAATGTTAAAAGAACGTATTAAGATAATGAAAAATGAAAGAACTTTTGTCCAAATGTTAAATTTTATCTCGCAATGACCATACTTAGATTGTTATATAATATAAAGCCTTGTTTTAGTTATAAATAAGCACCTATTTTGGTAAATTATCTGATATGCTGCGACATAAGATGGTTAGTTAAATATAATATAGGTTGCAAATATATTAGCACACACAAGCGTCTTTGAGGCCTCTCGTTTAATACCATCGTTTATTTTTTTTTTTTAATAAAGACTAATATACTGTAATTGCTACTTTATGTTACGTATTTCTCTGAAACAAATTTCTTTTTACTAAACTAAGTAAACAATGAACAACACAAACAATAATTATATGAGTGACGGTATAGAAGAATTATTTTACGTCCACACAAAAGGATTGAAATAAAACATCTCTACATTTACGACTTAACTTATATTACGTAGCGCTAATATTTAAGATACATACAATTAAAAATAAATTACTCTAGAGACGAAACTTCTCAGCATTCCAAGGATTCACCGTGCTTGTGCCGGGTCCAACATCTTGTTTAGACGGCTCTTAAAAAGAGTTTACCTGCGTCATCAAAAAAAAAAAGAGTCCAACACCTTGTAGGGAGTGGATCTTCAACAGTGCCTGGGACTAGCAACCCAGGTGTAGGTTCGAAAGGCCCCTATTTAACACGCGTTAAACGCTCAAACATCCTGGCTCCTCTGTCTACCGCATCAAATTAGAAACGAATCTACTACGATCAAGAATGATCGGGTGCTAATTGTGTATCTTAAATTTAAAAATAATTTAAAATTAGAATAAGTACAGATAAGTATTTTGTTCATAAATTTGTCGTAGAAATTCATTTTAAAATATTACTAAAGCAAAATTTAAAACTTAAACTTATCTCCAGTTACACAATATTACATTAAAGTACCGAAGCCCATTTTCTTCAAATTCAATTTGTTATCAAAAATATTTTCCTCTTAAAATTATTTAACATTTTAACATATTAAAAATTTATTTTAATATATCTTGTAAATAAAACATTAGATTATATTATGGGCTGTCTTTTCTAAAGAATTATATCTGATCTCTTAATTCCTATAGCTTCATAGTTGTTAATCTAAGCGGCCACGGAACAATTAGTTGTAGCATACGCGGTTATATTTGTGCTATAGAATTATAAACCAAGTAGCATAGAATTTAACTCGTTCCCTATCTGATAAACTGTACAAAATTGTTATTTTTTTTTTTACTTTTTAATTCTAATACTCATCACAGTTTTTATAAGATAAGGCCTTTGATATTTTTAGATGTTATAAAACATCTCAGTTAACTAATGATAACACAATATAAAATGGCTAGTGTGATAATTTACTTAAGGATTTAAAGGGAAATAATAAGTAACGATAAACAAACTGAGTACATCGTAAGCGGGCTAATATTTTGATGGATGAGGCGTTTACGTTTCTTTTAATAAATGTTGCCTTCGGCTGTGATCTATTTCAATCTCTTTTCACAATAAATAAATATCATTTCCCAAGCGTGCATTAGTAATGAAAAATATATTAATTTTACATATAACTTTAAGGAAAAATTTAAACAAAAACTTTGTTATTTAAGCTTTGTTAATTGTGGATCGTATTTTTATGAGGTCCAAGTAGATAAATCCTTGTTGGCTCTTTCGATTTAAATGTATGTGTCTTTTTATATACCACTACTTTGTGCATAGTCATCTTTTTGATGACTCTTGCGAAAATATAAATTATTCTCAAATACAGGAGATGTCGGTTGGTTACAAACTTGACGAGTACACAATATTAAATAAATTGAAACACTGAATACGTCGTTATTCTTTGAACAATCTTTCCAGTTTGCGAGCACGACATCTAATATGACTGTAAGTAATGGCACAGTTTTATTTAATGTGGCTTTGTTTCAATATAAAATATTGCTAATATTCATCCACATATATATATATATATATATATATATATATATATATTGTATTATAATATGATAGTAATAAATAAACATTTCAGTCCTGTAAAGATGTTAAAACATAAAATTTTGCTTAAAGTTTAAAATCTAAATACAAGAAAGTACTGGAAACTATAAGACTAGTTTTGCTTTTGTGTGGAAGAAACCTTGTATTACCGGAGATAAGTTTAAGATATGTCGTAAAGTTTGCTTTAGTAATATTTTAAAATGAATTTCAACATCAAATATATGAACAAAATTATTTTCTGTACTTATTCTAATTTTTAAATAATTTTTAAATTTAAGATACATAACTGGCATCAGTTAAGAGATTATTTACAGCAAAATTCTAACGTTGTTATTCGTGATGTTTACGAGATATGTCTCATCTAAACATACATACACACGTTATTATCATTAAGATCATTTTAATTGAATAAAAAACACATTGTGTCTTATGTAATACTTGATATTGAAATTCATACCAAATGTCTTAACATTACAATGAGTACTGATTTCGTCAAGAGATTAGGTTTGACGTAGGAAACGTTAGCTTTGTGTTCCAAAAGATTAGAGTTGTATCATACATCTGTATGAATTCTGTTCGCGCTGATATATGTATGTATTTTTCTTTCTTTGCTTATAGCGAATTAATCGCAGATTTTGTATATTTTTAAGTAGGAATATATTAAAATACAGTTGCATTAAGACAATTGACCTTTAAAAAAAATCAACATTACAACGGAGACCACATATTTCAAAATACGAATTCATAAGCCTCCCTCTTCTTTAATTTTCTAAATATCATGATAAAAACGAAGTATTACAATATTTTGTATTTTTTATCAATGCTAATATCTAATTTTTATTGATTGTAACTGAAAGTGTATTTAAAATCGACGACAAAAAATATTTTTTTTTATGATAATTATTATACGTAAAGAAGTCATAAAAAACCTTTGATATATTTCCTAATCTCATAAACTATGAAGCTATTAACATCCTGCAAAATTATTCACAATGTTAGTTCCATAATCATGGGACCTGTATAGGCACGCGTAGGTACAGCTTGAGCTACCGTTGTCCACGAGCACCCATGTCACTGAAAGGTCCCTATAGTTGACGCTGTCAAGACGTTGCCAGCAAATATCCCCCTTGACGTATAAGCACGCCCAGGCCCGCGGTAGAAAATGGTGATCAAGACTGTAACCGGGAAAATGCAGATACGTTGTATCGCCAGGGTTGAATATTTGTGTCTCGGTCAGAAATAAAAAGACTGGCTTTACCCTCTTTAGGTGGCGATGAACGGCATTAAGATAAGGATGTGTATACTCTATACCCTTTATGTTGCAAAAGTGCACTATAAACGTGGAAGAGAGTGCCACTGTAGATACCTTTATTGTTTTTATGACAGCCATATTTTTTTTATCAGGTGAAGGGAATGATAGAAGGTGGCTTATGGTCCATCAACCATCCTGTCAAAAAACATTACTCATAATCTGAACTGAGGTTCAAGTTTTGTGTAGTGAAAACTGGCACGAGGTACTAAAGGGCCCCCGATACAGTCAACAACCGACGGGCTTTTTTCGTTGGCGGTGAGATAGCCGCTTAGACCGGGACGGACTAGGTTTGAGTCCCCTCCGGACCAACGGGCGGCCAGCGGTGAACTGTTTCAACGGGTCTCCCTGGACCCCGTACCAATGGGACAAGTTCAGCACCTCAAAACGGACATTGTACACCTCAACCTCCTGGGAGAGGAAAGTGTGGGAATAGGGAAAGGGCAATCGTCTCTCTCACTCATCGGAAGAAACGCAGCCATAAAAGACTACTTCATGCCGATCTGCTGTGAGTACTTCCCCGGTCGAGCCGGCTCATGTTCCAGCTGTAGTCGTATGACCACTGCTAGGCTCTAACACCTACAATGTCCTCAATGTATCATTTGTATAATAAAATATTTAGGTACAAACAGTGCTAAGTATAAAAATCCCTCATCATCAGCCTATACTGGTCCAGTGCTGAACATAGGCCTCTCCAATTGCACGTCACTGAGATCTATTTTCGGCTACTCGCATCCAGCTCCTGCCAGCCATCTTGCGCAAATCGTCACTCCACCTTGCCTGAGGACGTCCTACACTACGTTTGCCGAGACGCGGTCTCCACTCAAGAACTCGTTTACCCCAACGGTTGTCGGTTCTGCGGCTAATATGGCCAGCCCACTGCTACTTAAAAATGCTAAAAATCCCTAATAATATTAAATAATAAAACAGTTAATCGTATACTATCAGTATATATTATGGCTTTTGAGAAATGGAGCTGAGAAATATAATAATTTTCAAACAGGTTATACGCCTTGAGAACATACGAATCGAAGAACGCAATATTCACATTTTGAATAGAATTTATCAAACAATCTATCAACTTATAAAAAGGTGGAAATATTACAAAGGGTTAGAGCCCAGCTGCTACATATAAAATATTTTATTTAAACGGATTTATTTGCTTTGAAACTATATCATATCTTTTGGATATTCAATACTTTATATCTGGTTACATAACAAACAATAATAAAATGACTAGTTGTAGAATGGTATGTTTATTTTACATCCGTAAACTTCATGAGCTTGCATTAGACTTTGAGATTAAAGTTCTCGGAAATAGAACAAACATTCTACCGATAATAACATATGTAGTTCGTGGTTCATAACTGTCAGACAGGTTAGTCAGAACTGTAATGAGAAGTCTTTATAATTTACATACTATCTTCGTCAGTTTATTATACATAATAAATTAATTATTAATTCATTATTACTCAGTAAATATTTCAAAAAAAATACAAATACAGTCTTCTTTAAAATGTTGCTTACAATAAACGATAACACATTGTTATTTCATCTCTATCTAATGTATCTATCTGTCTAGCTCACACCGGATATTGTACTGCTCCCTGGTTCCGTGTAGTTGGCGCTTAGTTCAGAACAATATCATCAACTGCATGGTTTAACTATAGGAAAGGTCCCGCTTTAAACATACAATACTATTTCAATATAAACATGTTAGTGTAAAGTCACATCACATGTTTTTCTAACTTTATAAAACGTCACTCATATTACGGATCTAAAATATAAAAGATTCTTTAAAAAAAGAATAATTATGAAATTATATATAATTATATATATATAAGTGCATATGTAAATCAGAATTCACCAATCAGGTATCCTCTTTGATGAATAATTTATTTGTAACTCGGACTTTGTTAGAATCAAAGACCTCTGTACATGACATTTCGATAAATTCAATATATTTTCATTGCTGTATTGTTTTTGAAATTTTTTTGGCTACTTTCACTAAACTTTTCCTAAAACATGAACATAACAAGCAGTTATTCCATTTAACTTACATTAATTCTTCCGCATTTATACTTATTCTGAACAGAAATAATTTTCTTAGAACAGATACGTTATCAGTCCTTTAGACCTTTATAGACCACTTATCATTTATTATTTAAAAAATTAATGTATTTTAAAAAAGTATGGTAATTTCGCAAAAAATATTAATGACATTGCACCTCCTAACTGTTTGTGAGATTCCGAAACATCCAATCTATGAATGTATGAAGGAAAGTCTAAGAATTTTATATAAATCTCGAATAAAATATTGTAGACCCTTTCATTAAAGCAATTAAAACAAGAAAAGTATGTCCACGTAATAAATATATAAATGTCTATTTAAGGAGCAAAATATATACATATAAAGAGTCTAACAAAGACAAATTACATAGAATTAAGTGTAGAAGGCCGGAGTGTGAACGCAATTTAATTCAGACAAAGGAGAGGAACCCCCGACTTCATATAATCTTATTTGCGTCTTTAAAGACATCGAATACGATTATTGTAATGAAATTTTATGTTCTACAATATTATAGATTATATGATTTATATAACCGTTTGCCATTCTTTATTTCAATGTTCCTATATATATGCGATGTAAACTCGCAGAATCCAATCCTTATATAGGGTTTTCCATTAAGGGCGCTTGATCTTTGAAATGCAAAAAAAAATACATGTAGGAAAGATATTTGCGAATTTTTTTTTTATTTGGAAGGTCTATCGACCCCATTATGTATGGAATATGACATCATTCAAATGACCGCCACGGCTTCGGTTGGTGGCGCGCACACGAAAGGTCCAATTTTCGATGACTCTGGCGCACAAATCGGGCTGTATTTGATCGATGGCGTGGCGTATGTTGACTTTGAGGGCATCGGTGGTTTGCGGCTTGTTGGCATAGACCTGCGACTTAAGAAAACCCCACAAGAAAAAGTCCAGCGGGGTCAAATCGCACGATCTCGGTGGCCAGTTCACGTCGCCTCCGCGCGAGATGACCATGTCCAGAAATTGCTCGTGCAGAACTTCCATCGTAGCGTGTGCTGTGTGGCACGTAGCGCCGTCCTGTTGAAACCACATGTTGTCCAGATCCATATTCTCGATTTCAGGCCAAAAGAAGTTGGTTATCATCGACCGGTATCGCTCACCATTGACGGTGACGGCCACACCATTATCGTTTTCGAAAAAATACGGACCAATCACGCCTCCGGCCCAAAATCCGCACCAAACAGTCACTTTCTGCGGGTGCATTGCCACTTGGTGAACCTCGTGTGGATTGGTCTCGTCCCAAATACGGCAATTTTGCTTGTTGACATAGCCATTCATCCAAAAATGCGCCTCGTCGCTGAAGATGATTTTTTTGCCAAAATCGGCGTCAACTTCCAACTGCTCTAATGTCCAGTCAGCGAACACACGGCGCTGTCTATGGTCATTAACCTTGAGCTCTTGGGTCAGCTGGATCTTGTACGGGTGCAGGCTCAAGTCACAACGCAAAATTCGCCAAGTTGTCGTCTGCGAAAGGCCGAGTTCCTGTGCGCGACGCGGAATTGACTGCCGCGGGTTTTCGAGGACACTGTCGCGCACAGCGGCGATATTCTCGGCAGATCTCGCGTTACGTTGACGCACGGGAACCGGCTGATTGTTAACTGACCCGGTTGACTCGAATTTGTCCACCAATCGACGGATAGTCGACTCGGCAGGACGATCATCGCGACCGTAAAACGGGCGAAGTGCGCGGAACGTTGCTCGAACTGAAGACCCATTTTCATAAAACAATTTTATGATTTGCACGTGCTGCTCGACACTGTAACCTGCCATGGTGGTTTGGGAGGACGGAATGAATATAACACACTGCATTTGACAGCTGTCACTCAAACAACATGGCCGCAATCAGCTGTCAAAGTTCAAACGTCCCTATTGGAAAACCCCATATATGAATTGAACAATTTACATTATATGTTATTTTGTCATATTTATTTTAAATGTATGATATATTACTTAAACATTGCATATTTGTAATCTTAAAACAATGAAGTGTGACTGATTATACACATATGTATCCTACCCCAAATCCAAATTTTATTTTGTTCAAGTGTATTTAAATTCCGATAATAAAATATATAAAAGTTGTTATATGGAAATAATTGTTTAATGTCAATAAATACAATGTCATATTACTCAGGGTTCTTGAGAGTGTTTTAAACCAAATATCTTTAAAAGGTCTTTTTACGTATTTCATAAGTATATGTTTATTTGTTTCCGTGTGGTGTTAAGGTACATCACACGACAGTAGAATATACCTTTAGAACATTTCTGTGCTATTTTTTTGACAAGCCGCGTAAATAATAGTTATAAATTACAATCTTTGTTCTACATCAAGTAAATGCCGCAAGAAGGTAAACACAACAGGAATATCAAATTAATTGTAGAACTGAAATTGTATAATACATATTCAATCAATAAAATGTTTTCCCAGTTGCAATTCCATATGCTGTAAAAAATTTCAGATTAAACTAGTAAATACACACACACACACACACACACACACACACACACACACACACACACACATACACATGCACACGCACACTCACACACACACACGGGCACGCACACACACACACACACACACATAAGTACATACATATATATACTTAATTGTCATTTCATTCATACTTTAATACTAATACATCTCTTACGATATAAAATTTTATATATATGATATTAAACAGCTTGTATATTGAAAAACCTAATAAAATTATTTGTTTTTATCCTTTCAATATTATTATAGAATATTAAGACTACGAGTCAATATTGTAATTACTTCTAAGGCTCTCTTGTAATATATCCTATCACAGAGTTTATTCTTTGTTGATAACATTTTATCTCGCCTTCCGTAATTGAATTTCTAACAAAATGTTAAACATCAAGTGTACGAAATAGAAAAAGCCTTTAGGAATTTGAGAAATAAGCAATGAAAATGTTTATAAGTCTCAGATAGTAAGTATTTTTTAAGGTGGATGTCAGTTAGGAATTTGACATTCATAAATAATTTAGTATAAACAGATATTGTTTCAGTAACGAAGAAAATGTTCTGGATCATTATAATAATACTATTGAACTTAAAATAATAATTATTTTTATACAATCATTGAAAGAAATCCTATTTACGTACATAAGAACATGTTTTTAATGCAATATAATGTAATTATAACAAAGTATGAATATATTTTATGGTTTCTTAATTTTCTAACTCGTAAAGTAATTTTTTTTTATTATAATTTTGTTTGTATGCTTATGTGTACATTACTTTTCCCTTTTTTTTGCACCTATACCACACTTTCTTATCTAGTTTCCTATATCAAAAGGGTTCCTGGTAGAGATATGTTTAAAAAAATTAAGTAAAAGTTATCCTTTGTGCATCACATTTCTTTTATAATACTGTAATTTTTTTTACTTCTCTTACTTAAATTAGAAATAAATGCTGTTATAATTGCACATAAAGAAGTAAAGCATGCTTTTTTTAGGAATAATTATATTTTCGCTTTTAATATAAGTCGTAGTATAGTTAATTGTAATTCTGTATGATAAATATTTTTTTATATATTTTAAATGTTATTCTTTATATGCACAACTTTATGTAGTATTTGTTTGGTTGCGTTTAATTAACAGTCTAATTAATAATCTTGATGTTTATAAACATATAAAGACAAGTACACACATATTTGTATAAATATACACACATAATACGTACATATGTTCATATATCTTTCAAGCAAAGATTTAAATAGGAATATTATGTGATTTAAGCCTGTGAAATGAACCTTTCCTTTGTACTAAATATATTTAAAAAATTTAATGTGCATGTGCACGCCTAATTTAAACGTGTATAAAGCCTTCCAAAACTTGTCAGTCATGTCAATGAAGCGTCAAATTCGTATTGATGACAACTGCTAACAAGAGTTCCAACGGTTTTAGTATAAAATTTATTTACTGTAAAAAAAATCTATAATGAATATTTCAGTTAACTAGTCGAAGCTTTGATTTTAAAGTTTATATATTTTTTTTAAACATATTTTAATATAGTAACGACATCTCGATTTAAATAAATAAATCTTACGAAACAGCATAATAAATATTTTAATTTAAAAATCTAATTTGAAGTCATTTAACAGATCTGAAGATCTTGTTCCTTATAAATGTGAGGTCATTTTATGTAACTTTTTATCTAGTTATAAACTAGCAGCTTAAATTTTATTCTTCAGAAAATCTTTTTCTTATTTATAAACGGTGCAGATCTCTGTTCAGTTTTGTTATTTATTAATATCAAGTACGAGGGTCATGACAGACATATGTCGATGTCAATAGACTTTATATTATTTACTCACATTTGAGCTAAAAAATTACATATCTACAAAAACGTTTCACCTCAATGTACACGTCGTAGGAGTGTTATTAATGTCAAAAATACACAATCATTGACAACTAAAAGTTAAATTATGTACTTATAGTTTTATGAATCACTATTCATAAAACTATAAGTACATAATTATATAAGTAACACTTTACTTTGGTATAACGTGGACTTAAAAGCAACGAAGAAAAATAGCAATACTAGTGATTCTGCTTTATTACGTTTCATAAGTAGTACAGCGAACAATACGTTCTTTATTATTAACAGTAAGCCTTATAAGCAATAACGGGCATCTGACTTTAATAGATAGCGAAATAAATGTACCGTAAATCTTCATAGAACATGAAGAAAACAAAGTAATATTAGAGGAGAAGCCAGGTCACAGGTGTGTGACGTCATGAGCTGGTACCACGGAAGCTATATATTAATTTCGTCACGGAGTTATTTTTATATATACCGGGTAACGGAGATATGATACCAACGGTGTAACCAGACGAGACAGTAAAATTATTTTATGTTTTCCAATTAAGATCTATTAGATAAGTAAATGAGTGTTAATTTTAGAGAAAAAAAATCATTTAACTCGTTTATCGGAACTGTAATATTTATATTTGTCTGGAGTTTTTAATGTTACCTTTAATTAACAAAGTTTAATAATTTAATTGACAAGAAAACTAAAAAATGGTCATATGTATACTAGCGCTATCACCAGTTGATTCTTTGTTATTTTCAAAAGAAATACATTCTATTCCACTGAGCTCGTCCACTTTCTATTGGCTTTGTGATAGAAGCCATCTCAATCGTTTTGTGGATCTGACATTTGTACCGAGATTACAACAAACGTTATGAAGCCTTTTAAAATGTATGTACCGGTATGTCCATAAGATGATTTTTATATAAAACTTATTCTTGCCCTTGACTTCGTTCGCGTCAATTTCAGAAATAGTAACGTATAACTGACCGGGCGAACTCTGTTCCGCTTGAGAGGCCGTAAATAACCGGATTTTGGATTTTATTAAGTTTTTGTTTTTGTCGAACTGGATGAAAAGTATCTTCTCATATTTTCAGTCAAATCCGTACAGCCTTATATTACATTTATTTGTTTTATACACCGCAACATCTGCATTTCAAAGTAGGTATGTTTTTAAAACAAGTTTTGTTTGCATTTCAAAACAATGACATTACAATTTCTTCTCGCGAGTGCTTTTGGTATATGAAACGTTAGCTTTGTCTCTCAGACGAGAGTTTTACAATGCATTTGTATTAATGTTGATATTATAGTTGACAAGAAATTTATTATTTCAAAGATATTAAAAGTTATAAAGATTTATTTTTAGAGTATCAAAGTTTCATTAAAAAAACATTTAGTATCTTATATTGGTAACGTAATCACACACATCAGTACTCACTCAAATATACTAAATACTAATAATACTTAAGATAAATTATAAGGAATATTTTTTTTACAAATTGTATAATGAAGTTGTTTGTGGTGCAAGCTAGCAGATTTCTCACTGGGCAGTATGTGCTGTAAAAATAGTAGTGTAATTGTGGGCCGTAGTTATTAGTCTCATTAGTTCTGAGTAAGTGACAATGAGAGTCACTTGATCTTAACGTGTGGTAACGTTGTCACGGGTATAAGAATTAATATGGTTGATGAGAGGATGCCAAATGTTAAATGATTACTCTGTGAGAGGCCATAACATCGCCAATGTTAACTGATTCGACGGATTGTGGTATGTTTATAAAGAAGAATCTTGTTACTTAGTAATCCGGTTATTTTATTGTCTCAAATACGTTGTGTGTATCAAATCAACCAAGTCCGCCGATTTGTCTCTCGTCTCATCGCTCACTTCACGAGGAAGTGACTAGCATAAGAGTGAGGACTTTATGAACTGATATTTCAAATGTGTATTTAACAATAAATAATAATGTTACATATTTTTTCGTTGCTAACATTTTCTAGGTATTAATTAGATTTATTTCAAATGTTTAAATACTATGAACGTAAGTTTTTCTCCATGTCTAGATACAGAATAGTCTTGTATAAGAGCGTATTCAATTTGAGTCTATATTATATTCCAAAAAAAAAAAATTTGCACAGCTTTATTCAACATAAAATCTTTTCCACATTTATATTATATTTTAATACAACAATTTCTTTGAATGTTCTAAAGTAATATAGTATTAATGTTTACATTCGCTTAACAGGTTAATGTAGTTAATACGTTAGGACTCTGTAAAATTGAATCAGTCGTGTCAGGAAATTGAAAATTGTACTGGAAAGTAAATCAAGTTACTTCGAAATGAACTAAAATTCGTAACATTCGATTTATAAACTATTTACAGAGTAATGTTAAACTTTTCTCGATTTCTTATAATTCTTATGAAACATTTGAAGTGCTGAGTATGTTTTTAAGATTTAAACAAGTTTTTGTTATAATAACTTTGAAACGAATTTATGATTATTAATTTTAATGCATATTTTTTTTGTGTCTGTTATACGACGCGATTCTGTCGCAGGTATATCAGATTGGATAATGTTCAAAAAACCTTGGATAGTATTGAATGTATGCAGATTATCTTTTGTGTGACACATTAGTTGTGTTTGTGCTTTTTATTTATCATTAATATACAACTAAGTACGGTAAATTTTTCGTACACTTAAAATGTATATGTATTCTTATAATATTAATTTCATACCGCATCAAAATTCTATCATTTTCCATTAAACAAATCGTCACTAGATTTATTCTCTTGTACAGTAAAGGAAATGCAAATATACTACGCTGTTTATTATTTTAATTTATAAATTATAATCACAACTATGTGCCAATTAACTCAATACAGCAAAAAACGAACTAACAAATATTTAAAGCACGCGTTTATGAACAACTCGATTTAAATTAAAGTAAAATAAAAATCGCTGATTGCTTTTCTATGAAACTGTAAAAAGCTTTTGAGAACCTAAAGGTTCATAATTTTAAACAACAAAATCAAAAGCACGATCATTTAAGAAACTAAGAAAATTAAGGAACTGGAAAGTAAGGACAAAGCCTAATGAATAAATTACTTAAAATGGGCCTTTTATTCAACAAGTTTGAATAAGTTTTTAAGTCGAAACGCATGCTCAAGCACAATTAAGGGAGCTTGTCAGCTAAAACCATTTTACCACTAAGGCTTAAAAATTTAAGAGTATTATATTATAAAGGATATCAAAAGTTTAATCAACTTTATTTTTCTATTGTAATGGTAGATGGGCTGGTTTTAAGGCCGCGTGTTTTCGATGCTGAAAGTGACATTATAAGATATGTATATTCTATAAAAATCTTCTACCCTATAAACTGTGTGGTTTAATCTATGGAATAAGACTCGCTAATATAATTCAATTGAATCTGGACGTACAACTTAATATGGATGTACATATTTTGTATAGATGTTATGTTAAATATGGATAATGCCTTATCCACGTAGGACTCTATTTCGGCGTACTAAAGGGTGGAATGATGGTCAAGGAGTAACATGTTGCCATATGTATTTATAAAGCGTTTTTACATTTTTTTTTTATTTCTAATGCATATAACCAGTAACATTTAAACATTTCTAGAAAAAAGGTCTAATACTAATGTCTTATTAAAAGGTTTTTTTACGCTGAATGAATTTTAGACTATGACAATAATGAACAAAGATCCGTTATGATCATTTCACACAATATCCATTTCAAAACATAATTTATAAAACACACATTCCTCGAATGATTCGTCAAATTTGTACATCAAAAAAATAAAATAAAAGCATACTTCAAGGTTTTGGAAAATAAGAATAGTTTTGAAGGACAATCACTGAAATTATATTTTAAATAATATATAAAAAAAAAACAATCAGCAAAACAATACAATTTTTTTCGCCGTAACTTTAATAAATTCGAAATTCAAAACTTTCGCCAACACTCTGTAAGGTTTTCGTAAAGAAAAATTTTGTTTCAGAAATTATCGCCTTCCGTTGTAATTATTAATAAGCAACGCTTAATATAAATCAATATTTATAAATCCCATAAAAGCATTTATTACATTTATCACAATTATAATATAATAAATTGTAGAGTTTTGTCTAACCTTGATAAAGTATATCTCTACTGACTTCGTCAGAGCAAGTTTTCTGTCTGCGCCTTAGTTCACTATAGCAGTTATAAGTTGAGTTTTGATACCTTTTGACCGCAACCTTTAAATTAAGAATTTGCACTTTTGTATTTGTTAATATTATTTCTGGAGAAGGTTTATTAAGGAAAAACTCTCTTATTATTATAATTAAAATATATATACCCTAGAAAACGCTGTCAGTTCATTGCCGTATCTAATTTTAAACAATCTTAATATAACCTCGTCCAAAATAAATTCGAGAATCCACCTGGAGGAATTTACGGGTAATAAACAGTCGGATATAAAAATATAAAATGCATGTATAACAGAAATATAAAGCAATTTATTTAGTTTTAATTAGGCAATAACATGTATTATATTTAAAAAAATGTAAAATTTCAAAGTTTGCCATTATTATAGACAAAACAAGAGATATTTTTGCTCGACTCTTTAACGATACAAATGCCATGCGAGCCTGGTTGAATCCTCTGAGACTCTCATAAGATCACAGCGTTTAAACGGCTTGTTGGATAAAGCACTTTATTGGGGGTCACGATTTTGATAAAATTAATATAGACATACGGTTTAAGGCTAACTGGTGGTATGTGATACTAGATCATATTGACAATACATCGAGTATCGTATTATAACGAAGCCGTTTGCTTTTAAATATGTAAACAATACTTGCGGTTTAACGTCACGTTGCAGCTATCAATCATAACGAGACACGCTTTAAAGGTTATATTGCATTTTTGGTAATAGTAATAAGATACTGTTCGCGTACTATATGCCATATTTACAGTTATGTGTATCATGAATCTTGTATGGGATAAACTTTCAAACAAAATAATCGAAATTTCGTAAAAGCCAAGTATATCTTACGCCATCATAAACATTTCTTCCGCAAGCAATTTTAAGATTAGATTTCGTTTAACCTACTTCAGACCGACCTCAGATTTTGTTGATGTCAAAGTTCACAGTTTTAGAAACGAAAGAGTTAAATGTACGTTGTTACTAAGTTCCATCAAAGTTCTTAGTCTATTTGAACGGAAAAATCTATTGCCTACATTATATTTAGTATATAGATTAATGAAAGCAATTTGATGTTATATACGAATAAATAATGACACTGAAATTAAGAATTTAAGTAGGACAACTTTAAAAACAGGAATAATTAATGAATACCAGGACTCTAACCGTGTGGCTACAGCTACGGGAGGCGTGGATTGCGGCGCGGTTTGCGACGCGAACCGTGGCGCGAGAGATGTACAAACAAATGTACTAGCGAGTATCGAGGCGGCCACAGCTCAGGCATCAAAGGTGGATATTTCAGGCATTGCGCGACCAAAACAAATAATTTTGTTTCCACCGCGCGTTCTAGCTCTGACACACCACCGAAAATCACCCCGCCCGCCGCGACTCTCGTCTCACCGCGCCCCACGCCTCTCTTGGCTGGGACCACACGATAACAGTGCTAGAGTTTGCGACTGAGGCGGTGATGAATTAATGAAGAATAATTGCAAAAATTAAAAAATAAAAAAGATCACCAATAGGAAGATATTGATGAAGGAAACAAAGAAGCTACTACGTTTACTTTATGTACGACTATGTTTGGATTACAGATTAGTTATGGCTTAGGTCGATTAACATATGTTATTGGTGAGAAATTGTCTGCTAATAGTTGTTGTATAATGTTGGTAGTTCTAATCCATCAAATCATCCTCTTAATTAACAAGACATGCCTTATATTTTTGGTAATAATATGAATCTAATTTAAAATAAGGTTTAAACACTATCGAAGTAGATAGTTTTTTAATTTTTTATTTTAACTGTGAACGTAATATTAATTATGTTCATAATGTAGAACATAATTGGCTGTTTTGAAGAGTATGTTTTTAAGTTTTACTTACATCGCGTTAATATAATTTCGTTTTTTATAATTCTAACAAACGGTACATTTGGGAATAATAAAATCGTACGGTCCGTATCACGAGTATTTAAACAAGAAAAACTGTAATATTTATGAAAATTATTTAACGAAACTTGTGTTTTTTCTGAATTCATCGAAGTAAACATCAATAGTTCCTGACATGTGAAGCTCGCTCGCTGTTTATAAACATTGATAGGAAATTCTTCAAGACGGTGACAAAAATATAAAATATGTTTATTAATTTTACCATTTATTACTCTTGCTGCAAACAAAACGTCAGGTACTCGAGCCTTCCAGTTTAACTTCGACGGATCTTAGAATTTGAAATAAACAGCTTTGTTGGAAACAGTGGAACTTTTATACTAAGATTTTTAACAAAATAAATGTATAAGTTTAATTAAAAAGTCCCTCGGCTCCTTGTTCAGTCACTTGAAGGAATTCTTTTCATACATTGTGAGCAACAATTCGAGCGATGAGATGATTTTAATTTTCAACTCTGACAGCGAGTGTTTGCGTAAGCCGTTAAATTATTTGAAGCATTAGTCTTGTTCGATACAACTAAATAAGAAATTTAATTTTTCACCAGAGCGATACAATTAAAAATCGTAAAACCTCACAATGTGTTATTTCTATATATTAAAGTATTAATTATAAACATCCAACTTAATTTCTATAAGAGCTCACTTAAGCTGGTTAACGATAAATAACATCTCATACAATAAATTAAAATAGCTTTGTTTTGCTCAGCTTGTGCGATAAAATTACACCCATCACCATAAAATCACACCCAAATACACCCATTCTATATTTTTAACAGTTGTTGTGGCTTTCACTAACAACTTGTTAAAGTTCTAACTTTAAAACTTAGTAGAAACATAACAAAAGCCATCAAAGTATCATTTTCTTTAGTTAGGCTATAAATTTAACTTTAAAATTTGAGAAGAACTTGATTTAATGGAACTTAAGTAACAACACTACCGCGTAACCTGAGTTACTAAATTGAAAAAAGACTTTTCGTGTTGAAAATACCTTAAATAAAATATAGTTAACATTTTTATAGAAATATTTTATTAGGCAATATATTTCAATGCTATGAAGTTGGTATTGTTACAACGAAATGCTTAAACGACGTTCAATAAATTGAGCAAACTTCAAACATTATAAAGGAATGATATTTGAGACTCGAGTTGGACAAATTAATTATTGGGTTCTTATTACTTATCCGTGATGATGTTTCATTTAAAATATTTCTCGTCCTAAGGAAGCCAAAATAAATTTATTAAAAACAATGAATCCGAATTATTCCTAAGAGTATAGCAAGCAGTTAATATATCGTAGCATATTATGTTCTGCTTAATAGACATCTTGTTATGTGGTTAAGACTACGTTTATTACTGTCATCGCTTAAACAGGAGATTAAAAGATATTTCAGGGTTCCAAATGACGTTATAATCAAAAAGTTTCATTATTCATTACAGTTCTCACTTACAAACACCATATTTAGGTTAGGGGAAAATTAGCAGCAAGCTATTTTCATGCACAATATATTAAAGTGGGTCACTCAACAAAGGGGACTTTGCACTACAAGCAGCAATTGGTTTTTGTTCTGCAGAGTAGAGCGGTTATAAATACGGCTTCTAAGTTTTATGGCACTGTTATTTTATACTAGTTGTCGCCCTTGAAGTTGTATGCTTTTGTTTTACTACGAACCTTTTCAGAACTGTATGAACGATTAGGTGTCTGTCACCTTAGTAAGGACATACCCATAGGTGGAACGTTTGCTCGTTGGTCTTCACTGAATATTAGAAAAGGAAAGTATATCTTTATAGCAAAGGCAAGATATTAATTAGAGTGTATTTATTTTTAATTCAGTGTCACTTTTATTTTGAATATTTATTTAATACACGTACACTATACTTCTTACTATTTGAGATGTTCCAGCAAAAGGCTTTTATTATTGTTCATTGAGTCTATTTTTCCATGTTTTTAAGTTATTATTAAAGTACTTTCAATAAACAGCCTTATACTAAGATGACAGTCAAATAAATATAAATTTATTTTATTTTTTGTTTTGCTTCAGCAAATACAATACACAAATGTAACGATGGAATATCCGATGCATAGTTTTTCATTGTTTTATTTGATATCACGCTGCTGCTTCTGACATTGCTTCACAAACAACAATATTTGAAAATAATAAGCACCTACATTAACTTATATTAAATAAATTTTTTGTTATGTTTTGGATGTCACATGTTTTATTCCAAATTGTTTATCTTAACGTAACATTATATACAAAACACTTATCACAAAATTTATTTTCTATGATGACACTTAGGGTTGAAAGAAATAAAGAACTTAAGTGTAGTTGTATTTTGTGTAGTTCATAGAATATTTTTTGTTTCTTTTCACTCAGATGTCACTTTCGTATAATTCAAGTCAAAATATTCAATTAACCTTAAAATGCTTAGAAATAATCGAGTACTAATAAGTCCATTAAATAGGTTTATCGTACGGTGAAAATTGAATTATAAAGACCAAACCATTAAGAGCTCGGTGAACTTAGTATGATTTAACATTGTTTACTTAAGCACCGACAGTTTCGATGTATGCCCAAGTAAGATATATTAACTGTCGATTTTGAACACATCTGTCCAAAAATTTTGTGTATAAAGTATAAACTCTATGTAATTATTAAAAGGAACCGAAATACTTGAAATACACATGTTGATGAAGTTACTTTTTATTGAATATATATATATCGGCGCTATCACCTTTAATGACGAATGCAACGTGACAATAACTTGAGGCTGTCTTCAATTATTATAAAAACTTATTGGTATTCATATTATTGTTATAAGTAAAACGATATCAAAATCAAAAGGAGAATAGAACTATGTTTGAATTTTGGTATAAATTCGACGTCAGGAGGCACGACAAGGGAGTTCAAGGAGTGCGGACCATTGAAGAATGTGACTCTGAAGAATCTTCGAGAAATACAAGAACATTTAGAAGAATTGAAGTTTCATTTTAACATATCATGGAACGTATTGGAAGAATTGACATCAGTCACGTCAGTGAGACTGACGTGTCTCTTTGTAAAAACAACGAATTTGTATTAAATCCGATATATAAAAGTTTCCTTTCAGTATTTATATATATATATACTGAAAGGAAATTTTTTCGTCCTAAGGTTCTCAGAAACTAAATCATTTTCCAGAAAATCTATAAACATGCAAATTTGTAATATAAGTCAAATTAGTAGGCCTTCCGTGCTTGCTTTTCCCTTACAGAACGTAAATTTTATTAAACCCATATTAAGTTCTCGCAATACCGCCTACACTCATTGTTGATATATGATAATAAATATTGTTGAAGGGTTATTGAAATTGAAGGAGTCTCGCTCGAGCCGTTGCAGGGTACGGACGTCTGATATACATCGCTTTCGCTTGCTATTTCGCTGTGTTTTAGGTTGTTTTGAGGTGTGTTTTGGTTGTCTGAGGTGTGTGTGCTAGGATGAATGATAAGGAGGATGATGGTGGGGGGTTTGCCCGGGGGGGAAAGTCGGGCATTCTAACTGATGATTGTTTTGGTGTGGACGACTCGATGTCGTCTCGTCCTGAGTCGGAGTTGGGAGCCAAGCGCCTCTTTTCGGAGGTGTCTGGCTCCGATACCGAGACCGGGGGCGTGATGATTCGAGGGCTAGACCTGACGGGAAGACGAGGTCGAGGCAGAAACTTGACTAGAGCCCGTAAATTCTTGCGGCAGAGGGAGGAGGAGGAGTCGGAGGCTGCCTTCGACTCCTACCTGGAAAAGAGCCTTGGAAAGGTGAGGGACGGGGCAGGAAAGGCGAAGGGGAAGGGGAAGGAGGTCCCTGTGGAGTTGGGGGCGATGGGGGCGGAGGCTATCATGGCCGAGGCCGAAAAAAGCCTCAACCTCATTAGGGATCTCGTCGGGAAGAGTACCAACTTAAAAGGGGGGTACTCTTCCAAAATAATGAGGGCTTCGACCTTTTTGAGGGAGGCACTTGACACCCTTGTCTCACGCACCGAGGCAGAGGAGACCCACCGTCTCAGAGCCGATATAGGTCGGCTCCAAAGAGAGAACGCGGGCCTCAAGGAGGAGGTGCGCGCCCATCGCCTCCAGTTCGAGGAGATGAGGAAGGAAAGGACGGCGGCGGCCAAGGCGGCTTCAGACGGGCCGGTCTGTCAAGACCAGCTCCAGGTGCTGGAGGCCAACATCGCCAGGTTGGTTGGCAACCTGGTCGATGGGCGGCTTTCCGCACTGGAGTCCCGTCTCATGCGGGAAGAGGTCACCCGTCCCCCCCTGGCCGGTGACCATTCGGCCGTCGCCGTAGCGGCTAGGAGGGCGATTCGCCAGGCGGCCCTGCAGAGGGGGGCCAAGTCATCGGCCTCTTTACCGGCTCCGGTGGTAACTTCTGACGAGGAGTTCCCTTCCCTCCCTGCGCCTTCCAAAGGGAAAGGCAAGAGGTCGAAGGGAGGGAAGGAGGTGGCTTGGACCGCGTTCGGTCCATCCACGTCAGGCAGAGGGACCGGGGAAAAGGGACCCGGTAAAGTGGGGAATGGAGCCAATGCGGTGGAGTGGACGGAGGTGGTCCGCCGCAAGGCCCCCAAGAAAAAGGAGGTGGCGCCGGTACCCAAGAAACCCGCGTCGCAGCAAAAGAAGGCGGGCCCAAGAGAGGGCCCCAAGAAGGTGATGCTCCCGCGCTCCCAGGCCGTAATGATCAAGTTACGGCCTGAGGCAGCGGCCCGAGGGGCATCATATTTATCGGTCCTCCTCAAGGCTGAAAAAGAGGTGGACCGAAAGGAGCTGGGGATAGGGCCCCTGAAGATCCGTGCTACGGCAACGGGGGCCCGTATCATTGAGGTGCCCGGCTCCACCAGTGCGGAAAAGGCAGACGCTTTGGCCGCGAAGCTGAAGTCCGCACTGGCTCAGGAGGTGGAGGTTACGAGGCCCGTGAAGTACGCTGACCTGAGAGTCACGGGCCTCAACGACGCGACGACCGCGGACCGGCTAGTGGCCGCGGTCGCGCAGGAGGGGGGCTGCACCGAGGCCCAGGTCAGGGTGCGCAACGTGCGACCTGGGCCTCGCGGCACAGGCTCTGCTCTGCTGGAGGTACCGGCTGCGGCGGCCAAAAAGCTGCTGCAGTTGGGTAATATATCGGTGGGGTGGAGCCAGGTGCGGCTCTCATACATGGAGGCACGACCCAAGCACTGCTTCAAGTGCTTGGGAATGGGGCACGTTGCGGCCGCGTGCCCCAGCCCAAAAGACCGCAGCGGTCTGTGCTACCGCTGTGGCAAGGAGGGCCACAGGTCCGCCCAGTGCTCCGCGTCACCACGCTGCGCTGTGTGCGCGGACGCGAGCAAGCCGGCGAACCATGTGATGGGGGGTCATTCGTGCCGCCCCCCATCCACCCGTGGGAAACTTCCGGCCCAGCCAACAAGAGCTGGGGTTTCGAGGCAGGCGTCAGGAGCTGAGATGTCCGAGTAATGGCCGGACATCTCAGGTTCCTGCAGGCCAACGGCAACCACTCCGCCGGGGCTCAGGATCTCTTCCTGCAGTCCATGGTGGAGTGGGCCGTTGACGTGGCGGTCATGTCGGAGCCGTACTGTGTCCCTGCCCAACCTCATTGGGCGGGAGACATGGACGGTTCCGTCGTGATCGTCACGCGGCCGGGCGCGGTGCCCCCCCTCGCAGTCAAAGCGAGGGGCCACGGGTATGTGGCTGCGGTTCGCGGGGAGATTGCCATAGTCGGGGTATATTTCTCCCCGAACCAGGTAGGGCAGTTAGCGCCTCTCCAGGTGGTTGTTATGGGGGACCTCAACGCCAAGTCCACGGCGTGGGGAAACCCCCTCACAACACCCAGAGGGAGGGAACTGGAGGAATGGGCGCTAACTGCCGGGCTGTCCCTACTCAACACGGGGACAGTCCAGACGTGCGTGCGACGGTCGGGAGGTTCAGTGGAGGACGTCTCGTTCGCCACTCCGACTTTCGCACGCAGAGTGGAGGGATGGAGGGTTGAGGCAGGAGTGGAGACGCTTTTGGACCACCGCTACATACGGTTCGAAGTGTCTGCTTCTCCTGCCGGTCGCCGGAGTCCAGCGTCGAATTCCTCGTCGCCCCGGGAGAGAAGTCGGTTCCCGCGTTGGGCGCTGTCAAAGCTCAACCGGGAACTGGCTGAAGAAGCGGCCGTTGTCGGCCGCTGGAGCCTCCCGGAGAGTGCGGAGTTGGGGGTGGATGAAGGGGCTAGTCGCTTTGAAGACGTTCTCCAAAACGTCTGCAGAGCGGCGATGCCCCCCGTAGGACGTCCCCCCCCGCGGGGAGCGGTGTACTGGTGGTCGGACAACATCTCCGACCTCCGGGTCGCCTGCAACGGGGCCAGGAGGGCATACACACGGAGCAGGCGACGCCGCCCCCAGGACGAGGAGCGAGATGGCCGGCTCTACAGGATCTACGTGGCGAAAAAGTTGATCCTGCAGCAGGCCATCTGCCGGGCCAAGGAGGCAGCCTGGCTGGAGCTGGTGGAGGGTCTCGACCGAGATCCTTGGGGCCGACCATACAAACGGGCGCGGAATAAAATCTGCGCCCAGTCGGCCCCCATCACGGAGGTGCTCCAGCCGGCTGCTCTGAGGGGGATCGTCGGGGAACTCTTCCCCGATGCTCCTGCGGGATTCACTCCCCCCAGAATGGCCCGGCCGACGCTGGAAGAGGGCGACCGCGTTCCGCCCACCGTCACGGAGTCTGAAATGGAGGCGATTCTGGCTCGCCTCCAGAGTAAGAAGAGCGCACCGGGTCCGGACGGGGTGCACGGGAGAGTTCTCGCTCTCTCCCTGGTGCACCTCGGGGGAGCCCTCAGGGAGCTGTTCGACCTCTGTCTGAGGTCCGGGCAGTTCCCGAGGGCCTGGAAGGAAGGCCGGCTTTGCCTACTCCCAAAAGGCAGCCGGCCTCCGGACTCGGCTTCGGCGGTGCGACCGGTGGTTGTGCTGAACGAGGCGGGGAAGGCCCTGGAGAAGATAATGGCCACCCGTCTCGTTCGGCACCTGGAGGAAGGCTCGGGCCCGGGACTGTCAGAGTCCCAGTTCGGGTTCCGAGCCCGCCGGTCGACCGTCGATGCCCTCAAACGCCTGAGGGTGGTGACGGAAGAGGCGGAACGCGGAGGAGAGGTAGTGTTGGCGGTGTCGTTGGACATCGCCAACGCCTTCAACAGCCTCCCACATAGCGCGATACAGGTGGCACTCGAGTACTTCGGAGTGCCCCTGTATCTGAGGAGGCTGATAGGCGACTACCTCTCCCAGAGGAGGGTGGCAATCGAGAACCGGAGGGGGTCCATAGAGTGGTGGACAGTCGAAAACGGCGTTCCACAGGGTTCGGTCTTGGGACCTGTCCTGTGGAATGTCGGATACGACTGGGTTCTGCGGAGTCGCCTCCTCCCCGGGATGGGTGTCATTTGCTATGCAGATGACACCCTCGTCTTATCCCGGGGACGGAGCTACAAGGAGGCGGCGCGGCTGGCCGAGGTCGGAACTGACCTCGTGATCAGCCGCATAGAGAGGTTGGGGCTTCGGGTCAGAATCAACAAAACCGAAGCCCTCCTCTTCCGCGGGACTGGGCGGAAAGGACCCCCGCCGGGTGCCACCCTCCTCATAGGAGGAGGGAGGGTCAGGGTGAGCCCGACCATGAAATACCTGGGGCTCACCCTTGACGGAGGGTGGACCTTCGTGCCCCATTTCAGGGAGTTGGGGCCGAAGGTCATGAGGACGGCAGGTGCGCTGGGGAAATTCCTCCCGAACCTCGGAGGACCCAGCGCAGCTTGCAGGCGGCTATACTCTGGGGTCTGTCGGAGTATAGCCACGTACGGTGCTCCCGTTTGGGCTGACCGCCCGATGAGCCGCGGGGTCGAGGCCCTACTGCGCTCGGCGCAAAGGGCACCCGCGGTGAGGGTGGTTAGGGGGTACCGTACGGTCTCCTGGGCCGCAGCGACGGCTCTTGCCGGCGATCCGCCTTGGGATCTTGTGGCGTCGGTTCTCGCCGAGGTGTTCTCCTACGTCTCGGGTAGGAGGGCTCTCGGAGAGAACCCTTCATCAGAGGAGATCCGGGCGGTTCGCCGGCAGGGGGAGTCACGTCTTATGCGGGAGTGGGGGGAGGACCTGGCGGGCCAGCCGTACGGTAAACGTACAACGGCAGCGCTCCGTCCGGTCCTAGAGCGTTGGATGAGGCGGAAACGCAAACCCCTCACTTTCCGTCTGACGCAGGTCTTCACCGGGCACGGGTGCTTTGGTGATTACTTGTGTCGGACGGCCAGGAGAGAGCCGGGGAGTGGCTGTCATGAGTGCGGAGCTGCGGTGGACTCGGCCCAGCACACCCTCGAGGTGTGCCCGAGATGGGCTGCGCAGCGCCAAGACCTTGTGGCGGCTCTCGGCGGAGTGGACTTGTCGCTTTCGAGTATCGCGGAGAAGATGCTTGAGAGTGACAGGTCCTGGCTGGCGGTGTCCTCCTTCTGTGAGACGGTCATGTCCACGAAGGAGGCATCTGAGCGGGAAAAGAAAAAATCAAGGCCGGTTAGACGGCTCGTAAAAAGAGTTTCCCTGCGTCATCAAAAAAAAAAAAAAAGGGTTATTGAAATTGAAAGGTTAAAAACATAAAACTTATAGTATACTTTATATATATATATACATATATATAGCATTTAATTATGGCTAAGAGAAACTATTTATTGATTAAGTTTTTCCTATCTCCCTCTGAACCCTTATTATTGATAAGTGGGAATAAGAGAATAATTAATTATACCCCACATAGACTCTCTTCCATAGCATAACATTTATTGGCATAGTAAACAAGATTTGGAATTTTAACGTCCTATAATAATAAAATATTTATTAATAATATCATTTTAAATCTCAATAAAACATGCTTTTAGGGTCATATATGGCTATGCCTGATTTTATATGGATAAGAATAAAAAAGATCCAGATATATAATTTCTATCTTTAATAAATTCAATTTGAAATTCTAAATATATGAAATAGAAAGGTCACATGAAAATGATGATAGGGAGCTAAATAAAAACAGTTTTAGAACGAGTGCTTCTACTGATAAATTAAAAGTAACTTTGGGCTATTTAATTGAGTATCATAATTTTAATTATTTATCATAACTTGCATTTAATTAAAATAATATTAAATTAATTATAATAATAAAATAAAGAAATATAACCGTCTATACAGTCGCTAGCACTTAGTCAATATTTAATTTTATTTGGTACGAGTACTTGTTGTTGTGGATTTCTTAAAACAAATTGCTGGATAAAATCCCTTAATACGGTGGCTTGAAGAAGACTCTTGAACTGTTGAAGACATTACATTTATAACGGCGCTCCTTCACGAAATGATAAATAAATGTTAATAAAGTATTCTGAGTTTTGTTGCTTAATGAAAAATAAAAAAACAAAAAATATTGCTCTCAAGAATGTTCGAGTTCGTAAAATATTCATTCAATTAATTTTTAATTCAGTAATGTTATCAAAACGGGATATTTCACTGTAATATTTATTTATTTTTCAGTAATAATGTATCGTTTGAATGTCGTCTGCGACAAACATTCCAGACAAAACAAAGATAAATAAGCAATTGTTTATGTCTTAGCGTCGTGTAAATAGCTATGAGCGCTTCAGAAGACTAATAAATTTAAACCAACTTATAGAGACAAGAAAATAACTACATCGTCTCTTAGACACATTGACATACAGTGATAAGCAGAATAGAACTTTCACATAATTTGAACTATTGATGTTAAAAAAGAACTGGAATTATTACCAGATCCGAAATCTTGTAAAATTTTTTTTTTGTCATAAATAACCGTGTAATTTGTCCCATCAAATTTAAAGACATTTTTATTATCTTTTATATTTCTATAACATAAATGAGTAATGACGGTCACCGTCTAGAATTTCCGCAATATAATTAAAAGACTAATTGGAATAAACTGTCATTTGAACATTAATTAATATTAAATCATTATTCATGCTCACTAAGTTTGAATTGAATTATATTATTTGACATGGCTTTAGTTTGAAAAGAAATTGAATTGTGTAAGTTGACAATAACTTGCTTATTTTTGAAACAACACAGTATTCATTCTTCAAGGCAATATAACGTCGGCACGTCAGTGAGCTTTGGATCTTAATGGTTCATACTTTGGAATATATATATATATATATATATTTCACATCCAAGTGTCTCCATAGAAAATTAATTTTGTTGATAGTCTTTTGTACATAACGTAACGTTAAGAAAAGGTTCACACCATATTCTATCTTGAGATTTTGATTAAGTGCCTAAGACAAGAAATCACGAGTAATAATAAAATAAAGACACTCATTTTCCAAAACATGACAAAAAATACTTTTAATATAAGTTAATGTAGGTGCTTATTATTTTCAAATATTGTTGTTTGTCAAGCAATGTCACAAGCAGCAGCGTGATATCAAATAAAACAATGAAAAACTATGCATCGGATATTCCATCGTTACATTTGTGTATTGTATTTGCTGAAGCAAATCAAAAAATAAAATAAATTTATATTTATTTGACTGTCAGCTTAGTATAAGGCTGTTTATTGAAAGTACTTTAATAATAACTTAAAAACATGGAAAAATAGAGTCAATGAACAATAATAAAAGCCTTTTGCTGGAACATCACAAATAGTAGGAAGTATAGTGTACGTGTATTAAATAAATATTCAAAATAAAAGTGACACTGAATTAAAAATAAATACACTCTAATCAATATCTTGCCTTTGCTATATAGATATACTTTCCTTTGCTAATATTCAGTGAAGACCAACGAGTAACGTTCCATCTATGGGTATGTCCTTACTAAGGTAACAGACACCTAATCGTTCATACAGTTCTGGAAAGGTTCGTAGTAAAACAAAAGCAGACAACTTCAAGGGCGACAACTAGTATAAAATAACAGTGCCATAAAACTTAGAAGCCGTATTTATAACCGCTCTACTCTGCAGAACAAAAACCAATTGCTGCTTGTAGTGCAAAGTCCCCTTTGTTGAGTGACCCACTTTAATATATTGTGCATGAAAATAGCTTGCTGCTAATTTTCCCCTAACCTAAATATGGTGTTTGTAAGTGAGAACTGTAATGAATAATGAAACTTTTTGATTATAACGTCATTTGGAACCCTGAAATATCTTTTAATCTCCTGTTTAAGCGATGACAGTAATAAACGTAGTCTTAACCACATAACAAGATGTCTATTAAGCAGAACATAATATGCTACAATATATTAACTGCTTGCTGTACTTTTAGGAATAATTCGGATTCATTGTTTTTAATAAATTTATTTTGGCTTCCTTAGGACGAGAAATATTTTAAATGAAACATCATCACGGATAAGTAATAAGAACCCAATAATTAATTTGTCCAACTCGAGTCTCAAATATCACGCCTTTATAATGTTTGAAGTTTGCTTAATTTATTGAGCGTCGTTTAAGCATTTCGTTGTAACAATACCAACTTCATAGCATTGAAATATATTGCCTAATAAAATATTTCTATAAAAATGTTAACTATATTTTATTTAAGGTATTTTCAAATTATATACTCGGATTAAAATTCAGATAATTAATATAAAAGAATTTTTATGAACACGAAAAGTCTTTTTTCAATTTAGTAACTCAGGTTACGCGGTAGTGTTGTTACTTAAGTTCAATTAAATCAAGTTCTACTCAAAATTTAAAGTTAAATTTGTAGCTTAACTAAAGAAAATGATCCTGCGACGGCTTATTCTATGTTTCTACTAAGTTTTAAAGTCAGAACTTTAACAAGTTGTCAGTGAAAGCCACAACAACTGTTAAAAATATAGAATGGGTGTAAAATTAATACATTTAATGTTGTTCTTTAAGCCAACATCAAATTTTATTGCAAAAGCTGAGCAAAACAAAGCTTTTTTAATTTATTGTATGAGATGTTATTTATCGTTAACCAGCTTGAATGAGCTCTTCTAGAAATTAAGTTGGATGTTTATAATCAATACTTTAATATATAGAAATAAGACATTGTGAGGTTTTATGATTTTTAATTGTATCGCACTGGTGAAAGATTAAATTTCTTATTTAGTTGTATCGAACAAGACTAATGCTTCAAATAATTTAACGGCTTACGCAAACACTCACCGTCAGAGTTGAAAATTAAAATCATCTCATCGCTCGAATTGTTGCTCACCATGTATGAAAAGAATTCCTTCAAGTGACTGAACAAGGAGCCGAGGGACTTTTTAATTAAACTTATACATTTATTTTGTTAAAAATCTTAGTATAAAAGTTCCACTGTTTCCAACAAAGCTGTTTATTTCAAATTCTCAGATCCGTCGAAGTTAAACTGGAAGGCTCGAGTACTTGACATTTTGTTTGCAGCAAGAGTAATAAATGGTAAAATTAATAAACATATTTTATATTTTTGTCACCGTCACGAAGAATTTCCTATTAATGTTTATAAACAGCGAGCGAGCTTCACATGTCAGGTACTATTCATTATTACTTCGATGAATTCATAAAACATAATTCTCGGTTTATAATTTTCATAAATATTACAGTTTTTCTTGTTTAAATACTCGTGATACGGACCGTACGATTTTATTATTCCCGAACGTTTCATTTGTTAGAATTGTAAAAAACGAAATTATATTAACGCGTCGTAAGTAAACCAGAAAAAGGTACTCCTAAGAGCAACCGAGTTTAATCTAATTTAAAATATGTCTATACATACTTTTATACGAACATTATTAATATATGTTCAAAGTGAATACGAACATTATTAATATTAATACGAACATTATTAATATATGTTCAAGAAAAGTTTATTTTAAATTAGATTCATGTTATCGCAAAAAAAGTCAAATATACATATATAGATGGAAATTAGGAACAAAGATTATTTAACACTTAAATTTTGACAAAATCTGAGGTCGGTCTGAAGTAGGTTAAACGAAATCTAATCTTAAAATTGCTTGCGGAAAAATTTTTTATGATGGCGTAAGATATACTTGGCTTTTACGAAATTTCGATTATTTTGTTTGAAAGTTTATCCCATACAAGATTCATGATTCACATAACTGTAAATATGTATCTTATTATTACTATTACCAAAAATGCAATATAACCTTTCAAGCGTGTCTCGTTATGATTGATAGCTGCAACGTGACGTTAAACCGCAAGTATTGTTTACATATTTAAACGCAAACGGCTTCGTTATAATACGATACTCGATGCATTGTCAATATGATCTAGTATCACATATCACCAGTTAGCCTTAAACCGTATGTCTATATTAATTTAATCAAAATCGTGACCACCAACAAAGTGCTTTATCCAACAAGCTTCACCAAAAACAATATTAACAAAGAAAAAAGTGAAAATACTTAATTTCAAGGTTGCAGTAAAAAGGTAGCAAAAGTCAGCTTATAGGTGCTATAATGAACTTATTCAGTTAAAGGAAACAATAAAGTAAGGCGCAGACAGAAAACTTGCTCTGACGAAGTCAGTAGAGATATACTTTTTCAAGGTTAGACAAAACTCTACAATTTATTATATTATAATTGTGATAAATGTAATAAATGCTTTTATGGGATTTATAAATATTGATTTATATTGAGCGTTGCTTATTAATAATTTTAATGTAAGGTAATAATTTCTGAAACAAAAACTTTCTCTCCGAAAACCCCAGTTACTTGTATATGTATGTACCTACATGTCTAAGAAAAATAATTTTAACTCTGTGGCATTGGTCTATTCATAAGTTTATGATTATTTACAGCATATAGAAATGTTTTGAAAAGTTGTTTAAGAAAATATATGTTTTTTGCACAAAATATTTTAGTTATATATTATTTATTGTATATATCAAATTTCTTTTTCATTTTTTATTAACGCTACCACTATATGAATTTATATTGAAGTAGCGTAAAAAAAAACAAACAGGAGCTGATGCCACTTTTATTACGGGTTCGACATTATTGTTATAAAAATTTCCTTGAAGAAGAAAAGAGGAGATTTTCTTTTGGGTATTGTATAAAAAGCTTTTCTTTTTAAAATGTCCGTCAATTGAATGTAAAAATCACTTAGTTTCAATTGAACATTGATTTTCAAATCAACATTTGAGATGTCTTTATTAATAAACAAATATACCCAGTTTTAATGATATTACTTTTAAATTAATTATTATTTATTATGGAATACTTTTCGATTTAATATATGCTGCTGGCACACATACGTCATGTTACTTTGAACCATGTACCCTATATTTGCTTTTATTTGTTCACTACTTTACAAAATAAAAAATTCATATTGAGATCTAAGACTTTCGCGAGTATTCATTTGAATGAAACTAATATTTTTCGGATTTTATTACGCGTGTTTTATTATTTTAAAATACTACATACTCCCGACGTTTCGGTTACTTTGCAGCAACCGTGATTACTGGTTAATAATTTAGCTTTCTTCGTCTTGAGATACTCCAACCGTCCGTACTGGTTCACAAAATGAGATCTAAGACTTTCACGAGTATTCATTTAAATAATAAATACCATAATTTGTTGACATCGCCATCTGTTTTAGATCAAGACTTTAAACAAATCAAAACAGTTAAACCGTCTTCCGTGGAGCTGCACTAAATCTATTCTGAATTTGATATAGTACAGGAAGATATCATTGCCAACCATTCAGTAAAAGATAAACACAAATATTCACAGAAACGTCCATGCTATCGATGATGTCGCTTATAATATTCACTATAATAACTATGGCGCAGGTAATAAAATTCTTGTCTTTCAATATATTTGAAATTATTGTGTAAATTAGTAGAATTAAGTGTAAGTTCAATTTTTTAAAAAACGAATATCTACATGACCCGAAAAAAAGGGTTCCTAAAACGGGTATATTTAGAAAAATATATTTACGCAGCAAAGGGATAGTTGAGATTAAATAATTAAGTTATATTACGTCAGATAACTCAACAAAGATTATAAACTATTACCAAGTCAGGTTCCTGTTATCAGACGGACGTCTGATATACATCGCTTTCGCTTGCTATTTCGCTGTGTTTTAGGTTGTTTTGAGGTGTGTTTTGGTTGTCTGAGGTGTGTGTGCTAGGATGAATGATAAGGAGGATGATGGTGGGGGGTTTGCCCGGGGGGGAAAGTCGGGCATTTTAACTGATGCTTGTTTTGGTGTGGACGACTCGATGTCGTCTCGTCCTGAGTCGGAGTTGGGAGCCAAGCGCCTCTTTTCGGAGGTGTCTGGCTCCGATACCGAGACCGGGGGCGTGATGATTCGAGGGCTAGACCTGACGGGAAGACGAGGTCGAGGCAGAAATTTGACTAGAGCCCGTAAATTCTTGCGGCAAAGGGAGGAGGAGGAGTCGGATTCTGCCTTCGACTCCTACCTGGAAAAGAGCCTTGGAAAGGTGAGGGACGGGGCAGGAAAGGCGAAGGGGAAGGGGAAGGAGGTCCCTGTGGAGTTGGGGGCGATGGGGGCGGAGGCTATCATGGTCGAGGCCGAAAAAAGCCTCAACCTCATTAGGGATCTCGTCGGGAAGAGTACCAACTTAAAAGGGGGGTACTCTTCCAAAATAATGAGGGCTTCGACCTTTTTGAGGGAGGCACTTGACACCCTTGTCTCACGCACCGAGGCAGAGGAGACCCACCGTCTCAGAGCCGATATAGGTCGGCTCCAAAGAGAGAACGCGGGCCTCAAGGAGGAGGTGCGCGCCCATCGCCTCCAGTTCGAGGAGATGAGGAAGGAAAGGACGGCGGCGGCCAAGGCGGCTTCAGACGGGCCGGTCTGTCAAGACCAGCTCCAGGTGCTGGAGGCCAACATCGCCAGGTTGGTTGGCAACCTGGTCGATGGGCGGCTTTCCGCACTGGAGTCCCGTCTCATGCGGGAAGAGGTCACCCGTACCCCCCTGGCCGGTGACCATTCGGCCGTCGCCGTAGCGGCTAGGAGGGCGATTCGCCAGGCGGCCCTGCAGAGGGGGGCCAAGTCATCGGCCTCTTTACCGGCTCCGGTGGTAACTTCTAACGAGGAGTTCCCTTCCCTCCCTGCGCCTTCCAAAGGGAAAGGCAAGAGGTCGAAGGGAGGGAAGGAGGTGGCTTGGACCGCGTTCGGTCCATCCACGTCAGGCAGAGGGACCGGGGAAAAGGGACCCGGTAAAGTGGGGAATGGGGCCAATGCGGTGGAGTGGACGGAGGTGGTCCGCCGCAAGGCCCCCAAGAAAAAGGAGGTGGCGCCGGTACCCAAGAAACCGGCGTCGCAGCAAAAGAAGGTGGGCCCAAGAGAGGGCCCCAAGAAGGTGATGCTCCCGCGCTCCCAGGCCGTAATGATCAAGTTACGGCCTGAGGCAGCGGCCCGAGGGGCATCATATTTATCGGTCCTCCTCAAGGCTGAAAAAGAGGTGGACCGAAAGGAGCTGGGGATAGGGCCCCTGAAGATCCGTGCTACGGCAACGGGGGCCCGTATCATTGAGGTGCCCGGCTCCACCAGTGCGGAAAAGGCAGACGCTTTGGCCGCGAAGCTGAAGTCCGCACTGGCTCAGGAGGTGGAGGTTACGAGGCCCGTGAAGTACGCTGACCTGAGAGTCACGGGCCTCAACGACGCGACGACCGCGGACCGGCTAGTGGCCGCGGTCGCGCAGGAGAGGGGCTGCACCGAGGCCCAGGTCAAGGTGCGCAACGTGCGACCTGGGCCTCGCGGCACAGGCTCTGCTCTGCTGGAGGTACCGGCTGCGGCGGCCAAAAAGCTGCTGCAGTTGGGTAATATATCGGTGGGGTGGAGCCAGGTGCGGCTCTCATACATGGAAGCGCGACCCAAGCACTGCTTCAAGTGCTTGGGAATGGGGCACGTTGCGGCCGCGTGCCCCAGCCCAAAAGACCGCAGCCGTCTGTGCTACCGCTGTGGCAAGGAGGGCCACAGGTCCGCCCAGTGCTCCGCGTCACCACGCTGCGCTGTGTGCGCGGACGCGAGCAAGCCGGCGGACCATGTGATGGGGGGTCATTCGTGCCGCCCCCCATCCACCCGTGGGAAACTTCCGGCCCAGCCAACAAGGGCTGGGGTTTCGAGGCAGGCGTCAGGAGCTGAGATGTCCGAGTAATGGCCGGACATCTCAGGTTCCTGCAGGCCAACGGCAACCACTCCGCCGGGACTCAGGATCTCTTCCTGCAGTCCATGGTGGAGTGGGCCGTTGACGTGGCGGTCATGTCGGAGCCGTACTGTGTCCCTGCCCAACCTCATTGGGCGGGAGACATGGACGGTTCCGTCGTGATCGTCACGCGGCCGGGCGCGGTGCCCCCCCTCGCAGTCAAAGCGAGGGGCCACGGGTATGTGGCTGCGGTTCGCGGGGAGATTGCCATAGTCGGGGTATATTTCTCCCCGAACCGCGACCTGCCGGCCTTCGAGAGATTTCTCGACTCTCTCGGGCCGGTGGTAGGGCAGTTAGCGCCTCTCCAGGTGGTTGTTTTGGGGGACCTCAACGCCAAGTCCACGGCGTGGGGAAACCCCCTCACAACACCCAGAGGGAGGGAACTGGAGGAATGGGCGCTAACTGCCGGGCTGTCCCTACTCAACACGGGGACAGTCCAGACATGCGTGCGACGGTCGGGAGGTTCAGTGGTGGACGTCTCGTTCGCCACTCCGACCTTCGCACGCAGAGTGGAGGGATGGAGGGTTGAGGCAGGAGTGGAGACGCTTTCGAACCACCGCTACATACGGTTCGAAGTGTCTGCTTCTCCTGCCGGTCGCCGGAGTCCAGCGTCGAATTCCTCGTCGCCCCGGGAGAGAAGTCGGTTCCCGCGTTGGGCGCTGTCAAAGCTCAACCGGGAACTGGCTGAAGAAGCGGCCTTTGTCGGCCGCTGGAGCCTCCCGGAGAGTGCGGAGTTGGGGGTGGATGAAGGGGCTAGTCGCTTTGAAGACGTTCTCCAAAACGTCTGCAGAGCGGCGATGCCCCCCGTAGGACGTCCCCCCCCCGCGGGGAGCGGTGTACTGGTGGTCGGACAACATCTCCGACCTCCGGGTCGCCTGCAACGGGGCCAGGAGGGCATACACCCGGAGCAGGCGACGCCGCCCCCAGGACGAGGAGCGAGATGGCCGGCTGTACAGGATCTACGTGGCGAAAAAGTTGATCCTGCAGCAGGCCATCTGCCGGGCCAAGGAGGCAGCCTGGCTGGAGCTGGTGGAGGGTCTCGACCGAGATCCTTGGGGCCGACCATACAAACGGGCGCGGAATAAAATCTGCGCCCAGTCGGCCCCCATCACGGAGGTGCTCCAGCCGGCTGCTCTGAGGGGGATCGTCGGGGAACTCTTCCCCGATGCTCCTGCGGGATTCACTCCCCCCAGAATGGCCCGGCCGACGCTGGAAGAGGGCGACCGCGTTCCACCCACCGTCACGGAGTCTGAAATGGAGGCGATTCTGGCTCGCCTCCAGAGTAAGAAGAGCGCACCGGGTCCGGACGGGGTGCAC
Organism: Danaus plexippus; assembly: GCF_018135715.1. Taxonomy (NCBI): domain Eukaryota; kingdom Metazoa; phylum Arthropoda; class Insecta; order Lepidoptera; family Nymphalidae; genus Danaus; species Danaus plexippus. The sequence continues at coordinate 4,883,681 of NC_083551.1, read as the reverse complement.
GGGAGAGTTCTCGCTCTCTCCCTGGTGCACCTCGGGGGAGCCCTCAGGGAGCTGTTCGACCTCTGTCTGAGGTCCGGGCAGTTTCCGAGGGCCTGGAAGGAAGGCCGGCTTTGCCTACTCCCAAAAGGCAGCCGGCCTCCGGACTCGGCTTCGGCGGTGCGACCGGTGGTTGTGCTGAACGAGGCGGGGAAGGCCCTGGAGAAGATAATGGCCACCCGTCTCGTTCGGCACCTGGAGGAAGGCTCGGGCCCGGGACTGTCAGAGTCCCAGTTCGGGTTCCGAGCCCGCCGGTCGACCGTCGATGCCCTCAAACGCCTGAGGGTGGTGACGGAAGAGGCGGAACGCGGAGGAGAGGTAGTGTTGGCGGTGTCGTTGGACATCGCCAACGCCTTCAACAGCCTCCCACATAGCGCGATACAGGTGGCACTCGAGTACTTCGGAGTGCCCCTGTATCTGAGGAGGCTGATAGGCGACTACCTCTCCCAGAGGAGGGTGGCAATCGAGAACCGGAGGGGGTCCATAGAGTGGTGGACAGTGGAAAACGGCGTTCCACAGGGTTCGGTCTTGGGACCTGTCCTGTGGAATGTCGGATACGACTGGGTTCTGCGGAGTCGCCTCCTCCCCGGGATGGGTGTCATTTGCTATGCAGATGACACCCTCGTCTTATCCCGGGGACGGAGCTACAAGGAGGCGGCGCGGCTGGCCGAGGTCGGAACTGACCTCGTGATCAGCCGCATAGAGAGGTTGGGGCTTCGGGTCAGAATCAACAAAACCGAAGCCCTCCTCTTCCGCGGGACTGGGCGGAAAGGACCCCCGCCGGGTGCCACCCTCCTCATAGGAGGAGGGAGGGTCAGGGTGAGCCCGACCATGAAATACCTGGGGCTTACCCTTGACGGAGGGTGGACCTTCGTGCCCCATTTCAGGGAGTTGGGGCCGAAGGTCATGAGGACGGCAGGTGCGCTGGGGAAATTCCTCCCGAACCTCGGAGGACCCAGCGCAGCTTGCAGGCGGCTATACTCTGGGGTCTGTCGGAGTATAGCCACGTACGGTGCTCCCGTTTGGGCTGACCGCCCGATGAGCCGCGGGGTCAAGGCCCTACTGCGCTCGGCGCAAAGGGCACCCGCGGTGAGGGTGGTTAAGGGGTACCGTACGGTCTCCTGGGCCGCAGCGACGGCTCTTGCCGGCGATCCGCCTTGGGATCTTGTGGCGTCGGTTCTCGCCGAGGTGTTCTCCTACGTCTCGGGTAGGAGGGCTCTCGGAGAGAACCCTTCATCAGAGGAGATCCGGGCGGTTCGCCGGCAGGGGGAGTCACGTCTTATGCGGGAGTGGGGGGAGGACCTGGCGGGCCAGCCGTACGGTAAACGTACAACAGCAGCGCTCCGTCCGGTCCTAGAGCGTTGGATGAGGCGGAAACGCAAACCCCTCACTTTCCGTCTGACGCAGGTCTTCACCGGGCACGGGTGCTTTGGTGATTACTTGTGTCGGACGGCCAGGAGAGAGCCGGGGAGTGGCTGTCATGAGTGCGGAGCTGCGGTGGACTCGGCCCAGCACACCCTCGAGGTGTGCCCGAGATGGGCTGCGCAGCGCCAAGACCTTGTGGCGGCTCTCGGCGGAGTGGACTTGTCGCTTTCGAGTATCGCGGAGAAGATGCTTGAGAGTGACAGGTCCTGGCTGGCGGTGTCCTCCTTCTGTGAGACGGTCATGTCCACGAAGGAGGCATCTGAGCGGGAAACTTTGCAACGCCTCCAATAGCGCCCCTGCACTCCGGGCTGGGGTCGGGCTGGTAACCCGGCTCCTGTGAAAGCCCGACGTCGTCGGGGCGATCCTAATTGCCGGGATCGCCCCCTTTCTCTGAGGGAGTAAGTCCGGTCTTTGCCAGGACCGGCCAGTCGCTGGTGTGCCCTGTTGCTGACAGATCCGGGGTGCACCAACATAGCGGCCGATGGCTTTCGCAGTGGTTTTAGTGAGTAGGGGCCTGCCCAGGCCGAGTCTCACACATCCTATCCGGCCCCACCAAGGCCGGTTAGACGGCTCGTAAAAAGAGTTTCCCTGCGTCATCAAAAAAAAAAAAAAAGGTTCCTGTTATCAAAATTTAAAAATTTAATCGTTTATTAGCTAAGGGATGTTAGAATAAAATGTGATTCACAATCCAAATATATAATTCTATTTTTATAAACGTCAGCCTTATAACGCCTTTCTAACGTCTTACCTTAGCTGTTTTGTTAATCTAAATGGTGTGTTCACGTGGTTAAAAGTGTACTTATACTTGCCATAAATGTAAAATATCGTTGGCTCATCATAGCAAAAGTATCTCAGTGGTTTAAATCCTTGGTGTAGTTTAAAAGTAAATAACATTTCTTCTGATAAATGTTTTCTTATAACATACTCAACTTATCGGAAAATTCTTGAGATGAAGGTGAATTAATTTCATGTGACCCAGTTTTCTTCTTGTTGTAGCCTTTTCATCTTAACGTCTCTCGAAAGACTGAAAGTCCCTTAATGTTGTTTGTGTCTATAAATACAATCAGGTTGTTATTGCTGTTTATTGTAAGTGTAAAATCGTGGCTTTTTATTATAATATTTCTCAAAATAATATCTTATAAAATTAAAGAAAATTCCAAACATTTAATGTCGAGTAATCATAGGCCAAAAATGTCTTAGGTCACTTTATAAAAGAGTTGTTACCCTTACACTACTGGACCAATACCAACCAAACATAGCTAAGCACCATCTCGATGAAATTTACTTTTAAAGACAAAAAATGGCATCAAAATCGGTATATACGTTTGAGATTTATGATGCCAAAGACAATACACTCACACACACGACAACAAACTTAAAACTCTCCTCATTTTTCGTCGAGGGTTAAAAAGAGAGACTATTAAATAATAACGAGAAAATTTTCTTTCAGATTTACCAAAAAATATATTTAATTAAATCATATATTTTCAATATTTGCAATCTGGTATAATTTCTATGAAAAGTAAGTTTGAATTATTAGTTTTTCTAATTTTTAATAAGAATTTAGAAAATTCGTCGTTATAATAAATCTATCAATCATCCTTTGATATAAACTTATGATCTGAATTACAGTCTGCAAAGCATGTTATATTGATTAATAGCAGCTCTCTGAACTGAAATATATTAGTTAAACTTCAAGAGAACTGAGTGATTAATATAGTTCATGAAGTTATTTGAATCGATGAATATCTCCTAAAGTTCTAAATTTCATACGCTATGTGAAAAGGAAAATGTGTAGTTGTTTGGCGAAAAAAATCAAGAGAAGGTAAACATAAAGAGAACTTTATATGTTCCTATTTCTCAATGTAATCTTTTATTATTTTAAAAAATCATGTATTGAACATTTACAGTATTTGAATTAATTTTAATTACCATAACAAGATTGAATAAAATCAGAAATAAATAAAATAAATCTATTGGTTCTCAGAATTTCTCATCATTATAATTCTGCCTTTATGAACAATTTTATATTTTAATATAACAATAGCCTTAATAAAATCGTTTATAACATAATATCTGTTTCATTTATAAGAATAAAATGCCTTAACTTTTAACTTAACATGACTCACATAAATTGACGGAATATATTCCTCGGTGTCTAGAGGGTAGGTCGTCATGCAAGCCGTGATCTCGGTAAACTGAGGTCACAAGACTTGCATGAGCTGTTGTTATTAATTGTATTTATTTGGTTAAAAGTATTTTTTTGTTTGTTTTGTTTATATAATATTACATTTTGTGAATTCCAATAAAACAAACAAGGATTAAGTCCTTAGCGAAAGTAAAAGTGGTACGATTTATTACATTTACATTAAAAATATTATCATTTTTTTACCAGACTATTATAGGACACTTCAGTCTATTTTAAGAAGACTGTGCAAAATTTTTAATTCTATAACTTCCTTCTTACAAAACTTCTGTTATAAAATGAATTTCACAAATTGACGATTAGATTTTTCCGAAATTTTACAATATTAAATTGATTATTTTTTTTTATACATTTTAAGTTCCGGAAGTAAGACTACATAATACTTATTTACCTACTATCAATGAAGGATTGTTTGTCCAAAGTTAAGTTTGGTAATTAATTAAATTTGGTAAACTACTTTGACCTTTAAGAAACACACAGTTTTCTTTATCATTAAATGTACATTGGTTCATTATAAATATCACATATTTTTCTATCTAAAATTATAATAGTAATTGAGACGATCGAACTTAAATATTGGTGAAACTGTGTTAAATAACTTAAAAATAAAAGTTTGAAGTATTAACGATCATTTTAAAATAAAATGAAATTAATAAAAAAAACAGTAAAGCAAAAGTTACACTTACTGACATTAGTTTCAAAGTACGTGAAGACAAAATAATTTTGTAGAAAAGTGGCATAAATTAAGAACACGTACATGAAATGTATAAAAAGAAATGTATATCGAAATATAATATTCAATTGACGCCGATTGTTTTTGTAATTTAAAAAATAAATTATTATTTAAAAAAGAATAAACAAGTTCACCTTCTAGATTTTTCTATATTCTTCTGTATTTTCATATCGTCAGTTTTTTTACCTGCACATTATTAGTTAGTCTTCACAATTTTTTAATTAGGAAAAAAGTGGGTATCAATAAAAAGTGACAGAGCGAGAGGGAATGCATGGCGCTCGAACTCATGAGGGCAATTAATTGTGACTTGGAAGTAGCGTTAATAAAGTTTGTCTTAAAGGAACACTAAAACTTCCTTAAAAATCAATTTCTACCCCTTTCTGTTTTCATTCCAACATTACGAAGTTTCACTTCTTCCGCGCGGAGGGACTCCACGCATAATTCATTTTTTATTGAAATCCTTTAAACTAATAGAAAAATAAAAATATATATATTATATCATGCATTTTATACAACCAATCTTGTGTTACTAAAATTATTGGAAAATAATAAAGTTACTAAACATTTGCTGGAGGTGGAGGTAGGGTTTCAATTAATTCTGATAAGGGAAGACTGAGAAATACAAGAGTCCTGGAAAATCATGAAATATATAATTAAAAGTCAACAGTAATTGTGAAACCGATTCACAATTTTTTGTTTCAGTTGTGTTTTATACAAGCATACTTGTGTCTATTTCAGGTATAAATAATAATAAAATAAATCGAATTAAAATAAAACATCCACTTCATCTTCGTTCTTTACGTCTCGCCCACTCGATGACCTTTGTATCGACATACAATTTCATTTATCTTTACGCTTGTTACTTTTATATCGATAACAATCTTCTTCTGTTATGTTCTCTTAAAAGTATAAAAATTATAATTTGAACTTCTTAGAACTAAATGTTATTAATTTTTTTTCATAATTCACTCTGTGCCTTTATTATTTAATTCCCATTTTAGGTTTTCTGTATCCTCGTTCAATTAAACAAATTATCATTTTTCATCCAAAATCAAATTAAAATGAATATTATTTATAATCTCAAATAATAAATTTACAGATAATAGATTATTTACCATAAATTTTTATGCATATAAATTAATTGTATGTTTTTCGACTGTATATTTTGTATATTTTTTTTAATAATAAAATGTTTTTTATAAATTTGATATTTATTTTTCTTTCACAATATTTTGTATCCGACGCTTTATAGCTTACGAGGTTTATATTACAATGAATATGATTTTGATTGGAGTCCATTGTACAAAAAAAAAAATTGTAGAATATTTTGTAATAAAACACAGCCTTATATTTTTATGTTTATTGTAGCCTTATATGTTTATTATTTTAAGATAACTTAGTATATATTTATCTGTGAATGTATGTCTTATTAGCATAATATATTAACTTTAATAAGTCTTCTTATTTCATTTAAAATGTTTCAAGTTTCCTGAATTAATTTTATTTAATTTACATTCCATTGTTAATATTTTAATTTAAATAAAAAATATTGAATTAAATGTCTATCACGAGTAAAATTTGAAACTACAGCATCCGACATATTTTATTGCAGTTATTTTACTAAATAGGCCGGCATGCTGAAATCGCTTAAGGCATTCAGCAGTAACTTCTCCTAATCAGGCCGTGCTAGTGCGGCCATTACCTACATAGTGCACACTTCGAGTAACCTGCACCAGGTAGCCAATTCCAAAAAACATATTGATCATGTCTCTTAAAACGTTTTATAATATTTTGATATTTTTACACGTTATCTGGTTTTATGTATGTTTTTTTTAATGTTATCTATCGCGATTATTATTTAAATTGCTGATTTGTTTTAGTTTAAACTGTGATATTCATTAGTAATGGTCATGAAACTGAAATTAACTATATCCTGAAAATTTGCAAAACTGTTTTGTGGTGTTAAAAATATGTAAATATTACAACAAATAAAATATACTTAGTAGACAAAACGCGCTTTTACGTACGTTTGAAGAAATCTAAATGTCTATCGATGGTAAGTCGATATCCAAGAAATATTTTCCTGAGAAGGAAATAATAAATATGTCGTGAAATAAACTTTAATTTTTTTTTATAATGTCTGGATGCCTTAGGCTCTCATTCCAGTCCTTAGTAGGACAAAATGTAGTCGTTGATGGTAAATGCACTATCCCAGTAACAGCCTATTAACGCCAGCATTCAAAGCATCAACATGAGACGAAACTTCTTAGCATTCAATGGATTCACTATGCGGGTGCCGGGTCTATCGCGTTGCAGGGAGAGGAACTTCAACAATGCCTGGGACTTGCAACCTAGGTGTAGGTTTAAGGGGCCCCGTCAAACGCTCACCTCCACCGTCAATGCTCCTCTCTCTATCTATCAAAATTTGAAAAGAACCTATTAGGGCAGCCTTCGAAGTGCGTTCCAAGAATGAAATTATATGAGTTCTGGACAGGTCCAAGTCTTTTAGTAGGTTGTAGAGAGATTTAGCCGTTATACCTCTCACTCCCACATCTGACGCGTACAAATCTACGACGATCTTATTTCGAGTAAGTTCGTTAGTGAACTAGCTATTTATTGACCTTGATGGCATGGTCATTGGGGATGTTGGTTTCCCAAGGAATATGATTGGAAGAAAACACAGACTTAAGCAAACTGTTTTTATCCTTTGTCCCTTAAATCAGCAAATCATTTATGTGCATCGAAAATAGAGTTACAGATATGACAATGCCTGCGAAACCCTTGCGTTGACCCCCAATGACTCAGACAAAAAGCCAATAACAAGTTCTTGTAGGACATGGCCCCTCAAAAAGTCAGAAATTTAGGCAATCAAACCACATAGAGAGAAAGTTTACCATTAAGGCTCTCGTGCCAAACTCTGTCAAAAAATTTCGGGATATCGAGTGAAACCCTGAGAGTTCACCACTACTTTCTAGAATTTCTCCGAAAAGTTTGTGATTTTTACCATAAGATCCCGTTGACCTATATTGGCATTTTGTCGATCACTGAAAAAATTACCTTCTAAGTGTTCCATGAGATGTCCGTTCAATATACGTTCCATAATCTTTCAGAGTATTGAAGTAATTATAATCAAAATTACAAATTTTAGGTGATAGAACCTAGCTGTGGACAATTTACTACAGCTCGAACAAGGGCTGGCTCGGCGGGGAAGTACTACCCTCTCGCAGTAGATCGGCGTGAAGTAGCCTTTAGTGGCTGCGTTTCGTCCGATGCGTGGAGAGCCTGTCTGCCTGCCCTTTTCTTATTCCCACCCCTCCCTTTTCTTCAACAATTAAGGATGTCCATGGGCGACGGTCACTACTGCCCATCAAGTAGGCCGTCTGCTCGTTTGCCAACTTTAACATAAAAAAACCACCACAATTAGCGGGATCTGTGCGGTTTTTGTTCTTATTGCAGGTTCACTGTAAGCAAACTTCTAGAGGTTAGGCAATATACCAATCATTAAGACATACTGAGAGGTGATGCAATCGTGTCAGAACAGGAGAAAAATCAGGTCCACACGTTTTACAGGTCCGTCAAGACTACGCAGACTTTTCATTACCTGTTTATTAGTAATAAGGACCTCTTAATAAGGACCTCCTTACGAAATGTGAATTTTGAGTGAAAGTAGAATCGAGCGATGTTTCTTTCTCATTTTCCTTAATAAGGTAATGTCATCAGATTTAGGCAGAAGAGATAGAAAGGACTTACAGAAGCTTGTCTGGACTGCTTCGGTTAGGAACCAGCTACTCTTATGCCGGAAGATTAAGCAGAGGGTTTAGCGCCTTAATGCTTATTACGATCAAAATAGACCTTCTTTGATGCCCTTTTACAGAGCCTCGCCCCTGTTACAGACTATTTTGGAAGTAACATTGTGATTTTAAGCACCTAGTAATGAAGAATACGATAAATGCTTGTCAGTTTTCGGTTTTATCCAATTCGGCTTCAAGCATTTACCACTAATGCATATCTCGGTAAAAGAATAAAGTATTGCATATCGTGACTTATCAAATAAGTCACAATGCACGCGATTCTTAACAGGTCTCAAGTAGATAATGATTTGTAGATCTAAACCGTCTGGAGAACTACTCAAGTGAATACAAAAAATGTATTCAAATCGGTCCAGCCCTTTAGGACGAGTTCAGTGACATACACAGATACAGTAGAATTATATATGTACATAAAGATTATGTATGTAACAAAACATGAATTTTACGTTCATAAGCTTTTATTTTATATTTTTGTTATTAATTTAAAAAGATTTAACAAGAAATAAAGATAAAAATTTATTTATATTTATATTCAAAGGAACCTACATCTTTGATGGAGTTAATAAAAAATATTTGAATTAATTTCTTCATCAGAAATTCGTTTCGATGGCTTATACACATAGCGTTTAACATTTTGTATAGAGTTACTCCATTAAATATTATGAACCTAATATGTAAGCTAAGGTCGAACAAAATCCTTAACATAAAAACTGCCTGTAATTATTCCGGTTTATAATATTGTTATGTTATAAATTATATATTGGACGGAATAATAAACTTATTTCTTACATTAATAAATATTCATTAAAAAAAAAAAGATTATTTTTGTTAAAAAAATCGGATTATCATGTTTTTTTTAGAAACAGCAACCATTTTTAATTTTAATATTGTTATATGATTTGTACTTCAGACATTATTATTTTTACAATACAAAGAGTTACATATATTTTTTAATATTTTCAAATTTCATATCTCCCTATACTTACACGCAATTTTCTTTCAATACTCTCAAGAGAGCTGTAGTTACGCAATAACCATTGAGATAATATCTTCCGATGTAATAATTTCTTATGAAAATAAAAAGCAAAAAATCACCAGGAGAAAAATGAAAAAAAAACATATTTTTAACTTAATTCACAGTAGAATTTATTACTGAACTATAATACCATACCTGTACAAGACGAAGGACCGAACTACATGATAAAAAAAAACGCTTTAGGTGACACTTATGAGAGAGCACATTTAATTGAACGAAGTTTTTTAGTTTTAGTAAAACGTATATTATCTTCTCGGATAAAAAAAGTTGGTGTAGTGTAGAAGACAAATAATGATACTGACTAACAGACACCTTCTACGGTTACCTTCAAGTAGTCAAATGTCAGGTTAATTGTGGCAAAATTAAAATTGTATAGTAAAGTAGATCTTTAAAAAATGTAGTACTAAAAAAAATATTTATTTGTAGAAACAGAAATTATTTTAAACCGTGTTAGTATAAGGCCTTACACATTATTTAATCTTATATATAACATTCTCGTGTCACAATGCTCGTTCCCGTACTCCTCCGAAACGGCTTGACCGATTCTCATGAAATTTTGTGAGCATATTGAGTAGGTCTGAGAATCGGCCAACATCTATTTTTTATACCTCTTAGTGATAAGAGCTGTTCACCCTTAAACTTATTTTTTTTAATTTTTTAAAGAAAATTTTTGTTTTTATGTTTTTATAATGTGACATCAAAAAATACATACAACCCTAAATTTTTGCTTTTTTATCACCAACACCAATTTTTTATATATATGTAAACACAATACGAGTGTATGTTTGTTTCGGCTAATATCTAAAATGGCTGAATCGCGTTTAACGGCACTTATTGGCAGTTAGCTGATGTAATAAAAAGTAACTTAGGGTACTTTTTTCAAGATCCAGAATGACCATCCCAAAATTATAACGCGCGTGTGGGAGGCAGGGCGCATACGGGGCTTTAAAGTTTTGTCATAGTTTCTTATTATTTTTCTTACGCAGACGGAGTCGCGGGTAACAGCTAGTTCTTATATAATTATTAATCAAGAATTATATAAATAATAAAAATATTGTATGGATTTTTTGGATTTGAGAACAGTTAATTTCATAAGTAAATGTTCAAAAAAGAAATTTAAATAATATGAGCAATATCGTGAGTACATTAATAATTTAATTAAATCATATGACAGAGCAAATTACTTTTAAAATAAAATCACAGCTGCTTTTTTATCTATCTTTTTTATCTGACAGACATGAAGCCAAAAGGGACTAGAAGAATCTGAGACAGGTAATTACAGAATTCACGCACCAATTTGTTTACTAGACAGTGACAGGTCAACACAGCTGTCAAGTACCCTTGGTTTTAATTGTCCGAGTTCCACCGGATTTAATCGTTATCAATAGATGTCAAATATTTGAGCAAATTATGTCTTTACCTGAATTAAATATTAACGCACCGACTCTGTATACTAATGTGCCATTTAATGTTTTGATTATAGACACATTTGGTGTTTAGCGAAGCGATTACCTTATAGGATTAATAAATAAATTCAATGTAAAGAAATTATAAGTATGTGTTAATTGGATTAAAATTGACCGGTTTTACTAACTATAACGGAGGATGTTTGATTATATATCTTAATTTTTAAACCAAAAATCTTTTTTCAATTGGATCTATTTACAAAATTTTTATAAAAATATTTAAATCTTGACTTAAAATCTATATAGATTGCCCATTACATTATATTTTATACGTGTATATAATACTGTAAATATTAATGAAAGGCTATGGGAGGCGTTAATTCATCAGCTTATTTTGGATTTTGTGGCTAAAGCCACTCAAAGTGGAGAGTTCGTTAAAACAAAATTAAAAATTAACAAACGCCGCTCGATATTATTACTACTTAACGCAGGACATTAGAATCCCTTGTTCTGTAATGACCTACAAGTTATTTGAGTTTTGCAACAAGATTAGTCTCGCCAACCCCCACGAGTACTTTTTATTAGTCGGGGGCCATTTAAAAAGGTTTTTTTATTCTTTTATACAGAGAATATTTTATATATTGAAAACTGGCTGAAATTTTTGCTGAATAATTATTTAAATTTATACTAATTTTATTGTTAATCTATGGTAAAAATAAAATCCAATTTATTATTATCTCAAAAAATTATTGAAATATTTGCTAAATAACACAAATATAATGTTCATGTGAAGCTATTCAGCTTCTAAGTAAAGAAAATATCTGAATATTTTATGTATCAAACACTCGTATACACGATAACAAACAAAGGAACAAGCAAGACTCATGTCTCAGTTCCGTTCGGAGTAAATCTAATAAAAAATACGTCTCCATAATATTATACAAATTAGATTCGAATCGTTCAAAGCAAAATAAAAATTAGGGAACTGAAGTGAAAATATTATTTGCAGTAATATTTTTTGTTTGCTCTTAATAATTTTACATACTACGGCAATTTAAACGAGTTCTCTCAAAACATTCACGCCTTTAATATATCCGGCCTTTCCTCCCTTTGATGTTGAAAAACTACAAAGTAAAAATAGACTCAGCGCTCCTAGTAGGTAAATCTCGGGAGATTTAACGTTAAAACAACAAAAAATATATAACGCGTTAGGGTGCTTTAACGTTGCATAGGAGAGTGGGAAAATATTTTAAGTTGATATATTGAAAAAACACATCAACAAATATATGAAATATACGCATATTTTGAATAGCAACAGGCGTGCTTTTTATTTGAAACATTAAAAAAAAGTAATAGTATTTGTTCACAATAGATTCGAAACTGTGATTACGTGTTTAAAAGTGTCTATATTTCTTAAATAATGAAAGAATACTGACTTAATAATAATATTTTCCGCTACCTCTTAAACTATGAACTCTCTTTCAATGTACTTGAGGTAGACATGGTCTCAGATTTATCACAATTAATTGTGGCGTAATGTCTCTTAACACTAGCTCCTGTGGAACTTTCTAGCAATAGAATAAAATATTTTTTTAAAGATTTGAATCAGGTTAAGAGAGTTTATTAAGCAGCCATGAGTTAGTGATATGATCCACAGAGGTTTGATTTGAACATTAAATTTATTCGTCGCTTTTAAAATTATTTATTTGTAGAATAGTGACTTGAGTGAAATCTATCAATATTCATATAGTAAATTTAAACGTCACCGAACATAAACATAGAAATAAGTTTCGTATGAATAAAATGAATAAATTGAAATGATCATGTGTCTTTCATTTACAGACGACCCTTGTTAGCGCAAGCTACACATCAATGAAAAATACGTATTCAGAAAAAAAAAGTGGTTTACAAGTGCATGTACTCGATTTCTTATCTATATTTAAATATGAATACAAAATGTAAAACTACGTACTAGTATTTAAAATCTGATATATATGTAGCATTTTATTTGAAATTTTTAAAAATTAAGTGTGTGCTAAATAAAAATTAGTTATGATAGATTTTTTTATCATTTTTTGTTTTGAAATCCATAACTACTAACAACAGAAAATATAAACTGGATATAAATGCCTGTGATATAAAATTTAAATTATAATTAAATTGTTAGAATTAAATACATAATTCATTTTAAAATACAAAATTATTAAATTTATAAGGCCGCTTATTTTTAAACTTAATATATATGATTTCTGTTTTTGTTACTAGTTTCAAAAACTTATCATAAATCACATTAAAATTTTGATTTTTTCACTAATATAATATCTGGTTATATCTGTATCTATCTGTGTAAAGAGATTCTTAGAACTTTCCAATGTACCTTTCTATTTCAGCGATCAAAGACACGATGAAAGTCCATAAATAAATTCACATGTACAATAAGTAATTACATTTATAAATAGTATTTGTTTTTCTTACCTGTTGCCTTAATATAAGAACCAACTATTTATCAAATTAAAAAAGTATTATATATGTATTTATGTATCTGAGTACGCGTTGTTTGTAATTTATGTGATTGTGTTTTCTATCGAATCCTCGCATCTCGAGAGGGCAAAATGATACAAATTTTAATATTTTATACAGCTTGCCTTTACTCGCGTTTTTACTCGGGTTTGTCGTTTTATTCTATTGCTGGTAATCCAAAAGTTTTTACACTAACGACGTTATAACATCAAACTAAATAATACTAAAACCAATACAACATATACATATATATATATACGTTTACTTTGTGATTGTGTGTATGTGTGCGTGATTGCGTATGTGGAAATCGTCAATCAAGTTGTTTTAATTATTTAACATTAATGTTTTGTCATATTGAATATCCCTAAATGAGAAAAAAAATAGTTGTGCGTAGCTTAAACTGTTTACTATGGAGTTGCTTCCATATTAAGTGCTCTACGTCCAAGTTTTATACTCGTATATTCCAGTCATTTATTAGCTGCTTCTCTTCTGTTATTCACATTTCTTGAATAGGTAACAATTTTGAGTCGAACTGCAGAAAAACATCGCTTTCAAATTAAAACTTTATTAAATTCATTGTGGTTTATTATTTATTTAAGTTACAGTTTGATAGGAAGCGATTTAATTTTAAGAAATATTTCTGCATAACTACAAATATGAAAGGGATTAATATATAATATATACAGGAGTAGACTAGTATTAAACGCGCGACGTCCCAAAAAAACCGCCCACCTTAGGTCACGTGCAATGAAAACCATCGATGCAAATCACCACGTACGCCAAGAGCTGTCTTAGGTTAAATAAAGTGTTAAACAGGGTCGAAAGCCTTTGTGAAGTCAATGTTAAATTCACCAACTTGATGCTTTCATTCATTGTCACGAAAACTCAAATAGTAAAACGGAAAAAATTATATATAAAAGAATGTTAGTCAAGCTTTATTAATATAGGAATAACAGGGGTAACAAGATTAATTTCGGATTTACTCGAAGATTTTTCTAATAGTTTTTAGAATACATATGGATCTCTTAATTTTTTTTTTTGTGGTTTTTAAATTCTTATAAAGCGGTACTATTAATTCTTCCTTTCAATTCAATGGAAAAGGCGCTAAAAGTTGACATGAGTTCAACAAAATTTTCAGCGGAACGTGTAAAGAAAGTGGAAGGAATTTTATCTTTTCGACAACCTTGTATGGAACGCCTTTTGTTTGTTATTGATAAAATGGAAATTTCTTTTTTAATATAAGCCACATATTATTCATATTTTTAGGCACGGGAGTTCTGATGCCATCGTGTTTTGGTGCTGGGTTACTAGAATTTAGTAAATCATTAACCCATCTGGAATATCACTCTTCCGTTTTACTGATTAAAAAAATAAGATAGAAGTCAAAACTTATTAATATATTGAGTTAAACTCTTCTACTTTATCGTAAATGTAATTTATATTTTTACGAGTACATACTTTTGGTATCACCAAAAATATTGGAACCGTCAGATTGAATATTTCATTTCAGTAACTTAGTAGAGAAAACCCGTTATGCCCTAGACTGCATACGTTTTCCAATTTTGATATAACAGTGTTTTTGATTGTCTTAATGAGATCTAAGACTCACTACGCGTGCTTTATTTTTGTAAAAAACTACATACTCCCAACGCTTCGGTTACTTTTCAGCAACCGTGATCTCATGTGATTCACTCATGCGTAGTACATCCGAAAAATATTAGTTTCATTTAATTGTCTTATTTAGGGACTTTAATCTGAGGTATTTTCGTTTTTATTAGGTTATTAATTTCATTATAATTTTTTTCTACTATTTCTCTGCTTAAAATAGTACAGCAGTCGATACACGCTAAAGCGCTGTTATGGTCAACGTAATTGAAATTTAATTTGGTTCACAGGTTTAACATTAATATTTTTAAATTGTATGTTAGTAGTACCTATTTCAAGGTCAATTTGATACTCTATCCCTAAGATTATGCTTCAAATTCTATATCTGTCTTAAGTTTAGTTTGAGTTTCATTCGGAGACTTTAAATCATATACTACTTCCTTTCGAGTTTGAACTAACATGTTAAATTAAAGTTCATCAAAGACATTCAATTAACTGTATGTAAATGACTGGAAATTTAATGGTTGGGATGCCTTATCATAGTTTTCGTTTCATCCTGGAAGGTTATTTGCGTCTACGTCCAAGGTAGGAGCCTAGCTGTGGTCAAGTAACTACAGTTCAAACATGGGCTGACTCGACCGGGGAAGTACCACCCTCTCAGAATATCAGCGTGAAGTAGTCTTAAAAGCCTGCATTTCGTCCCTTGAGTGAGAGAGCCAGTTAACCTTTTTCTGTTCCCAACCTTTCCTGCCATCTCCAAATTTCCACCCTTTCCACCTACCCCAATAAGCAAGGCTGGCAACGCATCCACAACATCTCTTACGTTGCGGATGCGTTGTGTCCATGGGCGACGGTGATTACTTCCCATGAAGTAGGCCGTCTACTCGTTTGCCGCTTTTGACAAAAAAAAAGTGCGTGATGTGTTTCCTGTGGTTAAAGCAGAACGTTCTCTCTCTCTGGACACTTGACATTTCCTATTTTAATTGGGTTATCAGGATTGAATCTTAAATAAAAGAAGAAAAAATATCCTCTATTACATTTATTATTAAATAAAATCTTCTAACACATTTTACATTCGACACAAAATATATGGCACAAATATTATTTACATTTTTCATTATATACTATTTTTATTACATGTCTACAGATATGTTGAGGTGATTAATCTTTAATCAACATTTTTATATTAAATAAATATATGATTTTTGTACAAAAATATTAAACTTTCCATTATACATATACAACGTAATGCAACTATGTACACATGCATGTACTTGTACAATGGCTATGCACTATTATGTACAATATACAAATAAATCATTTAACCCGTTTAATTCAAGCGTACATATTACATTAATTACCTAGGTTTTATAATAAATTATTTCTAAAGAATTCCTTATATAATGAAATAACTAATTAACTAAAATATGCATACATGTTTTCACTCTGTGAATACAGACATAACATATGCCTAATATCTTATTTTTCATGTAACCATTGTCCTTTTGAGTTAATTTACACAGTCCCCTTAGTATAAGTTAGTTTTGTTAACATCACACTAACAGTTTAAAAATGTCACATTCGTAATTCATCATATATTTTGTTTATTTTGTAACTATTCGTATACGATGATAATTTGAAAAAAATTACACTAGTAGTATTGTATTTACATAATAGTACTATATATACAAATATAGCTTGATCTAAATACACATATAACTGTTAATCTAAAGTGCAAAAAATATAAAGTGTTAAATTAATTTTCCGTAAACAGGGATGATTTAAAGATTTTTCTATCATTGTAAGTCAGTTCTAACAAACTTTAAGTAACCCATTCTAATTTTCTATACAAAATGTCTAATTATATTGCTCTTAGATAAATAATTTTTACAAACTTAAAAATTTTTAGCGTATAAAAATAACAGAACATTCAACTACCGTTACAAAGACTAATTCATATGTAGGTACTTTTTTTTGATGTGGAAAAACATCAAATGACCCCTCTGAACCTGGGTGGAGCAAAAGCGAGTGTCAGCCTCCTACTGATTAAAACCCTCCGTACTTTACCTGCTCCGAACCAGGCCACTGTACATCATAGCTCTTGCACCTGCCACCCGGATAAGTTAGTAAGGATTATTTTAAATACATCATTTAGAGAACCACATTATAATGTTACAATTTTTTTAAAGTTTCATCAAAAGACTACATAAAAAAAGATATATTCTTGGAATGAACAACAACAAATTATTTATAAGATTGACATTGAATCTAAGTTTTCGATCATTTTAGAGTAATAGTTCATGAGAACTAGATGAGAGTATATTTTGAAATTATTAAATGCAAATATAAAATTATACAGTAATTAAAATAATTTTTTGAGTATTAATATACGAAATACAAAGGCATTATAAAATAATCAATAAGGGCATAGAAATACTAAGATGTAGCTGAGAATGTTCGGCATTCCTTAAAAAATCTATAGAATGTCAATCGTCCTTCGGGATACCGAGGAATTTCTATTAATTATTTAGGCTCTCTCTTAAAATGTCTGGTTTCGTGCTTCTTATTATGTCAAACGTTCTATTTCAAAATTATAAGGATATTTATATTTTTTATAAAAATAAAAAAAAAGATATGTAGAATTAAAAAATCTTTTTAATAATTTAAAGTAACAGAAGTTTAAATTCTTTCACTCTCGATCAACATAACAAGTTATTGCTTTCATTACTTGCTTAATATAAAAATTTAATTTTCATTGCTTCTAAAACGATATTTTCTTATTAATAATAAGTATTGCCAATGTTCAACAAATTTTTTCTATTGTATAAAGAAAATTATTTAAAAAAGTTAATACATTTTTAATTTGAATAGATCAAACAATCAGAAATTGCCTTTAGAAACCAATTACTGAGACAGTTTTAGTAAAAATATCGTATTTGTTCAAAAACAAACCTTATTCTTATATAACAAGATTCATTTACATTTATCTGCTGAAAAGTCAGTACCGACTCCTTTTAAATAGTTCGTTAAGCTCTGGACTGTTATTGTCGGGGATAAGATAATGACGGAGATCCAATAGATTGAGATGAAGTCCCGAAATGAGATATCATTAGCATTTAAATATAGATTGAAAACAGAATTGAAGTGAAGTGAAAATGTTACAAGTTTGTTTTGAATTCGTACAAAAGATAAGATTCATTTATTTGATAATTTTTATAACTACCCACATACTCTATGAGGTATTTCATAAATGTCAAGCCGCTTTATTATGTCTCTAATGAGAATGACATTTATATACAGCTCATATAATTGATTTATTCGACATACGTAGTTCATCATATGTAAATACAATCTCTGATATATAATCAATTCTGTCATTACATATACATAAATAGATTTATAATAACAAGTTATGTACACATTCGTTTTAGTGGCTCATATGATACTGCGGCAAAATGTCTGATACTGCAGAAAAATAATTCCACAATTGTATTATTACGTCACAATATTGTGCTTAATATGTATAAGAAGTTGCCAGTTCATTAATAGTTAAATGCAGGTAGCCACAGATTCGTGCTAAATTTGCTAAAAAAAAACCATATTACTTAAAATATTTAATATTGAAGCTCATTGGATCCTCAGCTGAAACTGAAACGATCCCTAAGTATATGCTTTCAAATTGAAATTCTTGTTGCTTATAAAGTATCTACGTCCTTCTAACGTATAAAACCTTCCTTTTAAGCCCTTATGATTACATCGTCCGGTCTGGAACAGGACGCTTGCGCTCGTAATACATCAGCTGATGTAGACTTCACACAGTTGTTCATATGAATATCTGATGAGGCGTTCGAGTGGTGATGATCACGACGATGCTGGTGACAGTAACGGCGTCCAAAACTACCGCAAAGTGACCTGACAAAACACTTCATTGATGAAAAAATATGTCCACAAAATAAGTCAACTGATGTGATCGAACTATTGATACAAGAGGTTTAAAAGGTTTACAGTTTTAGAAGCTTTTTAAATAACAACTGCTCCATATTGAGATCAAAGACTTTCTCGAGTATTCATTTAAATAAACCTAATATTTTCGAATTACTACGCGTTATTCTATTATTTCAGCAGAGATGAGAATCACGCTTACTGCAAAGTAACCGAAACGTCGGTAGTATGTAATAAAAAAAAATAACGCATAGTAATCCGAAAATATTAGTTTTATTCGGACAATTGCGTACATTAATATAAATAACGACTATATATGGTACATGTAAGTTGGATAAGACAGCGGCAACAACAAAATAGCTTATTATTACTTTTATCTTAAACTCAGACTCTTTTCTTGTATTAAATGCAATCGTTATAAATTACCAAAGATTACTTCTATTTTGGAAGAATATTTCGAATTTATAGAGGTCCCGAATGATTGCAGAAAAATGTAACATTCAATTCTTTAAGCTCTAAATTGGAGAAAAATTCTTTTAGAATTATAAACAGAAAATGTGAATAATGTGAATTTTCATGAGCAGTTCTTAATATAGCTCGGAATCTTATTTATATTTTCCATAGAACTGTGGTCTTGGAAATTTTTAGCGGTATATTCATTTCAAGTTTTTCATCCTGCTAAGGTTTAAATCTGATTTTAGAACTAAATATTATTTCTGATTCTATAAATATAGACGACTCCACTTATTTGAAATAAATTTAAAACATTTGATATAATTATCTAACCTGCAGCATGAATCCAACGTTTTTCTAAAGGCAGCTCTAAAATCCCGGTTGAAGTATGCGTATATGAGTGGATTGAGAGCTGAATTGAAGTAGCCAAACCAGAACACGGCCGCTACCACAGGCGGTGGAGAGGGGCAGGACTCCCCACATAGGGCTGTTATTATATACCTGGGGTAACAAAAAATCGTTATATAAATTTATTTGTTATTTTTTTTTATAAAACAATATCTTAGAATAAAATAAAACTGCCCTTACAAATTTTGTTAGTCTTTCCAGAGATCTACTGTTACAACTAGATGTACATTCCTAATTTATATTTAGAAATAAATCACTTATTATGAAATAGTGTAATACATCAGAAGTAGAATTGAAAAAAACATTGATTAAAAAGGATCTAATATTAATGATGAAGATTCTAACCATAAAAAGAATGGCAGCCAACACGCTAAGAAGGCGCTCATGATGATTCCTAAGGTCCTTGCAGCTTTCCTCTCCCTCTTCATTTTGCTGCTCGCCATCGGCTGCATCTGAATACTTTGACGTTCTCTCATCACCTCACCAACTGAGATCCCATTGATCTGAAGATGCTTGTCCAACAGTAGGGCAGCGACTTTACTCCTAATTGATATGGTTGAAGATATACATATGTATTTATTTTACCACCCACTAGAGAGGGAAATATTACAATAAAAAACAATACATTTGTAGAAGGTTCGGCTATTTTAAATAAATAAAAAAGTTGTATAAAACAAAAAACATATATACAAAAGTATGCTTTTTTTTATTTATTTTCATTTTCATTTTGTTTCCAAAATTTATAAATAAATCAGCGTATTTATTTCAAATATTTGATGCAATACTTTGAAAATTTTTTTGTTATCATAAATATATTTTCAATTTTATTTTTCCGTTATATCTACACAATCCCTGTGCTAGAGAAATTTCAAATTGTATCAATAATTGCCTCTAGCTGTGAGTTTATTTGGCGGACTATTTCAAACACTTTTCACAGTCCCCTTTCACAGTCTATAATATTTTGGGATCAGGAACATCGTATTTTAATTTTCAGGTCATAGGAAAACGTTCCAAGTTTTGCTGAAAATTATTTTAAACACATATTTCTAATATGGTTAACCCCACAATATATTTTATTTTTGAGATGACATTGCCAACATTATGCCAACAAAATTATCAGAGTCTGAAGAATTTTGAAACATTTCTTATTTATAGACATCACAGTTCAAATAAAGCACTGATAATACAACGTCATTTGGCACGCCTTATTGTTTCACTTTATCCTAAGCAAACAGTGAGAGAAATTCGATATGTTTGATAAACGTGTTATTTTTGCTCTTCGTTTTGATATCACTCGATTTAGAGATGTGACAGAAGCACTAAGTTACGTCTTACATAAGTATCCTAACATATAATAAATAAAAATTGTACAATGAGTTTAATGTTACAAGATCTCAATAAAATTTAAAATATGAAAACTTCTGGATATCAGGGCGAAATATTGAATTTCTTTTATTTTTTGTAGCTAATGTAAAAATGTTGTAGCTAATATACAAACGGTGTACTATAAAATGGCAAACAAAATTCATCTAATCAGATATTCAACCCGTGACTTTTATTTGAAGCCGAAAATTTAGCATCGCAAAGTAAACCGCTAACCTTTAGTCAAATACTAACAAGCCACCGATTGAAATTCAGCAGAACAAACTTGTTATGTATAATACATGGTAATTGTTTCGAACATCAGGCAACAAATCTCTTTGATCAAATTTTAAACGATGTTTGTTACGTAACTGGTATTTAGTCATTGGTTAGCAAACAATCCAACTTCATAAATTTCGAGAAGATTGAGAACAAATTACGTATCAATTTTGTTTACGTTTCATACACAGATAATGAGCTAAGTTTGGTTTTGAAGTGATTTCATAAAACTCATTTGACTTTATTTTAACTTTAATGACTTAGTAGGAATGAAAATTTAAATATATAGTATATTTTACTACTTACCTGTACAACATCCTCTCCTGACGATCTGCCTCCACGTATATGCGATAATACATGTATAGCATTATAACGCCTGGAATCCAAAAACTAACACTGCTGGATATCACTGCATACACTCTGTTCACAGTAAAACTGCACACTTTTGGATGTCTTTTTCTAAAGTCCAGATGCTCATATGTGGTGTACCAACCCATAAAAATTGGAAGAAACGAAACCAATGCAGGGCTACACCATACTACAGCCAGCATAATTCCAAGCTTGCTTGTTGTCATTATAAGCGGATAGTCCAAAGGTTGGACAATAGCGTAGTATCTATCAACGCTAATGCAACACAAATGTAAAATTGAGGCTGAAGAAAAATATACGTCCAAGGAGTTCCAGACATCACACATGAAATATCCAAAAAGCCATTGTCCGTTTGTTATTTCAACGCTGAAGTTGAAACACATGGCCCATATCGCTACCAACATATCTGCTAACGCTAACGACACAACGAAGTAGTTGGTTATAACTCTAAGTTTTCTATGCCTCATTACGCTAACAATAACCAGCAAATTGCCGAAAATGGCTGCCAAAATAATAAATAACATAATAATGCACTTGAGAAATACCAGAAAGACGATAAAAGGAACATCTTCGAACTGATTTGTATAGACGAGATCGGTTGTGGTCTCGTTTAGTTCAAAAGTTTTGTTACCAAACGAATCCGTCAAGTACATTGATGTTGAGAGATCTCGGAAATCCAATGAAAAATTTTGCGGGGTATCGTTCAGAACGACATCAATATCCAGTTTCATGATTTCACATTTTGTATGAGAGAGGACTTTAAGTTAGGTTTATCTCTTTTGTTAAGGTAAATGAAACGGCGGTGTGTAGTTCTGCGTTAATGCTCCCACCCATTGTGTCCGCTCGTTACCTGAAAAAGGAAAAGTTGTTTGAAAAAGTGATTTCTTTTGTGTGCGAACGTATTTGAGCTGTTGAAAACTCATCGGAAAAAGTTTTTATTTTTATATTTTGTAATAACCTTCCGTCTGTTTCATGAATTTAAGAGAAGGTATTGACTTTTGTGCCAATAAAAAGTAATATAGGTTAACTGGTGTAATTTATTAGCTACAGAACTAACACAAAAACGTTTTAATTGAAAAACATATTTTAACATTTATCATGCAATCAAAAAATAATTAATTAACTTTTATGAAGCGCTTATTTTAATTGAACCAAAGAAAGTTGCACTCATTAACGTAATTTTGAATCGATTAAAGAAAAAAATATCTATTGAAAGAAATAATATTTTGTTTCAATATATTCAACTCCATAAATACAAATACATAAGAGAGATCTGGAGAAGATTAAATTCTAACGGTCCCCTGACTTTTTAAAAGATGGGATAAAAGGACTTCCGTGATAGCAACCTTAATTGTTTCTTTTCGTGAAATTTTAAGCACTTAATAATTTTTAATGTAGTATTTCGAGAATTTTAATGATAATAAATTTATCATTAAAGTGAAAAAATACTAATGAAATTATTACTTTTTACATGATAGAAATATCATATCATTGAAATCCCTTCAATGCAACTATATATATATATATATATATATATATATATATATATATATATATATTGCATATATATATATATATGTATATATGCAACTATATATATATATATATATATATATATATATATATATATATGTGTGTATAGATCCTCGAATAAGATTTAGTTTATTAAATTGAAATGTTTATAAAAAAATATATATATTCCATGGCATTTTCCCATTTTAATGTTTGTTCTCTTTGTATTTATTTCTATATACTTTAAATATTATTTAAAAGCTTTATGTATGTCTAAAAATATAATTTTAATGTGTTCTTATTTTAGATCAAAGATATGTAAGTATCATTGAAATTCTCAAATGTAGCGAAACAAATCATCCGTGAGATTAATGTCCTCTGCATCCACTCAGCTATCGTTTTAAAGCCTTCGACTCGGAGCCTCCTTGAAATTGAAGATGTTAAATGAAAAACATAAGTGGTTAACAATACATGGCTTTGTAGAAGAGCTTTTTCTTTTTATAGAACTACATCAAAGCCGGTTTTTGTATTTGAGTTTATTTATTTATTTTATTTTGTAAAAATATTTGCTTGAAAATAAAGCTATGTTACTGCCCTTCAGAAATTCGTTGCATAAATTTAAAACGTGGCCGTACTTTCTTGAGTCAGTCGTCAAATTAACAAAGGAAAAATTTCACGCTGATTGTAGTTCCTCCTACGGCACATTTTGTTTGGACTACAAATATACTATAACTGTAATTACCTTTACAGAAAACAGGTTTAAAGTCCTAACTACAATTAAAATGAAACATAAAACAGACAGAAAATATATGTATATTCTGCTGTCATTTTATTTTGCTATCATCTTAAAACAAAAATAAACGTAACTTAGTTTAAAGTCTCATTCCAAAACCGTTATTTATGTTAAATGTTGGTATATACGTAATTGAAATAACTTTTCCAATACAATTTACCAAGTTACACTGTAAAGAGGTCTAGCTTTGAACAAAAACGTTCCGAATTTATTTTCCATGTCAATAGACTTTACTTAATCAAGAGAGTGTATACATACTTTTGTGAGAATAACTTTTGTCATTTTTTTTTTACTCTCTTATGTCATCTGAAATTCCTTTAACATAAGCTAAATAGATTAAGGTAGAATTGAAGATAAATTGAAGCAAATTTTATTTTAATATTAATTAAGCTGGATTTTAAATTAAATATTTATGTACATAGACATTCTTAATAAGAAAAACTAATATTAATGTCTCATATATCTATCAGAAGTGTCAGTCTTGAGTCTACACTAACCCAGACTTCAGTTGTAGCCGTAGACTAAGCCAAGTAATTACATAGATCAATAGAGGTGCAGGTGTTTCAGGTTTGTGTAGGATAGTTATAAGAAAATTTAATGTTGGACATTATTCCTACTTATCGTTCCGTATTTAAAATATTTAGTATTTTCAGCTATATAGAAAAGACGATATTCTTTAAATATATGCTTTTATAAGTATTTTACTAACTCAGATAATAACTTGAAAATATCACAGATACATAACTTTCCGTTTCGTCAAGAGGGACTCCTTTGTATGAAATATAAAAGTCTTTCCCAGCCTTTAAAATTACATATCAGTAAGATCATACAAAGGAATATTATTTTGGTTTTATAAGTTACTCACTTATCTTACATCATTTTATCCAAGTTATGAACGTGACATGGTCTCCCTAGCCAACCATTTGTCTTGGCTGACATCTGCGGTGATCGGCCAAGTTACCTTCAGGAAAGTGACCCATTTAACGTACACTCCACAAACTTATTTAATTTGACTTTGGAATTATGCTATATAATTATTCAGGTGGCTTTTAGTTTCATTATTATGATTAAAGTTTTAATACTCCGGAAGAATATTAGCCGCTCTTATTTATATTGACTGAGTTAAATTCATTTTACAGGCTAATATTTTTAAGTAAGATCTAACATTGTTCTTTGTTTTTATTGTTATAGCCTCTCATTATATCAAGAGCTTAGAAACCCACATTGGTAAGCTACAGATAATCTTAGAATACATCCGACTTGTATGTTTACATCACATAAAACCGTTAGTAATTTAATCAATATACAATTAACATCATTCTGTGTGCATTTACTTCTACAATAATTAAAAAAGTACTTTATTAAATAGTAGAAATAACAAAAGAATACATAGATATCAATCTAGAAGCATCCATAATAAGCAAGTAAAAATATAAAAAGCATGTAATTATCATAATAATACTATTAATTCTATGTATCGGATTGTAAAAGCAATAAATGTTCATTAAGGCATTGCGAAACCCTGCAGTGTCTGAGACAATATATGGCATGAATGAGCACTCCATCGCCCAGCAGAATTCACTGAACCTATTACCGGCATTGCTTCTGCAACGTGTAATATTTTTAGACGTTTTTATTTTTACACCAGAGGCTGTATAGTAAGTTACATTGGAAAATTATCCAACAGTTTTATGGTCCATACCTTACTCATGAGGAATTCTTAAATAATATATTTTATAATTACAATTTTATATCCGATTACTTTCAATATTTTCTAAATAGTAAACAACAGGAGCAACAAGTTGATAAGAGTACACAGTGAAGACTATCATTTACACTTTGTAATAAACAAACAATTAGTGACGAGTGTGTTACAATTCTCAAACCCTTTCTCACGTTTATATGAAACGTATATGACAAGCCATTATACCTCGTATTGTATTGAAGCTTTTACTTCACAAAACTATTCTTTATCACGATCTTAGACCAACCCAGATGTCAACAAGCATCTTTTAAGAATAACAATTCTCTTTTAAGACGATCTATGACATTTTAATATCCAAATCTGTAACAGTTAAATGTTTTTCTTCGACGTATTTCAAATGTTTTGCGTTCATAAAACATATACATTTTTGTTAAGTTATATCTGTGATATACAAAATGCTCACTGGTCCCTTAATTATTACATTCAACTGCCTCGTAAATGCACATGATGCTAAATTAGCCCAATTAAACGTTTTTCGTTTCCGTGTTTTATATAAAATATGTCGGCTATATCCCACAACTATTAACGTCAAAGCATTTCAGTCAAAGAGCAATGTTTTATCGATATTTATTATTATTAACAGATATCATATTGAATTTATACAGGACAATTCTCTAATATTACTTTTATTGCAATTTTTAATATTATAAAAGAATCTTTTAAGTACAGGTAATATAGTGTGCATTGTTTGAGTTACGAGTATAATGTAGTATTCGTTTCAATAGAAATAAGCTGTTTGCACTTTATTCTTGGAATATTCTAAACAAACAAACTCTATGAATAACAAAGTTGTTTTGTTTTCTTAATATATATATATATATGTATATAGAATTTAGTGTCCGTTAACTTAATACTACATTAACACAATAGTATCTTACACATCAGCGGTTATATTTATTTAACACCAAGAAAATACATTATAAAATAAACGAAATATCGTCAAATCTCAAGCGGAAAAAAACAAAAGGTTTGATTCTACGTTATCGAAAGAGAAATTCAAGGCTTTATTCAAGACTCATATTTCGAAACCCGCAAGGGAATCAAAGTCCAAAGCAAACTTTTCCTTGGCCTAGAATCATATAACTGAAATAATAATGAAGGAATCTAGACAAGTTAGATAAAAAAACAATTAGAAATATGCTTTCATGAAAATTCTTTGTTGATAAAGTCGATATTCGAGGGCAATAGTTTTTCGACGGTAAAGTTAAGTTTTCTTGTGTATATTTTCGTGCTAAACGTACATATTTTCGGTACTTAAATGAGTTAGCTAAGAATTTATTAATAGAATTACTGCAGTCAGGAGGCCATCTCTAAATATATTTTTAATTTACGTTTCCACGACTCCGCATCAGAGTATTTTTTTTTCCTTTAAATATTATATTAAGCTACCTCATCTTGACTTATTTCATTATCTCTTACACTTCGCCATACTTTTCCTGTAATATTCATCCTCGTTTAGGCGAGTAAGCCTTTAATAATAAAAGACATTATTTTTTTAATAAGAAAATGTTAAAAAATTCATAATGAAAACTGCTTCTCATATTTTCATTTCACTTTATTACCAATTAGTATTTTAATTCTTATCTGTTAATTTCTATCATGCTTTACGTAAATGATTGCTCTATGTATTGACTAATAAATTTTTCTATCGACAAACGCCAAAAAACGAAAAAACAAATATATTCTTATTAAAAACATAATTTGAATTTTAGAAAATAACTAATATAGATTGAAATTAATAATCTCATGTGTCTTTAATTGATGTTCTTTTTAATTTATCAGCAAATTCCTTTTTAAGATGCTTAGAGCCAACATTCAACAATGTGACCTATTGTAGAGAGAAATTGTGCTTCATCCTAACTCTATTGTATATAGATAATTCTCGGGATAAGCCTCGTAAAACACGAACGGGATAATAGATGACAAGAATAAATTATTTTGGATATCGGGTTTTACTAACTGAATGGAATTGTAATCTAAAAGTTAGGGAACTTAAATTCAATATATCAAACGGCTCTGACGAGATTCTATCTGTGTGTGAAATTCAAAGTTAAAAATTACCTTCATTCAAAATGAAATCCTTGGAAATGCGTCTATACAATCGCCTGAATACAAACGAAACGCGATATTTCTGTTTTAACTTGTTATTCTCGACGCTTTTACGTTTTAATAGTTTTATTTTAGACTATTATCCCTAACCTTTCTCTGCATAACCAAATTTTTTTCCACGCCGTGCATAACATAATTTAAATCACAAAAACAAATAAAAATATATTTATTTATAATGAATACAATAGCTCTAACAATTGGTATATCTAATACGTGATTACCAAAGTATTATAAATGATTTCGTTTGTAGGTCAATAGGACAGAGTTATTACTTCTGCGTTTATTTCACAACTTTAAAATTAAAACCTAAATCCATTTTATTTGTTTGTTTTATTATTTTCTTTTATACCATCTAAACATAAATCATCGGTTCCAGCCAAGCAATTAAACTGATATGCATTGGCAATATCCATTCCATCCATCTTTTCATTGAGCTTATCGATGGGTACTCGTTCTGCTGCTTTAGTGTTGGAAAAAATAATCATAAAAATATTATTACTTTTATGATTTTTATGGACGTAGTTTGATTTTCTAAAAATTTCATATGGTTCACTATTTGCTGGAATTTTCGATATCTTTTAACGCAATTTGTGATTAAGAATGAGTGAATGAGTGAATGAAAAAAAAATAAGTAAAGATTGAATAAATGAAAATAAAGTAGAATCATCTTATTAAAGATTATGTTATTCGGCATAGAAAAAACGAGAAACAATATACGAATAATTTTATTATTTCAATGTTTTATAAATCACATTATAAAATCTTTGCTTTCTTGTTCAAAATAATCCTCTACATTAAGAAAATAAATTGAAATTTCAAAAAGTAAAACATCAATTAGGACTAATGGCGTAGTCAGATGTTTCAATTTAAACGGGAACGGCTTAAAACACCTTCTATAAAATGACAGACGTAAAATATATAAAATCTTTTTTCTGTGCTCTTTTTTAATAAATAAAACATAGTGATATTTTAATAACTTCATTCATATATAAACATTACCCATTTACTAAGTTATAAACAGTTTTTCATAAAATATCGTACCATGTAAAAAGGCCATAATACACGTATAGAGCTATATGCGTATAACATTTTTAAATGTTTTGCGTGAACTTTATTATTCGTTTTTTTTTATTTCAGGTATATAAATGCCTAGTAGTTTTTGCACGCAACTTCGTCCGCGTGAACTTTGTTATTGAGCTCAGAGAGAAATGTATAGTGTGTCATAACAAGCGTAATTAGGGTAAACAACCTACAGTGATATCTTTATTCTGTGTCATGTGACTGCATTAACTGCACTCAATTTTGATATAAATATAAGTCTTTTGCTTATGTGTTAGTTATATTTATTTAAAGTTTAAAATGCTTTAAGTTGTTTTTTCGTCAAAGGGCAACAAAAATCCATACATCACCATTAAAAAATAATTACAAACTTAAAATATAGTAAGATAGTATAAGTACTATAGACATTTTAAGCCGCTTTCAACTTAAAATGACACTAACAAACACTTTTTGTTTAAAATATCACAAAAATAGCTTTTCATAATTAAGTTTTTTTAGACCATTATACATTTTATTTTTTGCTCTAATAATTGAGTTCTTTGATAGCATTTATTACTTCGAACATTTTTTTTATTATCTAATCGCAACATCTAAAAGCTCAGCCCACTAGAAAAGTAAAATTTATAAAGAAATATATTTTTTGTACAGGTCATGATTTGTTAAATAATACTACGTTGACCAGAAATAAACTCGTAAAATGTGGGTAGTACAAACGCTGGCAATCTACTCTCGCAATTTGAAATAAGCACTTAAATATTTTTTTTTATTATTTCTCGTAGAAAAATGTATGCGCGCCCTTTGCTGTAAAATAATTTTGTATTTCATAGTATATAGGTTAATTTTAAATGAAATTTCTGTACATTTGTACGGTATTTATAAAAGATATATGAAGAATATTACCAATTTTTTGTCTTACCTTATATTCTCTGTTAAATTACTTATTTATCCTAAACGACATTTGAAAATATCATCTTTATTAAGGATTGCACGTGGATTTCCTCGAATATATTGTTTCAGTATTTGTAATTTGTGAAATATGTTGCAAAATTCTAACAGGTAAAAATAACTTAACAAAGTTTTTTGACCTGAATCTAGAAAAACATAAAATATAATGAAGAAATCCCCAAAGATCTTAGTTAAATAGCAAATAGTTAGTTGATTAAACTACCGTAAGCAAACCGAATTGTTAGAGCTTTATTTTAGTTCATACCATTGGTGTGATTCAAAACGTAAGTAATATTTCATGCTGCATGTAAATACTCTTCTCCTATTTACATTTACATTCAGCTAACACATTTTTACAAATAACCGTGTTCTAGTTTGAAATCTTTTAAAATATATTTGAAAGAACAAAAAGTCAGGTTGTTTGAGGATTTCTCTAAAAGGGTCATCAATTTTTTATTAAATTTTACCTCCAGTAAGTTCTCTTTCACGGCAAATTTAACTATGCTAGCTTTCACTTAGTTTGTCAAATGCCCAGGATCAGAATGAATAGCTGATTGAGAGACTAATTTTAAATTACGAGTATTCGCTGTAATTTTTTGCATCCTCGCGCCCTGTCCCTTTTTCTTTGTTTTCAATACAAAAACACATGAAATTATTGAATTATATTCGTACATAATAAGCTGAACAATTTTGTGAAAAAAAAAATTAAGCAAATACTAAGTAAAAAAAAATCATTAATATGACATTTAATAAGTAATAAAGATATTAAAATGATTTATATTTCACAATAAAAGGTATTGACAGAGAAAAGGAATCCGTATTTACATCTGATTTTTTTTGTTATATGAACTTCCGAAAAAAAAAAACATTGAGTGCTTTTTGATATTTCAAATGGAACAAGCGTAAAACAAATACAACGAAAGGAAAATTATGAAACAAAATTACAGTGTAAATAGTCAGAATATACTTTTTTAGTCTAAATCTTAAAAAATGTTTGATACCAATTTAAGAAATCTCTTCAGAGACAGTGGCCATAAAATTATTTTAAATTTTTAGATGACACTAAAATCGAAGACGAACCAGAACAAGTGAAATGAAAAATTTTACAAAAATTATCTGAACAATTATTATAACTGAATTTCAGTCTAAGTCAGCGTGAGACGTGGGAACTTGAATAGCTTCTGAACAGTCTTTGTACATACACTTACTCAGAAGTTAATGTGCAAATTGATTTACAAATATATTCACTCAAATTTGTGTTTTAATCTGCTCGTTTTCCAAAAAAATGAAAATTTACGCCCAAGTTCTTAGTTATTATTTTCAACCAAATTATTATCTTAGCAGAGCTTCAATTAAATAAAATATTTATGTACATATAAGTAATTTTCATCTTACAGTAAATATTAATATTTCAAAGCATTGCGCTCGTTTTACTGTTTAATGACGGATCCAACATGAAGATAACTTAAGGCTGTCATCAATTATTATAACAACTTATTGATCGTCGTTACTATTGTTAAAAGTAAAAGGAAATCAAAGACTATTTAAAAGGAGAATAGAACTATGTTTGAATTCTGGTATAAATATGACGTCTGGACGCAAGACAGCGGACTGCAGAGTTCAGCGAGTGCGGAGCATAAAGAATGTGATTATGAAGAACCTTCGAGAAATACAAGAACATTTAGAAGAATTGAAGTTGCATTTTAAAATATCTGGAACGTACTGAAACAAGTGACATTAGTGACGTCAGCGAGGCTTTGTCCTCTCTTTAAAATAATGAATTTGTAATAAATCTGATATATATTATGGTGTAGTTGACATATTAATAAAATATAGTATAATGTACCTTAATTTCTTTTTTTGGCTATTTATGAACACTCCATTTAATATATATATGTGTGATATGAATCGGTACTGCATAACCCTTCATACTTATATTCTTACTTGTATACTTTAAGAAGCACAGTTTCATAGATTATTCTCGCTTCTTATATGTCAAAACTCGTGTTTTTTTTTTATTCAGAAGATATTTGTATGTATAATCAACAGCTATTTGGTTTGGAGATCGTATGATTAAGTTGATTGTTAAGAAACTAGTCATTTTGGTCGATATACCGTTAAAATAGTTTTTGTTTATATTGACAGCTAAGAAAGTAAGTTTTTTAGTCAAAATTATAGCTTCGATCGCTGATCTATATAGTTGTGACACATGTTTTAAGTTCCATACTCTCATGCACTTGCCTTCTCTAATCCAAATCTCTTTGCACGTCCCCAAGGGTTATATATTAAATTACTTATCGAACTAACAGTACTGCGCTGAATTTATTTTTATATATTTTTTAACGATTTCAGTAGTATAAAATAATGAATATAATAAAAGGCTAAAAAACAAACACAAAAACCATTAATCGTCATTACTAAATTTGTGCATTTATTAAGCAAAAATTGATGAATGTGTGCAAAATATTCTGAAGTTCGAGAACTAATAAATAAATAAAATTTAATATTCGGAAGTGATACAATGAAATTAAAAATTCTCTCCACTACGTTACAACTGAAGAAACTTTTCCATGTACAAAGTAAAAATATATGAGTTTTACGCTATTAGAAGTTCTTACAAGTTGTACAACTCATAAGTGAATTATACGGATAACTCGAGTAAAGGTTAATAAAACAAACAACTCAATTAGACAACAAATATTTATCGAGACAGTGAGATCTATCTTCGATTTATGATATTTATATTAACGGTATAACTTTGCAATTTAACAAGTTCGCTTCCTCTTTCTGTGTTTATATTGGTTACTTTACTCGCCACATAAAATTATTAAAGGAAATTTTATGTAATATGTATATAAAAGGATTTAAAACTAAATATAATTTCTTTTGGAATTTTTAATGATGTTAGTCCAAATAAAACATTATGAATGTCGGATGACAATGACAAATGGTAAAGAAGATTCACGCGTTCACAATGAAATTAATAAAAACAATTTAAATTGAAAATTAACAGTTATATAAAGTATAGCGCTTAGAAAAGTTGGTTGTAAAAAATTTTAACCTGAAAAAAATACCTGAGAAACAAAACTGGAAGTAGGTAAATAGAAAGAAATGAAATACTTAAATTAATTTAAAATTATATATAAATATGTATCATTATATATTCATTAACCTGGCAAGTGCCGGTGTTATTTTTCCGAGCAGTATTTACTTTCTAAAATTATTTAAACACCACTGACACAGGGTGAAGGAAAACGTTGTGAGGAAACCTGGACTCATAGTTTCAAATTATAAGTTTGAAATCGACAATCCGCTTTGAACAAGCGTGGTGATTAATGCTCTAACCTTCTCCATGTGAGATAAGGCTTTTGCTTAGCAGTGGGCACGGATAGGCTGATGATGATGATGATATCTTCATAAATATTTTTTAATGTACTTTCCCAACTATACACAAGAGTTGATTCAAACTTTAGAAATTGAGAAAGAGACTCTTCAAAATTATTTACGACTACAGGCTAATATTTACTAAGATTATATTGAACTAATTACCTAATACATTAAACCTGGTATATGCAGGTTTTGTCTTATAAATAAATAAAGTTTTCAAATTTTCAGATTTTTAAATCAAATCTAGAGGATTTCTAAAAGACACTTTGTAGTTAACGGCCTCTGAGTTTCATACTAGTTTCGATATTTTAACCTTTTCAGTGAATGAACTTTTTCATTGGTTCCTATTACATTCATAGTTTAATTCGTGCCAAATTTTTTATACTTATGCACTAACATATGTAATATTTATTATGTCATAAAGGAAAATAGCGTCCCGGCGGCTGTACGGTGGAATCGGGTATGGAAACCACAAATTGGTTTGCGCTGTGATGCGATAAAGCTTTCGAGTCAAGCTCCTAGTTCCCTACATGCCTATAACAGATGGGTACAAAGATGAAGGTAAATTAAATAAAACAGGTTTCAAATAAAAACACATTCAGATTAAATTTCTAAATATAACTAACTCGTTTATATTCGGTAAAATAAAATTATCTTTGTGCATTTTGATCCTATCTTAAAATTCGATTACGAGAATTTTAGAATTGGGTAGGGATGAAATGAAAAATGTCCACAAAAGGAAAGTCAATATGAGATATGAGTTACGTAAAAAGGATTTTCATTTCATACATGCCCTGATTTTAAATTCATTGTTGACCTTAATATAACCGTTCCGAGATATTTCGTTAATGAATATTCTTGTTTTATACGAATTATGAAGATTTGTTTATCAAAACGAAACTCGTATGGCCTCTGATATGTTTAAACATCATCAATCGTTTTTATTTTCAAACTTTATAATAAAAAAATTAGTTATTATCAGATACGTTTTAAGTTAAATGTTACTTCTAGAATGAAGTATTGAATAATGAATATCATTCCTTTTAAATTACCTTAACAATTTCCTTCTCTACCTGCTTAATGTAATAAAAATGTATCACAAACAGATTTCGTAACCATTAAAAGGATCTGGGAGATGAGATCCGGACTAAAAATAAGATAAATTCGAGTAATCTAAATCCTATTCGAAATATATTTTTTATTCGAGTCTCATTTATTACTCACTGAATTAAAAAACGACTTTTTATTCTGTAGAAAGCGATTTTGTGGTTATAACGATTAATTTTAATTAAAGAACTGAATGTCATAATGAAAATGTAAACATAATAGTCCAATAACTTTCTACTAAACCTATCAATGAAAGGAAAATTATTTGGTCCTGCTTTTAACAACTCTTTTGCCTAACCTGGATTGGATGAAAAATAAATATAAAATAAATATAAAACTAATTCAAAATAAAATTATTTAATACTTGTATATAGAAAATTTAATTAATTGTTTGCTGGATTTGTATACGTATGCAATTTTAAAAACACCAGTATTGCTTTGTTGATCTGAATTACTCTCGTAAATCCTAATATTGCGGGCGTTGACTGTCTGATGTTGTGGGAAATAAAGAACTTTGTCATTGAATTAATTTAAAACTGACTTATATTCCTTTAATAAAGTAGCCATTATCCCAAATAATATAAGTTTTTTAACACATGTACCGAATAAAGGTAAATATGATTGATATATTTTTGGTAGTCTTATACTCTAAAATTCCATAAAATCCGTTTGTCTTGTCTTGTCTTTCTAATTGTTTAGAATAGTGTTCGACAAAATTATCAAAGATTTTAATCTTATAATTCTTATAAAGAAAATTTTCACTTTAATAGAAATCGCTCAAGATTTTTATTATTTTAAAATGATAGAGGATAATAATAAGTTTGTATCTCTGTATTTAGATTTAACAGTAATTAAATGGTATTATGTAAGTTTGCATAATTTAATTTAGTCATATTCTATATTTTTTCCAGTGAAAACTTTTAAATCCAAATATAATTACCCCTTACGTTCTAGTACTCCATAAAAAATTTTACTCATAACAAAATCGTTAACATTTTTTTTATCTTACACGCAATATTAAAATATAACACTCACAAGCATATTAAACCTATTACTTTTAGAAGTATTCAGACACTATTTTAGTTAATTAAAACAAGAACAGAGACGAAACCTCTCAGCATTCCATGGATTCACCGTGCGGGTGCCGGGTCCATCGCGTTGTAGGGAGAGGAGCTTCAACAGTGCCTGGGACTTGCGACCCAGGTGTAGGTTTAAGGGGCCCCTATCTAACGCGCGTTAAACGCTCACCTCCGCTGTCCAAGCTCCTCTCTACCTTATATATCACAGGATAGTAAAATATGAAAAAGATAACATAAATTTATTCAATAACAATAAATATAGAGTAATTATTTAACATATTGTTAATAGCATTCATTTATCGTAAAATCAAATATCACATAAATATAACCCGATAAATTTGAAACCGTGCAACGAATTTAAATTATTTTATGTCAACTAAAATATTGCTGAATGTTGAAATACGCAATACAGATTTTAAAATAAATACCTCAATATAATAACACAACAAAATCATATTTACGTATTTATTATGTATGACAATTTTTTTTATATCATTTTGTTATATATAAAAATAACTTAATATATATATATATATATATATTTGTGTGTGTATATAAAGTTAATGACTTTATATACACACACAAATACACATTGTAAAAAAATATGTTAGCATCACAACCATTGATATCACAATCTTGTAATAGTTAAAATCTCTCGTCCTATGTCTCATAAAAATTTGTCTTATATCTCGTAGAAAATATGACAAGAATTTATTCCTTCCTTCTGAAATAACACACGTTTCGTCTCTAAAGTAGCATTTGAAAATCTTTGAGTGTCACTAAAAATGTGACTGAAGCAAAATAGGATACTAGTGAAAAGATAAAAAATTAAATTAAATTATATTGCTTATAATATTGAAGAATATTTTAATGTTTTTAATCTGATAGATAAAGAAAAAACAGGCCAGGTATTTTTATGAATACTTGTAAAGAAAATGACTCTAAGCACAAATATTTACTTTTTAACAAAAAAAAATGCTGGAATAACAATTTTTCACAGAAATAATTTACAAGTTCATGTAAACCAGTGCCTTAGTTTTTTTTAATATATATGATTAAACTAACAACAATAAATCATTTCAGGTGTATTGTAATTAGAACATTAAACTTACTCCGACATGAAATAACGTATGCACTTACATCAGAATGTTCATTTACTAAATGAAAAGAAAGATTGAAAAACTAAATCATTTTATAATAGCAACAAGAAGATAGTGAGCCGTTTGAATAGAAACCACAGTGCAGAAATAAATTCATTCAGATGAAAATCTCACAGAGTCTCATTTTGATTTGTATTAAAACTAGCGTTGATTGAAATAAGGGGCAACTGATAGGTTGGGCTTGTGGTTCAAAATATTTGCATCCCAATTGGTTCCCGGCTGTTTCGTTGATCGAGTCTAAGATAATAAAGACTTTCATACCGTCATACTATCAACCCTATTATCGCAGAATAATCTGAAGTGTGCTTTGTTGTAATTAAAGAAATTAAATCCTAGAATTATTATATTGCGATTAAAAATATTTACTGTTCCACTCATATAAATAAATTAACATCACGATACGCTTTTATTAAACTTTTAAGTATCCTTAAAAAGTTGCTTATTAGAAAAAAAACTCTTTATTTTAAAGAGAATAAACAACAAGTACAATTTATCATATACATTTTTTAGTAATTTTTATAAGCCTTTTATTTCATTATGCCAAATTACTAATATATTCATTTCTATCCAATTCAAAATGATTATCAAAATTACTTTGCATAGTTGAGAAAAAGGAACACGTGATATTTTTTAGTCAAAATTTTAAACGGTTTGTTATGTAAAGGTACATGGAATTGTTAAATCGCTTTTCATGTACCACTTGCACCGTATTTAATGCAGAGATTACAGCGTTGACATTTCATAGTGAGAGCCAGGCGTATTATTGTGGATTACAAGCTTATTCCAGGTATCATATTTGAAATATGTTTCGTTCGTATCCCTTTTATGAAACGAAGTACTTAAACCTTACTATTCAAATAAATACACTGATGTCATTAATGAATTATTATGTTAAGTCACGCAACAGGATTCATCATACGTAGAACATTCTTACTCTAAATAAAAATCTTTACTATAAGAGTCGTGGTGGCCTGGAGGTTAAAGGACCGCCTCTCATGCGTGAGGACGCCGGTTCGAAACCTGGCAAGTACCAATGTGATTTTTCATACTCATATGTACTTTCTAACAGTATTTAGACGCCACTGACGGACGGTGAAGGAAAACATCGTGAGGAAACCTGGACTTATAATTTGAAATTATAAGTTTGAAATCGCCAACCCGTCTTGAGCAAGCGTGGCGATTAATGCTCAAACCTTCTCCATGCGAGAAGAGGCTTATGCTCAGCAGTGGGCTTCCGAGGCTGATGATGATAAGACAGAAAATGACTTGTGTTTATATATATTATATTTGCAAATTTTAAAGTATAAAGCCTTTCAAATGGCGATATGATTATGAATAATTTGTAAACCATGAATGCAAACGAAGACATCGTAGTTATTAACAACTCCGAAATTTGTTCATTAAGAAGCTATTTTTTAATGAAACAGAAAAATAAATTCAAATAACGTCCTCAACATGACCTCAAATAAAATAATAATTGAAATAGACACAACCAACAACTCTGAATATTAATGAATTCAACACAAGCTTTTGTACTTGTGTCAACGTTATTAGAATGAAGCTTCCCGTGTAATAAATAAAAGCAGTCTGAATGTTAAACTTAATGTGATTGTGAAATAAAATATATTCTCGTCGGGTTATTTGAAAGCTTATATTTTTTACCAAGAGTATAGAAAAATTATGTGTTACACCTGATCTTGATTTACCCTTGCTTATAGAGGTAATAGCAGCAATAGAGGAATTACAGAGACATTACATGTCCTATTTTTGTAGGTGTTATTTGTATCCAACTTATTCAGGGCCTAAAATACCTTATTTACGCAATTACTTCTACGGAATATAAATGATATCTATATATTGTTACGCAATTATTGTATACTCGTTGAATTTTTTTTTTTCTTAAATGTGAAGGGTATATGAATTGCTTTCTATAGTTAGTCATTTAAAAATTACCGTCAGATTTACCAATAAATGTGAATTCTATAATCAAATCGAAATATTCGTTTTACTTAACAAAATAATATCTGAGATTTACGCATGTACCAATTTAAATAAAACTAAGCTCTTCGGATATTACGCGGTTTTTTTATTACTTATAACTACTTATTACCGAAAAAATAATCAAACAACGCGTAGTATCCTAAAAACTTAGTTCCATTTACTTACCAAGCCGTAATAATACATATTTTTTGTGCTATCTCACGTACACAAACGTTTTAAATGTAATGTGCATCCTTTGAATAAAAATCACACATCATGCAAACACTTTAAGTTTTAAAAATTAACTAACTATTAGACAGCGGTTTGAAGGTATTGTAAAATAATTTAGATGTATATTTACTAAAAGGATTATGTATGTATATTATAATTAAATTTTAAAAAAATGCTTTAACGTAATCATTCATCATCATCTTTCTTACTATTTCTACTAATGATACACCATCGTCACCTTGACTAAAGAAAAGGTTTGGTTCACCTTCACAGTACGCCATCAAAGTAGGGGCCAGAGACTAATTATAATATGTTTTATTGGTCAATAATATATGTATGTCAGCACAATATTATTCATAGCCAGTAATAAGGAATAAATATTTAATAAGTATTTTACTTTAGAGGGTAGATGTGTCATAATCAAAGTCATTGTGT
Source organism: Danaus plexippus (assembly GCF_018135715.1). NCBI lineage: Eukaryota > Metazoa > Arthropoda > Insecta > Lepidoptera > Nymphalidae > Danaus > Danaus plexippus. The sequence goes on along the minus strand of NC_083551.1, from coordinate 4,844,530 downwards.
TAGTGATTTCTTTAACAATTTTATTTGTTCTAGATATCGTTTTATGATTTGTATTAAAGAACAATAAATGTTATCTTGTTTCCTACTATCCAAGAGGAAGCCTATCTAACTACAAGTGCAAGCTAAGTCTGAAATATAGTATTTCAAGTGAGCGATTCATTTGTAACATGCATAAAATTTGTTGAAAATAGTGTTTATGAATCAGTTTCACAATTCTAAAAAATCGTTTGGACATGGTGCTCCAATATATATATGTATATATGTCCGAGACGGTCATGAGTATGGACACTAAACAAGGCGCAGCACGAGTTCCGATAGAGGGCAGCAACGTTGGGATAACGTCGTTTACTCTTATTCGACTAACTTCGTGCTACCTCAGAGCCTAGCTGCGCGAGGATGCCGATCACTGCAAATACTTGCCATCTACCCGTCGTGAAGATCTGATCCTCTACACTAGGAACTGCTCCTCGTTTCTTTTACGTATTGACGGTGATTCATTGTGACTATAAATAGTTCTAAGTGAATTATTAGAATTATAAAACTCTATAAAGTGATTATAGTTTCTCTTTTCTCGTTCACCCAAGATATACGCCTACAAGATTAAAATTTGTCTGAATATTCCGAATCTCCGGCATATATTAAATAAAATATAAACGGTTAAAACAAAAATTATATTTATAGTCAGCACACAATTAATTTAAATAAAAAAGCTTTCTTGTATAACCGCGAAGGAGAACTTATAATGAGCAAGCTGCCGTTTCTTTCTTTTGCTCTATTAATTAATTACCTGCCTCGGTTTTCTCCACACCCAACATTTTGAAACAAAAATTCCTTAACATTACAGTGAATACTGTAAAAGGTAATAAATTTGTTATGGTTATGTCGTGTTAAATTTAATTTTCTTAACTTATATGAATAAAGGAGTGATAAAAATTAACTGTGGTTACACGACTTTGTCTATTCAAACCAGTTTATATTTGTGTTTTTGGGAAGATTATAAAAAGTTTCAAACAGAATAACTATTACACGTAAATGTACAGTACACTACAGTAGTAAAAATCAATACAGAAATTTATTTAATGTGCTTGCAAAACTCGTGACATCCGATAGTACTACAATAAGGGAAACGAAATATATCTGACAAGTCTCGCAAATACTCGTATTGCTGTCTATTGAGTATATGAGGAATATAATTCGTGCATTAATTGTACTTTATACATACCAATTTGACTTTATCAATTATTCCCATACCAATGTTTAATATTTAATAAGATTTTTTTTTTGGTATGCATCCTAAAAAAATATTTTTATAACATCCTTGCCTTGTACTTAAGTTAATATACAAAAAAATTGCTCAAATTGATTAAAAATATTTTATGTACATTGTACATATATTTAGTAAAGCAAATTTTATAAATACTATATATAAAATTAAAGAAATATAATGAGAAACAGAAATACGTTTCTAGTTGATTAAAAACCTATTAAATAATATGTACTTTAACGCCTGCATAGTCTTTTATCAACAATATTTCAGTATCAAGACAAACATGAAACATGAAACAGAGACTTTTTTTTCATTATAGCATTCTCTAAAAACTTGTTAAAATAAAGCTCGTATTAGAACGAATAGCAGCCTCAGATGTTTCAATTTAAACACCATTATCCAACACTCTGTAACGAACGAAAAAGTAAAATAATTTTGTTTTGCGAACAGAGAAAAATTTTCGCCTTTTTAAAATTCAACAAGGTTATCTGATAAAGCGACCGCTGTCCCATAAAAAGGTTCATTTTAGATACAAAAAACCCTTATAATTTTGACGTGAAATGTATTTTGTTATTTAATGGCACAAGAGTTGGTAATAAAAAAGGTTGATATGAGATTTCGTTAACCTATGTGGCCTACGTCATTTGAAATCTTTGTTGATCGCTATAAGCTTAGAAGACTGCATTGAGAGCATATATCAGTGTGTCTATATTTTGGCCATATCTATCCCAATCACCTTATGCAACTGATTAAAAAAGTTTCTAATACAATTGTAACTATAAATTAAAATTTAATGGTACAAAACAATTTATTAACTAATTCCTATAAAATAATACCCTGATACTTACATATTAGAATGCAATAAAATTTACATTAATTTAGCACCCCGAGAAACATATTTTGAACTTATACGCAACCACAAATTCGTTTAAAATACGTACGACAGATTGTCTTATATATTCCTTTAAAACAACTTTGTATGATAAACATAGATTTTAAAATTATGATTACCTCCATTACAGAACTTCCTATAAACAACTTAGTTAAAAGTTTTGACATTCGCCTTAAATCTTTCCGAGTAAGATCAAATAGAAATTTTGACATTCAAAGAACAGAAAACTTTAAAATATTTTAACAGCGAGATATTTTAATAAATTTTGAATGTGATAATCTAATTACCTTAATATGAAAGGTTGATATAATTTTTTTATATGGGAAATAATACTTTTGGTACGGCTATTAAAACTATGTATTTAACAAAATTGCAACATGATCGAACTATTGGGATACATCAATTTGAGAACAGAAAATTACGACTTATATCGTGTTATAACTTCTACCCGTGATTGATAAATACTTTCATAGTTTCCTCCGCTGAACGCTAAACAATTTTAACGTCGAACCAAAAATAGTGATGTAATGTCTAATAAAAAATTCACATATAAATTAGAATCCAACTAGAAACAGCAAATATACCATTCAGTGAATCTGGACAAAGTCGGGAACAACGATAGTCTCACAATTTACTTCCTGGAACAGGATTTTATAAAATTTATAAGTAAGCATTGACAGTTTGAGTAAGTAAGTAAGATATTAATTCGTACTGCCATGGATTGTAAAGCGTTCAATTTAAGCAATAACAATTATTACGACTTTAGACTACACACTTAATGTTTTTGTCGATTTAAACAACTCGAAACATTTTCAATTTGGGTATTGATGACCAATGACAAATATATGATTTTTTTTTTCTATTTATTGAAACATAAAAAAACAATTACCATTCTTTAGTCGTTTCTGGTAAAGGCTTAAAAAGAATCACTGAGGATTTAAAAGACTTGACAATAAGTAAAATTGTAAAACATATGTAATGATTTAATATAAACAAAATTATAGTTCCGGCTTCCGTTGGAAAGTTTTGATGACTCATTAAAATTAAAGATAATTTTATATTTACAGAAAAACGATTAAATATAACAGGTACTACCTAGATACGATAACACGAGTATAACAGGTAATACAATCGATAGAATCAGTATTAACTTTATGGCTATCAAAGTCTCGTTGCACAGTACTAATTTCTAGCAAATATATATACACAAACAATAACTTTAAGTCATATTGTAAACCATACAAGTTAGGCGACCTTCGTTTACTAGTGAATGCATAATTTACTTCATGTTAAAAACTCTAATACCCGAGCATAAAATCCATGTATGCCTTAGACGATTATTTACAATAAGCTTTACCACTATTATATATAATTTTATTAGTAGTTTACCAAAATAATTAGTGGTTAAACATATAATTTGACTTGACTTAAAAAAACGTCACCGCTTTTTATAAACGTAAATTCTTTTTAAATATTAAGATTCATTAAATACAAACTTGGATATTGAAAAAATATTCCACAACTCAAGTGTGAACGTAGCTGTTGCTTCAATAAAAATATGAGATAAAGATCTAAGACTCTCGCGAGTATTCATTTAAATGAAACAAATATTTTCGGATTACTACGCGTATTTCATTTAAATGTCTCGGTCGTAAGATTGATAATATATGTAGGTCGTACTCCATCTTTAGAAGGAATGGTAGATAGCTTTTTAAACGATCTCAACAAGGTAAGCCAACAGATTAGTATCGTCAGAAAAGCTTGGAGCTACGATAATTACCTAACTTCTCGTTTAAATTGGCCTTTTCTTGTCTACGATTTAAAAAAACCCGTTTGTCAAAATTAGATACAGGCGTCATAAAGATTTTGAAGCTTTGTCTCGGGCTCGCGCTATCGGCTGATTTATCACCTTTATTCAGGGATCGAAATAGTTTTGGGATAAGTCTAAAAAGACCATCGGAGCCGTTTAAACACCTAAAATTTTTCAAAAGATATATCCTGGGGAAATCTAATGATGACGTCGTTACATCGTTCCAAAACGACAAAGATTCCCAAAGCTAGAGTCAAGACTTCAATTCCATAAGCAGTTTATGCTAGGAGCACAAAGGAACAGAGTAGAACGCTAAATAAAAGATCCATGCAATGAGTTAAGAAATGCAGAACAAGTGGTTAGATTTAAGGGAATTTTGCCTCCCATTAACATGAAAATGACGCACCTTAATTCCTGATTGGTCGCCAGCATTGCTAAAATTTTATTGCAATGCGTTTCAAAGGACTCTCCTAGATCAGAGTAATTTAGTAAGATGGGGTAAAGGTACCGAAAATTCTTGCTATATGTGTGGGAAGGTGGTAGAAAATGCTAAGCATTTTCTGGTGGGCTGTAGGGTACTCCAGGATAGCGGTTAATACTCGCGTCGTCGCGATACGGTTCTGGAAATCATACGTGAAGCGGTTAGTCTTTCGGTAGCCAGAGCGCAAAGGGAAATAACCACAAACGAGCGATCAGTAGGTTTTGTGAGAGAAGGCACGAGTGCTATAAAATCAAACGTCAAGCCTTATTCTGTCCTTAAAAGAGCTTCGGATTGGACTATAATGATTAATACGTATGAGAAACAATACAAAATATCCGAGGATATTTGTGCGTCGGCCTCCAGACCAGACATTTTATGCATTCGTGAATATTAAAGCGCGTTGTGATAATACGGCTTACGGTTCCTGTCAAGAACTAACATCGAAGAACGTGCGTCGAAGGCAGCCCTAGCAGGCTCCGTTCAAATTTGGTTAGACGGAGGGAGGAGCTTGGACAGTGGAGGAGAACGTTTAACGCGCGTTAGATAGAGGCCCCTTAAACCTACACCTGGGTCTCAAGTCCCAGGCACTGTTAAAGCTCCTCTCCCTGCAACGCGATGGAACCGGCACCCGCACGGTGAATCCATGGAATGCTGAGAGGTTTCGTCTCATTCATTTGAGATAAAAGCACTAGTAAAAATGTGTTTTTGACTTATACGATAAAATAATGTAAAATATGAGACAGTTTAATATTATTAATAAATTCTTTTTTCAAAAGGCGGGTAGATTAAAATAGTTTTTTTGGGCGTTTGTGATTAAAAATATTTTTTATTGTGCCAATAAGTATTTGGCAAAACACAAATATAAATGACATGTACATCTCTGTAAAAAACTGCTTCGTAAGTTATATGTAACAGTTAAACGTTTAATGTTTATAGTTCAAATTATTTTAAAAATGAATTTGTTGTTATATTTAAAATACGAGTACAATACGATTTAATTCATCAAGTTGGTTATAGATTTAAACATAATTTTTCTTTTCCAGCAATCGATACTGTAAATAGATAAAGTAATTTTTAATATGTATATAGACATATAAACTCTTATATAAATGTATGTAAAACATACATACCGAATATGAATATAATTAATACGTACATATATATCAGATAATTAAAGTAAATCAGAATAATATTTAAATTCAACATTAATTCGTAGGTATATTCGGGCTAGGTCATGGAGAATCCATTCCGGGTATTTCAACCGTTATCAGAATCGTAGTTGCAGCGCATCAAAAGGAATATCTGATAGATGTAGCGGTTTGTATTTTGAACTAGCAAACCGTGATTTTATCTGGTTGCGGGTTTTATGTTGTTTGCTGAATAAATATGACTGAATTCTATATTTCAGACGTTTGATTGATATATGTATATTTATTTTAATTAACTTTCATATCATATTCTGTGAATTTTGTATGTCAATATACCGTGAATGTGAAATCCATTAAAAGTTATAAGCAGATAATAACTTTAGCTAGACCGTCAGGTGACCAAAAACTTAAAATTAAAGTGAAATGATTGTTTATAATCTCAAAGGAAAAAAATATACAAGCAATAGAAGAGAATATTTTTATAGCTTCGGATATGTACCAACGGTCTTAATTAGAAAGTAAATTGAAGTATATTGTGTTAATATGGTGGACCACTGACAATGGACCCGTGGACGAAATAGATTACAAACTATCAATTATGATCTCTATCTCCCGATACTCATCACGACTATGAACCCTAGTTAAAATTGTTTGTCAAACCTTCCTGAACAAATGTAACGTAAATTTGTAAACATACCTACATAATTGGAAGATTTTTTAATATTATTTTTAACCTCATTGCTTTGTTTAATTTCAAGTTTAGTTAATAAACTAATCCATTGTTAGTTGTTAATTACTGATCCTTTTTAAATATTAGATTTCTTCGTGGTCCCTTTATTTAGGACTCAGGCTACAAATATATTTGGCAGAATTGAGTGTTTTTTTTAATTCTCGACCCCTAAATGGTAGCGGACGAGTAAATAGCTACTAGCAAAAAGTTACCTTAATAACTGAACATCTATAATAGAAAGAGTAGACTCAGATGCTTAGCTACCCAAAGATAATAATGCTAGTTCGTTATAAGTAAATGTAACTAAGACAAATGTATTAATATAATTAGTAAAAAAATTTACAGGGCCTAGTTGCGAAATTCTCTTGAACTTACCCAAAGTTTATTTAGATTGTGAATCCTGTATGGGGTTTTCAAATAGGGGAAACACGAAAAAATTTTAACTCTTCCAGTACCTATAATCAAAACTTTTTTCAATGTTCTTCCTAAACAAATTTGGAGATATAAGTGTCTGTATAGTTTGGATGGCATATTTTGTAGTACAAGATTTTTTACTACCATAACAATCGTTCTTATCATCATAAGCACTTAAACATGATATTCTTGTTTGTACATAGATATGTAATTATATACACAAATAGAAATAAGAAAGTTTAATAAAACATGTTAAATGCTGATATAATCTCATATAAATGATAAAAATGTTCAAATTATCGATTTTCGCACCCGAGTTCCTGAGAATGAGCATCATGGCTGCCGTAGACTGGCTTGGTGCGGGGGTATTGAGAACCCAGGGGGGAAAGTCACTGAATCATGGTAGTTATAAGCGATAACTTTGAATAGCTATTCCCTTCATACTGCTGTAGCATACACAATTTTAACCTTGAGATCTAAGATTTTCGCGAGTTTTATTCATTTAAATGAAACTAATATTTTTCGGATAAACTACGCGGATTTTTATTATTTTTAAAAAACTACATAACCCCGACGTTTCGGTTACTTTTCAGCAACCGTTATCACGTGTCGTCACACTCACACCTCGTCTGCCGTGATCACGGTTGCTGATAAGTAACCGAAACGTCGGGATTATGTAGTTTTTTAAGAATAATAAAAATCCGCGTAGTTTATCCGAAAAATATTAATTTCATTTAAACTTTAACCTTGTATGTATCAACTGAATAAGTTAATGGACACAAAAATCTCATACATTCTTAATTTCGTCCCATCTTTATAATCAGCTGTTTAAATTTATTCAATCTTGTATTGTTATATATTTAAATTACTTTCTGATTTCAGAGATTTTTCGGAACGTAATCTAACTCTGAAATCTAAACCGACTTCAACTGACTGGAAATTTATAATAATGATACATCAAGGAGCATCTAAATAGAAATTTTGAATGATTTTGCTCTCAACATGACTGAGAACTATATAAAAAAATATGCTTAATTAAAATAAGTTGTAGAATTTGTTACGAAAGGATAGTCAAGTCTATCTCTGTAGTATATAGACAATACCAAAAACATGGTATACACGACCAAACAGTGACACAGACAGACTTACTTTATTAATTATCCAATAATATTGTTGTAATTAATAAGAAATATTTATTAGAACAATGAAATTATTAAATCATTTCAAATAATGTTAGAATATATTCAACAACTCAATATTGAGTTCTCTTTATATTTGTTGGCTGACAATATTGAAGGGGTATTTTAGGTGACGGAACATCAATCATCCGGGTAATAACTAATATCATAGCCTTATAAAGATATGACCAGCTCAAAATTATTCAGAATAGCTTACATAGCTTTATAAATAAATCCATATATATCCATGACCTAATCATTATAATTTCAACGAATACTGAATTTGCTATACTTTTTCACTGAAAAAGTTTGCAAGTTATTTGCAAGAACTAGAAAATTATTATAAAAAAACGTGACATTTACTGTTATTATCTCCTTTTGAGGGAATGGCATAATTCCAGTTATACCTAGCAAGCGGGAAACCGAACAAAATTCGTTTTCAATATAAAAGCAATAACTCCCAAAATGTGGAAAAAGCGCATTCCTATCCGAATACCTAGAATGCTATTACTTTTGCGAATCGAATATTAAAAAAGATTATTAACAAATTTTATTTATAAACATTTATAAACAAAATTTTTAATTCAAATTATTGAAATTAATTTCTTTGATGTTAACTTCATAATTAGAAAATGGAAATTTTTATAAGAATAAATTGTAGAAAACATATAATTTAAATCTGATTGTCAAAGTACTAAACAAAAATGCACGCCAAAAATTCGGAACACAATTTAGTGTGAATGTAAATTCACGCTCAAGAGGTGCTAGTTGAACTGAGGCGAACTACATCGAGTGCCGTTCATTATACCCCTACCTAACGGCTATATGAAACGCGACATGCGATAAAAGGACAAAAAAAATATTGAGTCGCCGTTCAGCTTTTGGAAAATAGTAAAATAATCATTTTTTTTAATTTTCGTCATAGTATTTCAATATTTTAAAATTAATAATTCTTTAATGATAAAAATTTTCTTCAAAAGTCTTTACTCAATTGGATCTTTGTTCATATCATATTAATTTCCTTTTATAACATCAAACGGTTTATTCAAAAGATATTTTGTCTTTGTTTGATTTCTATGACAAAGAGTTCAAAAGAAAATTAAAACAAGAATATGTATACATTTATATTCCCAATAATATATATTTTTTATAATTAATATACCTACCTAATATATGAGAATATTGACTTTGAATCTGTTTGTTTAAAGTTTAGTTAAATTTAAATTATCCATCCATTAAAATAAGTTAACGAATTAAATTGACCAGTTTTTACGCAACAATTAATTTATTGTTTGAAATCTTCGTAAAATTGACACTGCTTTTTCTATTGCTATGCTTAAAAAATATCTCGATTATTTATTATGCAAATTGAAATATAGAAAAATATTAAATAGTTATAGTATTTGTCTGAAATGTTTGAAATTTACAATAGAAAAGGACAAAACTATTCATAGATTCTAAAATAAAGAAAACTATTCCTTCTAAAATATGATTTGATTTGAATATGAGGTATCGTATATACATTTCTGATACATTGTCAGAAATAAAAGTGACATATCTAGTTTTTACCTTTCGATATAGACTGAATAGTGATTGACTGTTATTTCACCTAATGTAAGATTAAAATTAAGGCATAGATGATGAACTATCTCAGATGTTTCTGAGACAGTGAGATAGTGCTTATTCGATATAGACTTGAAGACGCCAGAATTATAATTGAATACCTGCATATGCATGCAAACTGGTCGAATTCTTTGCTAGGAAGTTTCACATGCCAAAATATCTTTTATCGAACTCCTCCTTTTTCAAATAATTAAATCAATAGCAATCTCAAACTATAAAATACAATGAAAGTAAAATCATATCATATTTAAACATAATCTTAATTCATAAATAAGGTATACTATAGTTTTTCAGGAGTAGATTAACATTTCAACAAATAAATTTTTAACGATTCAATGACATATTTCAATCGAGAAAAGGTTAAAGTCTAGACTTTCTATTCAAATGTACATTACTATAACACAAACGGTAACGTTTACTATTACGTTTGAGTAAAATAAATATGACGAGACAAGTTCTAAAGTAATATATGACTTACAATTATTATTCTATAAAAAAGAATTGATAGCGAGCATAGTAATTTTTTAGAGAACTACAATTAGTTGACACTAAATATCTAAGAAGATAATATATGTGACTTCAAATTAGACTTTATTAACAGTGTATGTAAGGATCATTTTCTAAATAGAACAAAAAAATCATAGCCCCTTGAAGCCCAGACATAAGTAAAAACAACTTCGGCCTTAATACAAAGGTCACACCTGGGATCTCATCGCTCTAATCCCTTTACCCACTAGAGATTTATTTAAGGGCAATTAATAACAAAAAGATTTTTGATTATTTTAGTAATAAAATAACAGGTATAATGAACTTTAAAAGCTCAAAGTCGCGGAGGAATTACTCAAAATCTGAGTAATACTTTTATAATATATTCCGTTTTTTGACTGAAAATAGAGTATCAACAAGACAAATAAATATAGTATTTACTTTGAATTTTGATGAGCAATCTACTTATGGTTTAACACAACCCAAACTAAAAACTGTTTACTAATTACAAACATGAAAATCAAAACTAATTAGATTAACCCTAAAATTTTGTGATTGAAGTATTTAAGAGGCAGGGCCGTGTGTGGCCACTAGCTATTGATTGTGGCCCTTTGAATATCTAATGAATGTTTCCGACCTATAATTTAACTTTCACTAAGGGTGAAGGTTAATGTATAAATCCATTGTTTTACGTAGTATACTAAAAAAACATTAAGCTAAAAAAAATATTTATTTTTAATTACAGTTATAATTACTATTACGTTTTTTGATGTTAACGAAACTATTTAAAATTAAATTACTCATTGTTTTTTATTACAATAATTTAACCAGCATTTACTTGTATAGCAACGTTTTCTTATATATCATTTCTTATTTATCCTTGAAATTGTAGAAAGTGTAAAATATTCTATTAACTCACATAAAAAATAAATAACAAATAAATATAACATATTATCCATATAGGAACTATAGCTGTGACGTCTTCAATGAATCGTGCTATAAAAATGGAGTGTTCTTAATTTACCTGAATTATATTGGCTCATACCTTTATATTTCAGCCAGTTTTCTATGGCTCCAACTTTAACTCGATCGGCTTCAATAGGAATTTATCTACAAAGATTATTCTAAGTGCTCTAGCTTCTAAGGGTAAATTAGTAATCGTTCCAAACTATTTCAGTAAGTTAGTCTAAGTCCAAATATAAGAAAGGTTAATACTAAATCAAAAATAAATAACAAATTGTGTCTTCTGCTTTTAAAATTCTAGAATAATTACTATTGTGAAACTGTCACTATGAAATATCGGGTAAATTCTGAGGTAAGTGTATTAACCACCTCACAATATCTTTCCTGAAATTCATTTACATCATGACACAAATATTTACTTAATAATTATATAAGGTGGCAACCGGACGTTCCAGGATAACTACGAAACTTACATATATGTGTATTATAATAAGAATTACATATTAAAACTTATAACCTATACCTAAGGCTACATGATAGCCCCGATGTTAGGATAGCAATACCATTCCATAGCTTGTGTGGTGTCAGGAATCTCCTGGTTCACACGGCTTGGTGTTCGTTCCGCGGTGTCAGCGACGTCACTCGTAATATGATATTTTGTCCATACAACGATGTTTCCCCGGCGATGTTCATCTACTTTTTAATATGTTGTGCGTACGTGACATAATTCTCATATGATAATGAAAAACAAGAAACAAAATTATATTGATAAGATTTTGGGCTTCACTGTGCTTAGTACCGTAGTATTGAATGAAGTCATCACATTAAAGGATAGTTAATTCTGAAGAGGTCCTGTAATCTCACATTAATGTAAATAAATATTATTTAATTTATTCTATTTTACATGTAATATTTTTCTTATAATATGGTTTCCATATTATTTCCTTACCTCATGAAACTATTTAAAAATACTTTAGTATTGACTAAAGCTACGTAAATTTGAACTAACAGACAAGTTCCATTTCACTTAAAGAATTAAGTGTAATATTTAAAATTATTATAACGTTATTGCAAAACTCTTTAAAACAATGACATTTTATCCTTTACTAGCTTTGCCCGCGACTTTGTTCGCGCAGTAAAAGTACCTTACTACAAAATTTCTTCATAAACAACATTAGAAGTCGTGTTAGCAGTTTCAGTGAGTATAAACAGGCTTCTTGCATTGCTCACTCGAGATAAAACTATATTATAACTGTCCATGAGAAAAACAGGGCGTACGTAGATCTAACAAAGTCATGGTTTGTCCCTCGGAAAATAGTACATTAATTAAATAAAACATGTCATTATTTAACCCATTAAGTGTTCTATGCAAGTAACTTTCCATAAGTTTGGTTCAAAGGAGTTTCAAAATATTCCCATGGGAATGAGGCATTTTACAGCGGTAAAAGGTAACATAAATATTGCATCAGGTGATCAGCAACCCCCTTATAAAATTTTATTAAAATCCGTACAGTAGTTTTTAAGTTATAAGTATTACAGACAGACAAACAAAACTTCAAAAAACATATTTTTGGCATCTGTTTCTTCTAAGAATACCCCCATAGGGATTTATTCTCATTTATTTTCAATGTACAGAATTGACCCCGTGAATGATTTTATTTTATTTAATAGATTTATATTCCATTACTATATTTTACTGAGGCCTTATGCGTCTGTAATCAAAAAAAGCTTTATGGGCCAGTGTAAATGAAGAGCTCTATTTTATTGTGAAAAACTGAAATATAAATATATATATATATATATATATATATATCGGCGCAAGCAGCTTCAACGACGGATGCAACATGAAAATAACTGGCACCAATTATTATAACACCTTATTGGTCGTCGTTACTATTGTTAAAAGTAAAACGAAATCAAAGAGAATAGAACTATGTTTGAAACCTGGTTTAAATATGACGTCTGGACGCACGACGGGGGACTGCAGAGTTCAGCGAGTGCGGAGCATAAAGAACCTTCGAGAAATACAAGAACATTTAGAAGAATTGAAGTTTCATTTTAAAATATCTGGAACTTACTGAAACAAGTGACATTAGAGACGTCAGCGAGGCTGGCGTCCTGTCTTTAAAACAATGAATTTGTAATAAAATCCGATATCAGAAGTGGGATCGCTCCTGTGATCAGTTACTGCCGGTCTTAGTGTATTTGTAAATCCTGATCCAGCTCAAGAAAATAATCATCCGGAGAACTTGCGTAATGAAGAACGCTCCTCAGTCTTTCATGCAAATGATGTCAACAATGCAGAGCGTGACCGAACGTTTGCTACTAAAAAAAAAACAAGGGATACGATTAAAATTACTAACAAGATTTTTTGATCCCGGTGATAGTGTGTGTGTTCGGGATTGATTCAAACGCATCTTTACGGCTGTAAATACGTACCAAATCAGTAACTACGACATTCGAATTAAAGCCTTTTAAAGGAGCGAGCTAGAAAGTGTGCAGACGATTGGTTAGTTGCAACATCTACACAAGAGGCATTACGTGAGACCATAGCTAACATTTGTTATTATCCTTTGAGCTAACCTCGTGTCCATGATGTATTCTGAAGAGAACCATGAGATTCTGTAGGGAAGGCTTGTGGTACCGTGACAAGACAATTATACACCACAGATCTGGAGAGCGTGACCTCTGAGCTAATCGCGTGTTACCCTTGAGCTAACCACGGGTCCTTGATGTATCCATAAGAGAACCATGAGATTCCGTAGGGATGCCTTGTGGAGCCGTGAGAAGACAAGTCTACACCACAGATGTGGAGAGCGTACCTCTGAACTAATCGCGTGTTACTCTTGAGCCAACCACAGGTCCTTGCTGTATCCTTAAGAATACCATGAGATGACGTAGGGAGGCCTTGGGAAGACTTGAGTAGAAAGGTACTCACTCGATCTATAAGAACTTGCATGATTTTAATATCAAACTACTGAGATTATTGCTTTATTTAAAATTGACAATAGACATACTCTTCACAGTAATATTTGCAAAATGTCTGGTTAACGGCAGTGCCTCTACAAAAACGATGCTATAATTCAAACGAAAGCATACTCGACTCCAAAATCCTGATCAAATACATCTATTGCGAATATAACTAATTTCTGTTCCTTTTCTGCTAACCGTGGTCATGCGTTTGAATCGTGTTTCCGACGGGAATAAGGAGATCACGCCGAATTTTAATTTAATACCAACTGGTAAATGTACTCTTAAATAAAATGCAAAATCGCAGTGGTGCGTTATACAAGAATCAATTGCAAATGAAATCTCTGGGTGTAGAAAACAAATCGTAAACTATTTGCGTGGATTGAGATCGGACCTTACTATTTCAATGAATAGTTAAATAGTTATTAATGTAGAAATAATTTTCTATAGTTCCAGGTTTTGAAATGACTACTGATATATTAACCGGAGCAGATTTATTACGTGATAAGAATACATGTGGAAAATTTAGTATCCTTGCCGATGTTTTGCACATACGAACAAGTCAATTATGCTTTGACAGTTTAGATTACAATTCAACAATCAGTCCGTTTAAATCGAAGTAATGCACCAACACATTCAAAACAGGATGGTCGAGGCGGAGAGAAGATACAAAGCTAGGTTTTTGAGAGGTCGAACTACGATTAAAAGATTCCAGAAGGGAGATATTGTAATAATAAAAATATAACCCCAGAAATCGGATATCCCTATATTTAAAATTTTGTGAACTATACAAAATCCAGAAAATAATTGAGAATGATTAATATCTTGTAAAGTGATTTTAGACAATGGATGACTCCGAAATGTGGCACATGACCAGCTACGAATGTGGCACATGACCAGCTACGATGAGACTTCACAGCATCTGAGGGACGACACAGAATTACTAAGCAAGCAGTTAGGTGGACGGTTCGCCTACCTAATAGTTATCCGGTGAGCGTATTTCATTTTGTTCAAATTGCTTCATTCAAACGCATTACCATTAATCATTGCTAGCAATGTGATTGTCTAACACTTAGTTTGAGATATATTACTATAAAAGATGCATTTGGCGTGCGGATCCGAACCATAACAAAAAAAAAAAAATAATAATAAATAAAAAAAAATAAAATAATAATTAATAAAAAATAATATTGTAGACGGGTGGAGACGTCTTACGCCAAACAAATAAAGAAAGAAAAAAAAAATTTATGTAGACGGGTGGAGACGTCTTACGAAAAAAAAAAAAAATTAAAAAAATATTGTACTGGTGGAGACGTCTTACGCCATACAAATAAAGAAATAAAAAAAAAAAAAAAAAAAGTTGTAGGCGGATGGAGACATCCTATGACATATGTTATGAATGTTCGTGTGACGCCCCAAAGCCATAAGTAGATTAAATAATTGGACCTGATATTATGATTTCGTCTCACGATGAGTCGTAATAAACAACGTAACCCATACGACAACAACAAATTTGTTAACCATAACTATAACAATATAAAGTTATCTAGGTTTACTGTGGAAGTACCTAGACTACATAAGTATCTCTCTGTTATCACAGAAAACAATGCAGAGCACGCATCAGTATAACCGTATCGGCATGACTTCGGACGATGAAGCATCAATTCTTGAACCTGGCCCATCTACTCTACGAGACCTGCAACGGGTACGAGAACATAACGAAAGCTAAGCAAGAGAGAACACATCACCAGGCAGGTGCAGAGCACGCACCGCCTGCCAGAATGGCCGTATCGGCGCAAGCAGCTTCAACGACGGATGCAACATGAAAATAACTGGCACCAATTATTATAACACCTTATTGGTCGTCGTTACTATTGTTAAAAGTAAAACGAAATCAAAGAGAATAGAACTATGTTTGAATTCTGGTTTAAATATGACGTCTGGACGCACGACGGGGGACTGCAGAGTTCAGCGAGTGCGGAGCATAAAGAACCTTCGAGAAATACAAGAACATTTAGAAGAATTGAAGTTTCATTTTAAAATATCTGGAACTTACTGAAACAAGTGACATTAGAGACGTCAGCGAGGCTGGCGTCCTGTCTTTAAAACAATGAATTTGTAATAAAATCCGATATATATATATATAGATATATATATATATATATATATATATATATATATATATATATATATATATCGGATATATTATGTTGAAAATAATAAAATATTTATTAAGATACAATCAACACTAGAAGAAGAAATCATCATACTGGCTTAGCAATTTTTTCTGTTAGCATAAACAAACAGTTCACTTAGGAGAGTATTTGATTATACATTAAATCTTAATTATATAGCCAAGACATGCACTTGATGACGTACTGATAAGACAAATGATTTAGAGAACCCAATAATCCGATTGTCTTCCTCGTCCAAAGCTTTGACTGTGTAAGGTGGAAACACGTCTGAATCCCACTAGGGAACATGTACCTGACTTAATACATATGATCTTACAATATTCAATAATAGCCCAAATGATTGGACGATCCATAATTAAAGCTAAATAGCAAAAAAATAGCAGATTAAAAAATCTTAGAGATATAGAAAGGTTGAATGCAGGACTAACATATGAATCATAAAATTTAATAGCGAATAAGTATACTTGTTTGACAATTGTGAAATCCTAGACAAATCTTTGATGGTGCATAAAACAGGTTGCTTTAATTCAGATTAGAATAGATAGAAAAAAAAAAACTCAGTACGAGGCGAATTAATATATTAGAGCACTATTGTTATCCGATTACTTGAATAGATGTTTTCGAACAATAGAAGCAATTTCTCGGATAACACAATTTTTGTACAAAGTTTTAATTCCTACCTGAATATTAAAGGAGGCCCTGTTTTTGTTACCGTAAGAAAAACATCATTGAGTTCTTAATCTCGGATTAATATCTCCGTTTCAATATTTTATTACATTTCAATAAAAAAAATGTTCAAAGGAACACGTCATACCCCGACGTGGGTGTAGCTTTTTATCTAAAACAAAAACGTTTCCAGTGGCGTCTTAATAAGAAATACAAATAAAATAAACCAAAAAGGCATGTAAGGAAAAATTTAAATGATTTTAGTTCCGAAATAATATTCAGAACTTACATAGTTCAGTTCAAACTGAAATTGTTATTATTGAACCGGCTGGTTTGAACAACCCTTAAATATGTCAAAATGTAAAAAAAATCCTTTGAACCTCATCGATATAAGAGACGGCTAGAAGAGCAATCGGACTTTGAAACACTGGTATAATTTTGTAAATAATTCCCAGATAATCATAAAATTGGTAGGTTTAAGAATATTATTAGGGTACTTCATATTTTTATTTATTTAGATAATTAATTAAAAAAAAAAATCGTTCCATAATTTGTCATGTAAATTTGCTTTTAATTATTTTGAAGGTAGTTAAAAAATGTCTCGTTTTCATAAAAACATTGTTGCAAAGAAGTAATAAATTGTAAATGTACATTATTTATTGTCCCGGTATTTAAAAACGCCCAAAAAAGATTCGTCCCTTTTCGTCACGTTCTATGTTTAATCACCAAAAATTTATTTGTGTCTATTATTTATTCTTTAAAGTGCTTTCACTTTTTTTGCAGTACTTGATTCACCGTCTCATAGATGTTTACTTTTGTGAGATTTCCGATTTTCCGATTTTGAAATTTCCGTTTTTGAGATTGCTATCCTTATTACCTTTGTCTAAAGTAGCTGCACTTTCTATCTGATTTTAAATAAAATATTTGTTTTATAAACAAACATTTGTAAATAAATTTAATTTATTTTGTTCAATGAAATTTAATTTTATCGCTTTATATAGAATAAATACTTCAATCACATTCAACAGATACTATCACTAACGTTGGCTAATATGACTATACCCCAATGAACTTTCGTTTATCTAAATCAATATTATATACTTCCTAATTTTATCTTTCAAATGATTTAAAATATACGATATGAAATATCAAGCTGGGTCTTTTTAGGTCCTAACATATTGACATGCCTGCATTATACATTGACCCAGATACTAGGTAGGTACAACCCTCTATCCATTAACAGGGTCGGGATTGTAAATCTATAATTATTTTACAACGAACACCGAAATTATGTTCCATGCCTCATCTATAGCAGAACGTGTTTCTTTATTAGCATACAATATATTTCTGAAATAAACAATTGAAAGCTGAATTATTAATTTGAATCTTATAAAGCAAAAAGTAATAGTATTAAAAAAAATTGTTATAGTGAAGAGAAACGTTAATAAATGAATGAGAGAAAAAATATTATTAAAAGTTTATAGGGAAGAAGTTTTTAATCTACGTAGTTCTGAATTCAAATCTCCAATGATTCAGATCATATTTATATTTCATACATCCACTTCTGAACTTTTTTGAGAAATTTTAATGAACTTCCACAGATTTAGTGAAGGGAAGGCCCAAACGATCAGTACAGCGGGCAACGTGGCCGCTCATTGCGACTTCAAACATGCTATTCAGCCAGCTTTTTAACTTACCCTGGTTGTAAGTATCTTCAATGGTGATTTTATTTAAAAGACTCCGTGCATATCTTCCTCTACAGCACTTAGAGATTTCGACCCTACTGACAAACCCATTTATGGGCTATACTGCTCATACTCATATGCTGTCTCTTGCAATATGCACTGTCTGAAGATTGTAATCCTCAAGCACAAAAGACACCTTTTCCATTTACATCTTGAAATCTATTTGGTTAAAAATAAAATTTTAAATGACAAACTCTTTTGTCTCATTTATCTTACATAAATCTTGGGAATAAAATGATAAACATCTCTAAAGAGCATGATAAACGAAATTATTCCGGTAATCTGTTATAGTCGTAGTGTGATTGTGAAAACATTGTGACTTTGAACTACGGTAATAAAAATTTTCAGTAATTTGAAAACCGTTTATTGTATCTGAACCAAGATAAGTCGAGCGAGGGTAAGTCTATATACAATCAATCTGAAAGTAATTGAAGCGAACAAAGGATGAGTGTGGTCACAAGTAGTTGAGGTTAGAGCTTTGTGTCGATTCAAGTATCCCGGGGGACTAGCGAAATATTTATCACTGCACAGACAATACACGACGTACTGCTTCAGTAACACATATGAAGAAATGTTTAACACAGATTATATTATATCAACAAAAAATATCGTTATAATTTATATTATATCATGCTTTTAAAATGATCTACAAAATAAGGTTATGTTGTTAATAAACTTAACTTAAATGCCGTTAACCAGAATAAAATATACACTATCGGATTCTTTAACATCAACAAAAATTACGTATAAAGTAAATATAAGTCGCAAAGGTTTAGAGTGTGTCTATTAAGATTTATTTCTATTATTATATATTTATATAAAAACATGAGACTTTGTAACAGCACACCAAAAATTAATCATTTAGCTTAAATTGTATTCGATAATATTACATTTACGTACAAACAGATTAATCAGATAGATCTTATTCTTGGTATATCAGGATACATCAAAATGGAAATTTCCTTTCATAAATTAAATCTAGTAGCACTAATGGGAAAACTTTTCTGGTCTTCATTTCGCAATCTGTTTGTTAAGAACCGTTGTAATATAAATTATATTATGATATTCTCATCTCGATAAAATGTATACATAAGATTAATATTATGTTTACAATAGATGTTGTTACAAACAATATTATCAGAAGTATATGATAAACGAACGACTAGTATCCGGGAGTTTCCGAAGAGATTGTAACAGCAAGGACTAAGATACAGCGGTGTTTGTGTTTATTATAACTCGAAAGAATTAATATGACCAGAAATATAGTCGCTTATATAAAAAAAAATATTCCGAACAAATTTAAATTTATTAAACTATAAGTACAGTGAACTACAGTATTTAAATTTTCGATTGGAGATTAGATAAATTATTGCACTGAATGGTTGTATTTCTTTCTCCTATTTTGTTTAGGATGCTGGTCCTCATTATACTTTTATTTATTCCCATAGAACGAAAAGTTGTTCAGGTGCATCTGGATTTCATTCTAGCGCACCACACTTTTTATTTAGGTTGACATTTGGATCCCAATGAAGTATTTTCTTTCACAATATCCTAGTTAATAAATATATAATATCCAAGTTCTCCTTGAACTATTTTATTGTAGTGTATTAAAATTTTGGCACGGGGACAAACAACGTGTGCCAACATTCGAGATGTCAGATCAATGATGTTTAACAACTTCCTTTATCAAGTAATAAAAATACACACAACTATTTATAATCCTGATAACATGATTATATTTTAAGACTTATTTTTCCTAAAAAAAAATGTTATAATAACGATATCATTCTATAATAATTATAATTATTTAAGTTATGTTGTTTAGCATACAATATATATGCATATGTTTAACTGGTTATATAAGGTACTGTCACATAAGCAGAAACATCTCCTCATCATCATTACGGAAATAGTATTATATGTTCAGTACATCATATATTATTAGCAGACGTTTTAGTGTCAGCTGCGAACCCACAATTAAGCCAATGACTACGCGGGTAAAGTCATTAAAGACAGCGGATCCTTGTTCCAAATTACGATGCTCACACATAAATTAAAGATTCTCCATGTTGTATCATAATATACATAGGCCACTATGAGATAACTATGAGTGAGTTATCACTATGAGTTACAACTATTGACAAAATATAATTGGATTGCAATAATCGGGTAGGTTTAATTTTATCATAATCTTAAAAGAAATTCACATGTGTATTTAAGTAAACTTAAAAGAAGCTTTATGTTAAGTTGTAGAATAATTTAAATTATAGCATTTCGATTTAAACAGTAATGTAATTATATAAATAGTAAGATGACCGTATAATTTAATTAATTTTCAATACCCGAGTTAAAATATTTCAAAAATTATAGAAAGATTTGTTGCGTTATAAGAGCTAAAAACAATAGCCGCCTTTTCCTCCATGATGGCTTTTAAATAGGTTTTTGAGTCGTATAAAAATTTTTGACAAAATTATCAACACTAAGGAAGTAAGTAAATTTATTTCAAATATTTATTATCAGAACATAAAAGTTCAACAACCGAGTAAAACGCAAAAGTGTTTCCAATTCACCCTTTCCGGACCCTTTCTTATCAAATTTTGCTTATCTCAATATTGAATTAACTTATCTAAATGAACCGTTTAAATTCGCCTAAAATTACTTTGTTTAATAGAAAACCGTATATAAATTAATAACAATTTAAAGATGAAATAAAAATAGATGTAATCAGGGACGATCTACAACAACCCTTTTTTTTTTTTGGTGTCGGCTTGGAAAATCCCCATGGAGCCCCGTCGCCCTCGGGGAAGAGCGAAGGGGACTGTCAGACTCTTACTGACTAAAAACCAACCCGTGTTCCTGTATGTCAAAGGGGCGGGTATCGCCAAAGCATTCGTCGCCACCCCCCCGACAAGTATTGACCCACCAGGTGGGCCCCGTCAGCCACTCTGCGGCCGTCACCCGGCCACAGGACTCAACTATGAGGCGCGCGCGGAACACACGCCGCCGCCTCGAAGCCTGCAACTGTTCGGACGACACGATGCCACGAATCTGCCGTCCACAGGCCGCGCTCTACGGTGGCCGGAATTTGGCCACCCTTCGGCGCCCAATGCGTCTGCTGCGGGAGGGGAGAGAGAAGGCAGCCTCTCTCTCTCTTTCCGCCGCCTCCTTTGCGAGCATCACAGCCTCGCAAAAGGTGGCGACGGCACACCACCCTGACTCGCTCCCTACCATAGCAGACACTACAGTCGGAAGGGAGAGATTTCCCGCATCACCTATAGCCGCGACCAAGTCACGGCGCTGCTCGGCCCAAGCTGGGCACTCCGCCAATGTATGCAGCGCCGTATCATTGCGACCGTTACCACAATGGTGGCACTGGGACGTCTGCTCCCGGACTATACGACAAAGGTACTTCCCGAAACACCCGTGTCCGGTGAGTACCTGCGTCAGCCGGAAGCTGAGGGCGCCGTGGCTCCTATTGAGCCACCCCTCGAGAACAGGCCTTACCGCCGCTACAGCGGCGTGACCGGCCGTGGGTTGCGCTAAGCGCGTCTGCCACTCTGCCACTAGGACCTGGCGGAGCTCCGCCCTCCGTGCTTCAATCTGTCGAGGCATCAGGCGTTCGCCTCGCTCGACCGCCTCTACGCGCCACCAATAGAGCGACGTGAGGAGCTTTGCTTCGAAGTCCCAGGGGGGGGATCCGGCTAGGAGGCTCGCTGCCTCAAAGGAGGTTGTACGGTACCCTCTTATGACCCTAATAGCCATCACACGCTGCGGCCTTCGCAGCGCAGCGACATTGCGGGCCGTCAGGGCCTCTGCCCACCAGGCGCAGCGTATAGAGCCATCGACCGTAAGGCCCCCATGTAGAGTCTCCGGCATGAGCATTCGGGCCCCCCAGGTTGGGCAGCAAGCGCGAGAGTGCAGAAGCGACAACAACCCTTTTGCTGCAGATGTCCAGGGGCGACGGTAACTGTTTCCCATCACGTAGGCCGTCTGTTCGTTTGCCTCGTTGGAATATAAAAAAAAGCTTAAATTAATTATTGGTTAACAAAACATAGTTATAAGTATTGTATTATGCAAAGTAATTCCAGTTAATACTTAAATAAAGCTTTAATTTTCATTTGCCGTTAGAACCGAGTTTTAATTTTGTTTGTAAAAGGCCGAAGTAACATAAATTTCGAACTGTACATAAAATGCACAAGTTTTTATTTACCTGGGAAGGTCTATGAATGAAACGATAAAAAAAATATGGTAAGGATGATGTAACATCTCAATTTCTTTGACATCTGTAGGTCCTTGCTTAATTTAAACTTGAATCTCTTTGGTCTGTGCCTATAGTATTGAAATAGACAAAGGCAACTTTAACGAATGTACTCGGACACAAAGCCTCGATGTTTGTATGACCCAAATCGGTCTCATTGTCGTCGCGAATTAATAAATGATTGAAAACATCTATTGTCTGTATATGTATATCATTTATATCAAGTCACTCGATTGCTGCTATTAAAAACGTCTGAAATCCGTCGCTAGCAGTAATTTTTTATCTGACTCGTCTATTTTTCCAGCTATCAATCAGTCTTGGTACGATTTACAAAACTCTAACGCTAAGCGTTAACGTCACATACACATGTTAACGAATATCAAATAGAGCGGCGTTTTGAAAGTCATATGATTCACATTATCTTCATTTTTAGCCCTTTAATTTATTAATAGAATTATTTATTTTTTATTATTATTATAATACAGATATTCCTTAGGATTTTTTTATGAATTATTTTTGCTCAGCCATATAACTGTTTTCTTCTATACCCAAAAGGTTAGCTGATTCAGATGCATGTTAACGCTCAGCTCCCCTCTTACACAACATTCGTAAATCAGTGGAAAGAAGCTAAATCAAACAATAAATGCCAACCTCACTAGCATTAATAGGTTTTTATATTTTTTTAATGAAATTCAACCTCCACGTGTCCAAAGCACATTGTAAATAAAGTGTAAAGTAACATATTAAATATTATTATTATTTGTTAATATTAATCTTTATATTTTATTTTACAAAACATCTCGAAAAAGCACTTCTTTTTTTACATGATTCAAAATAGCAAGGACACTTAATTGTCAAAAACAAACAGTCTGCGAGTTACCGCTTAATGTAGAATTCACAAGCAAATATTAAACGATGTAAGAAAATAAATAGATTTAAAGTTAATATACATGAAAATCACTTAAGTTTTTTGTAAATAACAAAAATACAAGTTACTATTATTACACATTTTTAGTTACTTACATATATTAAGCCTAGTTCTTTCAATCGTTTCCTAACATGTCCGACTTAATCACATCTCTGTTTATTTACAACATATTCATAAAACTTGGATCCAAATGATTTATTATTATAAGTTACGAAAGTAAAATCTGTTGAAAAATCACGTAATATTCCTATGAGATAAAAGTTTTGTTCCGCATCAGTGATGTGGATATCACATTTTAATAAATTTCAAATAGAAATATCAATTTCACTATATTTTTTTAACATTAATATAAATCTCGTCAGATTTTAACCTTTTATTGATATTTAAATCTTGTTTTGCTGAAAAAATCTTATTGAGGGTCTTTTCCTCAAAGAAAGGAACAGAAGTGTATATAGTCCAAATTCGTATTTTGCATTTTACGGATTTGTCCATTGGGATTTATTATTAAATTTTAAATTGTACCTACTGGGGTTATCAAAATGAAAATTGAGAACATTGAAAATTAATTATAAAGTATGAATAAGTATAAAGACGAAAACATACCCCATAACTATGATTAACATAAAAGTAGAAATATGTATGTATGGATTTTATAGGATATATGGATTTTTGTTACACTCTAATACAAAAACTGGAAAATAATTCTAATAAAATTTTACAAAAATATAATTTTTAGAATAGAAAAACATATAGATCATAATTATCTTGATAATTTAATCTAGAGGTCTCACGAGAACACTACACAATAGTTGTATTTTGTATGAAGTCACTTGACACAACGACTAAAATATCTGTAGGCACATACGAGTACGTTCATCTCAAATAATGATTGCAAAGTTCACGTGGACGAAGCCGCGGGAGAAATCTTGTACTTTGTTTATTTATTTTCCCTTCCATACCACCGAACCGGTGACGTGGAAGAATATGATTATAATATTACATGCTTGAGGTAAAGCAATTTAATCAGCGATGCATACAGTATCGACCGAGCCCAAAGTACGATAGCAGCTTTCATGACGAAGCATACATTTTCTTACATTTATTGTCATTGCATGCTTTAAAATATTGTAAACTAATAACGAATATAAAAAACAATTGCACAGACGAATAAAAACTTAAATAACATATTTATATATACGTGTATATGTGTGTGAAATATTCTCTACCATAAAGTTAACGTAGCGATATTTTTATTTGTAAATTTTTTTGTTATATTTTATACATAACTCACAGTTTTTGCGAACTTCATTGTTGACCTACTTTTTAATTTATATTGTTCGGAATAGTGTTACAAGTGGCACCATCCACGCCGTACTAATTATAATATACTATGACCCTTACAATTATTTTAAATATTAATTATAAAACTAATCCATCGTAATTTTGTAATGGCAACATTTAAGTATCACCTCGTATTTGAAAACTATAAATAGTGGTTACTGCAATTTTGTAGGACTGAAACTGTACTTCGGAGAATAGATTATTTCAGATAATTTGAAAACAAACATAAAGATCCTTTGCCATACGAGTATATATATTCTGCGTTAATCCAATAACATCTCAATTATTATTTTTTTTATGAATATACAGAGGAGATTTTAATATCGGTGAGCAGTTTTGTAGTTTTAATCTCACAAGCAAACTTACATATTATAATAGATAATACATACATGTACGATTCTAATCGAAAAGTTAACGAGTCGACTTAGTTGAAATTATCAGAATAGGAATCATATAATAAATAAAAAGAGGGTCGCTACAAGTTAACAAACGAGACAAGAGACAAAAGAACAAAATCGAGCTAAAAGACTTTGATTACATACATATATTGTATGTAGTTCTATATTCTATATAAGTTTGAAATAAATTGAAAATGAAACAATAAATGTTACTTATTCATTGTTTTAGTTTAAATAAAAATTATCTTGTATTATGATTTTATTGGAAACATATTGAAGCGAATGAAAAGCTCGGTTCATATTTAAATACGGATGACCGTAAAACAAAATCTTAATTCAAACTCGATGTCATAACATCGATAGATGATTTTGAAGGTGGTAGAGTCTAGCTGCTGTCAAGTTACTGTAGCTCGAACATGGGCTGGCTCGATTGGGGAAGGACCACTCTCTCACAGAAGATTGGCGTGAAGTAGTCTTAAATTATGGCTGCTTTTCGTCCGATGGTGAGAGAGCCGGTTGTCCTTTCCCTTTTCCCACTCATTCCTTTCTCCCACCCTTTCCTCTCCCTCTTCCCCAAATAAGGGAGGCAATGCATCCGCAAAATTCTTTTTTGGATGTCCATGGGCGACGGTACTACCTCCGTAGGTAGGCCGTCTGCTCGTTTGCCCCTTTTGACATTAAAAAAAAAGGAGCTTGATGTGAACTTTATAATTAATTTCTTATTGTTTCGTTTTTGGCTTACCATCACCACCTCACGTGATAATACATCATCTGCCACTGCAATCCAAAACATAACTTAAGTAAATTCTTGACGTCAAAGCAATTAAACTTCAATTAATATTCAAATAAATGTTACCATACTATACTTTAGTATTTATTTATACAAGTAATTTCCTGGAATATCATGTTCCAGTAGCGTACAGAAATTAATTTTGCTATTTAACCCACTAAAAATACTCTTTCTCATTAACAATTAATAGATATATATAATGTAAATATCATTATATACATAAAGTATTTTAATTCTTCTGTTATTTTATATAACATAGAACTTTCTCCAACCTTTTAACTAAAGTCACGAGACCTGATTGCTGTTAATCTTTTAACCCTACCAAGATTTATTTCACCACTTTCACACAGAAAAATATACGGTTGAAGTGAGAAGTAACAACTTAAGAACGGTCCGCAATGTCGGGAAACCTTTCCAAGTCCTTTAAGTTGTTTCTAGGCGAATAAATAGATTTTTGCTCACACTATTAGAGCATATATATATATATATATATGTGTGTATATAAAATTAAGAAAACAATTGAAATATGTTACTACCATCAATGACGCTCATCTTTTTTTTTTAATGTCATGTTATAATACTAGTAAATATTTTTATTAATCATTTATAGGAGAATTATAATAATTATAACATAATATGTCAAAAATTTACTTTCATAAAGTGAGTACTCGCCATTATAAAGATTGTATTTATAAAATAGGAAATTGTTTATAAAAATTATTACAACCATTATTTTTTTAATTTCTCTCACCATCTCACCCATTACTTCCTATTCAACGTAACTTTTGTACTAAAATGGGTGGACCTGTGTAACGTACCTCAAAACCACATACAAACAACATTATACATTAAATTATAAACCCTTCCTATTTCCTATAGTACACAGCAGTATAGCGTCGCATAAACTGTTTATTAACCTAACTGTGTTTAAGACAGCCAGAGGCAACGCTTCGGTTCACTTGACATCCTATACATAAGGTACCGAGATTAATCTCAAAGTGATAAATATTATAACTAACTCACACAGATACTTACATATAAACACAGTGATGATTTAGTAATCAATTAGTATAGAGTTAGGAAAGTTTAATAGAGAACTATAATGTAGAGTGTTAGAAAATATCTCATAGACTAAATGTAACTTTTGTTATCTGGCAGCATCGGAAGATTGAACGATTCTTATATATTTAAACCTAAAGTGAAACAGAATGATTATATAGAAATATACATGAAAAATATAATTTTATAAGTATCCCGACGATAAATTATTTGAAATACATAATATTTTATATTTACCTTATATGAGACCGACAAAATCTATCTTAAGGATAATCAATTGCTGATTTTAAAGCATTATATCATTTGCTAAATGAAAAATAAATTATAACTAGCTTGCCACCGCGACTTCGGTCATGCGGTCATTATACCTGTCACGTAATTATAATAGATTGACAGAAACAAAATCTGTTTAGCAGACCCCTTACAAGAAAACTTATTTAGCTTTGTAATGAAATAACTAATGAATTTAGAAATTATACATAGATGAATGAGACAATTACTAAAGAAATAGCAGAAAATGTATGTAAATTTAATTAACTGATATATGAAATATTAAGTTTACTATAAACACATGAAAGTTACAATCAAACTCAGGTCATTGTTATCCCACAGATTTCCCGAGATTTATTTCAGTACTTTCCTACCAAACTAAGGTTTGAAACAAACAATTCGAGGAAGCTTTGTCCTACAAATCTTTTTAAGTCCTTTAAGTATTGTTAGATCAATTGTTACACAGAAAATAAATGAATTCGGTTTACCGAAAGACACATGCGAGTATAAATAACAGTTTTAAATATAACACTCAGTTTATAAAGCTCGTGGTGGCCTGGACGTGAAAGGCCCACCTCTCGTGCGTGAGGGAGCGGGTTCGAAACCTGGCAAGTACCAATGTGATTTTTCCGAGTCATATGTACTTTCTAATAATAGACAGGTGGCGAAGGAAAAACTTGAGGAAGCCTGGACTTGTTATTTCAAATTATAAGTTTGAAATCGCCAATCTGCCTTGAGCAAGCGTGGTGATTAATGCTCTAACCATTTCCATTTGAGAAGAGGCTTTTGCTCGGCAGAGGCCACACTAATAGGCTTGTGATGTTTGCGATGTTATTATAGATTAGGATATTAGTAGTTATATATATTTTTTCAGTATATTTATAAATTAAGTAGTGTAGAGATGTATGGGTTTATGTATAAGCAAACCACGTTAGCGAGTCCTTGTCCGCGGTTACATTTGAGGAATCGGATTAAGAAAAACCACCAATCAACAACATTTGCCATTTGCTATAGTAATATCAGCTGTTTTAAAATATAAAAATTCTTCTCAGTCTTATTGATATAATAAATCCAAAACAGTTTGTTTTTCTGACCTTTTTTTAAATATATTAAAGTTTCACAGTTACCTCTATAACATCAATTTTGCGACGTTACTACACACGGAGCGGTAACAGTTCTGAATTGTGAACTTTAGGTAGGTTATTGAATGAAAACCGGGAAATGATTTTTATGTGATGTGACAATGAAAACTTGTATTAGCAGACACATTAAATACATGTTTAACTATAGAAGGTATACATTTTTATAATTGCACACAGATAAATTATGTTTCGTACTGAAGGATTTTTTATACGCTTGTTCTGTTTATGTAAGTCCACTTGATGTAAAGGTGTTATAATAAAATTTTTTTATTAAGCTAATATTATCTAAAATATTGCTCACCAAAAAGAAAACTGAGCTAACTGTTTTGCTGTTTTTCCCGCGAAATCTGATATTATTTTTTATAATACTTTATAATGTATTTACTTAAAACTTAAGAAATAAAATAAAATACGGGCTTTTTGATATATTAAATTAACGTGAGTTTTGCAAAAAAAAAAATTTCATTGTCAATGGGTAGAAACAATTTTTTTTTCTTGCATTTATAGATTATTTATTAGCTTTTGTTATAAACATTACTGCATTATGATTATGATTATGACGGTTGGACAACAATTTATTTTAACAAATTTAAAATAATTTAAGACATTTTCCCAAAAAAACTTCCGAGTTGTACATTGATTTTAATTTTCACATGAAACAGATATATGATTCAAGACAATCTTGTTAAAACTTGCCTCTTGTAAGATACTAAACATCCACAGTCTAATAAATATAATTCTTAGTATACTTCATATCCATAATCTTAATCTGTGTAATCCTCATCATAAAATCTACATGACTGAGGTTTCACAGAGTTCCTTTTAAAGGTTTATATCAAAGAGGTCACATATATTGGTTATAGATTCGTATTTTTACTATAAGTAGATATTCCAATGTAAAGAAGATTAACCATCTTATGTTTTAATGGCATTTGCATAAATTATAATACAATTTGAAGGTCGACCTCAAGCTGCAAGCGTTATAATGGACGTCGTTTTAGTTAGACCATAAATGACAGAAAGAATTTTTTTTTTTACCGCTAAAAGACTGGTTAAAAAGTAGTATTTAAACATTCTAAATTTAAATACACATCATACACCAGAACATCGTTTATTTCAATATGATTCGTCTTCAGCAGAACTTCTTTAATAACACGATATACGAAAAATAACGAGCAATATATAATGTTGATTAATACATTATTGAATTCCCTTAACAAGTCGACAATTTTATAATATTATCTCGTTTTGTCAACTTCTTGCGGGTCATGTGAATGTTAGCACAGTTATGAAGTAAGAGAAAGAAAGATATATACTCGGATGACAATCAATACGAAAAGGAAACTCGAATTAATAATTGAATTAAAAGTAAAAATAATTAATTAAATCGAGGAGTTATATACCTATATTTAATTAATACAAACATATTCAGGAAAAAGTGAAAATTAGGTTATTCTGATACAACTTCATTGATTTTCCTTTAGACTGTATGTCATAAAAAATTTAAATCATTTGAGAGAAAAAAATTATGCATATTTCATACCTTTCCGGACCGACTTCTGAAATCTCATTAATCGAAGCCCACTCCGTCATTCATATGGAGGTATGTCATCGCCAACTTATAGCTTAATTAATTTCAACGACACGAAAGAATATTCCGCTAAAAAAATATGTATGATAATCATCAGGAACATAATTAAATAGGAACAATAATTAAAATTTAACATTCAACTTAGCCTAAATAATTTTTGTTAACACATAATCAACATATGAATCATTTTTGATTTAATTATTAAATTTACATACAAAAGTTACAGTAATGAGTTCTCTAATAAATTTATATATAAATTATCAAATAAAATTTCAATATATTGTGTACCAACAACTTCCTAGCAATTATAATTTCATAAAACTTGGTTCGTTGTTACGAAACTCGTTATAATAAAATTGTTTTTTATTGGAATATGATTTAATTAATGACCTGTTTTATAAAAAAATCAGTATCCAATTAATTATATGAAACGAAAAAACATTTAACCAACCATCTTAGGTCAGCCATACTGAATTACCAGTTACAATATTGTATTTAAAAATTTAAAGTCATGGTTTGACATTACCCATAACATTCAAGCTATATATTTGATTTAAAATCATATTACATTTTATAGTGAGTATGTCAATTTATTTTTATTGAATTTTAATATAAAATAAGCAAGATTGAATCAATGCAAGCATAAAATGTTAAAATTCATTTCAAAATCAAACAGTTTAATTACATCGAAAAAAAAAAATTTACATCTCGGTTATTTTAAATTTAGAACGAAATTATTTATTTTTTATGGAACGCGGCAAACGGACCTCTGCAGAGTCGATAAATATGTGATGCTATATTTTTCACTAGAAAAAGACAAAACGTCGTACATTTAAATTTTAATCGTATATCGATTATTATCTGTAGAAAATAAAAATCCTCCTTATGTTATAAAAAAATAATTGGCTTAATAAAAGCTGTAACTATTATTTTTAGTTTCTATTAAATAATTAATATCGAATATAATTGTCAAGGCAAATTGTTCTAAAGCGGAACACTTATATTCATGCTATCTACTGATAATTAAATCACTATGGGTACTTTATTAAAAAACAAGATATGAACTGACAGTCAGTTTATATAAAAGCATATATATGTATATGTCCAGTACAACCCCTTACTACCATCCCAAACATCCATCGTTTCGAAATGTTTTATGCATAAATCTTCGTAGATACGATTATTTATGGACTATTCTGTACGAAAATGTGAAAAAAGGTTTTAATTTCATCAACTATGGACACTGAGAATTGATAAATCGGGACGGAGAAACGTACGTTTTTACTTTAAAATCCATTAATATCACGTTACGTGTTGACATTTTAACTTTAAAATATAAAGTATCACTTCTGACTTTCAAAGCGACAGAATAAAGATTGTCCTCGTCCACACGACATGGGTTTCCATTTATTTTAGTTTCTTGGAGAAACTAAAAAAGGCGATTGAATAAGTGCTTTACTAATATGAGAAAGATTTTGCCGTCGTTTTCTTCGCTTGTCATCAAACAAAGGTATAGAGACTACATAGTGCAGAGCCATAATTTTTTTTTTATAAAAATATTGTAAAATATCTATAAATCAAATTATACTATATATATATTTGCAAATTTGTTCTATAATATATTAATAAAAATTATATATAAAATTATCTAAATAGAATATAACTTAAGGTAACATTGAATCGGGAAGCAACAGGCTGTATGCATACAATTAATAGCAATAATTTGTAACGGGGATTTACGATTAACGTAAAATTATTACCTGGTGGAAATTTTTAATATTATTAATATGTGAAACAACCAATCGTATGACGGAGGTATTTAACATAAGAGATATATTTTATTATAGGTAATTTGATTTATTTTAATACGAAGCATTTTTTTTCATTTCATTTCTTATAATGAGAAGCATTATAAATAAAAGTAACGTTTCACTTTGAAAAGAGTTCCTTATTAACAATTTAAAATTAATTAAAAAAAATTACAGGTTAAATAAAAACAATCTCCGTCTCAAACATGAGCGTGGGACCCAATTTAACGCGCTAATATTTCGTCAACAATAAAATGTTGCTTTCATTACTATTCTGATACTGACGGTAATGTTACTTTAGAAATTATTAATAAAAAGATTTGTAATAAGAGCCTTGTTACCATCATTTAAAACTGATAATTTATCACAAAATTTTATTCACATATCATTGTTTACAAAATGTTGGATATTGGTATCATGAAATACAACATACTGAACATGATCCACAATTACGTTGTTAGTTATAATTGTCTTTATTTTAATATACCTCAAGTTATTATGTATAAAGACGAATTATCTTTGTCAAAACAAAGTAATTAATATCTACTGAACAGGCCCTTAACGGGTTTCGCCACTCGGTAATCGATCTGAGTATCGCTGACGGTATTAATTCCTAAGAATATCGGATTATTATAATCATGATACAAAATTTAATTAGATATATAACATTATAATTATTTATTTGTTTTGTAAAAAAAAAAAATATTTTTACGCAACCCCAATTTATGTTATTTATTAGAGAACTTGAAATCGTCAATCCGCCTTGAGCAAGCGTGGTGATTAATGCTCTAATCTTTTCCATGGGAGCAGAGGCCTTTGCTCAGCAGTTAGCTCCGATAGGCTGATGACAAAAGAACTTTTGTACTTCAACACGGTTTACGATATGTTAAAAAAAATATCAACTTAATTAATAATAGAAAACTTATACCAAATGTTTAATTATTAAGTAAATAAGTACATATTTATATATTATTATATAAGAATAAATTAGGCAAAGAATATATTTTTAAATTCTGCATGGTAAACCAAAAAAACTGTTGTGAGTATTCACTGTGACACTTTAAATAATAAACCTTTAGTACGGACTGCATTTTCGTACTCAAAACTTACAGTATCGAAGTGTTCAATTATATCACATGTGTGCAACTAGTTAAATTACATCTAATTAACACGCCCATTAGGGACAGATTGACTTTGATATTATTATCGTATATAAATGATAATGTTTTGTCCAAACTGTCAATGTTCATATTTATCTCATCATCATCGTCGCAAGAGTCTTTGCAGATTCGTCGTGATCATCACGTATCAATGATACGTATACATGATGACTTTCATGGGAAGGTAGTTGCAATGGTTTCCCCTTGCCTTCTGCACCAGCACTTTTTTGGGGCTATTTAGACCCCAAGGCTTGCTGTAGCCTGTTCCAGCCAGTGGTGTCTAACTTATCTTAGAAAGTACATATGACTCGGAAAAGATCACATCGGTACTTGCCAGGTTTCGACCCCGCGCCTTCACGTATGAGAAGCGAGCTTTCGAACCCGCGCCCTCACGTATGAGAGTCGAGCCTTCTAACCTCCAGGCCGCCACGACTATTTTTATCTCACAACTAAGTTATTCTATATAAACATAAGTGTATCACATAAGGTAAGGTAAAGTAAGGTAAGGTTTAATATGGTTTCAAAATTTTAAACTTTTACAGCACAACATAGTAATGTTACTGTAAATAAATACGTCGCAAACAGCCAACGTCCTCACTTAGAGTAATGGCTTAGAACTCGCTGAGTGCACTTCTTGTCATTTAAAGTGCCAGATTTAAGATCTCTTTTGTTCAAATGGACGTTGCATCACATTTATTTAGTTACATTTTGGTAATACGATATAACTTTGAAAAATTTTTAAATTTTTAAATCATTTTCTTAATTCTAAACGTCTGAATGTTTAAAGATAATGTTGCTCCAATTAATCGCTACTTGTTGTTTTGTTCAAAGTTCAATGAAAGTGCGTTTAATTTCAACCTTTTTAATATTATAGGCAAATTAGTTCGTATTCCAAATAAAAAGGATAATATTAATCAACACCGATATATGATTTCTAAGCCATTATTTTCTTTAAATTTTTACGAAAATAAAATATATACATTAAATAATTTGTTTAATAGTCAAAACAACGAAAAAAGTATATAAATATATATATAATCAGCTAATGAAGATATATATATATATCAATTTATTATGATTCCTACAAAGTAACATGTTAAAGACTTTCGAAAAATCACAAATAAGTTTTCTTTTTGAGGAGAAATTTAAATGAAATTAAATGTTTTTTTTTAATAATACAATAGTTATGAACATTTATATTTTAAATTAAAGTTTTTTCTACTTTATAGAAAGATACTGTAAATAACATCTTTATTTATATTTTATTTCAAAGAACCTTTTCTATTGCAATCATTTATTTAAACCGTTCGGGGAATCTTACCTTTTTGTATATACTTCTTATAACATCGCCTTATAAATGTCATTTGAATTTGTATTAATAATATATATATATATATAATTTGAGATGAAATTAATAATACCTAAAAAAAAAACGTATATTTGTATTACATACATGAAATTCAATCAAAACAATCAGTTACAAAACTATTATTCAAATGAGTGTAATCCAATTTTATTTAAATTATTATTAAATTCATTTAAACATAATTATTGTATGAACGTTAAACTCATTACTCATTTATTTGTGTTTATAATAAAATTTTCGTAGACTGGTTTGCAAATAACTTTATATTACTTGTTAACTCTAAACAAACTTTGTCACATATACAACTATAAAACTAGTAATATCTAACTTTGAGAAGCGCAGGAAGTTAGGAGTTTTCACGAAGTAAACCAATTACGTGTTACGTAAAATCGTTTCAAGTTACTCTGAGCGCTAAGCGCTTAAAATGTCTGAAATTAGTGATAAATAACTCAAAAAGCGCTATTTAAAATAATCAGCAACTAAGAAAATAAATTAATTTCTGCTTATAAAAATACCAACATTTTTCTTTATATATTTTTATACTCACAACTTTTTGTCCTTCCCTTGTTTGATTCGTGATATTAAAAATATAAAAAAGGCGTAACAGATAAGATTAATAAAAAAATATCTTTAAAAAAGTTTTCTTTGAATGATCTAAAAAATACTTAGGACTTCCGCTATGTAATTTCATTATTTATATAGCATAAAAGCAAGCCTCGACATTAAGTACTATTATTAACGGAGCTCGATAAATGTTTATAGTTAAAATATATCAGACCAAGTTACTTAATACTTATCGAGATCTAAGACTGTCGCGAGTATTCATTAAAATAAAATTATATTTTTCGGATTTATTATTTTAAAAACTACATACTCCCGACGTTTCGGTTACTTTGCAGCAACCGTGGTCACGGGCAGACGAGATGTTGAATAATAAAATACGCGTATTGTATCCTAAAAATATTACTTTCATTTAAGTTAACCTCACCAATCTTAAAATAAAAGCCAGCAAACCAACGAATCTATTTGGACTTTCATAATAAAACTTTAATTGAATATAAACTATGAGTAATTTATTTTTCAGAATAACATAGAATGCGTGAGCACATTTTTTGACTAATTAACAACGATTGTCCCTAATACCATTAATAATTAATTATCAAATAAAACAAATGCTCCGATAAAAATAATCAATTATATTATGTAATATAGTATTAATGAATAATAAAAAAAATAATCAAAATATCCTTAAAGTTTGATTTATTTATAAAATAAGAGAAAAATATTTCGGATTTCGGTTCGAGGAAACTTCAACAAGATTCAACATTAGTTTCTTACAGGAAATTTTTAACGCATTAATTCTGAATACAAAATTTGTTCTTGTAATTATAATCTCAATAAAACATTAAGTTATCTTAATGTTTTATTGAGATACATTAAGAATATATATAGATACATTAAGAGATACATTAAGAATAAAAATTTTTAGTTTTACTTCCCTTTCTTTATAATGAAAAATTTCAATTTTCATCTCATCTGCCCGCTATCACGGTTGCTTCAAAGTGACCGAAACGTCGCGAGTATGTAGCATTAAATAATAAAATACGCATATAATCGGAAGGTATAAGTTCTGTTTAAATGAATACTCGCGAAAGTCCTACATGTCAAAAACAATTGGGTTTAGCGTAAATATTTTTTTTTAAAAAGAAAGAATTTGCTAATATCTAACGTGTGAACA
The DNA here is from genome assembly GCF_018135715.1 of Danaus plexippus. NCBI lineage: Eukaryota > Metazoa > Arthropoda > Insecta > Lepidoptera > Nymphalidae > Danaus > Danaus plexippus. Next base: position 4,808,113 of record NC_083551.1, on the reverse strand, counting down.
CTAATATCATGCATATGATATTTGCTTTGTATAGAGAGCTGGAAATATACCTAAATAAATCAACAACAGACGCATGTATTGATAAAAATTACATCAAAAATCATTTACTCTGTTCATTACTAACACTAGCTGAGTTTACACGCGCTAATAGTTTACTTAAAACAGATACTTCATTGAATAAACATACCTAATTTGTCTATTACCTTATCATCAAAATATAATATGTAGCAATATTCAATAAACGGTCGACTTGAAATACCTCGGCATGATAATTGTATCGTCGTCAGGTGTAATTGGTTTTCTACTAAACTTTTTTCAATAAATATGATTACTAAATATGAAGTCGTGGTGGCCTAGAGGTTAAATAGCAAGTACTAATGCGACTCTTTCCGAGTCATATGTACTTTCTAATCGTATTTGGACACCACTGACGGACGGTGAAGGAAAACATCGTGAGGAAACCTGGACTTGTAATTTCAAATTATAAGTTTGAAATCGCAAATCCACCTTGAGCAAGCGTAGTGATTAATAGAGCATTACCTTCTCCATGTGAGAAGATGCCCTTGCTGATCAGCGGTCAACAAAAGGCCCATGATGATGATGCTGATGAAATTATTTAAGTGATTATTCATATATAAATCGAACAGGAAGTTTAAAGTGTATTAATCAAACAAGACTATTTTATTTAATATTTCACAGGAAATTAATTATAAGTATCTAGAAAAAGTATTTATATTAAATATTTTAGTAAATATACACAGCACCGCAATTCCTGTTTTTACCTGATTGTGACCATTTAAAAAGGAGTGTTCTGTTAGTAACGTACAAATATAAGTTAGTCTACGTTTGTGTGTACATATACATACAATATGTATTCAATTGATTGTTGTTTAATCTTTAAGGAAAAACTATCACTAATTAAATAAAAAAAAAACAAGCAAATGGTGTCACGTTTAAAAATAAAGTGTGATTCAAAAATATTCTCACTAATCTGAAACCCATTAAATGATTATATATTTCCAAACAAACTTACCTCAGACAGTAAATAAATATTAAATGACATTTTCTGCCCTATAAAAACTACAGCATGTACAAGCGATAAAAGCCCAAGACTATTTGATTTGATTATACCTGCGCCTATATAACTCAGTTAGGGAAGCCCGCCTTGTAAGTTATTTATTCATAATATAAGGCTGATTTTACCTGAGGTAAGTTGGGGTAAAACAGTTTATGGGAACTCACACATATAACTAGAAGTAACGCATACATCTAGCTATATTTATAAATACATTACATATAAATATTTAAATTGATAAAATGAACAAACGAAATTTTAAAAAAACAACCTTAACATCCACATATCTGTATATAAAATAATAATTTAATATTTTAATAGATATGTAGGTGTTTGAATATTTATTAGACGAAGAAAAACTATTAATCTGTTTCCTAATACTTTAATTTAGACTTATCATAACGGTAATGAAATAATAATAAGTTGAAAATTCTTAAGAATTGATTTCTAAAAGCATCTGTAAACCTATTTAATTCATGACCAATACATAGATAGCCGATTTAAACCCACATTCAAATCATTCGCTGTTTAAATAACCCCGCAAACTAAAGGTCAAGTGTAGCTCACATAGCAATCGATAGAATTCTTTATGTTTCAAGAAACCTATATGAGTGTATTTTTAAACAGCACTATTTATATACTCAATGGAAGAAGTTTCTCTTACTGAAGAATAAATGGTAAATTTATATCTATTTTTTATTAGCGTAGCCATTTTTATTTTATATATATAGAAGTCTATATAAAGCATCAAATAAAAGTAATATCTAAAAAAAAATTCTACTCCATTTTTCTTATGTACATATGACTCGGAAAAATTATGTTGGTACTTGCCAGGTTTTGAACCCGCACCCTCATGCACGAGAGGCGGGCCTTTAACCGCCAGGCCAACATGAATTTCCGTGAGGTTATTATAGGTTATACAAATATTTAAATTATGACTATATTGATAAATATATTTTTCATTCTCTTTCTTAACGATGATATGGTTGTTATCAAGCATTTTCCAAGAGGCCATCATCTTTTATCAAGTGTCAATATGTAACGAGAGAATGTCCAAAGAAATATTAAAATATAAAAAAGTTTAAAATTCTTTCACCAATATCTGAAGATCAAGAATCTTATCAACGTTTCATTCTATAATGAAAAATCTATACGTTCAATTCGGTCCTGGTAGTTTTTGAGAAATCACTATCACACATACATACAAGTTAAACATACGCGTTAGTAAAAAATACTAAACTTATTCTTCGGCTTTCATAATTATTTTCCAGGTTCATTATATCTCTGCATACTGTTACCTCCGCGGGATCGTAACATTTTCAACAATATATGACTATTGTTTAAAATTCACTCATTTTATAACGCATTATAAACTCAAATACATTATCCCCTACAAGTACTACTTACTCATCTAACAGTGATTTTCGCCTTGTTATTGTAATTCATATATAACACAATATGCGATAGTTCTAAGGCTTCCTTTTACTGGAATTATTGGTTTATAATAAATATAGAATATAAGGTTTCAGTGGAAACGTATATGAAAAATAATATTTTTCATAAAAATATCATATTTTCCATGATATTCCCCGACATAGAAGTTTACTTGCGAAGATTTAAATTGAATAATAATTGAATTTGAATTGAATAATAAGATTATTATAATTTCAAACTATAAGTTTGAAATCGCCAATTCGCCTTAAGCAAGCGTGGTGATTAATGCTCTATCTCCATGTGAGAAGATGTCTTTGCTCAGTCGTGCTCACCGAAAGGCTGATGATGATGATGATTGGAAGAAAGTTCCTCTTATCTCATTGTTTTAACCATAACATCACTTAGTATCAAGTGTTTATAAACTAATTATTATACTACAATGTATCTAAATATAAACAATTCCAGGTCATTTTTAATGACGTGCTATTTATTACAGCCCTTTTTAAAACGAGTAAATTTTTTATTTCATTTCTAACAATTTAATCAATATTGTGCCATTTAATGTTGAACGACCTAAAAACAATAAGTCGAGACGCATAACGCGTCTATATATTAACTCGCTTTTATTAGCTTCACCTGTATGTTTGTATGTTTGTATGTTTGTATGTTTGTAACCGACTCCTTTGAGCTCGATTTTACCATACTTTGACCAATCAGATTTAATTGAAACTTTGCACACCTGTCAAAGACCGATGACAATGCAATAATTCGATTAAAAAATTCGATTATCCCAATTAGATTCGCCAGGATTAATTAATTCCTTTCCGCATCCTTTGCATGCGAGTAAGAGAGATAGAGCTAGTGTGCGAACTACGCATGCGTAGTTAATAACTACACATAAATGTCTGGCCCGGTTCATGTTCTTAAAAATAATAGTGTAAAAAACTAAAAAAATCACGCTTTTATGGAAAACCCAACGAAAAAATTCAACTAAAAATGAAAAATAAATAATAGTTTAAAAAAACTAAAAAAACACGCTTTTATAAAAAATCCAACTAAAAAACAGAAAATAAAATTTAATAAATTTAGATTAAGAATAGTGTAAATAAAAAATAAATGTACATTATTGTAAAAAAGCGTGGGGTGCATTTACAGTGCTTTTTTATGATATTATCAAAGTAAAGATCATTCTACTCATCTGTCAATTAAATGTTTATAACTATTGACACTATGCACCCCACGCTTTTTTACAATAATGTACATTTATTTTTTATTTACACTATTCTTAATCTAAATTTATTAAATTTTATTTTCTTTTTTTTAGTTGGATTTTTTATAAAAGCGTGTTTTTTTAGTTTTTTTAAACTATTATTTATTTATATTATACAAGCTGTTAATCCCAACTCCGCTCGCGTAATCGGTTAATGCATACAATACATACATACATACATACATACATACAAAATTTAGTTTTTTAAACTAATTTTTTTGATAAAAGTTTTATTAACCTAATAAATCATTTATATACATTTTGAATTGATAGTCAATAGATATTACTAGTGGTTGATTTATAAATGTTATCGGAACACGTGGACAGACATTAAATTTTTTATGTAGATATTTACATGATAATAAAAATCCTGAATGTATTAAATATGTTTGTTTCAACATGACAATGCTTTTAAGCAAAACGATTATATTTTTTTGTTTTATTTATAATAATTATATGACATGGCAACAATTTTTTCTCTAAATAAATTTCAAACCTTTGTTCATTTTACAGCTACGGCATTTAGTGCAATCGTTGGGTTTATGTAAGTATAAGCGGTCTTTCAACTATTTCGGAAGTTGCCTGAATCCGACGGATACCCCGAGTCTTCGCTTTTATATCTGGTAGTATTGTTTTTCAATCTTTCCTAGATTCAAATAAACGAAATCGAATCTAGGACACCGGTAAGCATCGCCTGACGAATCTCAACAATAATGCACTGAATAAAACTACTTTCAAGAGACCTGCTACTTTATTTGTTTTAGGAACAAAAAGTACAAAAGTCGGTAACAAAAACTTGCAGTCTTTCGAATTTATGAAGTTGGCTTGTATACAAAATTGTACCTTAATCAACATGTACATATTACATATGTATTGCTAAAGTTATTTAGAATTTATATATTTTATTACGACATGCTGAAGTCATGTACAGGTCTTTCGTGTCCAAATGCATTGAGAATTGTTATGATAAACCATATAAAAGAAACGATTAAAATTTAAATAAAAGAAATTATATCATAGAAAAGTATCGATTGACTTAAAATAATTTTTAGAATCTTTACTAATGATGTTTATAGAAATTCGTTTTATTTTTACGATTACTTTTACGCCGATCAAATACCTAATATTTACATTTTTCTTTTCCTCGTTGGTTGTCTGGAAGAGATCGCTCTTTAGCGATAAGGTAGTCAAGATTGTACATTTTTATCTGCTCTAATTCCAATAGTTGTTAATTTGAGGGTGTACAATAAAGAATAATATTATTATTCTTCTTCTTCCTGGCAATTACCCCGGCTTTAGCCAGGGTCTGCCTTCCTGCTTAAACTCCTCCACTTTTCATTATTATTATTATTAATGAAAAAAAAATAAAAATATATGAAAATTCGTTCCCTCATTATTATTAGACTACAAAATTTTATTCAAACAGCTATAACGGAAAAAAAATTTAGTAATAACTCTATTTGTTTTATAAAAATATTAATGTACAAAAGAAAAATCGTGAGACTTTTTATTAGAAGCTAACTTTATTTTTTTTATATATAATTCGAAAGAGGGTGTTAAAGTAATTCAAAAAAACTAGTTCCATATTTTTTACACAATCTTTTAAGAATATAATTGTTATTTACATATTAATAATAAAATTCACGTACCCCATACAGTCTGATTATATTTTAATGCGTATCAGTTGTTAAAGGTTTTCTTACTATCGGAGTTTTTCACATCACAGAGCTCCTAAATTATATAGCATTCCTGAGACGAAATTAGCTTGCGACGTCACAGGACTACAGCTACATAGCTACATAGCCAGAGATATTATTGAAATCAGTTTAGTACTTATTATATCATTGACAAACACACATACAAGCTGCTCTATTTATAATATTATTTATTACAGCAACTAGATACAGGTGGTTATACGATACCTTTCCGAGGCGATTCTTGTTGTAAGTTAAAGTCATACGATAATTAATATCTCTAAATTTAAAATATTCATGAATTAAAAAAGAACAATTTAAATCAAAAAATTACTAAAATTAATTAATAAATAATAATAAGTTAATAAATTACACGTGATTCTAATATAAAAACAAAACCTACTCCAATATACTATGTCCTTTATGAACGAAATAATTAAATTATTTATCTTAAAAGTATCAGAACGTTATACACATTAGCGTAGAATAACGGTGTTGCTACTTAAAAATAAATAAACTTTTTAAACATAATTTGAAAAATATATAAAAAAAATTTGGAAGCACTTTATTTCCAGAACATTCGTTAAATATATTTATTTACTTAAATAGTAAAAATTATTTAGGTGTTTCAAATAAACATAATTAATCATTATAAAAAATACAACTATAGGATATTTGTCGCATCATCTCTTAATTAATATTTTACACTTACGTGAACTCCTTTCCAATTATTATTTGCTTTCAAAGTATTTTGTTTTAAATTTAAACTATGCCAAAGAAAAAAAAACAAACCGTCACTGGCACTACAGAACTGTTCACTCACGATTCGCGCTCAAATTTACTTTTTAAAATATTTGAATTTCGAACACCGACAAAGCGTGGCACAGACGTGCGGTCACATCTGGCGTTTGTGTGAAACTGGCGTATACACTACGCGCAGGTTCACAAATTACAAGCATGGTTCGCTTTTATATTTTATAGTAAAGTATTATAATTTGTGGCATATATTATTGAAAATATTAATATTTAATTTAACTATGTAGTTATGACAAAATGCATTCATACTTTTTGGATTTTTTTTTAAATAAAATCACGCAATGAAAATAAATTTATTTTAAAAATATATATATCGTATCAAACAGAACTATTCAATAACATACGTATATAAAAATATGTAACGCAATAATTACTACAGCTCTACGAACGCTACGAGTAGCTACAAGTGCTACGATTGTTCTACGAAATATAAAAGAACAAGCGTCGTCTATCAAAGCTTAATTATAAAATGTAGTTTTTTATAATATATTTAATGTATACTTCCAAATAATTACATATGATATTCGCTCTTATTAATACATAAAGATTTACAATTATAAAAAAGAATATTTATGGTATAAATTAAATAATAAAAGTACACTCATACGTATAATATAATAAATTAATTAATTAAATTGAATACAATATTATATTCAGATTTAAGTTTAAGGCGAAAATTATAAAAAATTACCTAAAATCCCTGCACAGGTTTCATAATTTTGCTCAACAATAATTCTTTAGCCTTTTTACGGCTACCAAGAATTTCTTGTGTTAACTGCAGTGCAGTAACATTGTAGTCGATAGAACATACAGCCCATGCTTCACTGGTTTGTCTGGACACATTAATATAATTAGGTATACTTATCTGTTATTCAAAATAAATTCTTCTATACAACATAATGTAAAAAATAACTTTTTTCTAACATAGAAAATCTGTTACTAAGCCTTATCCAAAATTTAGTAGCGCAAAATCTGATTTTATATCAAAGCAAATGGAAGCCCTCTAAATGCTTGCAATTTAAAATAATAATAATAATATGGTGATAATAAAAAATGCAAATTATTAAACAATGTCTGAGATGGTAATATTTTTCTTTAGAGGCCGCAGAGCACATCTGTGTTCAAAAGCCAACATAATGGACTTGTTTGTTAAATAACTTACAACCTCGTACTGTTTCTCTTTTTTTATGGACCTGCTGTTATAAACATTCTGCCATGCATGTGCCTTCGATATTTTAAAATGACTACATTTTTTAAAAGACTCCATCTGTACAAATCACCTGTTTATATTGAGCGTAAGGTTTTTGTAGAATAGTTTCTCATGTCTTTCTTGTTATTATTGACAAAGTATTTGCAGAATTTTATCAAATCATAATATAGAATGGATGTGAATGAGGAGAAAAACTCATGGAGATACTTATGTATTAAATGATGAATAAAATTATGACGCTTTTAAATTTATTTCAATGGCATGTTGGTAGCATCTATCTATTTATACATATTATAAAATAAAGCACCCCGCCGCGTCTGTCTGTCTGTCTTTTCGCAATAAACAGAAAAACTACTGCACCAATTGTCAATCGGTTATCACCACTCGATAGCGTGATTCTCGAAAAAGGTTTTAATATATAATTTTTTTGCATTGATTTGTGTGTACACAAACGATATTTGTTGAAGATGTCGGGAAAAAATGAGCCGTATGTCACCTTTTAACAGAAACGCTCCCAAATTCTTTGAGATATAACAGAATAATGTATGGTGAAAATGTATATTTTATATAGGACTACAGAAAAGTCCGCGATAGCATGTGTCTATCTCTTAATTATAACATACTATATCCATTTTACAACTTTTAAAAATTGGCATTCCTAAAGCGTTTATTGGAAAGCTATTTACATAAATACAGTACTAAGTCTTATCAAAATCAATTATTTCGTTTTCAAACCTACATCAGTATCTATAAATTACTTTTTAAATCATTTAAATCGGGCGGACCATTTCAGAGTTATCATAATATAAGTTGATTAATTCTCAAAATTAAATAGGTTATTTTATATTTTTTGTAAAGAGCCCGTGCGAAACTGGGGCTGGTACCCAGTTTAGAAACAAATTTTAACCGACAATTCTCAAATTCACTATTCTATAGCGACGTGATACATTTTTCTTGTGATCTTTAAACTTTTTTTCATTCCAATGTGACAGAATCTGGATTTATAAAGAATGTCAAATGTCTAGGTCTTCTTTTTAGTCGCTTTGGGACCGACGCAATCGTTCTTTTTCCCATTTCGACCTTCATGTATAAAGGTGTACAAAGATTTATTTTAAAGTTGTCTAGAGAATTATTATCATTGTAGTTTATGTTTATGTGTAAGATATGGCCACTAGGCTAACAAGTCTTTATATCTGAGTTGAAGCTTTTTTCCATCGATATTTTTCTGTTAAGTAAGATTTTTTTTCTTGGCTTAGTTCATCTCTCCTCATGCAAAAAAGAAACATTAATATAAAAACGTAAATAATTACCTTAAAAATTGCTAACGAAGTTAGTGTCAATAAAATGTCTCTGATTAGATACAATTAACGTTTGCATAATAATGGATGGAATCATCTTAAGAATGAATCTATTAAAAATAGGATAAAAAAAAACTTAATGTTCCCCACATATTCAAATCAAGGCAACGCATCCGCTAAAATATGTCGCGGATGTCCATGGGCGACGGTAAATAGCTCCGTTGAACATAAAACAATACTTTAAATCCACCTTTTTATACGACTTTCCCCTATGACTGGGATTTGTATAAATTTGGACACACGTGATTCATCTCCATACTTAAGTCAAAGTTTTGTTTCAGATGTTGGAATGGACACGGAGGAATAAATTAAAAAAAAAAGTCGTACCAGTAATTTCATTTCATTCGAGTTTTTGACAAGATAAGCGTTTTTTCGTTAAAAAATCCGAAGTTTATAAATATGTTACGTAAGTCCTAAATAATATTAATTTTACTATTTTTAATATATTTTGTAAAAACAATATTGCATATTAAAAAATATGTCTTACAAAGGAGACCGAAAAAATTCAATAGATTTTTGGGCCCTTATAAAGAGAAAAAATTTATACGAATTCATGAAAATGACTTGAAGAAAAATCTGACAGTACTAACAGTCTAAGAACTGAATGAAACGATATTTAATAAAAGTAAATTATATCACTATTCTTCTAAAATTGATTTTATCTACTAAGTGGTTGAGACAATAACGTTTGTTTATTCTATTTAAAGCTAAATTTATGAACAGTTATATTATATAAGGAACTCAACAGTGTGTTGAGACAGAAGTCTATATAAATCCAGGTTTTCCCAGGCACATACTAATATAAGGAATATAAAGGGTATAATAGCTTAATTCCTTAAGTTCCTGGAACGCCATATCCCCAGGGTTAAGGGATCAAATCCTGCTCGTATTAATACATTTTGATTTCTATGTTTTCTAATTTTTAATTTTAATTTAACTATTGCCTCATCATTGCTTTAATGTCAAAAAGGGAAATATATCAGGTAGTTATTAAGTTGTCTATGAATTATTTGATAGATTTATTACAGAAATATATTATCAGGAATTAAAATGTGTTTAGTGTATTCCGAAAAATCATATATATTTTTCAAATATCCAAAGATTCAATTTATTCTTTTTATATTCAATAAATACTCCTTGGACCCTCCAAAGCCCTATAAGTATATATGACATTGAACTGTTTTTCAATTATGTTATTTAAATTTCAAAAAGAACTGTGACTCGTCGTATTTCCTCCACACAGTACTCAAGATATAATTCGTCAAACAAATAAAAACTTTGACATTGGCAAAATATTACACGATACCAGTGCGAATGAAGCCGTAGCATAAAAAAGTAGTGTAAAATTTCCATGTAATGTTCCTGTAAATTGATTCCCAGAGCGTGATATTTTTTTATTAAGTACCAAAATTCGATATTTGATGACGTTATGTCAGCCATTTTGTGTGATGAATTAATGGTCGATCGTAATATTCAGTCATAAATCAAAATAAGTCGATGAGTTGGCGTTTCCGGGGAACGGAATTATCATTTATATTAAAGTAATTGAATTACTTCTTATAAATCATCGGTAGATCATCTACACGAAAATAAGATTGTCGGATTTCGGTTACTACGTGTTTTATTGTATGACGGTGGAGTTTAGCGTTTAGCGCGTGTTAGATAGGAGCACATTAAACCTACAGCTATGTCGCAAATCCCAGGAACTGTTAAAGCTCTCCTTGCAACGTGATGGACCCGGCGCCCGCACGGTGAATCCATGGAATGCTCAGAAGTTTCGTCTCATATAATCCCGATGATTTGGTTCATTTCCAGCAACCGTGATCACAAGCAGACAAGATGTAAGGTTGACAATAATATTATTGACAATAATTAAGATATAGTCGGTCATGTATTCGATTATTTCATTGATTTAATCAAGAGATCCTTCAAATTTTATCAAAGCTCGTATGATACTGGAATTTTATCATTAATATAGTGTCTTTAAATTTCCCTTGTGGTTTTTCTAATACATAAGCAACATCTGACAACAATCGGTTCTATGATGCAAACTGTTGTCTTGTCTGTGATACATTTCTCTTACAATGTGGATATCTTCAAGGTTATAATGAATAGGCTTTCACTGGTATAGTACGTTTACTATCTAAAGCTTTATTTCAATTTACCATCAGGATGGATGATATTCAACCTATATCCTGTGAGTAATTAAATAAACACACACATTACATACATTTTTGTTAATCATACTAGGATGTATTTAATAAATGACTGTATTAATTGGATTATTATAAAAGTTCAATAAATATATACCAATTTTTTTGAGTAAAAAACCAGTTTTACAGCACGACAAGGGTGCTTCCCGTTATCTTGAGCGAGAGTGCTCTCAGAGCATCGATATAATGCAGTATTGAGCGAACTCCATGGAATTCGCTGGAACTAGTTTGAACTAGTTTTTTAGTTGCAGTTTTGACAGAATTTTACAATGAAAATCTTATAGAAGATAGTTATATTTAATTGTGACCTAGTAAACAAAAACTAATCCGTCAATTGATAATAAGGAAGACCGACTAGAGAACTCACTAAGGAAAAAAGTTTTTCGATATTAAGATGACATCCAAAAAAATTTACGAATGTCTAAATGAATGAACGAATAAATAAAAATTTTGAAATGAGTAAATATAAATAAAATAATTACACGGAGCCATAAGGACTTGTATAGCATATTATGGGAGGTAAGTCATGTTATATACACTCGTATTTTGTTCACATCACAGTATCCTCTTCCAGAGGAAGGCATATGCAATATTTCTGGTAATTTTTATCACTTTTATACATGAAGATATGTTTCCTATCCAGTAATGATTACACTAAGGCGACATTGATGCTGTCATCAATAACGCGACTTCTGCAATGCGGCCAACTCAAATTTTAAGAGTGATTTACGTGACACACAATATTCAAGAACAATCAGATCGTTAAAAAATAAAAAAACGTAGCCATATATTTTACAGAAAAATCTAGAAATATTTTTGAAAAAAAAAATTTATATTTTTTTTTTTTTAAAACTTGAACAACGCGTTTAATTATAATAGATACCTACATTTTTCAAAATTAAGAGGAAGTATCTACATATTATAAAATCCTAATATATATATATATATTATATTATATTATATTAGGAGGAACAAATAGTATATATATATATATATATTTGTTCTATTTCTCGGCTTGAGTTTCTACAAGTTCTTCAATAAGTAATATATCTGTTTTTTGGGTTTTGAACAAAAACGTATCATTCACCCTAATTTGATAAACCGAACAAGTTTGGAATATTGGATTACTATTTCACAAAAACTTTCTACTGAAATGAGTATTTCATTGCTCGCAATAAATTAAAGGCTTTATTTTCGATCTTCCAAACAAAAAAATTTATGTATCGTCCCCTTATGTAACTCTAATTGAAATAACAACTATCTTCTCTAAAAAAAACCTGACAAGTACAATGGGAAGTTTTCCGAGTCATATGTACTTTCTAAGAGTATTAAGACACCACTGACGGACGTTGAAGGAAAACATCGTGAGGAAACCTGGTCTTATAATTTCAAATTATAAGTTTGAAATCGCCAATCCACCTTGGGCAAGCGTGGTGGTTAATGCTCTAACCTTCTCCATGTGAGGCCTTTCCTCAGCAGTGGGATCCGATAGGCTGATGATGATGATAAAACTCATAAGATAGCTTCCGATTTATATAAATACTACGACTGATAAAAAGGTTTTGATCCATAAAATCCAAGCGTTGGTCTATTCAAATATTTTACATGAATAGACAAAATGTTTTGAGGGTAGGATGTAATAAAAGTTTACACGTCCAATAATACTACGTGAGAAATTACCTAGATTAAAATAAAGTGAAGGTAAAATAAAACAATTAATTTTTATCTTATTATAATATATGATTATTATTTGTAAAGATTTTCGTTCTTAACAATACGTATGGTATATGTAAGTTGTTCTTTTTACAGCTAGATTCAAATAAGGTAGGTTTAAGTCAGAAAGATAATAAAGTAAAAATGTTAGAATAATTTTATTTAAAAATATAAGATATAAAAAGTATCGTTCCATTTGACAATCAAAGGTATGAAAAAGGCTCATATCACTTAGTGTAGTCCAGACATGATAGCGTAGTTGGCTAAGCGACTGGGACGCGATTTTCCGCTATTTACAGGATCAAATCCTGATTAAATTTCTATTCAAAATTTTCTATCTTAATCTAAAATGACCTATACAATACCAAAATAATAATATTAATAAATAATTCTATCTATTTCGATCTGAGGACGTGTCCGATAGCTAAGATCTTGGCGTAAATAGAATTGCACTTTTGTGCTGGCATGAGATACGAGATCGATATCTTCACACGTTCCTTTCCGATATAGGGTTGCTCGAACACTTAGCGATAAATAAAATATTAAAAATTGAATAGGAAAGCCTGAGTAGGGTACGCTCTACAATGATCGTGAGAAATGTTATTATAAAGATATTTTAAGTAAACTAAGCTTTTCGGTTCTAAAAGAAAAAGTTCATACCCACAGGTTTAATTGGTTTCTCATCTCGTTTCAAGGCTTAAGATATAACAATTCGTTGGATGGGAGTTTTTTTAAAGTTTATTTGGATTTTATACATACATATATTTATTTAGTGTCGTATTCATTCCGCCTTCAAAAATCTCTACATATTCGTTTCTTTCCGATACTCCGATTTTAACTTATAAACGCTTTTAAATTAATATTATATAATATTTTGTTTTAGTAAAGTAATATCTACTACATATAAATTTAATCGAAAGGTGATCTTAACATCCGAGCCTTCCTTCTGAGTCAGGTATTGTGACTTATAATAAATTTTATCCAAATCGGGTTAATTTTTTACATATTTTCAATAAAACTACACAAAAATATTAAACACGAACTGTACCAGAGATTCCTAAGTAATACAATTCTATAGGTTTATAAACAAAAGTTGAAACAATACAAATTTTATACTGCTTTGTCGATTTTGGAAGAAATAACCTTTTATGGGAGGGTAAACCGCTTCGTAACGTAACGCGTAACGGTCACCATTGAGTCAGGTTACCTTTCTGTCACATATACGGCATCACTAATAGACGCAAGCGGAAAAAGATTTTCGATTAATATTTAATTTATTCATAAAAAGATTATCAATGTAATGTATATAAATTTTAATTAATAACCTAAAGTAATAAGTTACACGTTTTCTAAATTAAATAGTTTAAGTTGTCACTGCTATCGAATGTACCGAGACGCACATTTTTTTTTATATAAAATTATAGTAAACACCATAACCCTCAACCCACACAGCCTCTAGATGATAGAACAATAATATAAAAAAAAAACATTAATTGCTTCCAAATAATAAACTTGAAACATCAAAATAAATAATATTTTCTAATAAAAATATACAAAACGTAATATATTTTCTACTCACCTCAATGTTTGCACAGCCCTGGAGTTTGAGGTCAAGTATCCTTACAAGAAGTGGATAGAGACATCTATCCGCTAACGGCTAATATGTATCAAGCCTTAGGCATGTTGAAAACGAAGTTCACTATGAGACAAACAGATTTAAATTTCAACAATATAAACTACGTATGATTTACTCATATAATTTATACCATTCTTATTTTTACTTTGTCTTTTTTTAAATAAAAGCACATCCTCTTTACTATAAAAGAATTCACATTTACATTTCTGTTCTTAATTGACGTAATTGTCAACTTCAAAAGAAATGTATACGCCAGAGTAATGTTTACGATTGCAGCGAGATTTTAATATATTAGTGATTATAAATTAAAATATGTTATTTATGTTATAGAGAATGTGTTTTCTAAAACAGTGAGTTTTATTACAGTCGCTCGTTTTGATGTTGGTGGATTTTATTGTCTGTGATCGTATGTTACAGTTCGAGAATATGTGCGTGCCCTCAACCCGTAGTTATCGTGGAGACAGGAACAGAACCCATGGGCTCTCCTCCATTCGTTGATTGTGGTTTCGCAGGAAAATGCTGCTGTTGTATACCGCTGAGAGCAGCAGTTATATTAATTGGACTCATAACTATGGTTGTTACTCTCGTAATAAAACCACTTATAGATTAGGTTATATCTAATTCAAACATATCAGATTACACGAAGGTTACGATACGGAAAACACTGAACAGATTTGTATTTAAATCGTCACAGTAATATTACCTAGCTAAATATTTTTAAGAATTAAATGTGAATACAATAGATATATGGCTTCTAAGATTTACCAGCTGTATCAAACAATGGTTTACGAAATCGAGACTTTTATTATATTACATTAAACCAAACGTTTCCTTCACTTTGCAGTTACCGTGATCTATAACTTGACAAAGTAAGATTGTTTTCCTCAAAAAGATTTTGCATATAAATCACGTATATGTTTATTTTTATAGAACAATATACATCTATTTCATATAAGTTCATATTGACTATGAATGGAAATTTCATCTCGTCTGAACGTGATCACGGTTGCTGCAAAAGAAATGGAAATTTCGGCATTATTTATATATACAATGATTAAAAAGTGAAATTGTGGTGGCCTTGAGGTTAAAACCCGCCTCTCATACGCGAGGGCGCTGGTTCGAAACCTGGCAAGTACCAATGTGATCCTTTCCGAGTCATATGTAGTTTCTAAGAGTATTTAGACACCACTGACAGACTATGAAGGAAAACATTGTGAGGAAACCTGGTCTTATAATTTCAAACTATAAGATTGAAATCGCTTACCCGTCTTGAGTATGCGTGATGATTAATGCTTTAACCTTCTCCATGTGAGAAGAGGCCTTTGCTCAGCAGTGGACTCCGATAGGCTGATGATGATGATGATGATGAATGATTAAAAACGCTTAGCATCCGAAAAAGTTAGTTTCATATAAATGTGTAAACGCAAAAATAATATACACCATCATACAAACAGTTTATTTGAATGTCAAAACTACGATTATTGCTAACACTGTTGCTTTCCAGGTGTGGTCAACATTACAAATGCATGGCGCTGATAAAACAGCATCATATATATTCAACGAGAGAAAAATACCGTTCAAGTGCACTAAAGTATTCTTAATAATAGTCGCTGTATTACTAATGGTGTCGTGTGGGATACTATTTATAGGAATTGCCATGGTAAGTTAGCATCCCTAAAAGATCGTTGGCTAACAAAATCTGTTTTTAAATCATGTAAATTTAAATTTAAAATTCTATTTTTTTTTTTTGTAATAATATAACCCGTAAAACATATATAATAAATATTTTAATAATGTTAACTTACTTATAACAACG
Source organism: Danaus plexippus (assembly GCF_018135715.1). Classification (NCBI taxonomy): domain Eukaryota; kingdom Metazoa; phylum Arthropoda; class Insecta; order Lepidoptera; family Nymphalidae; genus Danaus; species Danaus plexippus. The sequence goes on along the minus strand of NC_083551.1, from coordinate 4,791,878 downwards.
TAAAATAAATTTACTTAAAGATTAAGCGAAGAAACTTTTGACTTCTGTTGTCCATACAGATGTTGGTTTTTATTCCGTTGATCGTGTATTTCCTTTACTATATATATTTTTTACCATAAACTATGTAGTTAGAATTAATAAAAAAGGGGACAAAATAAATAAGTTATGCCATCCTAAAAAGAACTTAATTCGGTCGAATCAGAATATATTTTTAAAAAGTAAAACTAAGGCAGTGGATCTCTGGACAGATTTAAAAAAAAAACTTTTTTTTTGGTTTAATAAAATGTTACAAAGAAAAAATAATATTACGACCATATCAAATATTTAATGTTACTAAATAGAGTATAATATTTTCTGGAATACATAGGCCACGTTACTTGAGAGTTTCAAAGCGAATTATTTTTTTAATTTTCAGCATAAACATCTTTATCTAAACATATTCTTGTGGTACGGATTCATTTACGACTGTCTGTCTGTCGCCTTGGCCGTTATGGTGTTTATAATTAAAATTATGGAGACGGATAAGAAGTTTCTAAAATATACTTTAAGACTCATACTAGCACTGTCGTGGAATTCTTGTGAGTCTTATTTTCGTTTGTATTTACTTTGAAGTTATTTTATTTGATGTATTTAATGTCGCGGTTTTTGCGAATGTAACAACACAAGAATCTAGTAATTTGTTCAGATAACAGAGTAAAATAAACATTATTTTAGTGAAGAGTTTATATATCACAGTTTTTAAAATAAAACTAATACGCTTCGCAACTCAGATGTCTAGAAAAATGAAGACTATTATTCTATATATATTACACAAATCGTCGACTTTTTTTAAGTGTTAAGGAAAAAACACACGTTTTTGTATTAAGAGGGTTAAGGGTCAATGAACTAAAAAACTTTGGTGTCAAGCTCGACGTAACAAGCTTATACCGAGGACAGTAGATTAGGAATTGTTTACATTAAACTAACAAACGAGTAATCTAAATTAATTTTTTTCATATTTTTTGTTTCAGTGTTCCTCTATTTTTTAATAATCGTAAACAGTTTCATGGTGATTGCAACATTTTAAAATCGAATACGTGAAAAATTAAGTGCGACAAAGAAAGGTGAAAAACAAACATTCACAAACTTTACTACTTAGTTTTAATTATTGTGGTTATAACTTAACTGAATAAGTAAACTTATACGCAAGACGCAAGACGCTCAATTGACATTGACACTGGGACGAGGGGCGAGGTATCCTATATATTCTGAGAAACAAGATTAGAATTGACTTTTAAAAAACAATTATTCGATACAATTTCACTATTAATTTATTAAATTTACACAAAAGTAAAAACAATTTTTAATTAATAATTTATAACTATCTTGATTTAAACTTGTCGTAAAATGAAATCTGAATATAACACAAACGAAAGATTTAAACACTTTTCGAAAATCCACTAACGACTAATCTATCACACCAACGCGCGTTACGAACGGAAAAGAGTACTGATGTCCTCTGACAACTGTTTATGTGTCGTTCGAGTCTCTCCTACTCTCTCCTATTCCTACAATATATAATTAATTATACGTATATAAAATAAGGTAATAATTAACAACAAAATAATATCCTGATTCCTGTAAACAGATTATATAAAGAAAGGACTTTTCTTTCCATTTCAATATTTTCAATATTAACTACATTAAAACCATATCATAACTCAAATAACGGAAATAATGATTTATAATGACATTCCAGTTTATGAATAATATCAACAAAATTAACCCATTTCTTGCATCCCGCTATCACAAGTGCGGTCTAAATCTGAATCGTCTCTTGACCCGCACGGTTGAGTTGCAAGCACTTTACTTGTACAGTGATTATTTCATGTCATTAAGAAAGCTTTTTTTTATTCACAAATTATCTCGAAATGTTTTTTGTTGTTGTTGTTGTTGTATAATAACAGACTTTTCTGTTATTCTCAGTCTGTTTATCACATCTATGCCGATTCAAAATTATGTTTAAGTGTTGACATTATTTTTATTACATGTCGGTAAAAGTTTCAGAAAATATCAAATATGTCGTATTTTATTATTGCATAAATATAATTTAATACATACGAATCGTAAATTAAACGAGATATAAAAAACAACACTAAATATTAAAAAAGACCAAAAATAAAGTTTGCCGAAATTAATTTTAAAAATAACCTAAATTTTTATAATAACAAACAATCACTTTTTGTTCTCGCCTTGGTAAAATTTTAGTACTTAGAAGTTACTAATAATAATCATAATAGATCTCAGACGGAGCCAAGTTAATTGCTTGTCTACCCTCTGTTTCAATTTTTGATCAAATATTTTGAAATCAGTTACGTTTTGAGAGTAAAAAAAAAATATTTCACATATAAAACACTTTCGTTTCCGTCATTGTTTTGTTACTAAAGAAAATTAATGTTCACGTCAGAGCCATAACCTTCTTGAAATGCTCTTCTGAACTATCCTTAATGTGATTGACAAATCGCCACACCAGACATCGTCCACGCCACAAAAAGAAATCGAGGGGTTCCAAAAAAACTAGGGTAAAATATAAATTTACGGGTACTTATACCGCTTAGACAAAAACTACAAATGAATATAAATAATAAAACAATTATATTAATAAATGAAACTAGTGTTATTCGGATTTACTACGCGGATTTTATTATTTAAAAACTACATAATCCCGACGTTTCGGTTACTTTGCAGCAACCGTGATCACGGGCAGACGAGGGCACCTCGTAAATCCGAATAACACTAGTTTCATTTAAATGAATACTCGCGAAAATCTTAGATCAAATTATATTAATAAACCTAACCTAACCTTACAACATGTATCTAAAATAAATTAACATTCACCAACAGCAAAAAACAAATACATCTTAATTATTATTATCATATTTAAGAAAAGGTTTCCATTTAAATATTAAACCTTCGCATGTTTAAATATTTGCCTCGAGTAAAACTTTTTCACCATTGAAAGATATATCGAAAAATTCAAATCATAAATAGAGTTTCGAAGCATTTTATATGAAAAATAATCCTTTTTACATACAGAACTTGCTGCTATGTGGGCTCATGGCTTCAAAGTTTCAACATCTGCGTACTCTGACCAGATCCGCGGAGAGCTACTCTTGTAAATGTAACCGAAATTAAGTTCTAAATTACATATATTCTTTATTCCATAGGATGCATATTATTAGTGATAAAGAAGAGAATTAATGCCTACTCGTTATTAGAATGAAATGTTTAGTGATACGCGCATACCCTATAGTCTATACACTACACCACTAACGCTGTATATATAAATTCTCAAATACTTTTGAAGAAAACTACAAAAAGATGGAGGTATTATTTTAATTCAAAATTTAATATAAAGACTTAAAACATCACAAAACCATATATAATGAAGTTGTCACGTTTAAAATTAACTCTTCTTCCATACTTTTACTTTCAAAGATTTATTGACGACGATTTTTGAGCTGGACAAAACAAATCACTAACCTCATTTGATCATTTTTGTACAGCTTTAGATATATTCTAAGCGTTTTATACAGCAACGAAATATTACATCAGGATGTTTTGAATTCCTCAAAATTTCTGTCATAGAGAACTTGAGGAACTGTGCTAGTATTTTTGTGCCATTACTATAGGTATAAGATAGTTCGCTTCTATTTATAGCATCAAATCTAACAACATTAACGGGACGTATCCTTAATCTACGTTTGAAGGAGGTCGTTGGACATAACACACGTATATAATGTACGTGAAAGAGATCACATCTCTTAAGACCCTTTTGTAACCACGTATACATATTTTTCAGTATCAATACTTCAGCATAATAAATGTACGAATAATTATTTAGAATGTACCGCGTTTAAATATTTCATTTAATTCCTTCTCTCTCTATTGTTATTAATATTATATGTAGTGTTTTCATCAATCCACCTGTTTTCGTTAAATAGATTATGAACTGTCTAGAGTTCTAATTAAATTTAAATTTAATATATTTTATTTTATATCCGTGAAGGGAAAGCTTTATGAGTGCTTACAAACAAGCTACCAAATCCATGTTAATGAAAAACAGCTTAAGACCTGAACTCCTCGAGGTCGGGAGAGCGCCGACGGGTTTATTCAACTAACGGAGGAAAAATTTAGAGTAAAATGAATATCAAAGGCAAAAGTTTATTATCTTTGCTGGAGTAGTAGTATTCTCTTTAATTTTCTATTTTTTCTTTTATTTTAACAATAAATTTAATTTTCAAAAAGCCATAACGTAACGGTTAATAGCTGGATTGTAGCAATGAAACGTTACCGTTACGATACCTAACAACTATTCTTCCCGTATCTGTATCTTTCCGTGCATATAGCTCGGAAAGATGTATAAAAAAATATATATTAAAAAAAGCTCACAATGTTGATCAGACACAAATGTTATCTATTTATTTGCAAAATCAACAACAGTATGCAAATGAAATAAAGTGCAAACACAACTTTATAGATATAAACAAATATACGATATTTCAATAAAGAAGTTATTCTATATTTTTTTATTACGAAGTAATCGGAACACCACCATACCTGTAATTTATAAATGTATAACTTTAATGTAGAAACGAGATAGATTATTCATCACATCCATTAACAACTCACCGCTCCCAGAACAGCAAAAACTGTCGAACAAGTTTTTAAACTTGAATAAAATAATACACCGTGTTCTGGATCGGCTCGTAAAATCTCCTTAATCATAGTACACAATATAGTCACCTTATAAACATTCGAGTTGCTTGTAAAATTTAAACAAAAATTTTTTTTGTTTCTTCATTTTTGAAATATGTCATATTTGACAAAAGCCTGTTTGTTCTACTTAAATATTGTCCAACAAGTTTGAACTGCAAAATAAGATTATTTGCGTAAATAAACAAAATAGTTAAAAAGTATTAAAACAATTAAAATTCAAGTCAATTGTCTTAACTAATATAATTTAAATGCAATTAATGTTGTTGTTTGTTTAAAATATGGCCTTCATCTGTGCACAGTATATTCTGCCAGTGTCGTGTAGAATGGAGGAGACACAAGAAGAATTAAATAAAGTACTCATAAATTTGATATAAATACTGTCATATTCAATTTAATTTAACGTCAATAATATGAAAAAATGACAGTAATACTTTCTCTATACAAATACCGGTCGAGTACGTTAATTAAAACCTTTAAGTAATGATTTAATTTCCTGGAACGTAATAAAACATATTCGTCAAAATCAGAAATAAAAATAAAAACATTACTTTTAATATGTAGTTGAACTAATAAAATTAAATCGTTTCAATTAATAGAAATAAACTATTTCCACTATTTAATTTTCATTTAATTCTATCGATTTATTACTTTTGTCACATTTACGAAATTATTTATAAGATATGTACTATGACAAAAGATAAAACTGAATTTTTCGTTTATAAAATATCGTTGTACTCAAGTAGAACAATATAGTAGGGTAGTAAAATAACCAGAGTTATTGTGAACGCAGCTTTAATATGTACATATCAATTCATATGTCAAAATGCTGACGTCTAAGAGCAACCGTCAAACACGTTTAGCATGTTTGCATAATATTTATTTGTTTAGGGGCTTAACGGAATGTGTTGACTAAACAAACATTCTTCAGAGGGAGCAGGAGAGATTAACGTCAAGAATGAGTTAAAGAACTAAACCTGACTGAATCATGTTTAATAGACTCAATGATAATAATTCATAGCAGAATAATAGTGTAATATGTAAGAAACAAGATACGTTCGTTTTATTTTAATACATTTTTACATTACATTAATGCAAATACAAATTTATTTAAGCTCAACTTTTTAGGGGTAGGGCATAAGAGCTAATATCCTTCGAATTTGAGCAGATCGACTGGGTGCCAAAGACGTACAGATTACGATGAAATAAAGCGTCCGCTCCTGCCGGGATGGGGAGTTTTGGCAGTTGGAGGTGCAGCCTTAATACCAAAAAGGTTTGATAGGTTTAAGGTTGAACTGGAATGTGACGATTAGGGAGACCCCTTGAAGTCGTTATCTGCCGACCGCTCGTCAAATAATTGGGTTAACTAATCCAAGGACCACCTAATTTAAACCCTAGAAGGTTAAACCGCCAGACTGCAAAAAAATCCTGTAAGTAGGAGCCCGGAATGGACACAACGTCAACAACAGGCACAGTGGGTACCAAGGGGCTAGGCGGGGCAGTGCCCCGGGGCCCTCAAACTCAGGGGGCCTTCGAATCCTTACCAGAAAATCTCATTCGAACTCAACTTTTGAAATTTTTTCTCCCATTTTCAAAATAAATATGACAGGTGGCAACTCGAGTTTAATCATGCAAACTCAGTTGTGAGAAATGACAGTGCAGCAGTGCGTTTTTGTGATTCGCGATTGTGAACTTCCGAGTTATGATTTTTTTTCGAGAATGGTTAAAAAGTTAATGTATCAGGAGTAAGTAAGGCGTATGTGAATATTTTTTTTGTACTAGTCCATACAAAAGTTGAATTTTATTTGATTATAGTACGTATATGTCGGCTCGCGATTGGAGTATTGGCGAGCTAGGTGGCTCTGAAGTCTCACGGTTGTGAGAATTATCCTCCATTTCATAATACTTATTAAAATAAGCAGATGATTCAGGCGGATCCCTAGACCACAATTATGAGTTGCGAACAGGACGGCTGCCGGACCACCACTGGCTCATCGACGCTTAGCCCTGCTTATATGGGAGCTGCCCCCTCTCTTCACAACTCACCTGATTTTCACTTTTTAATAATTAATGCAAAAATATTTAATTCATAAATCAATTGACTTATTTCGAATAACAAACGCCGAGATCTACAAATCAATTGAGTGATAATTAATATAATTTTAATTATTACATTTTTATCATTGACGCCGACATATACATAGTTACGTAAAGAAATCTATAGATTACTCGCTTAATATATTTATTTTTAGGCAGTAACATGAACAGAATTAATTCTTGTTCAATTAAATAATATTTATTGATTTTAATAAAAAGATATCAAGTATCAAGACGATAGGTTGGTACCACAGCGGGTGGCCATAGAAAAGCACAGTGGCGACCCGCGGACTTGTAACTTTTTATTAGTAAATAGCTTGCATTGGCGATAGGTCAAATAAAAGAAAAGAGCTGATGATAAAGTTGCTTACCATTTTGAAGTATATTTAGTGATTTTACTTCAAAAAACCTTACCAGTTTTGATAGCAGTGGGCCCCATTTTTTTATTTGCCCCAGAGCCCTTGGTTACCTGAACAGGCAGGACGCGAGACCTTTCGTACGCGTTAGTGACATAACTCAGTTGCTACCGCAGTCAAAACCTATGATCTGTATTTTCCCCCTAAAATGATAACAAAGAAAAAGTCTTTTCTTTCCTTTCTCTTCTAGATTTACAGATTTCTGCAATATCAGTTGACTTAATTCTAACCAAGACGTAATGACCTAATCTAGACGTAGTTCATCAGATACAGAGACTCAGACAGCCTGTACGCATGATACATCTTATTTAATGCACCTATACAGTAGACATACTAAAAATACACACGCATTGCGTATCGAAGTACAAGTCAGCAGACTGAAAGGTCGCACCTGAAGCAGCTCCGCTTCACGTCAACAGAAAACCGTAATCCCTACGCTGCCGATTTCAGTGAGGCGAAATTGGTGGGTATAGAATACTTAATTCCAAACTCACTGGTGTAAGACCGAAAACAGCCCAATTTCAATCTGTCCTGTAGTGAAGCCAAACAAGTCAAGAAAGCTGTATAAATCACTTAACTAAAGCCCAAAGAAACACAGATCCTAAGAATTCTGATATGACGCTTATTCTGAACTTTGACTCAATGCCCAATACAACGCAAAGCTAAGTTGGATTTCGTTTCCAAAATCGAACTCGACTTTTGGCGACGATGGTAGCCTCAGACTTCCAAACATCCCATGCTGTGGATACTCTATAACCGAGACCATCAACTGTCAAGCCTCCAAAAAGAGTTCAAGAAGAGCTGCCTTGTCTAAATGTCCATAAGTATATAAGGGTCATGATAGTATCTGAAATAAGCACTTTATCCGAAGTCCCTCATTAAGGTCAACACAATTTCATCCTATTTATAACCAGTAATATACAAATTTGTGCAAATCTCCACTAAAACCATCCCATCAGTGTTCAAACAGGACCAAACGCTCCACAATAAACGCAGTATTCATAGGAAATACTCGCAAATACAAGTAATGTTTTTCGGATTATGCTACGCGTATTTTATTATTTTAAAAACTACATACTCCCGACGTTTGGGTTACTTTTCAGCAACCGTGATCACGGGCAGACGAGATGTGAATGTGGACAGACAACCGAAAAGTCGGGTGTATGTAATTTTTTTAAATAATAAAATACGAATAGCGTAATCCGAAAAATATTAGGTATATTTAAATGAAGAGTCGCGAAAGTCTTAGATCTCGTAGGGAAAACACTCCCCGTTGAGCAGAATACAACTACATAGGCACCATAAACATTTTCAAAAGTGCTGTGTAATACTGCAGGCAAATTAAAATACACTATCATTATTAATTGACTTTATGATCATTGAAAATATTATTGAAACTTTAAAAGTAAATATAGCGGCATCGTAAATAAAGAACGCCATGGCCGCTTGCTGCATGATTGCATAAAATCACACTGCACTTAATTTTGATGGTGGTAGAGCCTAGCTGTGGTCAAGTTGCTGCAGCTCAAACATGGGCTGACTCTACCGGGGAAGTACCACCCTCTCTCAGAAGATCGGTATGAAGTAGTCTTTAATGGCTGCGTTTCGTCCGATGAGAGAGAGACGGTTGCCCTTTCCCTGTTCCCTCCTTTTCTTACTCCCACCCCTCGCTCCCCCTAAAAAATCAAGGTCGGCAACGCATCCACAACAGACATGTTGCAGATGTCCATGGGCGACGGTGACTACTGCCCACCAAGGAGGCCGTCTGCTCGTTCGCCACTATTCACATAAAAAAAAAAAATTGTGCATTTTTGTTGTCTTCAAATTCTAATCACGTGACAATCGATCCGTAATTCCGTGACATTATCAACAAATATATATATATAGCACATCACCTGATTCCCTTATATGGAATTGTATTTAAATTCATTCGCATACCTTGATTAACAAAGTAAACACTCATGAGATTTATGTTACAAAACCGTCAAACGAAAACTTGAGTCCGATAAATGAAAGATTAACAAGCCTGAAACGGTTCAACACGTCAGTTTAATATAAAAATAGTTATTACAAAATTGCTAAGAAATATTATTAGACTACCTTCAAACTGCTGTACTCTAAGTTGTAACAGATAATAGTTAATCCTTATCATTGGAATAAGTTTATTGATATCGGGAATATTAAAACAAAGACTAAATCTTGAATATACATTTATGCGATATGTAAAGCGATGACTGAATAATATTTACAATATAAATCCGAATGTCCGTCAATAAACCAAATTCATTTCATCCGTCTTAGACCTCTTCGGGGACAACTCCTCGGTGGACAGGTTGATTCTTTTCCTTTTGAGCGCCTTTATATCTTTGCAGCTGTCCATGCTTATCCTGGAGCACTCTGAATCGCTAGACAGGCCGTTGGTCGCATTTTTTATGATTAAAAGATCTTTTTCTATTTCGGTCAGCTCTCGCGGTTTTATGGGTCTGCCTCGTTTCTTGTACTGGCTCGTGGACGGCGATTCTTCCGCTTTGCGCTTCCTGTAAATCCTTTTCACCTGCGGCTTGATTTTCTTTGGTTGGTCCTCCTGAAATTATAATATATACATGTAATCATTAATATCCTTGTTATATCAAACTTTTGCGTTATTTAAGTACTTATATGTTATTTTTATTAAAACTAATAGCATTTATGTAGAAATTATAGACTCAGGAAAGAGAAATGAGTAATGTAAAAATTATATTTCCATTTGGAGATGGCTTAGTAATTTTTCTTAAGATATACCTATATGCACGTATGTGTGTGTGTATGTGTAAATTATTCACCTGTTTAGGCTTAGCCCCTATATATCCTGAACACCTCTTGGCTCCACACATACATCTTTTCTTCTCAATACCCGACGTCTCCAGGTTATAGTTGAATGTGAGCTCGCTGTTCTGAAATGTAACAAATAATTTATATTACAACTTCAAATAATTACAACCCCTCAACTGATTTTACATTAATTCACAGAATAAAAAAATAATTTTCTTGTCAGAATCATATACATTAAATGATAATTACCTTCTTAGAATAAAAGTAACAAAATCGCTTCTCGTCTAGGTAATATTTGTTTCTTATTGCACTAGAAACAATTTTGTCTAGAGATTAAATTATCTCATTGAATTTGTACTTAAAAATATTTTTTTTTACTTAAAATTATAGATTTATTAAACTAATACTATGTTTAGGCCGCGGCGTCACTCAGCCACTAAACATGCTAAATCTCTTGATAGATTTAGATATTATATATTTTTTTATTAATCTTCTTATTTGTACTCACTGCCGGTATGTCACGTAACGCGAACAATCCCACACGCACGTCGCCCAACACCGTCCACTTTTGTGTTTCGCAATTAGGCTCACAGGAATGATTCATAAACCTACAAAATATTTATTTATATATATATATATATAGAGAGAGAGAGAGGAAGAGAGAGAAGTTAAGAGAATTTTATATTGCAATGCAACCTCCTTATACTATTTACATACTTTAAACATTATATACTCAAACAATGTAATGTAAACTTATTATATATATATATATATATATATATATATATATATATATATAAAGCTTTTATTTACTATAAAATATGTCCTCTGAACTAAAATCTCTATATGAACTGAACAAATAACAATAATATGACATTCATACACAGGAAACATACATCTCTATGAACATTAGCATACAAATATATAGAATCCAAGCTGTCGCATCATTTACCTCGCCAGATTCCCTTTCGGCCCGGCGTCTATCATGCGCTCTTTGTCCAACGTTAAAAAATAGAAGTTCTCATCCCGAACCTCGTGTTTCCTGTTCATGCGACGTCTGAACTCCTCCTCGTCTATCAGCTCCCCCACATACTCTATAACGAACTGGCCTGCAAAAAAATATTATTATATATTAAAAATAATTCTAAATAGATATATATTGCTGTTAGCCATTTTGATGCACTTTACAACAATAAAATAGTACTTCTGACTATAAGAAATATATTAACTTATTTATTTAGTTAGAAGCAAACTCCGAACACATAATTGCAACGTCTGGACTATTAACGATGTGTTTTATACCAATATCAAGGTACAAAATTCCAAATTTTCTGTGCAGACTTTTAATAGTGATCATTCTTTTGTGTTTTATTCTATTTATCTTTTAACTATGATCGTAATTTTTCGTGTAAATATAATACAATTCACGGTGAATAAAATACGTATTGAGTCTCTGTGTGCGCGTGTGTCTGTTTGGTTGTGCGTTTGTGCGTGTGTCCGTCTGTAAATACACACCAGCTCTTAAATCCTGCATGGTCCGTAGCCCCCAGCCTCTATGCGGGGTGCGGTAGGGTCCCAGCCTGGGGTAAAGACGTTTCTCGAACGCTCTGTTGTTACAGCGATCTCCGGCGCGACACGTCGGCCCGCACTCAGTCAGAAGCATTCTGGAATATAGTTTAGAAATATTTCAGACAGCTCTCAGACAAATTCTAGACATTATAAAAGCTTTTTATAACGCCTTTATTTGGTGAAATAATTTTAAATGTTAAATTAAAGTAACCAAAAAATGTATGTCATGTAAATAAAACAAATGACAATACAATTCATTATTTATGCACATCGTTGATGAGGGTAGTTGGAGAAAATTTGTTATTTGTTTTTTTTGGCAACACTATAAATCAATATCTTCGTAACGAATAATTCCATTATTAAGTCAGTTTTGTTACGAGAAGATATCACATGCTGAGACGTTTTTTACAGTTGTGATTTCTTTATAATAGCTTCTAAAAATAATTGTACATGTTATCTTATTTGGAAAAAACCATTACTGACAAATTTGGTAAGACAAACAGATAAAGGTATATTATATGTATGTAAAGACAAACCTATTGAGACATTGAGTATAGGGACCGCAAGGATCGACATCATTAGGGTCACATTCGCACTGGGTCAATGAACTTTCCTCTAAATCTATTTTCTTGCCGCAGAGTGACCCGCAAGGTTTATTCACCTTCAATTTAACATAATGAGGTGGTAACAATGAAGATGCTATGTCAGAAGACTCTTCTTCATTCGGCGCAGCCACTGGAAGCAAATTATATCGTCTAAGAATATAATTACGTTTAAATATGTGAATTAAAATGAAAAATATTGTAGATATGCTTAAAAATATATATTTTTAATTTATTTTCTTTTGTATGACATACTATGTATAAATTTTTTTAAATATATATGGTCAAGTTAAACTGAAATTAAAACCATGTGTTTTAAGGAAACAGAATTTTCAATATGTGAAACTCCATCAAATATATATACAAACTACTTGGTGAAATTTAAATAAAAAAAAAATATATGTATATTTTATATACTGTTCATACTTTTCAAAATCGAACAAGCTCTTTGTGCGTGCTCCATCGCCATAGTGAATGCTGCATCTATCTTGGATTTCTGACTAGAAACTTTACCCGAATCACCTGAAAAAAATATTTATTTGAACAAAAATTGACACAAGAGACGGTTAGATAATAACTGATTACTACGTTTAGATACAGCTAATATACAACTTTATATATACTATAGCAAGAATTAATTCTAAAGATTGATGCTGTAATTTCTTGTAAAACATCTATCCAAAGACAAGAAATCGTCAAAATTGATTCAGTTTTTATGTTAATGAGTAACGTATACACATACAAACATAAGTTATTTTATTGCATATTAATGTTCATCGATGAATAGTATTATAACCTTCTTGGAATGGGAACACTCTGCCTCTATTGACCCAGTAGTAGTCGTATTGTCCAAAAAATCTGACCACAAATTCACCGAGGGTATGTTTCACGGTTAGGATGTTGTCTGGAATCTCAGACGGATGAAGAATTATACCTGGCCACCACCTGATAGGAGTAATAAATATTTTATACTTTGATACAGGTTCATATATTATGTATACATATTATATATATGTGCTAATAATAATTTCTGGGACATTTAAGGTTGAAAATTTAATTTATATATACATGTATGTATATGATCACCTAAATTTAATTTCAACCTAAAATGTCCCAGAAATTACGTGATGCTCGTCAAAACATAGTCTTATGCATATTATGTATGAAAATGCTGCGATATAACTTGTTGCTTGAACCTAATGTCTATTAAATGTGACCAAATTTTTATTAATACATGTACATTACAGATTTTACATAGTTTTATTTAAAAAACTACGGTTTCATACAGAGTAGCCTTTATAGTCCGCGAGACTTGAGCTGAGCTTTGCATTGCAAGTAAAAGTAGAGTCATACAAAAAACTTGTAGAATGAAATTTTATTATATTTTAAATATGTACATGACATGGATGCGAGAGATATTCTGTATTAAAAATAAAATAAGCAAAACTTAAAGGTCACATGTAAATATTGTGAATATTATGGAAAAAAAAATATGTATTATTAATTAATAAAATTTTTTAAAAAACTATACAAGTTCTTCTTCACTGGATATTGCATTTTCAACATTCTCATTGCATTGTCCGTCTCCATGGGTGTCACCTGCTGTGTTGTTTACATTAATAATTGTCGTTTCGTTATATCCTCAAGAGCGGCGTCGTGACCATGAAACCTTTTTCTTCTTTTTTCGCAGGGTCACATACATTTTCCATTCTTGAATTGACATAGTATCGACTTTTTCTCAATATGACATATTAAGTATTAAATAACGTGACGCTGCTGTCAGTACAAAGGGTGAAGTGCGGAAGGCGCGGGGGGGGGGGGTTAAGCGGTATAAGCCGGTTCAAACCTAGAGAAGCACGTGGCAAGCACAAATGCAAAGCTCAGCTTACCACGCGCACTATACCATAAGTTTAGATTTTCATTCACTAACCTATGTTAACACTATCCTTAGTAAGATTTATAATAGAAAATTTCAAACTATCTGTATTTAGTTTGATGGAAACGTGTGGTAATTTCACTCGTATCCTGTAGTACCTGTAGTGTCCTAGCTTCACCCAGACCATTTCTCCGTACAGCGGTAGTCTACCAGTCTCACAGTCCTCGCACATATAACCACCTGAAAGGTTATTTAAATAATATTATGACATTGCTAATAGTTATACCAATGGTTCATATATTATTGAATAGACATCCTATACATATATTTTGTTTTTATGATTTAAGAAAGCAATGGCTTTAAAGCTTCCAAATTCTTTAAGTTTAGTACTATAGTCCATACAAAATAATGATACATAGTATATATATGTATATTATAGATCATCATACATCATATATAATAGCTTACCCTCGGGAGGTTTAATATTAAGGCACTCAGCGTGAAAGGACGTCGGGCAGTATTCACAACATATCAGAGATCCGCCCAGGGCGCATATGAAACACCAGCCGGTGTTCACGTGGCAGGGGACTTTGCCAGGCCTGTGAAAGCAAGTACATTGATATATAAATGATATTTAAAATAGAATATATGCGATGAAACCTTCACACGCAGGACTCGAATCAGATATGTTCGGAACATCGCGGCTCAGTCACTTTGCCAAACAAACTGTCGAGTCCTGATACATTACAGTTATTCATAGTATGTATTTCCTAATTTAGTTATTATTGAATAATTTTTCTATCTTCTTTTATTTTATGATAAAGGAGGGAAAACGAACGGACGGTCTATCTGATGGAGGTAGCATCGTTGCCCATGGACATCAGTAAAATAATTTTGTTTGGGGAAGAGAGAGAGGAAAGGTAAGGAAAAGGGAAATGGGAAAGGATGGGAAAAAGGAAAGGGCAACCATCTCTCTCACTGATCGGAAGAAACGCAGCCATTAAAGACTGCTTCACGCTGATCTTCTGAGAGAGGGTGGTACTTCCCCGGTCGAGCCAGCCCATGTTCGAGCTGCAGCAATTTGACCACAGCTAGGCTCTACCACCTCAATACTGTTGTACCAAATTTTTAACAGTAAACTAGCGTTTTTTTTTAATAATTTTAAAATCTATTTAATATATGTTTAACCAACCTGTGTTCATAATGTCGTGGACATATTATATGGGAGGCGGTCAGTATCTGTGACCCAGCCGGTAGACATTTCGTGAATGTGTGGTAAGTGGCCGGACAGCGAACGCATCTCGCTAATTTATCACCGCTGAATCTCGTCTTACAACCCCTGGGATCGTCACAGACACAAGTGTGGCAGACGTGCCTCGGGCAAGTCAGGGCTTCGCTGAACTTGTTCGTTCTAGAAATTTCTCCCCCGTTGAATTGTGTTTGGGGCCAATGGTCCAAGCATTCCAAGTGGTAATACTTATTGCAATGAGCCACTTGACATTTCTGCCTGTGACCCTGTTTCTCTTTGGGCGATATAGGATATTTACACACGAAACATACCGGCGGATCGTATTTCTGGCAGTTCTTGCATTTGAATTCCGAATAATCCGTTATTTCTATGGAATCCATTCTCGGCTTTATGTCCACGACCTTACATTCGCCCGCGTGAGTGTCGTTCCAATCCAACTCCTCGCGTGAATAGAAATCGTACTGAATGTCCTGATCCTTGAGTATTTCTTGCATTCTTACGGACATTTGAGCCTCAAAATCGTCCGCATTTGCTATTATATGAGATTCTTCTTCCAGCGACATATGTAATTCGTCCGAGCCGTTGGTGTCTTGCGACTTCTCGTCGCTGCCGGAGTCTTGGTTGTGATCGTCCCTGGTCTTCCTTCCTCTAGTTTTCTTCTTCCTCCTCCTGCCTCTTGTTGGCGTCTGGCATTCTATAACCTCGATTTCCTTCTTGTCACATTCCACATGAAACATCGAATGGCAACCCTTGCACTTGACTAAGCCGCCGACTTTCTCGCATATGTCGCACACCTTTTCCCTCGCGTAACCCTTAAAGACGTTAGGTTTAGGCGCTGTTAGCTGTCTGAAGTATTCTTCGACGTCATCGTATTCGTCCTGAACGTATTCGTCTACGTTTATAATACGTTCGAGGACAGTTCCGTCGCTCTGATATATTTCTTTACTGTCCACAATTGGTCCTTTTTGGTCCTTTTTAGATTTAAATATATCAAAATATTCCACACTATCATCCCCGTCTGAAAATTCCTCTTTATAGTATGGGCGTATTATTTTTCTTTTAGATTTCTCTTTGGTCGCGATGTCCTCGCACGCAATCTCTTTGTCAACTTTAACCCTCTTCCTGACTTTTTTGACCGGCGCTGGGTCTAAGTTCAAACCCTTCACTAAATTAGCTTGGTCTATGTCATCGCATTTCTTTATATCTGGTTTCAAATTTTCCTCATATATCCAGGTTTTGTATAAATAGCTAGTGATGTCTTCCTGCGAGAGCTCGGGATGCTCGTCTATGACCGCATCCTGTCTCAATTCCAGATATTTCAGGAATTCTACATCAGATAACAAAGATTTCTTATCAGACGGCTTGTCTCTGGCGCGTTTCTTTCTTGATATATCGCTGCCCTCTGATACAACTGATACATTATCATTATCTTTTTCCATCTCCATTTCTTTAATCTCATCTGCTTTCCCATCATTTTGATCTGATAGCTCATCTGTTATGATGGGATTTTTACCCTCAGCTTCCTCATCCGAGCTGTTTGTATTAGTATTAATAGTTAATTCAGTCTTTGTTGCATTTTGATTTTCATTTTCTTCAGATGTATTAACCTGAGTAGTGCTACTAGATTCTTCATTAGTTTCCAAATCTACATTATCATTATCGCCGCATGGGTTCCGCATATCATTTATTGCCAATATTTCTCGATCATTTTCCATACTATCTACTTTTTCGTTATTGCTAACATTTTGAGGTAATTCATCGGCAGTTTCATTTAAATTATTATCACAATTCTCTTCTTTGTCGATATTCGATTTATCTTCACTTGTTTTCGTAACAATATCGATAGATTTGTTTAAAGGCACATTCAAACAACGCCTTCGACGTCTTAAAGTTTCTATGTCTGGTGAAATATTTTCTACAACACTATCCAATTCTTGATTTATATTATCCTTTTCACATAATTCATTCTTGTTAACATTCATTGCTTCTTGATCTTTCGCGTCCTGATTTTCTTTGTTTAGTGAGTCATTGTTAATTATAGCGTTTGTATTCTGATCTAAGTCTAATGAGCTTTCAACACTGTTAGTAATTTTATTTAAATTCTCGCCCCGATCATGAATCGGTGATGCATTTTGACCTGTCACATCTCTAGACGGACTGCTCTTTTCTGGATCTTTATCTTCTACTTCTTTACCCTCCTCATTCACGTTATTTAAATCTATCGATGCTTCCTTGATTTCATTGTTGGTCGATTTATCATCGACGCTTTCATTGTTCGTGTCCACATCACTAGAGCTGTCATCCGTGGCGAATATATTATCCAAAATATTATTATCCGTAACATCCGGTATCTTAGTGTATATTGAATGTGTATTTTTGATGCCATTAATGTTCAGAGCGCTTACTTCGATGTCGTTTTGATCACACAACAGTTCGGGTTCATTTTTATCATCATCGTTATATTCAGATTGTATTGATGATATTTCTGGTGATTCAACGGAATTTATCTGTTCAACGTCACTCTCGACGTCGGTACTGATCTGGGATACCACTTTTGGGGATATCTCATTGTTATGTTCAGTACCACATAGAACTGATTCGACGCAATTTACTTGTTCAACATCTGTATTCTGTGCACCAGCATTTTCTTGTGCTACCTCATTTATAATGCGACCTTTTTCGTGATCTTGTTTGTCTTTACCACAGAGCGTCTCAACCTTCGATATAATGCCGATTCCTGAACCAGGCTGTATATCGAATACTCCAGCGTTACATTCTATTTCATCCTCGATGACGATTGGACTATCTTTCGGACTGTAATCTCGGCTGTAATCATGGTCGTTGTGTTTGTTATCAGACGTGATTTTATTATTCTTGTCTTTATTTTTTTTCTTTGGTTTTGAACTACTGCTTTCTCTGATTTGAGTTTTATGATGGGATTTCTCTGGAGTTTTGGATTTAGCCTTCTGTAACCATCTGTCCATATGTGATTGCCTCTGTATTCTCGTTATACCGGTTTTGGCGGCCATATTATCCAAACAGGCTGTTACGACCTCGGAGACATCCAATGACTTATTTCTACTTTTACTTCTAGATCTTTCTGTTTCTTTAACCTTGCTGTCATCTTCGGAAAATAATGTGTCATACAAACTTTCACTCAACGAAACATCGCTGTTTGTTCTAGTAATTTTTCTGCCTTTTTCTGGTTTGGGTGTAGTTTTCAAGGCCCTGGACTTTTCAATCATATCATTTAGTATGTCAATTCTTAATCGTTTCGGTTCCCTAAGCAATGCCTCTGCCTCTTCCACCGATATCTGCCATTGTGGTGTCTTCTTTTCTGATATAAAAAATGCAGCAAACAATCTTGGGTCTTTTTTCTTTGCCTGTAATTCCAAAAATTGGTTATAAGTAGTATTAAATGTATGGCATAAACAAACAAGCCTTCAGAAGTATATCACACACAAATATGCCCTTATTAAATACCTCAGTGCTAAAGTTCATCCTTGCCGCTTCAAATTCAAGCTGGCCTAGGAATTTTCTGAGCATACTGTCCACGATCCAGCCGCGGCGGCCATTATCACCGAAGAAGGTAACATGCATAACGTCGCGCTCGATACGACCGAATACTGCAATTAGAAACTACTTATCAACAATATTATACAATAAATCAGGTGAAATAGCATTAACTAACAGGTGTATCTGGTGAATTCTGTTCCGTGTCTGCGTTGTGACAACCATGTATTAAATAAGCTCTACAAAGAGGAAGAGGATAATAAAAATATCATCCTATTTCATATAAATGATACCATGATTGAAATTTAAAATTGTTATACAATTTTTTTTAAAACAAACGATTGATGACATTATAGAGATATACATTTTAGTATGTTACGTAAACAAGTTAGTTTAAAGATGATTTAAATATTTGGAAAAATTATTTAGTATTTTAACAATCGCAGTATAGCTTATGGGATGTGACAAAATTAAAGAGAAATGGTAGAAATTAAATTAATTGACTAATATTCACAACTGACTCATAATAAAACATTAATTTTCAAATCTATTTGTATATATATATATATATTGTTTTATGTATGTTTTATTATATATATATATATTGTTTTATGTGAATATACACATACATATATGTACATTTATTTCATTTATAAAGCAAAAATTTGTATAAATATTAATTAACTAAAAGAGCAGCAGCAGCAGAATACAATCTTTATAGGATTGCTTTTTATTGTATTTACATATACAAATAGATTTGAAAATTAATGTATATGTATATATGTATATATATATATTATTTACATAATTCCTTCTCAAAAACAAAAAATTTCTTTTATGAATTATATATATATATACAAAATTCTATGGTATTTAATGCAAATATATATTTTTGTTATTATGATGTACAACCCATACTTACACTTTTTTTTAACAAACATTCCACTATGCGGGTCTCTGGTTATGATGCACGGCCAAAATGGGTAGCTCCCCATCCTAGCCCAGGCCAGATCCCCTACTTGATATTCGGATTGCGCCTCCAAATCAAAAAGCTCACTCTTAGATAACGATGTCCTGTCTTCCCGCTTTTTCTTTCTATTACCATCAAAATCCAATGTCTTAACAACAGACAATGTATTCATATAATTGTTCATCTTATTTGAATAATTTTTCTCAGCTGACGATTCTGTATTGAAATTTGGCTTTGTTTTTGTTATACTGTTGGTCGGTGAGAATATATTTTTTATCAATACAACAGTGTCATCGATTTCTTTCTCCTTGGTCTGTATGAGATCTTTCCTGATATATACTTTGGGAAACTTTTTTGCAGCAGATTTTTTTTCTTCAGGTCTGAAACGGCTCAATGAAATGTTTTCGCTGTAAATGCTTTCGATTTGATTATTCAAAGATTCTTTTTTTGGTGTCTCAACTCTTATAGGAGAGTTTGAGGCATGCATTTTATAGGCTGGCGATTGAATCTTATTCGGTGACTTTGTTACTTCACGTTTTGGTGATTTTAAGCATTTCGTCACAGCTTTATCAGTATCACAGAAATCTGCCTCGTTTTTCAACCGACGAGCCCTCCCATAGCGACTAGTGCTTGAGGCATCTCTATTCATGATCGGAGAGGTAACCCTGGCTGTTAAATTTGTTTCAAGCTCCCTCTCAACAAGAGACCGCTTTTTTGATTTAACTTTAACAGATGAACCATCTTCAAGTTTTATCTCCTCAGCACTCAAATTGTCCTCAGATTCATCCATTTCGTGTTGAAGCTGTTATATTCATTGATTACTTTATAAATGACGTAACGCGGTCAACGCTATATCGAAAATGCGATATTAAAATTGATCAAATATTTCATATTTCATTTGCATCATTTCTTTAAAGTAACTGCATGTGCATAATAATAATGAAATAAACGAATACGGCGAGTCAACACGTTATTCGATCTTGATTCTGAAACAAAAAAATCAAAATGAAGTTATGTATTCAGTAAAATGGGTTAGACAATTTATTCACTACATAGAATGAAAAATACTAATATATCACGAATTTAATAAATCAAAACCAGTAGCAATCAAATATTACTAAGAGGATGACAAATTTCACTTGCAATAAGCACTTTCAACGATAAAACGAAAATTAAGATACGGTCTCCATACTAGAATTTATAAGTCACAAAATCAGAAACTTCATTTTCTTTTTTTCAAATCACTCGTTCGTGTTGAAATAATTATCACAGCAATTTTATAAACAAGAAAAGACACAGATCCAGAATATATTCTCTAAAATACTAACGCTAGGACTTCGTTAGAACAAAGTCCTATTTTCTACCGAATAACTATCTCCATAGCCGTCATCCACGCGCCATCACTGTTTAATTTTACAGACAATTCTCAACTCCCGTCCACCAGATACTTAATATTATTTACACACTCCAAAGAAATAATTACCTTAAAGGTACAACAATAATAAACAAATATTATCACTTAGTTTTTGATTTACAAAAGGAAATAAGTTCAATGACGCCGAGTGCCGCGAAAACCACCATGAAAATCTGTATGAGTGAGTGTCAAACAGTATAGTAACTATGTATTTATTTTATGCACACACACATTGAAAGGATTCATTGGTATAATGTACTAGAAAGGAATTAGCATTTTGCAATGTTGTATTTCTTATTCCTACTGTTAAAGCAACTTAAATTCTTTAAAATCTTAAATTGCTTAAGTCATAATATCAATCACAACGAATATTGTGATTTGTTACAGGCATATCTTTCTTTTAAAAATCACAATTTCAACAATGATAGTCACATAAATTATAAATTTATATCTTAAAGTTTACAACGATTTCTTTATTCTTTATTGTTATTAAATTGTGAATCTGACTTTTAAATTAATTTAAAAACATATATAAACTTTTTATATATTCAGGTTTTTTAAATTTTGAAATTGTAATGTAATAGAATTAACAGAAAAATTTAAAAATATCTTAAAATAATTTACAACTATTTTTGAAAATATTTCTCTAATGTTAATAAATAAAAATCTCTGAGACTCTAATATACTTCAGCAAAAATTCAGGTTATTTTAAATACATAATCACACACTGTTTCAATTTAAGTAATGAATTATGGTCTTTAAATATGTACCTAACATATCAAAAATATGTTTTATATTTTTTAAATTCAACGATGACTTTTTAGTCATACAGTTCTTTAGTTCCGAAGTTTCGTTTTGTTTGTAAAAATAGTAATATTACTGGAATTTAAAATAATCATATAATATACTCTTTATGGGAATTGGTCAAATAATCTTTCGTTTAAATGATAGTGTGTGTTTATAAAACTCATTGTTACTTTGGTATCCATAATTTTATGAAATTATAGTTAAAATATATTTAAGTTTATTTAAGTTTTCTATTTGATTCATAACATTCCATACATTCTTCCTTTAATAACTGGATTGTATGATGTATCCAGATCAGTTAAATGAAAGAAAAAAAACTTTATTGACAATTTGACACTGTTGACATATGATTTAAAGAGACTAGTTAATAATTTATATTAACTAAATGTGTGAAGGTTTTGTGATATTTTAGCATAATCGTACCGCATTTATAGATTTTTATTAAACATAAACTTTTGTGTTGTTAATAAAATATGTCTTCTGCTAGTAAAACTAAAGATACCAAACCAGAACCAATTGCATACAGCGAAACAGCGTTGAGAAACAATGCAGTTGTTGTAGAATATTGTAGAACATCTATGGCTGCATTGTCGGGTTCGACTGCAGGTACATTAATTAAAATTCTACTACAAGATACAATTATTTAAAATCCTCCAAAACTTATCGCTTCAATAATATTATTGGAACTCAGTTATAACCAAGATCCTTTAAAAGTTTACAACTAGTTTACAATTTTTAATAAAATTTACTACACATGACTGTAAATTAAATAAATAAAAAAATACCATGGTTATAACTAAAAATTGTGCATTTTTCTACACATAGAGACTTGATAAACATGTCTTTTTTTAAGGTATTCTGGGCTTGACAGGACTCAACGGATTTGCTTTTTATGTTTTCTCCGTTGTGGTTCTCTGGGTTATGTTCATGATCAAAGCTGGACCAAACTGGAACAAATACTATGTCAGCCGACAGAGCCTTCTAACTAATGGATTCTTTGGAGCCTTATTCACTTACATACTATTCTGGACATTTATATATGGGATGGTGCATGTTTATTAGAATAAAATAGCATTTGAATTAAGAATGATTGAGAATGGTTCTCTTTATTATTGTTAATAGTCATTAATTTCAAATATACCTAAGAAGGGACTGTTTGGACGTGGAAATAGAATGCAGAAATATATTCAAATATGTTATTCTCTAAGTATCCGTAACAACATTTTCGTAAAATCTTATATAAATATCCTGTATATCCTGTATATCCTGTATCATATACCTACTTATTGTAACGAAAATGAGGTAACAAATTCACTCACATTCATAGTATACAATAAAATAAAAAAATATATATATCAAAATGCGTAATAATTCTGTTAAATGATGTCCAAAGAAAATATATCACAAAGAAACATTGAGAATACATATATAGAATTACTACTTATGGTAAA
Source organism: Danaus plexippus (assembly GCF_018135715.1). Lineage (NCBI taxonomy): Eukaryota > Metazoa > Arthropoda > Insecta > Lepidoptera > Nymphalidae > Danaus > Danaus plexippus. The sequence goes on along the minus strand of NC_083551.1, from coordinate 4,768,348 downwards.
ACATGAATGTATTAGGTACTATGGAAGCATTTTTTGGTTAAAAAGAATATTTTATTGTGAAATGGGTATATTTCTTTGTTATTTATAAGGACTTTGTATTGTATAATATTAAAGTCAAATAAATTCTCCTCCTATTTGAATCATATCATTTAGTAATCCTTACAATTTAGTTCCTTGTTTTAACAACAGATGACTTTTTTAACAATAATCTTTTTCGACCCTTTTGTCTCTATATGCATTTAATTTATTAAATAGGAATACTTTTTCAATAGGCTTTTTATAACATGAATAGTATGCAGTTGGTAAGAGCATTATATGTTATGATGAGACGAAACCTCAGCTTTCCATGGATTTACCGTCCGGCTGCCGGGTCCATCGCGTTGCAGGGAGAGGAGCTTCAACAGTGCCTGGGACTTACGACCCCGGTGTAGGTTTAAGGGCCCCTATCTAAGGCACGTTTAACGCTCACCTCCACCGTTCAAGCTGCTCTCTCTTGTCTCTACCTAACCAAATTTGAAACGAACCTACTAGGGCTGCCTTCGACGCACGTTCCAATAATAAATTCAGGTTAGTTCTGGAGGAACCGACAACCGTTGGGGTAAACGAGTTCTTGAGTGGAGATCGCGTCTCGGCAAACGTAGTGTAGGACGTCCTCAGGCAAGGTGGAATGACGATTTGCGCAAGATGGCTGGCAGGAGCTGGATGCGAGTAGCCGAAAATAGATCTCAGTGGCGTGCAATTGGAGAGGCCTATGTTCAGCAGTGGACCAGTATAGGCTGATGATGATGATGATGATGATGAGTTCTGGAGAGGTCAAAGTCTTTTAGTTGGTTGTAGAGAGATTTAGCTGTTACAGCTATCACTCTCACTCTACCGCGTACAAATTTACGACGAACTTATTCTTAGTGAGTTACTGAGCTCGTAATACTTGTTGATCTTGATGGCATGGTCTTTGTTATGTTGGTTTCTCAAGGAACCGCAAGCTCTATTAGCGCAACGCGCATTAAAATTCGCGAATATAAAACTATATCTGGTCTGAAGGCCGACGCACAAATGTCCTCTGGGATTTTATGTTACTTCTCATACGTATCCATTATTATAGTCTAATCCTTAGCCGCTTTAATGATAGAGTAAGGCTTGACGTTTGATTTTGTAGCCTTAATGCCTTCTGTCATAAAACCTATTGATAGCTTGTTTGTGTTTATTTCTTGTTGCGCTCGGGCTACCGAAAGACTAACCGCTTCAAGTATGATTTCTAACATCCTATCGTGACGACGCGAGTATTGACCCTTATCCAGGAGTACGCTACATCCCACCAGCAAATGCTTAGCAATTCCAACTGCCTTCCCGCAGATGTAGGGAGTTTTTTCGGTACCTTTACCCCATTTTGCTAAAATTACTCTGATCTGGGAAAGTCACTTGGAACACGTTGAGATAAAATTTTAGCAATACTGGCGACCAATCAAGAAGGGTGTCCCATTTTCGTGCTAATGGGATACAAAAATCTCCTATGTTTAATCACTCGTTCTGTATCTCTAAACTCATTGCATGGATCTTATATTTAGCAGTCTCGTCTTGCCTAACAAAAGATTTCAATATATACGTATCTTTGGTCTTCTTACTTGATCTTAACCCTACTGTTAGTTTATGCGCTTAACATAAACTGTTCATGGAATTGGAGTTTTGATTCTAGCTCTGGGGCATTTGTCTTTTGGGAGTGATGTAACGACGTCATCGTGAATATACCTTTGGAAACTCTTCGGTGTTTATAGAGCTCCGAATGTCTTTTTAGACTCATCCCAAATAGCGCGAGCCCGAGCCACAAGTTCAACACCTTTATGATGCTTGCATCTTGCAACTTTGACAAAACAATTTTACTAAAATCATAGACGATTAAAGGGCCAATCCAAACTTTATTTTTAGTAATTATCGTAGATCAAACCCTTTTTGAAGTACAGATCGGTTGGCTATCAACCTTGTTGAGGTCGTTTAAAAACCTATCCTTTATTCCTTCAAAGGATGAAGTACGACCTCCATTATCTATCTTACGACCGAAAAAAATAAACGGAGCATGACCACCTAACGATAATCTAGGATCGTGTGAGGTATATCCTGTATTCCGCCTACCGAGACATAGACACTAAAATTTATTTGGTATTGTCCTCAATCCATCCGCCCACTCACAGAATTTATCCACTTCGTCCAATGGTACTTGACAGTGTCTGTCAGTATTCGATAGGTTATGTGTCAGTATACCCGCGGTGAGGGTGATTAGGGGGTACCGTACGGTTTCCTGGGCCGCAGCGACGGCTCTTGCTGGCGATCCGCCTTGGGATCTTGTGGCGTCGGTTCTCGGAGAGAACCCTTCATCAGAGGAGATCCGGGCGGTTCGCCGGCAGGGGGAGTCGCGCCTTATGCGGGAGTGGGTGGAGGACCTGGCGGGCCAGCCGTACGGTAAACGTACAACGGCTGCGCTCCGTCCGGTCCTAGAGCGTTGGATGAGGCGGAAACGCAAACCCCTCACTTTCCGTCTGACGCAAGTTTTCACCGGGCACGGCTGCTTAGATGACTACTTGTGTCGGGTGGCCAGGAGAGAGCCGGGAGGAGGCTGCCACGAGTGCGGCGCTGCGGTGGACTCAGCCCAGCACACCCTCGAGGTGTGCTCGAGATGGGCTGCGCAGCGCCAAGACCTTGTGGCGGCGCTCGGCTGAGTGGGCTTGTCGCTTTCGAGTGTCGCGGAGAAGATGCTTGAGAGTGACAGGTCCTGGATGGCGGTGTCCTCCTTCTGTGAGACGGTCATGTCCACGAAGGAGGCATCTGAGCGGGAACGGGAGGTTGCGGCTGATGCACCCTCCCTCCGCAGAAGACGGATGGGGGTGCGCCGGAGGCGATATTCGCAACGCCTCCAATAGCGCTCTCCACTACGGGCTGGGGTCGGGCTGGTAACCCGGCTCCTGTGAAAGCCCGGCGTCGTCGGGGCGATCCTAATTGCCGGGATCGCCTCCTTTCTCTGAGGGAGTAAGTCCGGCCTTTGCCAAAACCGGCCAGTCGCTGGTGTGCCCTGTCGCTGACAGATCCGGGGTGCACCAACGTAGCGGCCGATGGCTTTCGCAGTGGTTTTAGTGAGTAGGGACCTGCCCAGGTCGAGTCTCACACATCCTCTCCGGCCCCACCAAGGCCGGTGAGACGGCTCGTAAAAAGAGTTTCCCTGCGTCATCAAAAAAAAAAAAATAATGTCAGTATTCGATCAGATCAGATCGTCAGCGAATTGATACTGTGATGTATTATTAAACCTGAACTGATCACCCCATTTTTTCTCGTTACTTATTAGTTTATTAACTAAGATGTTAATAACAATATTAAATATTATTTGAGATAAACAATGGCCTTGAAATAGTCCTATATTGAAACTCTAAGTTTTTAATTTAGTTCAACACGTCATGAACAAGTGAAAAATATTATTTTTTCGTCTTTTATACCGAAATCCATGCATTATTAATCGTGTTTAGCTTAACACAAGCAATAAGTGTTATTATTAGATCAGATTTCACATAATGCATAGTTTTTGTTGTTAAACAGACAATACAAAACGAGTATTGATTTACTATCTGTCACTGTCATTCTGTTTGTTCCAGCCAGTTATACGATAAGCTGAAAAGAAATTTATTAATTATTCAAAACATAACTTTATTAAATATACGTACATATTCTATAATGTTTTAATGATCATAGAATTAATTCTAATTACTATGGCTAAAGTAAATTTATTGTAACTAAACATTCAAATTATTACACTCCATGTAATTTTCAAGGGATTTGCTTTATGACTTTACCTAAATAGTAAATACCCACGGATCCTTCTATTCTCGTCGATTCATTAAGTGGTCTTAATATGTACCGTATACCGTACCCTTATTATGAGTTCCTAATCCGAAGTTAACACAGAGAGTTTAAACGCTTCTTATTTATAAAGTGTAAATGATATTTTTCTAAAATGAATCTGGCAGGAAACTTCAACGAAATTGTCTCTGGATTATGGAAGAATAATTTAAAAACGATACAACATAGCCTTCCAGGGTTAAAACTCGCTTACAAAGCATGTCCGAACAAATAAGTAAAATATTAATAATTTTTGCTTTATACCAAAACATAATTTCAGTATGGGGATCGTAAGTTGTTCTATCGTCAAATGACCACGTCAGTTTAATTGTGTTTAGCTGCTATTAGCGGTCCCTCTGATAGCTTACAGATGCCATTAAATGACGTCCATAAAGCTTCCTACACACCCATCAATGACGAAAAAGATTTTGTTTCGTTTAAAAGTTTTAAAATCTCTGATTTTATAGGGTTTTATTCCTGTTATAGGTGAGTTATTTAAACGTAAATTTTTAAATTTCTAATAAATAATTTAAAAAAAAACTCGGCTCTGACAAATATAGAGATATGTATCAAATAAGATAACATTCGTGACTCAAGGTAATTGTTTCGAAACACTCCACTCTTTATATAAAATATAGCAAAGACAACAAACGATATAAAACAAATATTCTTTAAGGTTAATATTTTATATAATTTTTCTAATGTATCCGTGTATACATCCCTTAACAAGTTTATTGTATATGTAAGGAACAATCGCATTAAACAGAATTGGATCTTGTCCTATTTCATCGTGACATAATTACTCAAGCATCGATAGCCAACTTCGTCTTAACTTTGGTGATATTAATTTCAACAATCAATAGACTGCTAACTTGTGAACGATGGATCTTTTTTCATAAGAAAACCCAATATGGCCATCAGGAAAATTAGAGAATAGTGAAAAGCTAATTTAATGATAATGCTCTCGACATATTTTCAACCGATTACAAAAGAGGAGGAGGTTTTCAATTCTTTTTTTAAATATATTTCTCGAATACTTCTGAATCGATTAAAAAAAACCCTTTTTTATTTGAAAGGTTGCATCCCTCCGATGGTCTTATGATCTCCAAGTCAGGCTTTTATAATCGGATCCTTTAAAAGTTTAGAGAAAAAAAAAAAATGTGTTAAATCTATTCTTTTTATATAAATGCGCATTTGAGAAAGACTTTCTTCACGTTTTTCGTATGATTATTGAAGACGACATGCTGTATTTCTTTCTCTGTTAATCTTTAGACGCTCATTTTTATCAACTTCAGACTCCTGAGTTCGACTATATCTTATACAAAATGTAAGGAAGGTCTCCCCGTCTTTAAACAACAACTTCATCCTACCTATCTAATTTATAATTACACTAAAAAGCAAAAAATGAAATTATTTGTTAGTTAAAAAAACCAACATCAAAAAAATAAACAAAATAGAAACACAGGAACTTAAAAGCGCAAAGTAATTTTACACTTAAATACAATTTCTTAATTTAACGTATCTGCTACTAAATTCTAAATATCTGTAGAAAAATTATCAAACCAACTTATTTGGATAAACGAACACTATTTTTATTTACTTTTCAATAATCCAATTTCATAGCTAACTAAATAAATACAATTTCTTAATATCTAATCACCTTTTGAAGTCTGTGCCTTAAGTTGACAGCTAAATGCGTAATATTTCATAGTAAATAGAAAAAAAAATAGGTTAATATCACTATTGGTCACTAAATAACCCTGCTAAAATCTAATTGCACATACGTAAGATTTTCTATCATATAGGTGCAGAAATTTCATACCACATCATGATGTGTTCGTAGAAATTAAAGGAATCTGCTAGAAGTTGCTGGCAACACTTCAATACACTTCAATGTGTATATAGTTTGCTGAAGTATCGACAAAGTATTGCCATGATGGAATACTTTACAAGGAAGTAAAATGTCTTTTGAATTGTCGCTTACTTGGCGCTCTTGTTCAGAATAGTTATCACACAAATTAATATACAACATTAGTTGATACGAGAGAATTCATCCGTGTTTTTTAAAATACTGAGATTAATATGCGAATACATACATTAATAACTGATTGATCTAATAAAGAGAAATGCGGATTATAAGTGATAACCTTTTCATTACAGTTTAAGAGTCTTTTTTAATCAAATTGAAATATTTTCAATAGTTTTGCCATGACATATTAAGTTGTAATTATTTTATTTATAAGATAATAATAACAATGAACTCTGTTTATAAATAAGTAGATAAGGCTGTGTGGCACAGCCTTATCTACTTTTTCCATATTGACACCAATAAGAAAAACATGTTTTTTTAGTGAGAGTTACGTTTGTTTCTTTTAAGTGTATAAACATTGCCAAACCTTATTAAAGTAATTCTCACATCCTACGATAGATGTCTCTTTTAAGTAACGCACAATATGACAGTAGAAAAATCATAGGCGTTGTATAGTCCACAGACTCTTAGTGTTTCTAGCCACAACATCATATGCTTATTTTATATATTTGTAATTTTAAAATAATACCCCGATCATCAAGTCTATTATCAGGATACTGTGATACTTTACAAAATGTCAAAAGAGACTATAGGTATCAAGTGTAAACAAATGCTATAACCAATAATTTATTAAAACTAGAAGAATATTATAATGAGTTCAGTCTTAACAATGTTATAGGCTGTTTCTTTGGAAATAATTTGAAATTTAGACTAAATATACATCATTTGAAACAAGTCATTATAAAGATTAAAAGATTAGTTTGTTTTCCTTTGTTTGTATATATATTACAAGTCGTCATTCAACACGAAATATTATTTACAGGTAACACAATTTTTTACATCAAAAGTCTCTCGTTCGTTTGTTAGAAACAAACGTTATTTCCGACTCTCCGCATTTTACGAGCGTCAATTCTCAACAGAATAGATTTAATCGAATCTAATTAACAAAATAAAAGATAAGAAAAAGACAACTTCAATCTTCTTACATATGTATACCTACAATAGTGAATAAAAAAATAAAGCTCGCATTATACAACGTTTATTGATTAATTTTACTCTACTTTTACTAGTTCGTATTTATTCATACATGTTTACTGTTTTTTTGAATCTGTCGTTTACTCGTTTATCGTCGGGTACAAAACGCAATTTCCGAAGCGGTCTCAATTTACGAGCGGCGATTTAGACGTCCGGTCATGAAGTGTACTAGTACTTAACCACTACATGGTTTTAATACAAGAGTAATAGTAGTAGTAATGTCTAGAAATTCATCCCTAATTGAAGAAAAGTAAATGTTTTTTGAAGCTTCCATTACGAACATGCAACGTAATCTTTAATTATCTCTAGGCAATATTTATATACTAAATATTAGTAAAGTGTCTGTTACATTATGTTAAAAGTAAGTAAAAAACAAGTTATTTAGTATGGAATCACCCGTTGTTTAAAGCGCTGAAGTATAAGATTGCGCTTCTAACAACTAGACCTCAATTTCCTAAGTGCCTTGTTTTCACAGGGATCCTGTTCAATTTGCGGTTATTGTGTTAATATTTTCCAGTCGGAATTAGTATTCTCAGGATGTTTATGAAAATTTATGTACCAATATAATAGAAGCAGTAGTAAATTGATCCTTTACGTTTAAATTAAATTGTTATTATATATACATTTTTAATCGATTTTTTTAAAGATAAATTTGATATTAAATTGTTGCTGCTAGATCTGCACTAAGCGAATCATGAATATCATTTTCGATCTTTTATTAAATATAAATTTAGTATCAATGATTAAACCTTTTTTTTTCAAAAGCAAAGTTGTACCTACGACCTAAAATATTCAGCCTGATCGAAAACTTTGTGCCTCAATTAAATACTTAATTATATATTAAAATTACGCAATGAAATACAGCTTTGATAACTGTAACTATGTATTTGTATTCTTAGTGTGAGTTTCCATAGTCGCTCTACATACGAAGAGTTTTACGTTTCGTATATTAACCTACCTTAATACTGCAATCCACGCAGTTTCATCAATAAATAAGTTACGTATGTATGGGTAATGATGCAAAACTTGTGGTTTACTGTATACCTACACCTATATATATATATTCTAATATACGTCTTCACATTTACAAACTAAAATTGTCAGTAATTTGTATGAAATCACAAAAACTGAACGGCATTTATTTTACAAATCGTTTTGAAAGAAAGCCGTTACTCTCGTCAGCTGTTTTTTATCGTCAGCCCCACAGAGAATTCTTCTGTTAAATTTTTCGGGCGTTTACTTTGAGTACAGACGTTGTTTCACTTTGTTTTATTTAGTTTATTCCTTAGTTGTTGAATATTTTATTTTTATTTCATGTTTAATTGAATTATCCTGATCTGTGTAATTTTGGCTTCATCAATTAAATGAATGTTCTCGCTAGAGACTCTTAATACGTTTTCGGATTACGAAGCGATCATGTTTATCTGAGAAATGAAAACAATTTGAACAATTTTTGGTTTTATTTATGTAAAATTTGGTATAAAATTCGTGGGATAGTTCTATAATATGGCCTGGAGCCAATAAGACTAATTGACATTGTTACTAATGAAAGAGGAAATTTCTCGTCCCAAAATAAAATAAAACAGAATCATTTCACAACTCGTTACTTGTAATTGTATAGAAGAGACTTTGAGATTGAATTTTTGTTTATAAATCATTTAAATCATCTACAATATTAATGTCTTTCTAAAATATTATTTATTCCAACTTCATTTGAATAATTGTGTTTCAGTTTATTAGTTTTGAGAAATTTTTATTTTTATTTCGTAATTTTTTATTACATATGTCGCCAAATGTTCAAGATAAGCCATAATTATTTTGTAATATATATCAGAATTACGCCATCGCCTCACAGAAAAGTACACATCAACACACATACTTTCGTTCCTTTTCTATTTTTTTTATGTCAAGAATTGCAAAAAGAACACATTTGACAATCCTTAGCACATTCGCAGTAATAAAACTTTAATCTCTGATATCTATTTAAAAAATTTTCTTTGTATTTATTTATTATTGATTTAAAGTGTTAATTTTGCACGAGTTACATAAAAACTCTTTCGTGTATGCTATTCTGCCTAAACTAATGGTTATAAGTTCGAGTACCGGACATATGTAAAAAAAAACATTCCCTCCCCAAATTGTGATCGACTAAAGAGCTATAAGGACGAGGCTAATAGATATCATAATGGCATATAAAACAATCGTTTAATATTACTGTTTAACGTAGTTTGAAGTGTTAATCGTTGTAGTATATAAATTAATTAAAGCTATTTATAACTAATAATTCAATTAACATTCAATTAGAAAGAAATATGGAGTGATAACTTCCTCCCTTTGCATTTTTTCAGCCTGCAACCTCTGTAATATCAAGGAAAACAAATGCAACGCGTTAAATTTTGTATTTGATACCTATTTGACATGAATAACTTTGTAACTTTTAAACATTTATTTTCTACTTAACTTTATTGGACTTAGTAAACAAAATTAAATTGGGTTAATGTTACTCCAGTATATTCTGGTCATTAAATTGTCTCTAGGGAGAGGTGAGTGACAGTTCGAGATAGGCGACAGTGAAAAAAGTTCTATAGACAAATCCCTGATTACATTTGATTTAGTGTAAACATTTCCTGAACTTAAATAATATGTAATAAAGTTTATATTCATTAAAAAATAAAAACTTTAATAGTATATGGGAGTGTTTGGAATTCTTAAATTATATCTAAATTAGTTTCATTAAAATCTATTATATAAATCTATTAGATATTATTAATAATATATATACATTGTTATTGAAAAATAAAATTTTATTTATTAAATTCTGATCGACTAAATCGAAAACAGCTTCTAGTTTTTGGAGACCATATTAATTGTTTTAAATAAAAAAAATATTTTTAATATGAAACTAATATTTTTCGGATTACTAAGCGTATTTTATTATATTAAAAACTACATACTGTCCGTGATCAAGGTTGCTGCAACGTCGGGACGGTCGGAAAACTATTAGTTTCATTTAAATGATACTCGCGAAGGTCTTAGAAGTTAGATCTCTATAATCTTTCATAGTTGTAATATTTGTTCAACTTTTGCATTTATGTTTTCCATAAGAAAAGGTAAAATTCATCAAGAGGTATTTGTAAACTGTTTTTACCTTTTTTTCATTTAACAGTGTCTATTAAATTAAGTATTTATTAATTATATTTCATTATTATTATTGTAACGTAGGATTATTAAATAAAAGTCTTTTACATCAACCCGTATTCATCTTTGATATGTCCTTAAACGAAAAGGTTACCTAAAGAAATCGCTTATAAGCGTCGATGGAGCCTTTTGTACCTCACTCTGTGTTATTCTGTATTTATTTTGTTTTAGGTGTCCTATAACGCACATTCTGTTCTCTATTGATACCGAAGCATGTCCTGTTATATTGGTGGGTATCATAATTACTTGTTCCAAATATTTCTCAAGTTAAACCAATCTTCGCAATCATGTGGACACTAAGATTAAGACCTCAGTGTATTTTCCACAATTAGGTCAGCTTTTAGCACACGCGATTAATTCTCGATTTCTACCATGAGTAAAGTTTATTGGATATGGCAAATGGCGTCTCCATTGATGATTAAAATTAAGTTATAATTCTTTTTACAAAATGGATGGATACAATATGGATACAATATGGATATGAAATTATAAAATGACATTATTAGCAAGCGTGACTTAAAATATCAAAGATTTTAGTTTATTTATAAAATTTATATCGTTTCATTGGCATCTTTATAATGTTATGTAAAAAGATGTCGTTATATTTTTATATTAATAGACGTATCCATTTCATTAGTATTCTTAATCCTTGTAGTCGTAAATGTAACCGTTTTAATGCAAGGACCTCAATTCTGCCACTTATGTTGGTGATAGCTTTACATTGTGTGTATAGAAAAAGTTATTTTAATTCACAAAAAATAAATCACTATAACTTTTTTTAAATAGTTAATTAATCTTAAATTATTTTTATGAAATAATATTTTTATTAACTATCAAGGCGGTTTGAATAATTTGTATTGTTACTTCGTTTACATCCAAAAGATAAATTGGCTAGTTTCTGTCGGTTCTCCTTAATAGACATTTATTCTGTGTTAGAAGTATCACAAACTGTACGATAACCACTTGTTTGTATCGTGAAATTAAACGCAAAGATTCCCGTTTTTCATTTATAATACTTAAAAGTCTAAAATAAAATAAAAATGTAAACGCTCTGTTGTTAGTTTAACGATTTCCTTACAAAACATTTGGCAAGGAGAGATAATGTTATATATATATATATGTGTGTGTGTGTATGTGTCTTAATTTCGGCTGAATAGTGCGTACTTATACATTTAAGCCTTCAAGAAGAATATAAGGGTTAAAACTTATAAACGCCTGTTGGATTAAACTAATATATATTTTTTTAAATTATAAATTATTCGTGTCATAAAAGTGAACTTTATTGAAATGATATATAGAAGCTATAATACAAAACTTTATGTTGGTTTCATTACTATTTTAATGATGCGACGTCGCTTGAATTGCATTATTCGTACTTAATTGAAGCATAGTAAAGTGTAAAAGTCGATATATTTTTTGTTTCTATTAAATGATATAATATAACTAATCCTATATTTGATTATGATCAGTCTGTCTTATTCTGCTTGGGATACTATAAACTTTTATTATTCTAATTAAACTACGACAAAACAAATATATATATATATTACTTTACCGCGCCAGGGTTTGTGTCGTTATGTGTCTGCATCATCTTGAAGACAACAAATTTTTTACCCCTGGATGCTCGTGACTTCCACCCCCTTTCTATCATCGGTCAACCAAATTCCTGGTGGACCTCCATCTTCGTTGTATATCTTCCTCCTATCCGGACGAAGCGATACGCTTGTTCCCTCCTCATGCGCACAGCGTGAGATTGGAACAGTTTGGGTGCGTCTGTGTTTCTTTCGAGATATCATTTGGTGTGTTCAAGGAAAGGGTGAATAAACTAATACTGAGATAGGAGTTCACTACTTACGACTTCAACCTTCTAATAGATGGAATGTTAGCAAGCACTGTCCAGTCGAAAGTAAAAAATATATTGCTTACGAGTTCTTTTATATTATACCAATATTCTGTTGATTATACGTTTACTTCTTCTGTCCATAATTTTTTCATTAAAATATAAGCTTTATGTTCAGAACATAAAATTATAAGTATGAAATGAAATATTAAATGAAGTTAAAGCTACGATCAAAACAGAAAGACTGTAAGTTTGTTATATACTTTTATAGTAATATGTACTCAATACTATTTTAAAGACATAAGTGCGTACCAAATCTATATTAGTTAACAATGACTCGATCTCAGTATTTGGGTTTTTATATTGTATTCACTCTGAGTTTATTGCCTCGCGTTATATGTCGGGTGTAGATGAAAGACATGCGAAGGACATCATAAAATCTGGTACTTTTCCTTACTGTACAAATAGGAATCGTATCATTGTTTGTGAATGTGAACATTTATTACATCCATCGGATTATAAACACTTTATTTAACATAAGTAATTATTAATTAGTTTAAGGTTGGTTTCAATAATTGTTTTATTTTGCCACAAGCTGTTCCTCACAGATATGCCCGCATATTTAAGCCTCTTAGAGACGCGTCATCATCGTTAAGTGAATTAAAAAGTTATCTAAGTTATGTTCTCATATCATTACCTACCATCGACTGGATTTCCTTAAAACAGCCGTTTTAGAGATTAGCCGGACCAAATAGACTGATAAACGGACAGACATAAAATTTTAAAAATATCGTTTTCGATGTATTTACCGCATATACCTTAAAGTTGCATATTTTTAGTAAAAATCCTGTATCTTAGATATTAGAATAACTCTTTTTTATATCAAAGGTAGTAAACGAATAGACGGTCTACCTGATGGAAGGTAGTCACCATCGCTCATGAACATCTACAGCATAAGAGATGTTGCGGATGTTGCTCTTGATTGTGGAAGAGGGAATGGAAAGGGTGGGAAAGGTTGGGAAAGGGAAAATGGCAACCAACTCTCTCACTCATCGGATGAAACGCAGCTATTACAGTCTACTCATCTTCTCATCTACTTATCTTCAGTGAGAGGGTAGTACTTCCCTGGTCGAGCCAACCCATGTTCGAGCTACAGTGACATGACCACAGCTAGGCTCTATCACCTATAAAAAAACAGATTTATCTCTCATTAGTAACGTCAAAATTGGATGTCAATAAATTAATAACTGTGATCTGTTTTGAATTATATGCATCAAGCTCATCCTTAATTTACCTAAACACCCCTTTTTGTATATTCTCCAATAAGATTAAAGTTTTAATATGGTTTCCTTGACATTTACTGTCCTGTAAGTAACTGCTTAAGTTTGTAATAAAATATACACAATAATAGAAGATTAATGTTCAATAAATATAACGTAATTGTAACTAACGAGAGCTAATGTTGACAATATCCATTGGACGGAATCCAGAAGAAAAGTGTGCTTAAGTGAACATTTAAACGATTTATGTCAAAATGGCTTCCATAAATGTAAACAACATCTCAGCTTAGAATTGTATAGACATAATCTTAACCTATTTACTTATAATGTAACGTGTATTTTACAGTTTCATAGTATTAAATTATTTACGAAATTATAATAGTTGAGGAACGGACCTTAATAGCATCTTTGACGTGTAAAGTTGCGTCAGTTGTGTAGAACAGGATAAGTAATGGCGGCCAAACTGACCGCTATTGCACAGAGTACGAAATATTAGATTGGGCCTTAGTTTGAATCATGCATCCCTTGAATTTCATTATATCATTTTATATACTTATACTTACTTATATAGTATAATATTTGTATACAGTCATTAAAATTATAGTTACAAGTATGTACAATATTCAATTTTTGACTTCCCTGTATAAAAATGCACATTTTATTCAGCCTAGGTCACATAGCATTGAAAAGACGAGAAGTAAGATTGTTGCATAATTTGCACTGTTTAAAAAATAATGCCTTGGTATGTATGACGCTATTAACGTATTAATTTTTCTGAAGCCAACTATCTAATCTTTTTTAATCAACAAATACCAAAGATTTTACTAAAAATGTGGAAAAAATACCGCATCCATAAGTTATTTATTGACGTATTTTGAGAAGCTAAACAAACCTCTACTTGCAGCCATATCGAGCGTACACAGCATCTCCAGCGATGTCTTTTATTACCGTCACTTCTGAAAGCCGACAAAGCCTTTTAATAAAACCCGGCGAAATATTTCTAATAAATTCTCCTTTAGAATTTTTCTTCATAACTATATTGTGGATGAGAATTTGCAATAGCTTTTTGTCGATGCTGTTCATCTGACCGTGATATTACAAGTTAAATGTAAAAGGGATGCTTAGTACAAGTTTGTTTCGTCAAGCCAAATATGGAGCGTAACAGTTTCTCATTGTTGCATATTATATTATTAAATAAGGTTTTTGAATGAGAACGGGCAACGCTTCCCGTGTAGTGTGACGGAGCAAACTTGGAGTAGGCATAGAAATGAAAAGTAAGTTATAAAGTTGGTTACTAATTTTATTTCATTCATTGTGTTTGTATGTTTATTTTCATCTAAACATTCCAAGGATCCACCGTGCGGGTGTCGGGTCCATCGAAGTACTTTCTAAGAATGAACTGATTTTTGTTCTGGACACGCCCATGTCTTTTAGTAAGTTGTCGATAGATTTAGCTGTTACACCTCTCGCTCTTACTTCTACGGCGTACAAATTTACAACGAACGTATACCTGGTGAATTCGTAATACTTGTTAACCTTGATGGCATAGTCTTTGGGGATGTTGATTTTCTAAGGAACCGTAAGCTCTATTAACACATGGCGTTTTAAAATCGCGAATACAGAAATATGTCTGATCTGGACGCCGACTCACAAATATCCTCTGGAATTCCAATTGCTTCTCATACGTATCCATCATTATAGTCCAGTAATGGAAGAAAAATCAAAAACCTTTCGTATGTAGTATCGCAAGAAGCTGTAATTCCATATTGAAAGTTCAGAACATTTTTAAAATCTAGTTTATTTTAGTTTCAAATATCTTTTCACTTGAATCTGTTTATCACAGTTTTCTTTTTGAACGTTTTAAATTTTTTTGTAATTTAACAGCCCAGTGCTGATCACAAAACCGTAGGGACGCAATCAAAGCGATGAACCTGGTAAAGTTAGTTGGGAGGGATTGGATTCAGAAAGTAGAAAACAAAAGGCTGCAGTGCATTAGAAAAGGCGTGCACATAGAATAGGGTGACAGCGGGCTAAAAAGAGAGAGTGAGAGGTTGTGCAGAGTTAAGAGACAGAGAGACGAGAGAGAGAAAGAGACAGAAATAAACGAAATATACTGCAATTTTCTTCCAATTTCTTTTACATATATATGGTTTCTAAAAAAATCGTCGGTAGTAAATATAATTTCCCTATCAAATTAAATTCAAAACACCATATTCATTTATCATTAATAACTTTTCTAGAATGTTCTCTTAACACACGCACACATAAATAATTCTAAAAATTCCTGCGAGTTATATCTCTCAGAGTTCATACATAGGTCAAGGTCCCCGACGCCATCTGTCATCACGACAGATAACTAAAAGGTTTATACAGGATTGCACGGTTACCAGATTTGGTCTTGAAAATACTCCTACAGAAAAGGACTAACATTTTTTTTAATGTTTTTATATTCGTCGGATAATAATAATTATTATAGCCATACTTGTATTATTTTGGACATGGACATGAATATAAAACAATTCTTCCGTTCAAAAATTTATTTAAAAAACATTTCCGAAACTTCAAGATTACTGTTTATAAGTGTGGTTAGGATTTTTATTTAAATCAGATCATTCTAGTCACGGAATTTGGAATACGGTTTACGATATTTGTATGTTTGGCACATGGATTTTATCAAGACCTGTATTTTACTGATAGCATCAAACGCGATAAAATTAACCATAATGATGTATAAGAATTTAAGTTGTTTGGGGAAGGCCTAAATGAAATCTACCCAACCATTTTCTTTGTACGTACAAAATATAAATCATTTATGTAGTCATAATATTGATATTTTTTTGGTATGCTTAAAATACTTGTATGTTGCTTGTAACAAAGAAGAGTTAAGATACTTTATAGTATTTTCATTTGACTATAACCAAAAGTTATATAATTCTGTTATGTATAATGTTTTTATATAATGAATACCTTCAAAGGCTATAGTCTATTTACGCCGGGTTAGTGTACGTTAAAGTTGCTACTTCTGCTCATAAAATCTAAGCTTTTCATTCGGTGCGTTTAGTTTTATTGTAGATATATTTTCAGCCGAGTCTGTGAACTAGATTTCATTGTTATGTTTACTTTCTATATATTTACATGTCGAATTAGTGAACATAAAATTAATGTGGTTTAACCGTCAGTATATTGGTGTCTTACTATTGTTTCGAAGATTATTTTCCTTTTATTTTTTTCCAAAAGGAGGTTAAAATATTTAATTTAAAGAAATTTAATATCTGTATTTAATTGAGATAGCTTTAATCCTTTATGATGTATTTAAATTTACAAAAATATCCAAGTTTATGAATAGGAATATGAACAAAAACAAAGACTCTACAATATTACATACCTTATATAATTATGTTTTTATATAAAATATATTGAGATAGCTCCCCTTGAAATAAATTCTAAGCACATAACGCTGAGATTCTTGAGTTATGAGATGTGGTTGTCTTGAATGTTCTTATCATTCTGGTATTAAAAACCTTAAGAGCTAGTACTCTGTGAATAATATCGCTCAGTATGAAACTTCAGCTCGAGCCATTAACGAAACAAATACTCTTTGTATTCAGCAGATCAATTTCTGATAATAATTTCTGTGTTTGCAACGATATTATTTACGTAGAGAATATTGCGCTGACGAAAATAGTTCTTCGTTATTAATTTATTTAGAATGATATCAATTTATCTCATATCAAATTAATACTTAAATATACATTTGGATTTTCGAAAACAGTTCAATACTGACCAACATACGTGGATTTTTTTATACATCTTCAAACACTGCAGTATTAACGTAGGTTATTAAATGAGACACAGAAAACGTTAAGTGTGAAGTGTGTCGAAACTAACATGTGGTAAGTATAAAGTAAAGTAAAATAAAAAACATTAGAACTAACAAAATTGTACGGAGACTGTCAAAACGGGATAAATATCATAAGAGTACGAAAAAAAAATTTTGTCGGTCGATTTTGGGTATAGAGTTTATTAATAAATATATATATACAATAGTATCATATTTAAAATATTTCCTTACAGAATTAGTTTTTTTTATTCAAGGACTACTACAGTCATACTTAACACAGACTTTCAATATGCACAAAGATATATTCATCATGACATCTAGAAACTTTTCGGCTTTATTTTGATGAGAGCTCGAAGGCACAAATTCCTGTTTATTTCATGTAAATATTAAAAAAAAAGGAAATTAAATCATTGTAACATAGGCAGTTTTAGTTTGATTTTGAAATCATCGTGTGGCTTAAAATGATTACCATATATTGACTTACGAACGCTGAATGCAAGAACGAAATAGCAAATATTTTATACTTAATCTGCTGATTTTGAGATTAATTTTGAATATAGTAACATACTCGTAAGTAAGGATGACATATTACGAAATGTAGGATTAAAATGACTATATAGAAAAACATAGGCAGGCATAGCCGAGGCATAATTTTATAGAACAATAATGAAGTCAGATACCAGATTTTACCGCATGCCTTGGAAATGGGAAAAGGACTTTACATATATCCAGTCTGAAGTCAACTGTTGACTTAAGGATAAGATTAGAAAATAAATAATTATAAGAATTAAATGTGACTCGAATACATTTCAATTCGATTTTATTTTCTTTAAAGTAAACAAGCAAAATAACTTAATTATAAATGAAATAGAATTTAAGTTTTTAGCAAAGGAAAATGATACAAACAAGATAAAATCGATTTAGCCGTTCATGGCCTTGTTTAGTTTGATCACGTTTTTAAATGCTGTATAAAAACACCAAGGCTTTTTAAATATCTCTTTATATGTATATATATTACCATTTAAATAATGAATAGTTCATATAGTCATTAAGAAAATATCATTTACTTACTGAAATAGGTCTATCGGTTTAATAAAGATATAAGAGGCAGGAATACATACTCATTATCTATAATAAGGGGTAATGTTTTTTCTCAAACTTAGGTCAATTGCTCTTATTGTTATTCCCCTCCAATATATTATCTAATTAGATTTTTTGAGTTAAGTATATCAATTGAGGTCGAACACATATTTATATGTAGGTAACAGTTTTATATTGGATTCGTATAATGTTCTGTTTTGTTTATATAAAAACTATGAAAAGATTTAATAAGGCAACATTATATTGGCGGGTAATTCAAATACATAATAGTTTATTAATATTTTTTCTAACAGACTATAATTAAATTATATTTTAATATGCAAAAATCGTTATAAAAATTAGTATAATAAGTAAACATATTTCTCTTCTTTTCAATTTAGTCTTATTCAAATGTATTATTCCTTTATTTAGTCCGTAATTCAGCTAATGCTTCATTTACTAATGTGAAAGGTTTCTCTAATAAATCAAACAGATTCGTTTACCTTCGGTATATTTTGTGTATGAGATGCTTTTTGTTTTTTTCGCTGGTTAACGAGATTATGTTTATTTGAACAACACAGTAAAAACCTGCCTTTTAGTTCATCAAGTACAGAAAGGTAATTTTGTATATACAATAACAAAATGTATTAAAATTATATATTTTTGTCTATTATTTCATAAATACAAGTGTAGTAGGTTTGTAAAAAGCCGATAAATGAGACTGATAATTTAAATAACTACTTTCTGCTGGTAATTATTTAAAAAGAAATATTTTAAATGATCTTCCCGTGATTACGGTTGCTGAGAAATAACCTAAACTTGAGCAGCATGTAGAAATAAAATAATAAAAACTCATTTATATAGCAAGAAGTTAAAGATTTTTGCTAATTCTTTCCCAAGTACGATAAATCAAGATATTTATTGCGTGACGCGTTTGGTTATGAAGGGTAGCGGGATGTCAACTTCTTCGCTGGCCTGAGTCAGAAACCCAAATTAATAGATTAGGAACCCATGAAGTTCTGCATATTAACTGTACCTAATGCTGTAGAGTCCCGCTGGTTGGCGACTGGTCGAGATGATGTGATGAAGGACAACGCCTTAAGGCTACTTGGGCTTGGAGTGGACACTATCTCCAAATCAACCTCCCACTAATACAGCGAGTCTGGTTGTTTTGTTGGTATATAATTGCCAAGCCACTTTCAAATTTCCACCAATTAACTATTAACAGTAGCAGTAATCCACAAACCAATGGAACAGATGAAATAAAAGAAGTAAGTTTGCATAGTCAGTGCACTTTCGCCTACCAAAAGTTCACTACCATTTGAGATCACACTAATCTCTTTTCAGACCACCACAACTTAAACACTTACTTTTATTAATGGAGATGCCTTTTCCCGCACATACCTCGGTTACGTCATCCGCATTGTAATTACCTTGAAACTCTGTAAGTATATAGAACTTCATGGCATGCTTAGAAGATAATGATTTTCTCACTGACAGTGTTGAAAGCATTTGTCAGCGTCTGGCACCATAGCCTTATTATTTTTAGTTACGTCTCCGGATCTGAATGCCTGGGTATCTGAATTTTGGACTGTTAAGGGTTGCATCTGAATGGTCAAAGCAGAGGTAACTCATCTGCTTCTGATCTGTGACTGTTGGTGTGTTTAAAATATTTGGTACAGAAAGAACCTTAAGTGAATAATAATCACCTTATCAAATGAGTACTTAAAATGAGTAAAAATCTACTGTACGTTGGGTAATTCAAACGTTTTCGCCCTCGTGCTAGTAGCAATAATACAGATTTAAGATAAATAATGAGATGAATGGAATTTTTAATACTAATTTTGAAGACAAGAGGCTACCTTCGTATAGTTTTAATTGTTCCTATATCAAAGTATTGTGAAATGCTATACTACATAAATATATAAATTTATAAATTAACAAAAAAAACAGACACATTTTTGCCAAATGCCGATATAACTTTTCCAACCAAGAAACAATTTTATATGTAGCCGTAATAAACAACGATAAATACTATGTTATATGCTGTTGTTAACATTTTGATGATATTAAGTGACCATAAAAGGAATTTATGTAAAAAAAGGTCAACAGAAAATTTAGATATAAAGAGAAAAAAATAATGTAAGAAAATTGGAGCGACATCTATCGTTCGCATCAGTTGTGTGAATGGAAAAACTATTGATAGATATATTGACGAATATATTAGTAAGGATAATATTGGATAATGGTGTATTTTACTTTTATAGAAGGTTAGAGCTTTAATGACCCCGCTTGCTCAAGACTGGTTGGCGATTTCAGTCTTATAATTTGAAACTATAAGTCCAGGTTTCCTCACGATGTTTTCCTTCACCGTCCCCGTCAGTGGTGTCTAAATACTCATAGAAAGTACACATGACTCGGAAAAAATCACATTGGTATTTGCCAGGTTTCGAACCCGCGCCCTCACGTGTGAGAGGCGGGACTTTTACCTCCTGCCACCAGGACTTTGTAACTTTAATAGTAATTAAATTATGTAATTTTATAGTAATTAAATTATATATACATTTTTTTTTTTCAAGTAAAACTTTTTAACTATGATGCGACTATGTCGACTGTTCACGTGTTTTCGGTACTAAAATCTTATATTACAGCAGATACTATAAGCCACAAAGCGTTTTAATAAAAGCCTGTAAAATATTTCTCATAAATTATTATCATGCAAAGTTATTCCTCGTAACTCTTTTGTGCAAAAGAATTTAGGATTGCTTTTATCGAAGATATCAATTTGACCGTGATGTAATTATTTTTATAGTTAACTGTTAAACTGTTTATTCCCAATTATTTCCAATTTATTTCCAATAAACAGTTAAACTTAAAATTAAATTATTTAAATTTATTGAATATAGGTAGGTATATTAGACTCGTGTTTTTATATTAGCAGAAGTCTACATTTTTAAATAAGATGGAGATTTAGTCTAATAATAATGATTTTTTTTGTTTGTTACCTAAGTGAAGGGCCAAACGTAGTGTACATCTGAATGAACATGTAGCCTGAGCCTGAATGGCTCTGAGCCCTTTCCTAGAAATTTTTTATATAAATGTGTCAATATTTATGATTTTTTATTTGTAAATTTTTCACTTGGTCATTTTCTACGAGCCTTTTGTTTTTTTTATGACAACTGGCGCAAATGAGCAGACGGCCTACTTGATAGAAGTAGTACCGTCGCCCATGGTCATCTGCAACGTAGTTTAGCGGATGCGTTGCCAATCTTGATTGGGGACGAGTTAGTTCAATGGGTGGGAAAAGGCAAAGGGCAACCCGCTCTCTCACTAATCGGACGAAAACCAGCCATATTTTAAGATAACTCCACGCCAATATTCTGTGAGAGAGTGGTATTTCCCCGGTCCAGCCAGCCCATGTTCGAGCTGCAGTAATTTGACTACAGCAATTTTCTACCACCTAATTACAAATATCACTGTCAATGAGCGAAGTAGGGGTTAATTATAATATATTTTTATTTTGTTATTTTATTCTTTAATAATGTATCGTAATAATTAGTATTGAAGAACCACTGACTCAGGTTCCTTTTAAGCGCCTTTATGACTATCAGACAATTAAGTAATATAAAATTTACAATATATTTTTAACACCAAATTCAAGACATATAATTCGAGGCTAAGATAATTTTTATTTTCTTTGAACATCCTTATTCCAGTCACGATATTGGGAAGCAGTTTTTGGTTTTTGGTGTGTGGCATATTGGTGCAGTAAGCTCTGGATTTCGTAAACGTATGAAATTATTTAGTACGATTACATGTGAGGTAAAACAATGGGAGTGGGGACAAAATCGTAACAGATTTACTTTCGAAATCCGTAAAGATTAAATGAAATATATAATAATGTATTTTTATAGACTAAAAATACACAAGCTCATTTT
Source organism: Danaus plexippus (assembly GCF_018135715.1). Lineage (NCBI taxonomy): Eukaryota > Metazoa > Arthropoda > Insecta > Lepidoptera > Nymphalidae > Danaus > Danaus plexippus. The sequence goes on along the minus strand of NC_083551.1, from coordinate 4,746,228 downwards.
TGTTACTATTCGTTGTTATTAATGAAGAAATACTTTAAGACATAATCCCGTAGACATGAAACTAAATAAATCTGAAAGTGTGAGAAAGGAATAAGCAAATATCTTAGAATATTAGTTCATAAAGAGAATTTCCAAAACAAATGTTAAGATTTTTGACGAGAAACATTTGTATACTTAAGATTCTGATCAGAATAATTATACATTAAATAGATTTTTATATAGTAATAAAGAAAAGGAACAAAATATTATAAAATGCAATATAACACGTTACTATTTCAAATACTTCACGTGTTTAAAGTTTAAATATAGTCAACAAAGTTACAAGGGAACGAACAAAAATTTACAGCACATCGACTTACAGGACTCACTCTATATGTGTTTTATAAACAATTAGGAAATAGCTTTTATTTAAAGTAGGATTTATTATGGACTCATAAGTTAGTAACTTGACATCAGTGTCCTTAATATGAGTTGCGATCGTCACGCTACATTAACTTACGGAGCGTTAGCAGTTTTCTATTTTTAAACTTGCACACATTATTCTATCAACGCGGGTCATTGATTGGGAAACAGGAAACGCTTGGTATTTAGTGTTACTATGGAATCTTAGAATGAGCATACGTATATTTTGAACCTATTGCATACCGTTGCTTTAAGAGTACATAAGTATTTTTTTGTAGTATTCGTAGGTTATAAATGACAAAGAAATTCTTAAAATATTTGAAAATTTAAACGTGCTATTCGTGTCGAACATTATTCAGGCTATCTGATTCATTTAAATATTTAAGATGAAATAGACTAAAACGTCTTCAAACTAAAGACAAAGATTAATATAATACTTTAAAAAAAATTACATTTCTATTCTTATGAAAAAATATTTTTGACGTGTAAGAATAGTCGGAGCTTCAGAACGATATCGTAGGGAATGTTTCATATTTTTTAAGATTTTTCTATTTTTAAATCTCTTCACAAAGCGTCATTTTATGAACGTTTTTATAGGAAGTTTGTCAAAGAGACGTATGAGCAATTTTTATTACAAATTGAGAATTCTCCTAATTGTATTTATTTCATTGATTTGCTTTTCGCCTTTTTAAATCTATAGTTCTAATCATTGAATGAATCTTTTAGTTGTAAGGAATCATATTTAAGTGTTTAAATTATATTGAAAAGGAATTTTTTAATAATTTCGAATACAAAATATTTATAACATGGAAACATAGAAACTTTTTTTAAGAGCAAAAAGACTTTATTTTAGACCGATGAAAATGATGTCTTTTGTACTTGAAAGTAAACATTGAATTTACATAATACTGTGTAACTCAATGCTATGAGAGACATCCTTATGGCAGATTCACACAAAAGATGAAGCAAAAACCACTTTGTCGTTTTGTATGCTTGTTTAATGTTTGCATTGTCAGACTAAACACAAAGCGTTGCCCGTTTCTCATTTAAGTTAAGTTAAGAGACGAAATCTCTCGGCATTCCATGGATTTACTTTGTGGGTGCCAGGTCCACCGCGTTGTAGGGAGAGAAGCTTTAACAGTTCCTGGGACTAGCGGCCCAGGGGTAGGTTTAAGAGGCTTCTATCTAATGCGCATTAAACGCTCACCTCCGCCGTCCAAGCTCCTCTCTTTACCTAACCAAATTTGAAACGAACCTAATAGAGATGATAGTTCTAATTATGAATAATTGATGTTAGTTCTTGACAGGCCCAAGTCTTTTAGTACGTTGAAGAAAAATGTAGCTGTTATACTTCTCGCTCCCACTTCTACCGCGTACAAATTTACAACGAATCTCTTAGTGAGTTTATTAGTGAGCTCGTAATACTTGTTGACCTTGATGGGATGGTCTTTGAGAATTTTGGATTCCCAAGGTACCTTCAGCTCTTTTAAATAGAGAACTATAATGTTAAAAGAATTACGAAAGAAAAACTGTTAGTGTTCCGTTTGTAACATGATGCCAACTTAGAATATATATAACCATACCTTTCTGGCACTATCAGATCTAAGAAACAATAAATTTATACATGAAAAGCAGCAAATAACAACGACAAAGGCTGGATAACAATTGTTTTGTTCTGAGATATTTCTTCTTTTTCAATTAATTTTTTTTTTTGATTCTGCCAGTTTAAATCAAGTCTTTATACTTTATAATGCAGAGTTTTACTTTATATTAAATCAATAATATATTAAATAATATTAAAAAGTAATATAGTTTACGTCTTTTCCCAGGCTTATTCATGACATCGTTCTTCACAAGCTTAAAAGACTGAATTAAGATTAAACCTTAAAGTCATTAGCGCGGTTCCTTGATAACTTTTTTATTATCCTTTTTAGGGTACCGTATTCAAAGGTTGAAGTCAGGTTCTATTGCTAACATTTCACTGTTCGTCCGTTTTTTCGTCTACTACCAATCTATCTCATGAACTGTGGCAGACGCTTGAAGACCTTCGCATGAGAGTCCGACTCGCATTTGGCGAGTTATTAAATGTTTGATACCTTCAGCTGTAATTTTAAAATTCCGATGTGAAATTTCCATGATGTATAACTGTGATTATAAGAGTTTACGTAGATCGTACACATTAAGGATAGACAAATACACTATAGAACCTCTTCGTATGCTGTCAAATGAAAAATAAGGAGTCGAAGGAAGGTAGTAAGTGGCTACCAGCACCTGAATAATTAAGGTTTTGTATTTAATTTCATTATAAGGACTTGATATTATTAGCCATTTTATTTTGAGCTGTATATTTCTTTGGTGTTAATTTGAGGACATGTTTATTTATTGAAATATTTATATAAAAATGTTTTAGATCTCCACATACGATGATTAAAATCATTTTATTTTGGTTGTAAATAATGTAAATTCACATTAATAGAGTGCACATCTGCTGAGCTCGTTAGTTGAAACAGTAAGCTATTTACACAATACGGGACGTTTTGTCACTTTACTGGCACGACTTATTGCTAATGGAAAAATAATCTTTTTTACATATTAATGAGCTTTACGTAACAGTAGTTTTCAAAGAGTTTTTATTAAAACAATTCGGGTTTTTAAGGTAATAAATATTGTAATTTATACATACGTGTATATACTATTAAAATTATAAAAAATAGAATTATTTATTTAATGGCACGTATGTGATAAATGCATAAAACAATTTGATAGTAAATCTTTTTTATCATGAAATTAATTGATTCGGGCTTTATGAGATATTCACAAATATTATTATTTAGGATAAGCTCTAGGTTATGAAGCATGTTTTATCATGTCCTAAAAAAGGTACTGTCCTAATTTTCATACATCATCCCAACTATCTTTGTCCTCTCAGACAAAATTTATGCCCTCATATCGAATGAAAATTACTCGCTGGTTGACTTATAGCATGAATATCATAAACAAATGAAATGGAATTTTAAAGTAGGCGATGTACATCAATATAAGTATTCAAGGATATAATTAAAATCACTATGAAATATATTTAACATATAAGCACACATATGTATTTAAGAAATGATATTGGAGAAAAAGCCTTCAGATTTGATAATATATTTAGCTATATCATAAGTTCAGTCTCAATGTCTGCTACATTTAGAGTTCAAGGTCAATTCTCGAGGTCATCCATCATGTAGACAAGCTAAAAGGGTTCACATCAAGATAGTGATGCGGATGACATCAAGGGAGAGGGCTGTGAGAAGTTCACTTTTTATGATCCCGCCAAAATGATTTATAATCATCACAAATAATTTAATTTATAATATAAGTACAAAAAAAAAAATCTTAGCTTAAATATCTTAATAGTAGTTTTGTTTTAATTAATTTGGTTTTCTTACTTTTATTCATGATTACTATTTTAAGGTGTCCGAAGTACTCTTAAAATGGCTTTTCTAGCTCGTTACAGAATGAAACGTTGAAAGTTTGATTTAAATTTTGATAAAGTGTAATATGGAAGAAATATCACAATATCTTTTATTAATAAAAACAGTCACCTATTTCGTAGATTATTATTTAACAACGTATACATCAAATGAAACTAGTATTATTCGGATTTACTACGCGGATTTTATTATTTAAAAACTACATAATCCCGACGTTTCGGTTACTTTGCAACAACCGTGATCACGGGCAGACGAGGTGATCTTAGATCTTAGTGAATCTTAGATCTCATAACGTATACATCAATTAGAGCAGTCATGGACGAAGCGAACTAATCTAAGACGATTTTTTTTTTAAGCTATGGCCTCATTCGCAATTGCATGTAAGATTATGTCAATGTCAACGTTTACTTGAGGTGCATTTGCAAAACCTTGTCACCTCTCATGATAGCCCCGTTCAAAAAGAAAACAAATCTACCCTAAAATATTCACGAAACATAATCATGTATATAACTTTTTTAATTACCTTTGTGTTTTATGTATAAGTTTTATGTACTTATAGTTTTTTAAACGTACGTTTATAATATAATAAATAATTAATACAAGCAAGGGTTACTGTGAGTTAAGTCAGATGTCTATGAAAATAGCTTTCGATAGTTTAAAACAAACCAGTGATTTTTAACATTCGCCAAACATTATTCACTTTAAATAAAACCTGATGTCACGTCTCGTCTTCCCGTGATCACGGTTGACGCAAAGTAACCGAAACGTCGGGAGTATGTGGTTTTTAAAAATAATAAAATACTCGTAGTGTAATCCGAAAAATATTGGCTTTATTTAAATGAATACCCATTGAAGATTAGATTAGTTAGATCTCACTATTATTAACTTAGAAAAGAAATTCAATATTTACGTATTTAAAGGTTGACACCCGAGATAAATTATCATTAAAGAAAAATGTTTTTCGTGTAAAAATCTATTAATCAATTTTCAAAGTTGTGTATTTCTTTACAGTCTGCTTGTCCAAAACTCGCTTCATTGGTAACTTAATGAAGTTTGTAATGGGACTCGTCTGATCTTAACCCATATATTTGGTTTTTGATTGCGACAGATTTAGTTGCTGCAGTGGTTAGTCTGATTTTATTTTGAATAGCATTTTAATTAATAATATTAAATGACCCAATATAATGTAATAACAGTGTTCAAAGATGAAAGCTCTTCCGTATTATAAATGTTTTGCCTTAATTTAAAACAAACATCGTTCTGGGTGGTCCACATAATTGTAGGTAGTTAGCGAATATTGTTATATGTAATTAAATGTATTTAAAAATCACACCAAAGCTTTAAAAAACTAGCTACAGCTCACAGCTTACATCTAGTGTCCAAAAAAGACTTTTTTAAATGTATTTTCTATTATATTGATATCGTAATTGTTATTGTGCTTTATGAGTAATTGTTATAAATATGTGATGAGAAAAATGTTTTTTTGTTACTGCAATGAGTTTTAATGTGTAAAATTCAAATGAAGGTATTATTTTGTGACTTACGAGTATGACCTATACGTCATAGTCTAATTATAAACTCAGTTGTTATGCGATAGTTTCAAACGAGCAATCACTGAGTATTTCGTCCTTATCTTATTTGGGATACTTTGGGGTTATAATCTAACTAACTAAAGAAAACGCGAACAATATCTCGGAATAAAACTTGCTTCCTTTTTTTATTAGAATTGTCGATCTCTATATCATGACATATTTAGTTTTGATTCCGATTATTAAAAATTAAGTGATTGTATCGTCTACTTATTAAAAGTAGTTTCTTATACGATTTAATAAAATTAACTTAAATTATAATACATATAACTTGGGTGGCAATTCCTAACACATTTGTTGGTCTGTGATTTCCCTAGACTTCTCATAAGGAACAAATGTTGTACAAACTTACGTGATTCGGTCAAATAAAACTTCTTACAAACGATCCTATCCTTATTTGATATTCTTCGCTCAAAGAATATTATTTTTTCTTGCTACTGAAACATTGATCTGATATTATTTTCATTAACTGTTGTTCTTATTCTTATCGATTTGAACATTATCAAATACTAGTTTTTGCCCTCGACTTCGTCTGCTTTAGTTTCAGAATCAGAAATTTATATTTCCTTAAAGACAGTAATTTAGAAGATTTTAGATTTTATCAACTTACTTTTATTTGTTTTTCGATAGGCTAAAAAGCATTCTATATTATTTTCCTGCTTCTAAACTATATCTCCACCAATTTTCAGCCAAATCCGTACAGCTGTTCTTGAGGAATAAATAGTGTAACTAACATGACTATCTTTTATATATAAAAGATGTAGATAAAATAGAAATATCTTGAGACGTCAAAATATTTTTTCCACTGTAATTTCTATGTTTGAAATTAAACATAATTTTAAAAGACAATTTTCGATTGATACATAAATCGTTCGTCCTGAACTACTGCTTCTCCAATCAAAGCAGAAACTCTTCAACAAATACAGTTGATATATGTATGTATGTATTTACACACATTATATAAGAATTGAATATCCAACAGTTACATAAACTGCTACTTCACGTTGTACAAATTATAACAGAAATAATTAAGACAAGTATTAACAAAAGTAGTGAGAATTCAAGTTTACATAAAAAAACGGTGGAATAAGTTTTTACTTCTAAACATTATTATATAGAAGTAATGACTGCAAATAGTTATAGTATAACATAGACTATAGTATAACTACTCTCATGAAGACTTTCTCAAGATAATAATCAATTGTAAAGACTCTTGAAGTGTGCTGCTATAAAAACAAGCCTATAGATTTTCAATGGCCAATTAAATCTGTAATTTACGTGTTCCTCAAATGGTCAAAATAATATAATATTATTGATAATATTGAAATATTATAACAGTAAGTGGTATCCTGGAGGTTAAAGGCCCATCTCTCATACGTGAGGGCTCGGGTTCAAAACCTGGCAAGTACCAATGTGATCTTTTCCGAGTCATATGTACTTTCTATGAGTATTTAGACACCACTGACGGACGGTGAAGGAAAACATCGTGAGGAAACCTGGTCTTATAATTTCAATTTATAATATTGAAATCGCCAACCCGTCTTGAGCAAGCGTGGTGATTAATGCTGTAACCTTCTCCATGTGAGAAGGGGCCTTTGCTCAGCAGTGGGTTCCGATAGGCTGATGATGATGATATTTGCTTGACAAAACATAATCTTATTAAATATATTTGAAAATAAAGCTACATCTCCTGTATATAAATACATACATACATAAACACACACACACACACATATATATATATATATATATATATACAAGAGAAAGAGCTTTAACAAAGATTTAAAATAAATTTGATCATTGCATTACAACAAAATCATGTTCAGCAATAAATTCAATTGAAAATGTATTAATGTTAATAATTATAACTAAACAAAGATACAAAAGAAAATTGAAGTAAACCAAATAATATTTTCTCAAACAAGTATTATTTGTTGGAATTTGAAGCAAAATTTTAGTTTCGATACCAAAACATATTGAAGTGCAATCACACACGGACGTTTCTGTTGCGTTTTACATTTATTAAGGGAATATATATCTTACTTAGTTAAATTCAGTCATCATAATATTTTTTATGGCATTTTAATTCGTAGATTGAAAGTTTTAGGTAAAAAAATTATGAAATATGATATACCTGCTGTAATAAACTTTTCTTTCGGCTATATAAGATAATAATTTAATACCTAATTTATCAGCCATTTAATTTCTGTGATATAAATGCATATAAATGTCTATACATATGACGTGTCACGCTGATACAAGCGGTGTGACGCCCATACTCGGGCGGATACTACGTTCCTTGTTACGCCCTAGGGATGACTTCTGTTAAACTGAGTTTGCTCAAACTAAATCTAAACTAAATCTGCCGCTGAAATCTTATTTCGGCTCAACTTTTTGAAAATATACGATAACTTGTTTCTTTTTTCTGTGCCCAAAAGAATTATACTTGTTTTTTTCTCATTGTCAGTAAATAAAAAGAATATTTGGACTAGTGTTTACGAAATCTTTGTCTTAATTCATACTATTTATTTCCTTTGATTTGTATTTTATAAAGAAAATACAACTCAATGTTGAAATGCAATTACAATTAAGCTAAATGTTCAACATGAATTAAATGAAAGAATGTGCAATCACTTCCCAAAACAAGAGTTATGACGAAAAATTCTTGTATAAGTTTAATAAAAAATTATCAAAGCGTGTAGAAGAGTTGGGTAAGTCAGAATTAGTTGAAAACATTAAGTTAAACAACAGTGAATACGGTAATTCGTTAATTACTGTTTTGTTTAAAAAATAATTTAATTCAATGAAAATTACATGTGTAGCTTTATTTAGACTTTTTACTCATTTTTATCTACCCTGTTACATTTACATGTCCTGGAACATAGCTGATATAGATTTCCATCGAAACAAAAGTTGTACATTTACCAATAATACTAAGTATGACTTATGACATCGAGTAGATCATACATCAATCTCAATTAATTTTAATTTTCATAAAAAAATTTAGTTAAAATAGTTCTAGATTTTTCTTTAGACTACCGTCTGTAACTAACGTTACTAGTCTTTAAAAGCTGACAGTATAATATATGCTTATAATAATGAAAATATTTATAAAATTAAAAACTACCACATCCAATATTTCACATACCTCATTGTGTTTTCCATAACTCTTCCTATTCGCCACAACTGACGCAAGTCAACGTGAGATGTCACTAGGGTTTTAATACATTACTTCTTCTGAGTTGTAAACAGTTGTCAGTTTTGTCATAACTTTTTCTTATTAAGTAACTTTAACGTTACATTAAAGATATACTTTTATGTAAAACTATTACGGACTTCATATTAATGTAACGAAATATTTTGCTGATTATGTTTATTGATTTATTTGTAGACTGATTGATTGATTGATTGATTTCAATGTGACGTCATTAAGAAAATATGATTTGTTTAATGTTTATTTGTGATTTATTCGAACTCAAAGATAATTTATCGTGCATCAACTAGAATGACGTTATTGTATTAAAATTTAATTACAAAGATTATATATTATTATATTAATCATCTGATTAACCCAACCCAATTACCATCTGGTAGTACTGAATTAAGTTAGCCTTCAATAAAACTTCCTTGCATGAAAGAATTTTTTCTTTCAATACTGTAGTTACACATAGTACATATTTAGCTTAGTATAATTTAACACAATATTTACGTCTTCACATCATATAGTGAATGGTCAGAAATAAATAATTTTTGACAAATTTCTTGAAATGAATTACCATTTAATGTAAAAATCACAGTTGCATGTAAATATTATTAAATCATTAACTATATAGTACGATAATTATTTTCTATAAGATAACATCAGTTCCGGTGATTTATTAATTGTTCAACTAAAATTCGATTAAAATTTGATCTCTTAAAAGATTCGGTTTTCATAAAATCGCAATGAATCAGTAGAAAAAAAAACGAATTAATCTGCCAACGTCATATCGGATTGTGCTGTGAGGATTCAGAGAGACTTACTCTCTTAAAATTTAATTGACAGAATCTTCATGAATATTCATAGCACTTGGAATTGTGTGAGACAGCTTGTTTCGCGAGACACAGATCTGTGATACGATGATATTTTAGTACAAAATGTAGATCTCATTGAAATTAGACACAGATAACTTTTGGTATAAAATTATTATAAGGTATTTCACATTATGTTAGATATCTTTTAGTTTTTAAAGTGAAACTTCTAATTCGACTTCCAACAAGGTTGCGTTAAATGTCCCACTCTCTTGTGGGGGGGGGGGGGAATAGAAAGAGACGGAGCCAGAGTTAATGGGTGGGTTTTGATTTGTAAGCAATATTTATAAGGTTTGTCTTAAAGAAACAATATGAGTTCAAAAAAAAATTGATTTCAACCCCTTCCTATTTTCATTTCCACATTACCAAGTTTCACTTCTTCCTCGCGGAGCGTCTCCCCGCACTATTTTTTTTAGTTTTGCTACTTATTTTAGTGGTTTAAAATATTATAAATAGTTTCCTCAATTAAACTATCATTTCATATTGTCTTAAGATAAAATAGTATTTTATATGTATGTATTATACTATAGTTAAACTAATATACTAAAATAGAATCATTAATATGTAAAAATACAATTAATTCGTATGCTCTGTATACTTTGATACTTGTATACAATTATAATAAAATGATTAATTATAATATATTACCCTGTTGTAGCTTATTTTCAATATTTTAATTTATTTTATTGTATATGGAGAAAAACTTGAAACGAAGATCTTATAACCGCGTAAGTTATCTTCCGATAATAATTTGTTTTGGGACAATAATAAATGTAAATATATTACCTATTCATCATCGTCGCAAGAGTCTTTGCAGACTCGTCGTGATCATCACGTATCAGTGATCCGTATACATGATGACTTTCATGGGAAGACAGTTACAGTGGTTTCCCCTTGCCTTCTGCACCAACACTTTTTTTGGGGCTATTTAGACCCCAAGGCTTGCAGTAGCCTGTTCCAGCCAGTGGTGTCTAAATACTCTTAGAAAGTACATATGACTCGGAAAAGATAACATTGGTACTTGCCAGGTTTCGAACCAGCGCCCTCAAGTATGAGAAGCGGGCCTTTTAACCTCCAGGCCACCACGACCTAATATAAATGCACAAACGGATTTTTTTTCACATATAAAAATATTAAAATTTTTCACATATAAAAATTAAAAAAAAAAAACTATGACCTTCATTACTATCAGAATACTATGGAGTAGGCATTTGTGACGTTTTTGTTTTCATCAATCAACAATGACCCGAATGTTCATTGTAACAAGGTCCATTTATACTATGAATAGTTAAATGTTTTATTTCAAATAAGGCAATGATCTAATGACGTGTTCACAATGTCTAAATTACAATAAAACGTACAAAGCACTTGTTTTATGTCCCATTATGATATTAACCCGGTTCTGACAGCTCTTTAGTTCCCATCACAATTTGGGGCGTGAATTTAAGGGTTTTGTTTACTTGAATAATTATGATACTCCGAATATCTACAAGCAATATATGGGAATATGAATTGTCGTATTGATGTAGGGATGTTTGTTGCATTGTTTCGCAAAAACTACTAAAAGGCGATTTCTAGTCCGTACTCGTTCACATAATGAGATCCAAGACTTTCGCGAGTTTTATTCATTTAAACTACTATAAAAGGATTTCGATGTAACTTTACAATAATATAGTTTAGACGTCAGAATAAGATGTAGGCTGTGATATGGCTGTAAAGTCGGTTGTAACTAAGGAATCAACGCATAACAGTTGTATTATGTAGTAACGTAGCTCTTTTTACTTTTTGTTTTACAAAATCTTAAACAATATTTTTATGTTTACATACAATTTTATGCAGCGTACATTAAAAAAGCAATATTATAGTGCCCCCATTTTCAATACGGATTATCTTTCTATTATGTTTATAAAATACATTTGACATGAAATATATTTTCCTATTTTCTTTTAAAACAACATTAGTGTCTGTGTTTCATAATCTAATTAAGGCTTCAATTTTCCCTAATCGGTGATCTGCACAATTTTTTTTATTCTACAATTTCTTTCGTGAAAACGTAAATAAGTGCTCAGGACTTATATTAAATTAAAAATTTAAAGCTTTATAAATAAAATAACAATTAGTTATTAAAGACAAATTTTTATTTAGACTTAATAAATCTTTTATAGATGTATAAATTTTTGTTAAAAAATAAACTATTTAATGATATCTATAAATTTAATTACAATACACATAAATTCAATTTAATATAATTGTTATCATATAAATTTGTTTGATTGACAAAATTCAATGACGCGGCCAACTCCCGTGAAAACGATCCCAGCGGACAAGTACACAGTAACGTGGGTTCTTTAAAAATATTAACATTTATAAATATTTTGAAATTTCGTTTTTTTTTTTGTAAACATTTTAATATAGTGTAGTTAATTTATTTCCACAATTGTCATGTCAATCTAAGGTACTTAACAATAAAGCAAGGGAAATAAGAATAATAAAATTAGTAACAAAAACTGATCTAATTATTATAGTGTTTTAATTCACTATTTTAACTGCAACAGTTTTGCCGTTTTTCTCTCAACTATCATTCGATCATGACAAAGTATGACAAAGAGGAGAATCGGTGTAAGGGTTAAAGAACATATCTCAGACACCGAAAATAGGCGCGCTTCGAAGTCAGAAGTGACAGTCAGCAGAAGACAAACCAGGCCACTACATTCGTTTTGATAAACCACAAATCCTCGCTCGTGAGTTCAGGTTAATCCGCGAGGCTTTTGAAATTTAAAAAAAACATCCCAATTTCAATAGAGAAGATGGCTGGAATCTATGCAACACCTGGGACCCTTCCTTAAAAATATAAAATCACATGTCAGTGACCACACCGCAGGACCTTGCGACATCGTAAGCTTATTCTGCCGGCATCCGGAGCGGCCAGAAAATTAAGAATTCATTGGCGACAGATGATAAATAACAAGACCATCTGACAGACATTCACATCTCATCTCATCTCATCTCATCCGTGATCACGGTTGCTGAAAAGTAACCGAAACGTCGAGATTTTGTAGTTTTTTTAAATCCGAAAAATTTGAGTTTTATTTTAATTAATACTCGCGAAAGGTTAGATCTCATTTTTTTTCTGTTCACAATTTTTTTTCTGGACATATGATACAATGTTTTTATGATACATTCTAAATGAAAAAATCAAAATATTGAGTCAAATTCCTTTTCGATCTTAATTTCAGAATAATATGTAATAGTTTATTTATAAATTACAGATTTTTTTTGTAAATTATAGCATCGTTTCAAATTTTGCTATTAACAAGATATATATAAAAAAAATTCACCACACATTAATCGACGTTTTAAATTTAAAATTTAAACAGCCGTTTAACCTTAGCCTTCTCAAACGGTAAATAATTTTAAAACAGCAGATGCAGTCGCTTGTAAAAAAACCAATCGCTGTTCAAGTCAGTGTTTTCAATTGGTTTGCATTGTTCCGTAAATAAAAGATTTCCGGAATCAAACTAAAAGTTAATTGCTTTTTAAAATGAGACTCGATTCTTCTGTATTCCCGTTTAAAATATTATTTCATTTGAAAACAGAGAGTTTTGCTATACAATTGTCTATGAAACTTCTTCATTCTTATCATCAATATCCGGAGCCTTTCCAGTTTTTAGCACCTAACCATGAAAGATGCGCGGAAGTAGTCAGCTGTAATGGCTGCGTTTTGTCCGATGAGTGAGAGAGACGGTTGCTCCTACCCTGTTCCCACCCTTTCCTGCCATCTCCCTATTACCACCCTACCTTTTCTCAACAACATCAACAGAGATGTTACGTATGTCCATGGGCGGCGATGACTACTGCCCATAAAGTAGGCCATCTGCTCGTTTGCCACTTTTCTTATAATTAAAAGTCTATAATCAATGGATGTCACCTGGCGTATCATACCAGTAAAAACGTCCGCGCATCTGACGGATTTCCAATAGGGAAAAAACCTGGTTCAATGGGTATGATGTATAAAAAGGTCGCTTTTCCTCCGTTTCTACTGACATGTACAGCCATATTCGCCTTTCACCGTGAAGCAAGTGATCAGGCAAAATAAAAGTTGATACCGACTGAACCAGACAGTGGCCAGAGGTACCTGGTGGGGATAAAACTGCAATGTTGGGTCTGTTGTCAACAGAAAATCCAGACCACAAGTAACTCCTATGCAGCGTCTTAGCGACAAGGCGTAATTCCAAGCTCCTCTTCGAGGATTGCAACGCAGACCATTAAACTATCTTGTTAATAATATAAAATGTTTTTATACACTATATTAATATTCATAATCGTAAATATGATAATAAAATATTTGTGTCAGATATAAACAATAATATTTTGTGGCATTTAATTGATACAGTCATAAACCTACATTCGGAAGATAAGCCCTTGGTATTTGCTCACAACGAATTCCTAGCGGTCGCGGACGTTTCATGATATTCATTTTCTTTTAACCGACTTCAAAAATGGAGGTTCTGTATTCAATAAACACGTTTGTTTTCGATATTTTATGAGTAATGCGTTATAATCATACAAAGACATACACATATCTTAATTAAATACAAAATAAGTTTAATAGATTGTACTCTATACTCGTTGTGATAAAAGTTCTGAATAAAGAACTAAAATATTTTTAGTATAAAAATAGCGCGGGAAAAAAATATAGATATAAAACTGAATTATTTCATAAGTCATGATAAAATAAATCGTAAAAGATCTCTTAAATATAAGAAGAATAAAGTAACATGTTGCTCCCTACCACACACCTCGTCTGCCCGTGATCACGGTTGCTGCAAAGTAACCGAAACGTCGGGATTATGTAGTTTTTAAATAATAAAATCCGCGTAGTATATCCGAATAATACTAGTTTCATTTAAATGAATAAAACTCTCGAAAATCTTAGATCTCATTATGCTCCCTACTAGTTAGTACAGAGCAACATGTAATATATATTACTTATTTAATCAATCTTTAATTTTATTAAATTTTGTTAGCCTAACAAAATTGGTAAGCCTTATACTTGGATATTTTTACGTAATTTGTTATTTCTAATCTTCTGAGTCTCGTAACTTCTTAGCTCAAGAAGTATATTAAGTCCCGATTTATCATTAAAATCTTCTAGATTTATTCATGATTTGTATATATATTTAAAAGAAGAATATATATATTTAAAAGAACATAGATCACAATAGTGTATTAAGTAATTTTTATTAAAAAATCTGTTATAAGAAAATTTATATTCAATAATTATAAATAAAAAATTCTTCCACAGTATGGATTGTCGAATTGTACTTATTAAATTGCAGTTGACAGAAAAAATAAGGTAATAAGTTTAGTCATTCTAAACAACTTTTAGTCACTAGACTAAATTCTTTGGAAAACAATACTACTTATTTAATTTCATATATTGTAAAAACCCTGAGAATGATTTGTTCGATCAGTACCTTGACACGAGGGCGACTAACATAACCTAAAGTTATAGCAACATATTACTTTATTGTACTTTCTACTCTCAAATTAAACTTAGAGATCGATTTATTATATTTTTAGAAGAAAGCTTTAATTTCAATGTAAGTGGATAAATAGATATTGTTTTAAACAGAGAAATAACATTGTTTTGATCGTCGGGAATTTTAAAATAATTGCTTTTTTTTATTGATACCAAAAAAAAATTCTGTATTTTTTTCATGTATTTATTTTTATTTTTATTATAATACTAGGTCCTAGCCCCATCCTCGCACGGTCTCTTTACAAAAAATATAAAATATCTTATTTCATTTTGAGAATTGTTAAACTTATATTATGATAACTTTCAATGGTACGCCCGATTTAAATGATTTACAGATACTGATGTAGGTTTGAAAACGAAGTTATTTATTTTGATAAGACTTAATGCCGTATTTATGTAACTAGCTTACCATTAAACGCTTTAGGAATGCCAATTTTTAAAAGTTGTAAAATGGATATAGTATGTTATCCTTAAGGTATAGACATATGCCACCACGGACTTTTATGTAGACCTATATAAGTTACAAAATTCCAACATATATTATTTTGTTATATATCAAAGCTTAGGGAGCGTTTTCGTTTAAAGCTCTCAGATGGATCATGTTTTCCCGACATCTTTAACAAATATCGTTAATGTACCCACAAGTTACTACAAAAACCTAACAAATTATATACTAAAACCTTTCTTGAGAATCACGATATCGAGTGCTGATAACTGTTTGAAAATCTGTGCAGTAGTTTTTCCGTTTATCGCGAACAGACAGACAGACGCGGCGAGGGGCTTTGTTTTATAATATGTATTGTTTGATTACCCAAACCTATCACATAACTTTACTTGAGATAGTCATAAAACATATAATGCACAGAAAATATACATTTTTTTAATGCCAACTAATAAATTAATTATTTGTATATAAAGTGAACAAGCGTTTTAAATCTCAATCTCTTAAAGAACTTAGTATATATGTAAACATATCACATGTAAATCTGAAATCATTAATAATTTACATAAGATAGTCATAAAATATTATATTAAAAAAAAACTATGGAAATAATAAATTAAAGTACACTTTGGGTATATTTATTTTGTTATTTTCAATACAAATTAAATTGCAAACAGATTTCTGATCATCCTTTCTTATATAAACATTGAACTCTCAATATTTGTTGATAATATAGTAACTTATATTATGCCTCCAATGTCTAAAGTAACAAGTTTATTATTTTTTTACGTAATAAGAAAATACTTTTTAATTTTATTCCATATTAATTTTCTTGTATAAGTATTAAAGCGAGCCGCCGACAAAGTTTCTTATAAATCAAACATTTTATGTTAATATCTTACCTGGCATAACATTTTCAATATCAATTCCGACGCATACATTGAACGTTCTATTCAAAGAGTCAAATTCAGACGCCTAGAAAACAGGTAATGGTTTCGTCACATTCATATAGCAGAATCATCTTTTCTTCGGTGAATTGGAACCAAATATAACATATGCGAGGTACAAATGCTTCATTTAATATACAACCTTTCAGTTTGCTTCACTATAAAAACAGTATTAAAAAAATTTGAAAGTTGCTGAAGAAAATTACGTTATGAAGTAGTCTACTTTTGTAAACAATATTTATCGAGGCGTCAAAAATAAAAAAAAAAAGTTATATAAATAAATAAAACATTATATAAATATGAACATATTATATAGAAGGACAGGTTGCGGTAAAAAGCCATTCATTCAGAATTACTTTTAAAGAATTCCGTATTTTAAAATACATAGCTGTAATTATTAAATACAAGTCTTTTACAAGTCAATATACGTCATTAAAATCTTATTTATCCTAGAAATTTAAATCGAAATATAGAGCAAATATTATATTTTTAAGCGTAACAAAATACAGATAGTGTCTTCCTTCTAGATCGGCGAAATACATCGATAAATAAATAAAAATGATTAATTTATAAATTGAGATGTTACTAGGACCGGCAGTTGTAAAATCATTGGATCAAAAAGTCGCTGCTGCAGTATATTATTTAGTTAAAACCACAATTAACCACAACCTGGAAGTCCTTAAGAGTTCTTCTTAAGAGTTAGTAACTATACCTCAGTCAGTCAGTAGTCATCGTAAACTACGAATTATGATGAAAATACCCATCTATCCTTAATGTTATACCTTCTAACTTACCCGAAATTGTTCTCTCCGGTCTAGCATACTTGGAAGGTTGGGAAGTCAAACTTTTCTCCTATAAACTTTAGTTGATGATTTCCTTCTCATTTCTATTTTAAATAAGTTCGTGGATGAACATTTTTTAACTCTCGTTTAAGTCGTCATTATTTTTAACTCGTCGTTACTCTCGTTTGTGTTTTATTTGTTTAGATTTTTTTTTATTTTGACTATGATTCCGCCAAATGATTCAATAATTCTTTAAAAATAACGAATTTTCTTCTCTATAATTAAAAGCTTAGATTTAAAGTAATTAAAAATATTAATTAAAACTGGTGTGATGAAAAAGTCGTTTTAAATAAAACTACAACGTTGAATTTAACTCCGTGTTAATTTCAATTTAATTAATCAACTGGACGTTTCGATTGCTTTTGCAATTGTGTTTCTCACTGTAATACAAAATAAACAATTTGTATTTTGTTCCACATACATATACGTCTGATACTTAAGTCTAAACTTTTGTCAGAAGCTATTAATCTTACTATTATTAAAGATAATAATATATTTGAATGCTTCTAAACACAATGATATGTCATGCCTTTTTTGTAAAACTATTTGGTTAGTTACAAAAAGATTGCTCTCTGAATAAGTGACCTTGCACAAAGTGACTAAAGAAAAGAAACGAGTATCTCTGTCATTTTTGTTAAGATGTCGTAGCTCGAAAATTTAACTGGACCAATTATGATGTGTCTGGGCATATGATGAAATGGCGATGTGCCCAGAAAAGTCACCTTCGAGCCAATTTAACTGCTGCCCCACGACATTATAAAATTAATAATTTAATATTGAATAGGAGTTGTTTTAATCAACAGTTAACAGATTATTTCCAACATACATTTATCGATTTTAGGATGATCTTTTATGGATCGTTTTAATTTACATATATTTTTTTTAATTTTTTAAACATTCATATTAAATAAAATTTCATATTTTATATGTTCTTATCACAGAATATTCCTAATACTTTTGTTATAATTGAATTATAACCTTCATTTCGTATTTTTGTTTTCATATTTTTCGGCCAGTTATCCTTACATAATGAAATAAATAAAAATACTTGTAGGGTGAGATAAGGAGAATAAAACTTAATTCCATAATGTTAACCAACATACTTTAAGCAAGGTTTAATTAAATTCTTATGCAGATTGGTAAACCGAAGGCTTCTATTCGGATTTCCAATATTGTAGCGAATAGCAGCGTGTGTTTTTTAACAACAGACCACTGCAACATGTGCTAATACTATTAAGATATTAATTCTAATCTAGATTTTAATTTCGAGCGGCTTTGTTAATGCTTTCTATTCCTTTTGTCGCTTCTCAAACTAAAACAAATATTCAAATGAAAGTAATATTTTTCGGATATACTACGAGTGTTTTATTTTTGTAAAAAACTATATAATCCCGACCATGTAGTATGTAGTTTTTTCCAAAAAAAAAGCACGCGTAGTATATCCGAAAAATATTAGTTTCATTTGAATGAATATAACTCGCGAAAGTCTTAGATCTCATGAAGACAAATATATTGATAATTCTTTATCAATCTCTCATAGTATATTATTAACAAAAATAAACTTATTTTCTTTGAATAGGTCTTAAAACATTTGGAGTTCATCAGAATTATTAATTACTATATATTGTCATTTAATTTCTTCTTGTATCTGTGGTAATAATTTAACTATGCTCGTACTTCAAATATAACAATAGTCGGTAAAATCTATTGACTTTTGTCATAAGTGTAACATTGCTCAACTCAGTCCAACGAAAGATTTGATAGCATAATGTAAGTATTACGCGAGATACTTTATTTTGGAATTGCTATTTTTTTCTTCACATTAAATTATTTACATTCTTCTGTTAAATAAATGTTCTGTTAAAAAATAAGATTATAAATTTTACATGAGCAGTTATATATATAAAGGTTTTTTAAGTGGACGTCGAATACACTATTGATGCAGTAGTTGAGTGGACATAAAGATAAATTAAAAATATATGATTCACGAGGGTAAAAATAAGTAACTTAGTTTCTGTACAACTAGAGAACTACATGGACCCAATAGAGACCTCATTACTCGGCACCTTCAAAACACCTATAATAATAAGTCGATGTATTCAGTACCTTAGAACATCACTAGTTTTGCCCGTGGCTATGTCAAAATAAAAAAATAGATTTTTTTCTTTACAATTCCGTAATCTATATAACTATAACCTTAATATTATAGGCAACATATAAAACGTGTATCACAATGAATTACTTTTGTAGATTAATCATGAATCAAAGATAACTTTACTATTTTTCATATTTTATAAAAATGTTAAGTTCAACGAAATCTTTTGCAATATTTTGACAGAGGGTGGAGTTATTTAAGTATATTATTATTTTGGTTAGGTAGAGAGAGGAGCTTGGACAGGGGAGGTGAGCGTTTAACGCGCGTTAGATAGGGGTCCCTTTAACCTACACCTGGGTCGCAAGTCCCGGGCACTGTTGAAGCTCATCTCCCTGAGATCAAAATAAGCACATTCGCAACAAAACCAAATTAACCGAAACGTTAACTTTCTCGCTAGAAATTAAATGGAGACGTTCGGGACACGTAGCTCGTTACGGCGAAGATAGGTGGACCATCAGAGTGGTGAAATGGCAAGGTCCTAGAGATCGTAGGGCTAGAGGCCACCCAGGTGTTAGATGGACAGAAGAACTGGCAAAGATAGCAGGAAAAAATGGATATCCTTGGCTAAACACAAAGAATGATGAAAGTCCTTGGAGGAGGCTTTTACCCGGATGGGATCCACATAAGCCACGACAAAAGTAATAAAGCAAAATGAATTAATTTAATCTGAAGATGATGAAATCGAATTTAGTTAAAAAGAATTTTATTTGTTTATACTAGGTTTAATTTTTTATTATATTAATATTTTTAATTTGTAAAATTTGGAATTTATTAATTAGTTTGTGGAATAAAATAAAGCTTTATTATTTTATTATTATTATTATTACACATACATGAGAAAAATATGTATAAAAGGCGAGCAAAATTTTTTTAATATGTATTCTCAACCAAAGACACTTAAGACTTAAAGGACATAACGCTATAGACTGTGTGAAAAATAAAAATTTTAATTTCAGTATTGTAATAGTTGGTTTATTTAAAATATTATAATGTGACGTATACCACGAAACACTTTTCCATAATACGCTGTCGAGTAACGGATGATGGAAGAGCCTAAATCCTTTTTCGATAGCGTTTCATGATATTCAAGGCATAATTTGGTGTTTCATGCATCCCTGGTCTCTTTAAGTGTGTTCCTCTGTCATTTAAATGTTATTAAACTTGTATGAACTTAATTTTAAATAGAATATTTATAATTTTTGTTATATTATTTAAATGTTTCTCCTGTTTCTTATGTACACCAAGTATCGTAATTGCATGTTTCATTATTGCTAAAAATAATCATATTAATATTCGTTTGGACGTTTAATTATTATTTTTTTATCTTTATGTATAAGACGAGTGTATGTTACGAGTCGCGGCAGCTTCCTTAACAAATATTTAGTGAGAACAAAATATTATAAAAAAAGGTAATTTAATGATACTAATATATAATTATGTACACACAATATTACGCTCGCAATAATTTAGTTAAATTTTATTAATTATAATATATAGTTGAAAGTAAATTGGACTTATAACAAAATTAGTCTAACTTCATCTGACTAGAGCATTTTTTGTCAACCTCCTTAGTATAAATCGGCCGTATATTTTTTTGTGGTATTGAATTGGATTTTTTAAAACCGCAAAATGTATAGTTTCTGTGTAAAATATACTGTTATTTATATAATTACTTCGACAAAGTCCATTTAATATTTAGAAAATGTCATACGCATGTTATTAATTCGCTTTTAACATATTTTTTAAATTGTTTTCGATATTTGTAGTTTATATATAATCAGAATTGTTTGTTATGAAGGTATGTTTATCTTAGGTGGACCGTAAGCATTGATAAAATGGACAGGTCAAAGTTAACCACTAACATACATAAGATAGAATAAAATAATAATAGTGATAGTGAACCTGATTATGAGGAAGTACTTGCATTTAAAAAAAATCTAAAATCTATAGTAGTCTAGATCACAAAAACAAAATAAAACAAATTTGTTAGACGTTTTAGATATTACTCTGATAAAAAAGGTCCCATAGTTGTTTTTATTTAGTATATACAAGCATTATTTTTATCAGAATTATGAAACTCGTGTTAAAACATTTGATATTTGAGATGATAATTTTGTGTAAATTGTAAACCGTGAATAAAGAAGTTTTGAAGCAATTATTGTGTTTATATATAAATATATATATTTTGCTTCAATTAAGACTTATTCTAAGTCCACAAACGCTGTCGTACAAATACGAGGCAGTTCGTACAAACGGAACAAAGCTTAGTTTTTGATTAGTTGTAAATAAAATATATATATATATATATTAGTTAATGTTTTAATTCATATAATATTTTTAAGATGTCTTTGAGATAAAACTGTAAAATTACCAGAAATCCCATATATATAGAACCTGCGCGTAAAATACAAGATAATTTCCATTGTATTCGAGCAATAAATAATGACTCAAGCACTGTAACTATGCAATTTGCTATTTTAGGAAAATTGTATTATATAATAATAAAATTTTCATACATATACACTAATAATATTAAAGTTCTTTTTGTGATTTAGAAGTAATTATATTTTTTGTTTATGCCTCTATCTATATAGATGTTTCCAAGGTTTCATTGGGACTTTCTTAATTATAAAAATGTTTCGAAGAGCAAAGGACAATAGGAATATTAGACAAACGTATCCTTGGTTACCATTGGCTTGGATTAATATTATCTAAGAGATAATTAATATATAACATCATCATCATCATCAGCTTATCGAAGCCCATTGCTGAGCAAAGGCGTCTTCTCATATGGAGAGAGTACAGCATTAATCACCACGCTTGCTCAAGACGGGTTGGCGATTTCAATCTTATAATTTGAAATTATAAGTCCAGGTTTCCTCACGATGTTTTCGTTCACCGTCTGTTAGTGGTATCTAAATACTCTTAGAAAGTACATATGACTCGGAAAGGATCACATTGGTACTTGCCAGATTTTGAACTCGCGCCCTCGCGTATGAGAGGCGGGCCTTTAACCTCCAGGACACCACTGACTGTAATAATATATACATGATACTCTAATTTAATAAAAAGAAATGAACAAACCCGTGAGCAATTGCTAGTGTTTGAAACAACATCAATCCTGGAACAAGCTACACAGTGATCACATTACAAAATATTTACAATTTTGTAGACAGACTTTAATTTTCCTCAGATATTCCAGTGTGGGTGAAGTGGGTGAAGCACTTTTGTCTCACAATACGACTATGTATATCTTAATATGATTATTATTTTTTTAATTCACTTTAATTGTTTACTTATGTTTTGATTTATAAATAAATATGTTAAAATGGTTAAATAATAGAGGGTCAACAATGATGATAATATTAAGATAACTTTTTAATAAAATTTCTGCCTTTTTAATTAGTGACAATCGCAAAGAATATTATCAATATAACATTTTATTGTTTCTGTAATCTATATTACACTTTAAAAGTCCTTTATTCCGACACCCCTGGATGATATAGTACATTTAAGTGAAATGTGACATTTTTATCGCTGTCAAAGCGGCCATTTTGTTTAGTTTAATAACATGTTAATGTTATTGTAAATATTACTTGAGAAATTAACATAATTGGTCAGCGATTTGACTGGCAGGTCTTGTATTTTGAGACCAGACGAGACAGCCAAAAGAGAGGTGTTAAGTTTGACGTTTGTCTGTCTGTGGCATAACAGCTCTAAAACGGATCATTCAATTTCAATTCAGTTTTTTTTCATTTGTGAGCCAGTTAGTTGATTTGCCGTGGTTGTTAGCTATGTTTGGTAAATATCAGTCCAGTAACAAAAGAAAAGTTTCCACTCCTGTCCATAATGATGTAAGCGTTTTTGGGAAAACATTTACTCCATTCAACGTCTCACGCGTGTAAATATAATCGTTAATTGACAATTAATGTCCTGAGTTTTTGTTAATCTACCAAAATTTTGCACTTAGAAATTTAGAACTGAGACATGATTCATTTTTAAGCAATGACCGCAGTGTGCGTGTCTTAAAATTCCATATATTATATGGTAATCTCTTCAAAGTCTGCGCATTACGACCGTGCGTACAAAGCACTTGTTTTATGTCCCATTATGATATTAACCCGGTTCTGACAGCTCTTTAGTTCCCATCACAATTTGGGGCGTGAATTTAAGGGTTTTGTTTACTTGTTTAGTTTTGCTTCAATTATGTGAAATTTATTGTAATAGAGACAATATATAGTTCGAGACACTTCACACAAATAGTTTTCACTCCAGATGCTTGATGAATATTTAATATTGTGTCTGAATTATAGGATACGAAACTACTAAAGTAAAGTAATTGAAAGGCTTCAAATATATAAAATTGTATTGAATAGAGTTTTATGACGATAAGAAATCGCGACACAGACTAATTAAAATTTCATATACAAATCGTTTAAATATTGACTGTAATATTGACTTTTTAAAGTGGATAGCTTTAGTTTGTAACTTACAAACTGACAAAAATATAAAGAAATTCCTTATATGATAACCACTAGTTAATATTTTTGTTATTAAAATTAGTTAAGATATCTTTAATTTTATAATACACATTCAAGTCATGACAATTCTATACACAACTCACAAAACAGATATTTAAACAAATAATAAAGTGATAACAGGGTGATATTTTGAAAAATAATATTAAAGCTGAGCACAATATTCAATTAGAACGTTCCAAGCAGAAATATTATTATCGGAAACTGATCTGAGGATACAAAGAGTGTCGGTCTCGTTAATGGATCTCAGTGACGGTTTGTTCTGTTCTGTATTGTCCACAGAATACTAGGTCCCAGGTCTATTTCTAGGTTAGGAGACACTAAACACGTTTTATTTTCCCGCGAATATCAAATCACTCACTATATTTTATTAAGTATTAATACAGAAGGTCCAAATTCGAGATCATTGAACTCAGTATGGTATAAAGCATACTATAGGTACAGAATTAGGAATTGGCTTCTTCAAAGCAATTATTTATTATATGAGGTAACATATATATTTTTTAAATTTAATATTATTGAAAATTAGACCTCTTTGGACTTCGTAAAAGTTTAGTTTTCGCAAAAAAAAAATAGATTTTTGTATTATAACAAAACTTATGCAAAAGTTACGTGGCATTTACAAAATTAGCAAATGTTATATTTATAAAACTTTTGTATATTTCTAAAGTAATAGGATTAAATAATTTATATAAGAAACAAAAAATATTAATACTCAGATATTTCAGAGTAAATTTACGATTTCTGAAACCGTTGAAAAGTTTTTTTGTCCCTTTTTCTAGTAATGCACATACAGATTTACATGTACAGTAGGTAATGGTGAACATTTTAAAAAGTAAGAAATTATTTATCAGTAAAATTTTAATCATATTTCGATTTAATATTTTACTAATGATTCAAAAAATCTTCGCTTTCCTACTTATACAGAATTTATGAAATTAAAATAAAACGTAAAATTGGATATTAAGAAACTGCTATAATTACTAGAGTTCTTAAGATGGCGATGCAAGTCCGTATTAGGGATAGAGAATTAACGAATCACTCTAAAATTAATTACTGCTCAATGAGATCTAACACTGTCGCGAGTATTGATTAAGATGAAACCAATATTTTTCGGATTACTACGCGTATTTTATTATTTTAAAAACTACATACTCCCGATGTTTCGGTTACTTGGCAGCAACCGTGATCACGGGAAGACGAGATGTGGATGTGATTCGACGTGTCTTTCGTGCAAATATCTCTTCGTTTTGTGTCCAAATATTATTCCCTCTAAAAGTGTGTATTCCCCAAATAAAGGAAAGAATAATCTCTGATATTATATTGTTATCTCAAACATGATAAACCTGAATGAGAAGTGCCGTAAACATTTTTATAAATAAAATATTTACCATATTATACTTTAGTGAGTTATATTTATTATATATTATTTATTAAACTAACTACTCAGTACTATTAATTTAGCTTTTATTGTCATAATTATAAGAGTTAAAATTATTTAATAATTTTCTCATAACCGGCTCTTGGTTATAAAATAAAGTGGAATATATAGTAAAATACTCTACCACAGAATAATTGGAGTGGTCTCAATAAATTACGTCAGTTATTGCTTTATAATGTAACAGGATATGTTTATGATAATAACTGTGGTTACTATTCACAGGCGGTAATTAGTTTTTGGAAACAATCATATTAACGAAACATTTAACCAAAACAAGAGTATATTTGGTTACTATAAACCCTTTTATGTTGTGACTTCTGAATTTTGAGCTTCGTAGTGTTCACGAGATTTCTGTTAAATGTATTTTTGGAACAATTTTATTTTTATTTGTAGTCCTATCTTTATTTCGCAAGCTGATAATCAATGTGAGTTTGAGAATCAGCTTGTGACAACCGTCAGAGTATTTTAATGATATGTTTAATCATGCGTCTCAAAGTTATAACAAAATAAGTTCGGACATTTCATTCAACTCTTTTAACTTTGAGTAAAATCTCTGTATGATTAACCGCAGCCAAAATTGCTTATATTATATCTAATTATTATAGAATTAATACAAAAATTTGATATGTTTTTTGTGCATTATATGTTTTATTCTTATATTCATTGTGTAATGTACACGCTGGGCATAAATTGCTTCCCCGCGGCGTTCGAGAGACCGTTCCTCGACAAGGTTGGTTAAATCCTGTGCTTCAGACAATGTAATTTCAAACATACATAAGAGTTAGAGCGTATCTCAAGTTATAAAATCTAAAAGCCTCTCATTATGTTATAATAAAATAAGCAATGTATCGGATGTACGTACGTTATGTTTTTATTAAAAGTAAAAAACAATGTATATGTTTTAAAGATTTTCCTTTACAGCGTAACAAATTAACTTTAAATAACATAGTGAAAAAATTATAATATGAAACTAAATATACTGTATTTCTTCTCTATTAAAAATAAATAAAATTATAACCTCGTCTGCCCGTGATCACGGTTGCTGCAAAGTAACCGAAACGTCGGGATTATGTAGTTTTTAAAATAATAAAATCCGCGTAGTATATCCGAATAATACTAGTTTCATTTAAATGAATAAAACTCGCGAAAATCTTAGATCTCAAATTATAGCCTATTTCAGGAAAACAGTATAAAATTAAGTCAGTAAATAGAAATGTAGTATTAAATTAAACCATAACTTGTTCAAGCGACAATGTGTGTAAGCTGTTTGCATTCTTCCTCAAATAGCAGAAGCCTCGGACACAGCGGCAAGTTAATTGCTTTCTAAAATTGAGCTGAATTCTACTGGTGTTCTAGAATGTTCTAGCGTTTGACTACTTTATACCTACATACCTTGAAATACGGAATATCAAACGATTCCCAGACAAATTCAGATTTATATTATGTCATAATTCACTACTAATTATATTTATATTAGAAAAATTAACATAATTTCTGTCTAATGCTGCTACTTCAAGCACTTTAAATAACAGCACAAATGAATTGAAGTTTACTATAATGTTAACGAATTTAATTAAAAAAAAAATATTTCTATTGAAATGGTTTCTCACTACATTTATAGAATATCAGGAAAAAAGAAGTAATTGATGTAAAATAAGGTAATAAATCTTTGAATTTCTTTGTAATGTTAGTCAAAGTATTAAAAATCAAATAATAATGGTTGGTGTATTTGAAGCCTTCTGGCTTCTATGAGCTGTTGATAGGCCTATGTAGCAGAAGAAGACAATTAGACAATTGTCGATATGTCTAAAAGATGAAAAAAACTTTAATATTTATAAATGTATTGTTCTAAATACATATATAGACATGACCAATTCAGTTTTGCCCATTAAGCAGTATGAGGATTTTTAATAAAAAGAAAATGCATAATATAATGGACTTCTAATAGTATTTTATATGACATTTGAATAGAATATCTACGTGTTGTTCTTTTGAATACAATTTAACAATTTTGTAAACAAACGTGATCAGCTGATATTGACATAGAATTATCTATGTCCCTAGTGATGTGAGTACTGTTTAAGATACATTAATTTTAAAGAGTTTATATTAAAAATATCTTAAATTTAGTCATGTTTTCTTAAGTATAATTTGTGAGTTTTTTAATGAGTTTAGAAATGCAGAAAGAGTGGTTACACATAGGAGATTTTTGCATCCCATTAGCACTAAAGTGGCGCCCTCTAATCCATGATTGGTCGCCAGCACTGCTAAAATTTTATTTCAAATCGTTCCAGATGACTCTCCTAGATTAGAGTAATTTAGTCAGATGGGGCAATGGGATCGAAAATACTTGCTACATCTACGGGGAGGCAGTTGGAACTGCTAAGCATTTGTTGGTGGAATGTAGCGTACTCCTGGATAGAGATCAATACTCGCGTCGTCACGATAGGATGTTAGAAGTCATACGTGAAGCGGTTAGTCTTTCGGTAGCCAGAGCGCAAAAAGAAATAAACACAAACAAGCTATCAATAGGTTTTGTGAGAGAAGGCATTAAGGCTACAAAATCAAACGTCAAGCCTCACTCTATCATTAAAGTTACTTCGGATTGGACTATAATAATGGATACGTATGGGAAGCAACATAAAATCCCAGAGGATATTTGTGTGTCGGTGCCTAGATGAGTATCATTGAATGATTATTGATATAGTTAAGTATAAAAAAGCTGTTTTTTTTTTCAAATAATATATAAAACATTTAATATTTGAATATAAAAATTATTCAAATAAAAATCGTCATCGAAACTATAAAGTACGCTTAGCACAGGTTTGTATAGTCACACTGCGTAGACAGCGTTTCCCGTTCTTAAAGATATATTAATGAAAAACTGTTAAAGCTTTGTATGAAGAGTGTAGTAAGAATATCTATTGAACTGAAACCCAAACAAAACATGTTTATTCTTAAAGTAGAGTTAAAAGATTTCAACAACCAATAAACTGTAATCCAATAGCAGCAACACCTGTTTGTTTGTAGACCAAAATAAATATTACCTGTTCAAAGCGGCGACATTGCTCAACATCGCCAAACACAAAGACATCAAACAATCTAATGATATAGAGCCCGTATATATATTTTTAATACATTACCCCAATATAACTTTTACATTCCTTTGAACATATGTTTATTAAAGTTAAAATACAATATACGAGAGATCCATTTATAATTATACAATTTTATCAATTCATTTAAGGAAACTTAATGACAGTTATACAATTTTTGACATACCGTTTTCACGAACCTTTAGCGAGTTGTAAATATTTCAGGCCTTGGAACCAAATTTTACTTCGTGTTAAGATTAAGTGGGGATAAATTTAGTTTCGTTTACAATAATTTGTAATACAATGAGTCTTTTAAGTAATTTTCATTTAAATGAATTATTAGTAAGTTATGTTCACATTATACTTTTATTTATACTGTAACTATAGGTGTATAAGTTTATTGTCTTAGTATTATTAAGTTACATTTTATGATGTTATTATTGTAAACAACTCTGGATTCCCGTAATGTATCAATGAATGAGACAATAAAAATAAATTTTCTACATAAATAAATTACGATATTTTTTTTAACCTTAAAACTATAACCGATTTTCCTCTTTAATGTAGTTGGGATTTCTAGAATAGTACTAGGTACATAGTCTTTAAATAGTACTATGATAATGTACTCTGAGATATAAGTCAGTGAAGACAAGAACTCGTGAGAGCTATCAATGCATTTGTCTTACGTGTGATGTGTGCTGTCAGCGTGGAATACACATTGTTAGGAAACGGACACAACAGTTGAGATACGAATAGTGCAGGTTAAAAGACACATTAAAAATATTACCAAAGACCCTTGATGTGTTTAGAGCTTAAAATCATTTAAGGCTTTCAGCACATTAGCTATTTTACATTTACATTTAAGTAATGGTGGGTTATGTACATTTCGTACATTTAATAAGGTTATGATAATGTTCTTAGAGTGTTTTTATGAATTTATTAGAAATTTTACATTTAATAATATGTAAAAAAATCTATATTCAATATAGAACATTAAAATATATTCTTATTTCTAAATATACTTTTTAATATTAATTTAAATCAATCTCATACATATTGATTTTAAAATAAATAAGTTTTTTAAATTTCATATAATAAATTAATTTACATAATAATATTGTTATATTTGTATAACAATAAGAACTAACGATTTAATTTATCAACACTTTTTAAATGTACAGTAGCTTTTTTTTCGCTTTTATTTCAAACGCATATACGGAAAGGTAAATAGGTGATTTTAAAAATAGTAGCAAGCCATATTAAATTGTAATAATGTATAATATTATGCTCGTTTATAATGTGTACACGGCCTAAGGTGTAATGGTCTATTCATACCCGCATCGTTGGCTTCACATTGCCAGTGTTTGCGGGGCGATTTCTTTGATGTTCGCTGCAGTTGTCTATTATTAAAACATCTTCAGCGTTACAGATTTATGTTTAGATAAAAACGTTTTATTTAATGACTTATAAGATATTTATATTATTTGTATACAAGCAAATATAGTGATATTTTAATAATGTTCGGCTTGTTTTAACCATAAAGATTCTGGTATTGTTTAAAATAAAATAACATTTTAATTTTTTTTTTTTTATATTCATATCAAAAATTAGAATGCTTCTAAATTATTTCACAATTAGATGAATTAATAAAACTATAAGTGATTTTTATCAGATAGTTCCAATTTGATATCAAACTTTTCGATGACTATGAACTCATAGTTTTCATAGAAACACAACAGGAACAGAACTAACTCTATTCGAAACGAAAACTCTTATAAAGTTTTACAGAAATATACTAAAAAACGGTACCGTGGAATTTATTACATTTTTCTTAATGTCCAAATTGCCATTTAGTTGTGATTTTTATTTATTTCATATTATTAGAGTCAGTAGAATATTCTTACTCATATTTTACTTATCTCCCATAGTCATTGCTCAGAGTAATTTCCTCAAAGTCATCCATCATCACGTACGACAGACGTGACAGATAACTAAAAGGTTTATACAGTTAAGAGCGAAGTAATTTTGATGTTACTAAACAAACGCATTCCTAGAAGACGAATAGAATCAATTCTAATAGATCCTCTTTTGAACACGCCATTGTAAGTCTTTGTTGGAACGTCTTACTCAAATAAATAACAATACCGTTTAAGGACAGTCTGCTCTTTATAGTGTTGTGACTTAAATATGATTGGGTTTAGTTTAAAAGAGTGAGGTATAAAGTTAAAGGAATAAACTGTATATATATATAATATACAAATACATAAATGTACAATAGTAAAATTATTCGTAGTTCCCAATTTTCTATGTGTATTCTATTATTTTTAGAAGAATTTTGTTGCCTTATATATTTAGAAATATTGACTATGGGAATCTGATAATGAAAAGATAAGAGGATTTAAATCTTCCGAATATCTTTTAATCAGGCCAATATGACTGACATAAAAGGCAATATTGATATAATTTTCTTAAAATTACATTTATGTTAGCACGCTGAAATTATCATCCAATATTCGTATTTTGCAATATTCTTTATCTGTTTCCTCATGATATTTGTATTTGAATAAAACATAGTTAATTAATTTATAATTTCATAAATAAACTATTCATAAAACTGAATCTCAATACTACTTACAATAATTTATAGGCTATTAAACATGATGTAGTGTATTTGATATGTTTTATAGCTGGATTAAGCGTCGAAGACCAGAACACGAATGATATATGCAAGAAGAACGCGTTAGATGATATTATTATATGATGAAAATTAATTTGTTCACCTTCAATGTGATACTAATTATCTTTTTCATATGATTTTTGTAAATAGCAACACTGGTACGTAATTTTAATTATGGCAATTCTATAAGTAAGTTGATCTTTCAGCTCAAAAGGACTCGTATCCAGAGCCGTAAAGACATTTACAAGAAAAAAAAGTTGATCTTTTATTAGTTTATTTATGACCTCTTTGGTTAAGATTCTCTTCCTTCGTAATGTCAATAGTTTTGAAATAAGAAATATTCAAAGAATTTTCCTGGTATTGTAATCAACTTTAAAGGAATAATTACTTGTCAGTTATAATTCTTTTGTTTAATTTTATATCACAAACAATTATATATTTCCTGTTATTTAAATTATTAATTAAAAATATATTGAAACATTAAGTTGGACATTGTGAATAAATAAGGGTATTTAGTGGAATAATAATAGAATTATCAAAACATTTATGAACTCGTGAAACCTGGCGAAAGAGCAATGGCATAGTTATTATATTTTTGTACATTTCAAGAGCATGTACTTTTATGTTCAACATTGTACACGCAATTTATTGTACATAAAATATCAAAGGCAGTATACCAGATCAGTGTTATTAGTGGAATTATCATTTAAGAGCAATATCTCCCAGGCTTCGCTATTTATTGTTATGTATACATATGAGTACATAAATAAAATTCAAGTGTCTGTTTGTAATTTAAAATTGACAGCTTTAACTAAACTCACGTTGACATATATGACAAAATTATTTCCTATCTTTTCGTTTTCTATCTATTCTATTCTATATAACGGCTGGACCGATTTTGATGGAATTTACATTCGCAGTTAGGTAACATTGTACAAAATTTGAATTACTATTTATTCAACAAATCAAAACAGAACTAATGACTGAAAGATAAAGTTATTTGTTAACAAAGACCTTTAGTTCTCGCCTTTAAATAACAGTAAATCTTAATTTATATTCGTTTGGAAATTAAAACTAAATAATTATTAAATAAGTTCTAGTAGCATCTGCTGGTATTCAAAACCCATTAGTACACACCAGAGACAAAAAGTTTATATCGATTTCGAACTCGAACTAACTTGAATTTGATGCATTCGGTATTGAAATATCGATAATATATTATATTCCCTCGTATATAAATGATTTATATGTAAATATTTATGTTTTATAAAAGATACATTTAGTTAAGGCAGTACGTTGAGATCTTAGCCTGTCCAAAAGGATGAATTGAGAAAGCAAATACAGCTTATCTAACAGAACTAGTTCTGTCAATAGTTTGACAGCTTTCAAGCGCAAAATCAAAAGTTATTCTTTTATTTAGCTGCCAATAAGATTCTGTTTCTTTTTTCTAAAATCTATGAAATTAATACAATTAAAACAGTTAATTAATCAATTTCTTGAGATTACCATACTAGATAAGGATGTTACTTTTAATACTACACGTTTGAAACTTTTTAATCTGTGGCTACAATTACACAGAAGTTGTTGAATTCATACCGTTGATGTCAATGTATTGTTTATAGTAAACACGAAGGAGGTTGAAGGCTAATTATATTATTACAATCCCCTGGACCAACGAAAATAACCGAAGTTAATACAAATAAATTAAGAAATAAATGGATATTTAATTTAAATTTTTTATATGTCTCAATCAAATCTTTACATTTGACATTCGAAAAACAAAGGATTACCTTTAAGCCTGGTGTTGAAAGAATTTGTGTCAAAGGTCCACGAAAACATTGTGTAATTTTCGATGGAGTAATAGATAGTCATAAACCTATTAAACTAGTTTCACTCGTATAAATTAATGTGAAAATTCCGGTGGTAATCCATAAGAGTTCTTTCACAATGAATTTTTATCGTAGATTTTTTTTTTCAGTCGTGTTAACAAAATCGAAAAATTCCAAGGCATACACGATCGTTCAGCTTGTACCGCTTTTTGTCGTTATAAATTAAATAATAAAATACATTTATAATATAAGAATTTTATGCTGGATCTTTTTCATATTTATAAATATTCATTTTTTTAAATTTATACATTTTATATAATGTCACTTAACTAAATAAAGCTATAATGTTATCATGATTCTCGTCATTGTGAATACAGCCTTATCTGTGATAGTGGAAAATACCCTATAATATTTATAGTAAACTTTTATAACAAGAAACGTCGTAGCTTAGCCCCGGCTTAGTTGTTTAAAACATATTGACTTAAACATGTCAAACAAACGCCATAATTTACATCAAAATGACGGGAGAAATAAAAACTTTTTTGAATCACAATATAACATTTTTTCTTCATTAATAGTCTGTTATTTTTCAGTGAATTTTTAAATTTTCTGCTCGTCTAAATCTCAGTTTGGCTGTAAATTAATTTAAGTCTTGTAATTTTTTAAACGAATCCTACCTGCAATCAGCATTTGCTTGATTAGACCAATTTTATTTGTAGAAAACTAAAAAGAGTTTTGGTTTAAAAAGATTTTATTTCATTGGATTAAAAATGAAACCGATAAAATAAGCATTGCTATGAAATTGAAACTATTTGCAAGTAAATAAAAACTTAAAAAAAAAACATTCACTGACTTCAGTCACTTTTATTCACGGTTCACCAAATTAACAGAATTCGTCTGACGACGTTAAAATTTATTGCGTACCATAGAATATATATTATGACAAACTTTTCCTTAAAATATTCTCTTAGAAGTAACAGTAAATCTGGTATTTCCCCATCCCTTTATCACATTGTTTTTCGGAACTCACAAGTAATAATCACAAACTTTAAAACAAAATATAAATACTTATTTTATAACACATATTCCAGCTTATATCTTACACATAAAAAAATTACTAAATACCTTTTGTAAAATCTTTCATTGTAATAAAATAAATCGTGATTTAAAATCAACAAAGTTTTTTAAAGTCAACCTTATTTTATTACATTATACTAGCTGTTACCCGCGACTCCGTCTGCGTAAGAAAAATAATAAGAAACTATGACAAAACTTTAAAGCCCCGTATGCGCCCTGCCTCCCACTTGCGCGTTATAATTTCGGGATGGTCGTTCGGGATCTTGAAAAAAGTACCCTAAGCTACTTTTTTTTACATCAGCTACCTGCCAGTAAGTCCCGTTAAACGCGGTTCAGCCATTTTAGATATTAGCCGAAACAAACATACACTCGTATTGTGTTTACATATATATAAAAAAGGAGGGGTTGGTGATAAAAAAGCAAAAACTTAGGGTTGTATGTATTTTTTGATGCCACATTATAAAAAAATAAAAACAAAAAATTTTGTTCGAAAATTAAAAAAAAAAGTTTAAAGGTGGACAACCCTTATCACAAAGGGGTATGAAAAATAGATGTTGGCCGATTCTCAGACCTACTCAATATGCTCACAAAATTTCATGAGAATCGGTCAAGCCGTTTCGGAGGAGTACGGGCACGAACATTGTGACACGAGAATTTTATATATAAGATTATTTAATTTCACCGAATTAATAAAGTCATTAGTAAAGCGATCACAGTTGTCGCTTGCGATTATTGGGAGTTATCGATTATACCGCAAATGTCACAAGCAGAACAATTATGCCTTGGAAGCATAATCAAATTATTAAATGATTGAACCGAACTAATTGTTTTACATAAACACGTTAATAAGTTATGTATGGTTGTAACACTTATATATAATGTTGGTAAGTTTTGCCAGACTACCTCACGATTATTTTAAATTTAATTCGTATTTTTTGGTATTATTAACTTTACGCTCTGGATCGAAAATGTACATATGATAAAATTCGGTTTTTTTTTTGTTATATTCAATAAATAACTGCAATGGTGTAAAAAGGTCTTCTATTCTATTTTCTGTCTTTAAGACGGGGCATGGCTAGGAGAAAAGGTAGTAATAGTTAAAGGAAAAGATATCATAATGTACAAAAAATTTAATATTGACCCTCCATTGTACATAATCTTAACAAGAAATATTACCGTGATTTTATTTATTCTATATTTAAAAAACACAGTCGTAACATTATTTTTAAATCCCTTCGTATAGTTGATGTTGCTGTCAAAAATTTTAATCTAATGATATAAGAGGAAACAGCATATAAATGAGAACAATTCGACATTTAATACGGAATATTTCAATTTAAAAGCGCCATCCGTCGCACACTCTTCATACATTTATCATTACCATGATTCACAATTTTCAAGAACGCTGTTTGGGTCAAT
This sequence comes from Danaus plexippus, assembly GCF_018135715.1. Taxonomy (NCBI): domain Eukaryota; kingdom Metazoa; phylum Arthropoda; class Insecta; order Lepidoptera; family Nymphalidae; genus Danaus; species Danaus plexippus. The sequence continues at coordinate 4,710,686 of NC_083551.1, read as the reverse complement.
GTCAGACGTAATCAGTGTTTCAGGAAACCAGAATTCCCACGGTGATTGAGGAAAAATGTTCATTGATAGTGACGAATGAATTATTTCGAATGGTTATACAAGAATTCAACGCGGTTTTCGCTATTCCCTTCTCAAGTCGATATAAAATTACTATATCATATCATTCTGTTTCAAACAATACCAAGTGTAATTATATGTAAATAAACATTTTTTTGTTTATATACGTTTGTTTTACTCTGTTTCTTCTGAACTCTTTTAAGAAATAGATTCTTCGTATTAGTTAATCATTCTGAAATCTTCTTTAAGTAAACATTTCTATAACAAAAGCTCTTATTTTTGTTAATTTATTAATACGAAATTCTTATTTATGGATAAAGTAATAGGAAACGGTTATTTTATATTATAATTTTCTTTGAACATACAAAACTAGTAATAAAACTCCAATTAGCATCAATATTGTTTTTCTTATAGCTGACCCTTTAATATATTTGTCCTATAGACATTTGATACAAAAGTTATACTGAAATAGAAAAATTATAATGTTAACTTCTGCACTAGATCTATTCAATTCGTATAAATATTGTACTTATTATGAAACGAGGTTGTATATAATTGTTTTTTGTAATAAATTGCTGGCCATCAACAAAGTTAAGCAACATGCTTTTAAAAATAATGGCTCCAATACATTTATCTGTTCCTATAAGCTAATGGCACTGACAACAATATAGAAACCTTAGTGATTTCTAATTGCGTTTTTTTAAATTTGAATTATTTGTTTACGCTTGAGGCGTTTACAAATATTTCATTCATGTTGATTGCTACGGACGTAATAAATAATTTTTAACAATCATTTGAATACAAGAAGTATATTTTTAGGAAAAAAATTAATTTTAAAAATATAAAGAATTAAAGAAAGTGAAAATAAACATTTGTTATGAAATAAAAAATTTAAGACGTAACTCTATTTTTATCAGTGTGTTTTTTTTTTGCTTTATATAAATAGCTTGACATTTTTGTGATGAAATGTCATGTTTTTAATTAATTTCACTTCTAATATTATTATTTTTTCTTGATTACAGAATAGAATCATTGTATTACTTGATATTGTACATAACAAATAAATTTTAGTTACGATAATCACTGTACGGGATCGGGGATTCGTAGTAAATATTTCGGAAAATTATTCGCATGTTTGTCACATTGTAGACGCTGTACTTGGAAATGTTTAGTTGGAAAAGAAGTACCTATTTCTACACAGAAAATAATACAAGAAGAGTAAAAAAAAAACTAATTCGGTTAACAATAAATTCACAGAAAACACAGAGGAAAGAGATCAGCTGAAGCTATTTTCAAATTTAATATAAAATTAAAATAAATACAACCGTCCCATGAGTTAATTTGTCCGTAATGTCTGACGTTCTAAGGTTCTTTATATAGATCGTAACGGGACAGACATATTAACAGTGCGAATACCGTTCTAATAATATAATAGGACCGTGCCAAATGTATGGAAAACAGTTTCAATGTAAAGCAACAGATATAGTGATCAAAGCTCTTGTCAACGGTTCTGAGATCTCAGTATGATACAAATACGTCGTCTTATTTTTTTGCAATCAACTTTTGTTGCACGTTTTTCTTACTGACTGTACTCGTACGATTATTAATAGTTTATCTGATAAATTATTTCTTAAAAAATTTGGTCAAGTATGGATAGCATGTCTAGAAAGAGGATACATGGACTGTGAAGTGATATATGTTGTGCATATAAAAAAAAATGAGTTGTAAAAAAATTATTTATATTGGATCAATAACTTTGCTTATATGAAATAGCCTCATAGTCTATCGATGTAAACAGGTGTGTGTTTGTATATATGAGTGTGTGTATGTGTGTATATGTGGGTGTTAGTGTATGCGTATATGTGTGTGTGTATCTGTCAATGATATCGTAACTCTCAAACAAATGGACAGATTACGATACAGTCTTGAAAACTTCAAAACCATTTTCCTTTCGATGGTTCATCATATTTTCTTCCACACGTAAGACTACCAGCACCTTTCTAAAATGATGTGAGACATTTGTATTATGTGACCGAGTTCGAGCTTCACACTTGCAGTATAATCGTTAAATTAATATATTAATTAATAATTTAAGAAGTCAATCGTTTCACATAATTTATCTTATAGTCTCATTTATTCAAAATAGGTGATATTTTTTACTATAATTGATGTAAGTTTTAACAGTTTAGTGGTCAGTGTAAACATATTTGTTGTATTTATATGAAATTATTTACTTAAAATAAATAATAACTTTTTTTTTACAGTTAGTGTTTACAATAAAGTAATGAGTTTGGATTTAGATTCTTGACAAGTTATTCATTGACAAAATTTTGCGAAAAAGACTTAATCTTACTATAAAACAGACATTTATATAATTTCAAATAAACAATAATTTGTTAGATATATTATGATTCCCGTATCGCAAAACATTAAAGAAAACATTACAACGAAATCTTAAATATTACAGCGAAATTTGCGCAAAATCGAAAAATTACACATTCATACATACAGACGGTCAACGACATTCAGTAGCCACAATAAAGTCAAATCAGTAACTAACGCCACTGACCCAATAACGGAAATCATTTTCATTGCTGTTTTTAAATACAAATAAAAGTTATTGGTATGGCAGCCACATTAACTGTACTATAAAATTGATTTACGTCCGCCCTACCCTATATATCAATTACGCTTTCATCTTACTTTATTGATGTCGGAATGGACCGGATTAAAATATAATTATATACTTTATTTACATACACCAGAAACTGATACTGTGATCTTTATAATAAAATCTGTTACTTTAAAACTTTTGCTTTCCAATTACTGTACAGATATTAAATAAATGTAAATGATATTCATAAGTCATTCAACATTCCATTAAAAGTATTTTGTTGATAGTAACAACCAAAAAGTTTTTATAACATGATAAATAAACTAGGGTAACTATGGTAAGTTTTTTTTTTTTTGCGTGACAACTCCAAAAACTCCTCAAAAAAGGGTAAAATAATGTAAAAATGTCTCTATTTTTATAAATAAAAATAAACGATAGCAAAACGTGCATAAACAGAAACCAGACCAAGAGCTAAAAGATATATTCCTGTCAATTATTTTTTGTAAAGTAGTCACTTGGGAAAAACTTTTTAATATATCTGGTTAAACTAAACAAAGTATTGTATTATTATGAATTTGTTTCTGGTCATCGTGTATAAAAACAATATATATATGTATATATATATATACTTTTTAATGTTACTATGTATCTGCTTGTCACCTGCGTAAGAGAAGATTATTATTGTAAAAGGAAAAGAGAGAAATATAGAATGAAAAATTCATAGCACGTAAGATTCGAATCCACGACCTTCGGAACATCACGTTACAGTCGCTTCAAAACTTATGCTATCGTGTCCAAATAAATTCAGTGAATTAAGCATTGTATATATCTAATTGCCATAGAAATAAAAGAGAAAGGAGATTATAGACAAGATCTTTCAAACATCAAGTGCTGAGGAGGCTCCTCCACAAACAATGTCGGCAACGCATCTACAACACCTTTTATGTTGCAGATGTCCGTGAGCGACGGTGACTACCTTCCATCAGGTAAGTTGTCTGCTGGTAAGCCCCCTTTGGGACATCAAAAAATATTGAAGAATAATGTTACGAAAATTTAAAAATATCCCTTAAACTTAGCCTTAATAAAAGGCTAAAAAAATATAACGACCAAAGAGGTTATCTGAGTATATTGAATATTTTATATGTCAGGTAAATTTGATATAACACAAAAAAACAATGTGTATCTCAAAATGGTGGCATAGGCGGATGGTTTTTAGTAACAGAGTTCAACAATTTATAGGTTTTATTTACCGACTTAATAAAAGTAAGTCTTGCATTGTCGTCTATATATGTCTATTTTATCAATCAATCAATGTTCAAGGCTATAGAAAATGTGTTTGTTATGGAAGGAATGAAAATATAATGATAGAATATGCTTAATATTAAGATTAATTAATATTTAATCAGACAAAAATAATCCAACAAAAACTTCAATGCCATGTAATACATTATATTATAATTTCAATGGTTATTAAAATTGAGAATTGATTTCATCATTCTTCAAGTATCAGGAGCTGGTCAATTTAAGTTATTATTAATGTAATATTTTATCAAATAAGCCAGAATTTTAGCCAAACAGTTTGCTGTAGCACTCAACACAGCAAATTAAACGGTTGAATCCATTAAAATTCCATACGTGCTCTGATTTAACTTGAAGTTAGTTTTCGGACAAACGAACTACTTCCTACCAAATACTACAACGGTTACATATTTGTTGATACTACAAAAGTCTTTTATTCAATAACTATTTCAATAAATAATACTGCAAAATCCGGGTCAATAAGCAATGGCTATTGTAAGGAATGGCTAATAGCCGGAGATTTAAGTAATGATAGACTTGACGCACAAATACGTTCAATTAATATCACTCAATCATTCCCATTCCATTCAAGTAAACCGTTTAACTTGAACCCGGTACTTGGTGCTTGATAGCCACTCTGATTTTCCAATTAACAATAAAAACTTTTTCAATCCTGTTGTCTTTATTATATAATCTGTGGTTTAATGCACTGTGCACCAGGTTTTTAATTGATAAATTAAGTGTCAATTGTTTTTTGTATCTGTATTATAATAACATACGTCATTTTCTGTGTACGTGACATCGGCTGCATATATTATACAAACATTTTAAATGATATTGGTTCTAATTAAATAATATAATGAAAGATACTAAAATAAAGTTATTTTAATATTTTTTTGGCCATACACTAATGGATCTGTTTTTTTTTAAATAAGGAATCTTGAACACAGGCTTCTATTACACATTCTTAATTCAAACAAAACTTCCCGCCCTCGAAGCGTGATCGAAATATGAAAATGTTCCATGTGAAATTTTTCAGACAACGATTTCAGTAGTCGCGCTACAAGCGCCGTGTCAACACGTGTCTTGGGTTCGCGTTAAATGTAATCAAAGTTTTCCGCGAAAGTTTCTCGTTATATATGAGTGGATTAAAAATATTGTGTTTAGTGAATGAGCTGTATCCTCGTGGTTTATTGATTAATAAATGTAAGTATTTATTTTAATTTTAGATTTATACTTTTGAATTTCTTATCATTCATTAGCGTCTCATTTTTAAAAAAACCAAAAGGATTATTGCTTGTAAATTTGATTAAAACTTTTTTGACAATATTTTATCATACAGATTATAATGATTTCGTAATTTTTTTCTGTCTTTATATTTTTATTTTCAACAGTAGCGTTATAAAACAAATTATATAATTACAATAATTATTCTCAATTATAAAATTGCTATCAAATATACAATGAGGGAGAAGATAAAAAATATTTACAAAGGAAAATTAATATTCCATTTTCAAAAGTGCACCTATCAGCTCATTTATCTTTTAAATTTGAATATAAAGAAATAACTCAATGTTATAACACAAATAAACCAAATTCGACTCCCACACGGGTCGACACAAGGCTTTTTATGACATTCAATATTTTTAACATGTCTTATATGTTGTAAAATTTGCATATTCTGAGTTATACATTTCTCAGCGATTGTCACGTCTGTACGGGTTTGAATAAAGATATTCCATAAATTATAATTAGGTTTTATATATTGAGAATATCTGATTAAACATTGAATATGTTACATTAAATGTTAGTTAGGTTAATATTACATTTTAAAGATTTAATGTGATGCTAACATTATAAGAAGGATATTTAATGTATACTTATTAATGAATTATATCAATTATATTAATTCCGTCAATATAATTCTCGATGTCAACAAACTTAAGGAGGGCTAACGAATGCACAAAAAAAATTGTTTTATTCTTTTCACTTCTACAATTCTTTTAACTTCTCACTTCATGGCTGTACCAATATTTGTAGAAAATAACGTGTTAATATATAATTAAATTAAATTAAATATATAATAAGGTTCAATTTTGTGTGCTTTTTGAATTTGTAATGAAGAGTTTTTGATAAACAAGTATTTTAATTTGACCGATTCGCTTTATATAAGATACGATATATTCCGATTCGTACATTAGTAGATGTGAAGCTTATAAATAAAACTAATATTATAAATAAAATATTTCTCATAATTTATGTCTATTTATTGTGTTTCATTCAAAATAAATCTAGGAGTAACAGCTATAATCAAAAATCTATATGAACATACGTACTATACATTGATACAAACTTCATTATTTCTCTTTGAGCCTAATTCCGAAGTCCACGCGGACGGAGCCGATAGCAAAGTGTAGTATATAATAACTAAAAATATCTTCCCAGTCAATATATTTGTAAATAAAACGAAACGATCTAAAAACCTAAATCGAATAGCTTTTAGTACATGTATCTACAAAAGTTTTAGCGAAAATTATTTAATAAAAATAGGATTTAAATAAAACTTAACATAGTATTAATAATTATAACTGTTGTAGTAAATCGCAATTAACGAAGGACGAAGTCAGAAAAATTTTCCTTGTGTTATAAGATTATTTCTCGCCGACTATACCCAGCTATAAACAAAATCGCCTCAATAAAACTGACCCTCGTGGATCTTGATTAAAATGGCGAAACAAATGCTGTATAATGCGCCCGAGTGTAAAGACCACTCCAGACCCGATGTGAGATGAACAGAATAGATTTATTTGTTTGGTCGGTTTATATTTAATAAGTATATATAGTGAAACTGATTCTGTGATTGTGTTTTCACGGGTTAATTTATATTGGATAAAATACTATATTTTACTCAAAACAAATGCAGTACAAAAAAACATCTCTCAAAAAATGAGTTGCAATACTCGTGTTGTAAATAAAATCTTCATTTATAATTTCATTTTTGTCGTATATTAATTTTTAACAAAAACTTCAACTAGGCTATACATTATCTCGGATTATACACGGATGTGACGTCATTTTAAAGACATCACGGTGGTCTATCTAGTGGTATATTTAAAATGAATTTAGTGGATTTTATTATAAAATCAAATATTTAATAATATTTTTCTACTAAAATACTTAGGAAACATATTTAAATATGGCGGACTTCTTTATATTGCGACATGGCTATAATAATAAAAGTCAACATTAGGGTTACAATTCTGATACTATTGAATTGTAAGTCATTTAAACTACTCAGGTCCTGATAATTACTGTAAGGAAGTTTCCTCAAAAATCGACAACAAACTTCTTATATGATTGACCAAAAAACAAAATATCTGATTTCCTTGTTACTTCTCTAACTTAGAATTTTTTTGGATAGGTTATATTTTCTATTTGGAAACTTAAAAAAACTAAGATATTGACAAAAAAACATACAGTCTAGCCCACGATAAGTGATTTTTTGAACCATTATTTTGGTGTTATACCAAAGGTGGTGTCGTAGGAATCGTAAGCTAATGTCCATACAATCTTCTGGCATTCTCACAAATCGACTTGACTGACTGACTGACTTGACTTCTTTTAAGACTCCTTGACTCCTTTTAAAATATCTTCAATGAGAAGGTGGTACCACCAAGTCGAACCAGTCCATACACGAGAAAAAATGCTAAATCACATATTAAAAACTTAATTGCAATGACAGTGATATATTTTCATGAGCAGTTGAATTATGATAACTGTGAGGCAATTTATGTATTACGAATACAGAATTATATAAATATACATATATATAAAATATTTAATTTCAATATATAAATATAAATTTGAACATGAAATACAAAAATGACTAATAGTAGGCTCTAGATAAAAGTTGTTTACGGAACGACGTCCATTAGCATATGTTTGTTCAGACATATTTCGTTGACTCATATTTTATTAAAAAAAAAAGCACTAGCGTGTATTACATATATTAAGTTATATGAAATTATTAATTTTTAACAAAATCATCACACAATATAGAAAAACATTAACGTTAAGATTTGAAAAACAAGATAGTGTATAAGATAATCATATTTAGCAAATAATAGTTTCTTAATTTTAGTATTATTCGTATTTCGTTACTTATTGTTACCTGGACTTAAACTGGGATTTATAAAATCGAATTTGGAGTAAGATTGGTCGCATAAAACTATACTCATAGGATACGTTTTTGAACTAATGATGTTTTTAAAACATAACTAAAATTATATGCATAGCATAGCACGCAAAACCTTTTACACTTCAGGAAACTCGCAAACAAAATAGATAAAAAAAAACATCTTCGACAGACAAAACAATTCCATAACAGAAACAGGAACACCACTATTTCTTATAAAGATATTAAATAAAAGAAATAAAGGAGGTAAGAACGACCGTTAAATTGGTACGAGAAAAAAATAATCTTAGAAATAAAGAAAGTAGATTATTGATGATACCGAATAAATATTTCTGGAATCCAGCAAATGTTTTTATAATCACCTATAAATCAAATGTCCAATCTTCGTCTGGATTTAAACGAATCTGTGTATCAGTTTAGCAAGCGATTTTTATGTCTATTCTGAGATAAACTACGAAGACGTTTGGAAACTAGATCGTTAGATTATCATTATTTATTTATTTTGTATACAAGTACTATATTCAAATTTGACGTAAATACGCTTGTAAAAGCTAAAGAGTAAATATGATACAATGATAAAGTGATGTTATTGTTTGTCTGTACACTATAAATGAATAATAAATTTATAAAAGATTATAATAAATTAAAACACAGCTTGTTGTCTAGTCTATAGAGTGTACAATATGATTTGGTTAAAGTTGTGACATAATTAAGTAAGAAGAGTCGTAGTACTAACCTAGTTACAGCATTCACTGCTCGTCTACACCGGATCTTCACTATTCATAGTGATCATATGTTCAATTGATCCAAAAATAACATGCTCTGATCATTTATTTGTATATATAACAATGCTCTCTGTGAAAATTATGACAATTTAAATTATTTTTTAAATTCTATTTCGGAACATACAATACAGATATATATGACATTGCGATTGTATTTCGTAGATTAATGTCAATATAAATTATAGTAATTCAAAATCAAATATCATTTACAGAATTTGTCAGCGTCGTATAATTAGAACTCATCCGATAAGTATTACAATTGAAGACATAGTATAGAAAAAAGAATAAAGAGGTGCTTATAAAAATGGTCATGGTAATGTGGCAAAGGCATAAAATTTCGAACCTTACCTTAAGACCAAAGAGGTCAAAAATTTACTCGTATGATAAATTTTTAATTGACTTTAAAAAAATATAACACACAAGTTCGAAACCTTAGAAATAAAACTATTTATTATTTATTATTTATTACTTACTTATATTTTCTTACGTATAGCTTATATTTGCCTATGTTAATATTAAAGCTGTGAACTGTTCCTCACTAATAATCCAATCTCTCTCAATATATTTTTAAAGAACAACGAAATTTATATTTAAAAAGTTTTAAAATTGCCAATTACATGCCAGTGTCAGAGGGCCTTAATTTGAATATTATATCTGATGAGGCTTGAGTCAATGACCTGTCCTTAAACTTTGCCAAATTATTATTCGTCACGTCCTAGGAAGTGTTACAGAAACCCTTGATCACCCTTTTAGTGACCAAATGTGATAGTTACTTATAGGCTGGCAATATTTAAAGCATAATATCAAAAATGTATTAATCAATAACCTCATTTTCATTTATGCTTTTATAAGGTAATACTTTACGGATGAAGCCCTAGCATTAAAAAAAAATCTTATAATTTTATTTCCAAAAAATTGCATTAATATAGTATGGAATAAAATAGACACATATAAGTCTTTGTCTTTGCGATCACACGCTTTAATGCTGCTTATTTGATACAAGCTTCTGGTCCTTTGAATTAAAAATCTGAGCAGTGAGACTTATTTCATTAAAACAATCTGTTATCCAATCTAATTTATATACATATAATCTTTTTAGATAAAAAGTAAGTTAAAATTATGTTTAAAAATGATCAATGCAATATTTGTATCACATAGTCTTCTCTGAATTGAAATTACAAAAAAAAAAATTCTTTAATAAAATGTTTATCTTCTATATTCTAATAAAATTTTTTGATCAAAATCGATGTGAACTTAATATGTTGTGATAAAATAATACTTCTGGAGGAAGTAAAACGTGTCGCCGTACGAAACTCTCAAAGAGCCATAATCACACAGTTGTAAAACGGAGCGGTCCCGAAGGACTTGAATTTTATTATCAGTAACAATTGTTAGATAATGAAATGATATAAAACGAATACTGAAGGAAATAAACAGTGCATAATTTTAAAGTAACACTTTTTTATGTTTTAGATAAGTTACATATTTTTTTTATTCAAATCTAAATAATATATAATATGAACGTTGTTAGTTGAGATATTAAAGATCAGAAAATAACATCAAATAAAATAACATATCAAAGGAAATAATGAATTAAAATTAAAATAGACTCGCTAGACTATAAAACCATAAATATAACGAAACCGTACTTAAAAGTCTGAAGTCGAATAAAATTGTTTAGTCTTTTTAAGTTGTTATTTTTCTCATAGAATATTTTACATACGACAAACAAAAAAAATGTTATTTCGCGTATCTTTTGGTGAAATAATAATCAAAAAACAACGAAATATTTTTCTACTTTTACGATCATCATTGTTTAAATATTTCTTCTTTAAAATATCGCTTACCAAAAACGAAGCAATGTCGACTATTGTAGACTAATTTTAAAGATATTGCTTATATCTTTAAGTTTCGAAGAGAAATATTTTTGTTAGAACAGAATAGATATCAGGACAGATTTAAAGGACTTATTAGTTACCAATATAAATATGTAGGAGTGTGCAAATAGTTTCTCTTACTCGGTAAGATGTTATCAGGAATCCACTCGTATTTTACAATTCTTTATGTACCTTAGAATGATTTATATAATCTATTGCCTCTAAATAAAGTTTTATTTTTTTTAATCTTGTCACAGATGAGATAATGTCATTATGATAAAAAAGTTTAAACCCAAAATAATTAACTTAAATTTTAACTTATTTCTTACTAAAAGAAAATATAATTCTTTTGGTAAAAATCTTTTGTGAAAGTTATTAATATGATTGCTGTTCTTAATGAAGGAAGAGTATTGTTTTTTTTATTTTAGGGACTGAAAAAAAGTTCTAATTAACTGAAAAAAAAACTGAAAGGCTAACCTCGTGCGATATCCTTTTCTATACAGCCAATATGACATATAATTATTTAATACATCACACCGGATTTGCAGGAATATCATCTTTTTTTTTTTAATTGTTTCCAAAACAGACTTCTGGATACACTAGTCAATACGTCTACAAATAGATGTCAAGTTTCAAAGCATAAAGAAAATTTTCAATTATTTTCGATCTGACAAATGTAAGTTCAGTGCCAACTTTCGGAAGGACTTTTTACACTCGCCTTCAAGTGGATCGTCTATTTATATTAATAGTTGAGAGAGTTTGTTTTGTAGGAATAAATTAAAAAAAATAAATTTATAGTTCACTTTCTAAATAGGAAAAAGAAAATTATTAAATTGTCACGTCAATTTAATTGATTGAAACGGACATTCATCCATGGAGATGACCTCGGCAAGAGAATGTCCGAGCGAGTCGAGGTTTTTCTCTTCGATTGCCCTGTTATGTGGGGTGGTTTGTATCAAAAAATTTCAATAGAGGTGGAAAACTGAACTCATGTCCAAAAAAACGGTTCGGTACCGAAACGCTGAGGACGCTTCACTCAACCGGCACCAAAAGCTTGTTCTTCGAGCAAGGCCAGCAAAAGACGCGAAGTTGCATCTCCCAATATATTTTTTTTGTTAAGGGTAATAAACGAAATAAAAAATGAAGGTCAGTAATAATAATCTAGTTCATTAATACCGAAAGTAAATTAGAATACATTGAAATATACTTTTTATAAGGTGAAAGGTTTTTTACTTTTTATAACTCGCAAACATTTTTCCTCTTGATGTCACTGATGTATGCAAATGTTCACTGAGACATTTTAAACGAATGGTAATGATGGATTTATTTAAATGACTGAGCTGGGAAACTGGGAAAACTAGTTTACATTATACTTAAATTTTTTATTTATACTAGTTCAGCTTTGACTTGAAATAAGAAGATAGCTTTTCAAAGGAAGTTTCAGGATATTGTATAGACTAAAACGAATACGTAGAAACATACTTTTCTTATATCTAATATTATCCTTCGTATCTTTATATCCTTCCTTCAAATCTTTAGTTTTGGATATGCAATTGGTATTATTTTAAACACCATCTGTGATAATAAAATGTATTTAATATATCATAAAATATTTAATGCAATAGTAATTTCACGTTAGTAGGAAGTATCCTTGACGTAATAAAACTGATATTCTACTTTTCCATATTTCGTTATATTTTATTGTACTTAAATTCTCTTTTCTCGACATCTGTCATTGTAAAGAAAATATTTCGTTATCTAATTTCCAGGCATCTATTTGAAAATTTTATATCACACATATTACTCTTTGTTAATGCAAAGTAGAAGTATATAATATAGATAAATATTTAGATAGATTATTTTTTATTCATGTAAATATTATTAAGACCATCGAATATAATAATAAGTATAGAATTTAAGATACCAGCAACGGAAACTAGATCATTTTCAACGTAGAGTAAAATATATATTGTCTAAGTTTGATTTTAAAATAACATCCTTTTGTTCGAACGTTCGGAAAATTGAATTTGAGAGGAATTATTACTTGCACACAAGAACAACGTTTCCGAACATTTTTATATGTTATTACTGAAGAGATTTATTATTAGCTCAAATTATTAATCAAATGGCTTCTCAAATATGAAACCTAAATTACGGTTTATTTTTTGTAAATTTTTAAACTTATTTAAACGCAAAATGATATACCTACATTACATATATAACGTACTTCGAAGGCAGCCCTTGTTGGTTCGTCTCAAATTTTGGTTACGGTAGAGAGAAGAGATTGGACGGTGGAGGTGAGCGTTTGACGCGCGTTAGATAGGGGCTCCTTAAACCTACACCTGATACACCTGGGTCGCAAGTCCCAGGAACTGTTAAAGCTGCTCTCCCTGCAACGATGGACGGTGAATGGAATGGAATGATGAGAAATTTCGTTTCATTTTATATCCGGAATTCCTTTCTCTCTAATGGTATACCGGTATGAGCATAACAGTTTGATTCTCATCTTATTACATTTAAGATACATACTATATAATGGCCGATAAGAAAAATGATAAAAAAGTCATTGATTTTGTCAATAAACATCCTTTAACATAATTTGTAAAATGTCTAAATGTTGTCTTGCTGTTGTTGTGTAAACATAGTCATTGGTTTTAAATTACATTTCAGTCGTTATTATGTTGTTAAATTAGCTTAATATATCAAAAGTAAATTATACAAAAATCATTACAACTTTCTCAATTAAATTCCTTTTGGGATTCTTGGAGGAGCTATGATCATCTTTAATTAATGTAAGTCTCGAACATTTAATTAAAAGTGTTTATTAATATTGCTACTTATCATAAACATATTTTCGTGTACTTAACTTTCAAGTTTTGTCATTTTTCTATCATTTAGGTAGTTTTGAAATATGTTAAGGGTTCATACATTAATTATGAATTGCAGCGTCGATCGTAGACTTAGACATTTAATCAAAATTAAATAACAAGCCAAAATATTATAATGTATTCGTATAAGATCTTTGTTCAAATTATTATAAAATTATATTTAGTTATCACACTTAAAACACCACAGACACACAAGCGAATACATATATATATATATATATATATATATATATATATATAGGAGCTGAAGGTCGAGCTCTATGAGAGAATAATATGTGTAGCAATAGACTCACTACGCCTAATGATGTCAATGAAGATTAAATATCCAGCAACTTAGACGCAGCGAGAAAATGCATGAAATTTCTCATATAATTTGAAATGCCATCATTCTATTAACGGGTTATATAGACCCGAATTTTTTGATATATACTTTTTTTTTTAAATTTAGACCATACTAATTTGAACACTTCAAAATTGGAGACTTAGTTAAATGGAAAATTAAAACAGAAGTATTTAAGATCAATATTCAAGTAGAAGGTAGGTTTTAAATTTTGATTTTAAATACCACGCTATTGATATAATTATGTTAACGTTAAAATTTAAAAAACACGCGATTTTAGGAATACAATGCCATTGATATTATTCACTATTATTACCATAAATACTTTTTCATTAATACGAGATGCCAGCTAATTCTGTTATTTATTGTTTCAATGGTAGGTATAAACAAACAAAGATTACATTTCTTTTAAACAACCATACGTTTCCCTTTATCAAACATTTATGCATTTCCGTCGGAGGAAAACAATTTTTTGTTCGTACATTATTTCACTTAATCCTGACGCTAAATACCAATTTTCTTTGGCCATATTGGTATAATTTTATTTAAATTTAATTAAATTTCACCTCTATACGTGCTTGTTAGGGTTCATTTTTTATTGCACTGTCGTTGGAAACCGGTTATTGGAGTAGAGATAATCGCTGCAACGACTTTGAAGCATTCCGATAAGGAACCAAAGGTGTAACTTTGTAACTTCCTCTGTTGACATATATTTTGACTTGCGTGTTGAATTACACTGTAAATTATATCGTAACCCAATATTATGAAAGTTATTTAAATATTATTACCGTAATGGTCTTTATAGATTATGTTTCAGGTAATATTCTTTAATATAATTTTGATAATACAACAATCCCTATCTATATTTCATTCGTTATTAGTGAAATAGACTCGTAAATAACACTTAATCAGGGTGGATGCAAGGTTGATAACTAGGCAAATACTGCTGAATAAATTTGTAAAGAATACATACTCTTATTTGTATATAATTTATATGAAAACATTAATTAAGTAACCTATACATAATAATAACTTTTTACTTTAAACAAAATCTACTTATTAATTGTCATTTAACAACTATGATGCCACTAAAACTAGTTATTATAGGCTAAAAATTCATTAATTTTAATAATAATGATACTCTTACACTATTTTACTGATATTTACCAAACATAGCTTAGATCGACCAATAAAAACTGGCAAAGAAACGAAAAATCCGGGACAAATTCGGTCTATTTGTTTGAGAGATACTATGCCACAGACAAATACACGGAAATACATACACACACGCACACACACGCACACGTACACACTATACATATATATGTTTGAATCTTGTTAAAATATTTTAATACAAATATTTAGTTATAATTAATATATGTATAATTGCACATATATATATACATACATACATGGGTCTTGCAACCACAAGTCTGTTATAAATAGTATTCAGATTTACCATTCGTAAT
The DNA here is from genome assembly GCF_018135715.1 of Danaus plexippus. Lineage (NCBI taxonomy): Eukaryota > Metazoa > Arthropoda > Insecta > Lepidoptera > Nymphalidae > Danaus > Danaus plexippus. The sequence continues at coordinate 4,695,162 of NC_083551.1, read as the reverse complement.
ACCTTTATCAAATTTATTTTTGTCGTAAATATCTTGAATATTTCTTTTGGAATTTGGATTATATAAAAAACCTCCTACATAATTTAACTCTGAAAATCAGATTTTCTTATCATTCGATTAAGTCGCTAAGTCTGTACCTATTTCTATTCCAAACTCCCAGATTTACGTACAGACAGATTTCAATATAACCAAAGGAGTTACAGAGCAGGAGGATTTACTTACTTTATTATTAGATTTTTCAAAGAAAAAAGAAGGTTTTGATATACCGCTCAGAATATATAAGCTTCGTACAAATAATGATAGATGTGATATGACATTGTCATTGTCAAAAGGATTATCGGATTTAAATTTACACCATAACCATATCAAAGCTCACTATAACAAAGCTGTCTTCAATCAATCTTTCATCTAGAAAGTATTACGAATATTTCGTTAATTTATAAAAATTTACTATCAGCAAACGAAAGTCTAACAGATAAAGCCGACAAAGCGTCGCATGTTTATTATCAAAGTTTAATGACCGTAGCATAAATATCTCTAAATGGACCACACAATAAAAATTTTATGTGTTCCTAATCATGGACTATATATATATTATGATCGAAATATTTAAACTGGATGGATAGCGTTTATTGGTGACGCTGAAGGAGTAAATAAAACGAATGTTTTCGGATTAACTACGCCTTTTGTTTTACTATTTTAAGCTACCAGTTGTTGCTAAGTAACAACAACGTCGGAGGTATGTAGTTTAAAATAATAAAATAGCGTTGTAGATTCGAAAACTCGTGGTATTTACTACTGTTCACCTTTATAGAAACATATAATTTAATGATTTTATAAAATAGAAGATACCTTATCACTAACTATGTAAATTAGCTTTTAATGAAACGAAGGCTGTTTTAGTTTACAACAAGTTATTGGTCCACAATGATTGATTACTTATTAAAAACAGTTTTTGAACTGACTTCACTATGAAAAGAAAAATTGATTATGTTCTGTACCCTCCTATGCCATTTATAAATTTCCCAAAGATAATGAGATAATAGCAGATATTTTTATCACTTCGGAAAATAATGCATTATTATACCCAATACCTTTTTCTTTCTTAAATGTAACTATTATTGTTTATTTAACTCTGTTCGTCATAAGCAAACCCTGAACATTTTTCAGATATATAATTTTTTGTTGTATATTTAGTACAACACGAAAAATAAGCTAAACAATTATACAGTTTCTGATGTTAAGCATGATCTACTTTATAACATATATATATATATATAATGCCCTTTGCAATTTTTCTTATACTTTAATCACTGAAATAATCTACGATCATTTGCAAAATTGTACTTAAAAAGTTCTAACTCTACTCTAAATCTTGAGAATCTTTCACACCATTTGAGATTAATTTAATATAATAAATTATAATTATTAGTCATTTAGTTATTGAATGATTGAAATTCACATTAATTCATAAAATTATGTTAAAATACATATTATTTTTTTGCATTATTTCATAGTTTTATCATCCATTCTATCATCGAAGTAAGGAATTCACCACAACCAATGAATATCATTTATTTCTTATAAGGACAGTAACAAGCCAATGTTTGAGTCATGAAAATTGAAATTAAACGTAAGAAATGCTCTAGATTTTACGCTGACAATGATTTTATTATAAACTGACAACTGTGCTCTCAGCATTCCCGAGCAGACTTATTTAACTGTATCAAACGCAACCCAACAGCAAGAGTTGCGACTTTAACTCTTTTAAATATTCCCAAAACAGTTTAAGGAATTTATGCTTTACAAATCTAGTATACCTTATCGTCTATTATATAGGGGTCCTGATTAACGCTTTTGTAAGTAAATTGTCTCATCGTATAGAGGTTTATTTAAAGTAAACGTTTTTACCGACGTTTTGCTATTATAAAATAATTGGTTAATCACCTCTTCAAATACGGGACGATATCCTAATGATGGAATAATCTGAAACGATAGTGTCAAGCTCTTTGTTAGAATAAAATAAAAAGGAACACTTTTACAATATTAAGTCTTTGTAATTATAAAAAATATCTACAAGGCATTGCCTCTATTTTTTTTTTACTTAACCATACCATTCCAAGGATTGGATTGCACCATTTCCTGTTAACATACACTCCAAAGATGTTTATACTTTGCAGTTATACTTATGTATAACAAATAATGGTTTCGCTCGGTTTTCTCTACTTTACAATAGATATGAATATGAGGTAAACTTTAGCAAAGATTTTATTTACTTGGACACATATTATTCACGGCTATTCACAAAAATAAAAACACAGATGTCCACGGCGTAAATTTTTTATGTGAAAAAATTTTGCCCTATGAAAATTATTCTTCAATTAGTTTACTCAGGTGGGTTAAGAAAGAATTCTTGTTTAAAGGTTTAAAATTATTGCTTGTATGCAATAACTTTATACTAGGTATCCGTATAAAATAAAACAAAGCCATGCTGGTTAAAGAATAAGAATGAAGTTCCGACTGTTACAATTCGCATTACGTTATAAGACCTAATCTATTTTGTATCCAATTGACTTTCAGATCGCATTGATGACATACTTTAAAATTTTATAGCACTTGGTTAAACGACGGATGTTCGTTGTTTTAATGGTTAAATTAAAACGTACCTCACGCTACTACAAAGTATGCCATTAAATGGTCAACAAATCCAATTATGAATACTAAGGAGTTTTTGGAATTTAAGAAAAACGATGTGAGCACCTACTGTGTTTCATTAAAACAATTCATTTCAACTCAATCGGTCTTGTCCACGTCAGGTATAGTTATTTCCTTTGGACATAATTTTAACAGGAAAATAGTTGAAGCATGTACATTGATAAGACGTAACGAAAATATAGTTTATTCGTTTGTATATAATATAAAGTAACACTTGCTTTCTATTATGATGCATATGAGGTTAAAAGTTCAAGTGCAGACGTCATAGAGTACAGAGTGGGTGGAAATGTTACATTCTATTTATAGCCACCATTTTAAAATATAATTTTAAATAAATGTCAGCTGACTCTCCAGGACATTCAGTGAATCAGTGTGTAAGATAACAATGTAACATAAATTTTAATAAATTAATAGCAGATAGTTCGAATACTGCTGTAACGTTGTGGTAAGGAGAAATTTAACATTATGTACAGATTACGCGTCCAAAATATATGATTTTAGGAAAATATAAAACCAAACAATAATTGCGAACGTATTTCTGTATAGATATTAGAAGCTAAAGTAAATGAAGCCAATATCGATGGGCAATGAAAAATGGGATCAAACTGTAAACTTATATTAGATATTTCGTTGAAGATTTCTTACACACTTACACTTTATCTGACTTAAGACCTTAGTAAAGGATATTGAAATCAATTCACTATAAAAAAAATCTCCTCGATCAAGTGAAGAAAACAATGAACTATTATTGTAAGGCTCTATCTCAAATAATCATTTCTACTTTCTTTTATTTGAATTTGGAAATAAATTTAGTCGCATTCATTATAAAACAATTGATTTAAAATTTTTGTATAACCTTTGAGTTTGTTTGACAATCTATGAATAGTTGTATGACGTCATTGTAGATCCAACTTGGAAAATGCGTTGGGAATAAATCATATACAAGTTTTCGCTTATTTATGTTCGTTTAAATTAATTTTTAAGATCATATTATGTATAATATGTATATCCAGAAGCAACAACAGTCTCTACGAAGTAACTTAATGACTGCAATCCTAGTTCGTGAAAGAGATACGGGAAAAAATTCCACTAATTCTTCATAGAGACCAGAAACAAGTGACAAACAGACTATTAATTAAAATCTTATCCAACGGATATGTCCACGAGGAATGGCGTTAGACATTTAATATTTAGCTAGATTAGTGAGAACATCAAAGAATTGGAAAACGGCCAAACATAAAAAAAATCATTTTTATGGCCAATGATAAATAGCTAAAGACCTAATGTATTTGATTGTGATCAGGGAAATGCTTGGTGATATATTTCGTATGACTTATAGCACGATGATTTTTTTTTTTGAAAGGTAAGTAGGGATGTTTGCATGAAAACATCGATATCCATCTAGTGATGTCCCTCGCGATTAATATGATATATTACCAGTTTTAATGTTTTTCTCGTGTGCATATTTTATGTGTATGTCGTAACCGAATCGTCGACCTGAAATCAAAACGGATGGGCTCCAAAATATCTATGAGAATATTTATATAAATTGATATCTTGAGATTTGAGACCTGAGAATATTTATATATATTGATATTAGCCTAAACTTTAAAATATACTTTAAGAATTAATTGTTATTAAACCATTATACTAGCAGGTTCGAGGAACTTAATGAAGTTATACGCCAAAATTACCAGAAATCATTTTGGGAAAGAAAACTTAATCAATAATCTTACATTGCTGAACCAACCCACGCGAAACATGAAATGAAAAAACTTTATCAAAATCGGTCTCTGCATTTGAGACCTATGATGCCACAGACATGGATTGTAAATCTGTAGCTTCCTGTTTATGGGTTGAAGGCTAAATATAAAATCATTAATAACAAGCAGGTTATACTGCCGCCAATGTCTACGTCATTTAAATGTTTTTAGATAGAAAAAAATTATAACTAAAATTAAAAAACACTAGCTACACACATATGTATTTTGATGTACATATGTATATATACAACATTGTTATTTGATAAACAAACAACTTGTGCCTGCAATTTTTTGGGGAATTTTTTTTATTATTTATATAAATCATTTATATAAATCATTTATTTATATTTTCAATAAAAGACGATTTATTTAAATAAAAGTACCACGACTTACTTCTTATTACGTCAGATAACTCTAAGTCTCGTTAAAATTGGTTCAGTCATTGCAGAGATTCGAGGGAACAAACAGACAGACTGTGAGACAAAAAATCATACTAAATTACATTTTGAATGTATTTACTGTTAAGAGAGATTACGATTTTATTTATTCGCTTAGATTTGAGGAGTTTAATGTGGCGTTAACTAGTAGGAATGGTAATTCTTGTCTCGGCTTACGTATATAATTATGCTGTTTTGGTGCATTTTTCAAAAATATCCATTTTTATTTCATTTTATTTAAATTCAGAATTAACTGAATATTATTTTTTATTGTAATACATATTCATAACTTAAATATGTTAAAGTAAACTATCTCAAGTTAGAAATTTAAATGCACAATGTTGTATTCGAGCAGAGTTTTAATGTGAATTCTTTGGACTTTGTGTGAAGTGAAATTTGCATTTTGATAGTTGAGGTTTATGCTGCCTTTCACACTAAAATGCTTTACAGTTTGCTCAGAACAATTACGCTCTGCTGTTGTATAAAGAAAGTATTATCGGATAGCAAAAAAAATACGTGTGGAATTCCAGGTCCGATATTGCATTAAATAATTTTCTTCCCATTCTAAAAACAGCCTGGAATGGAATGGAAAGTTTGCTTTAAATAAATCTAAATATTTATGCTCATAAAACAAGATGTATGGGTCGTATGGTTTTTGTTTATAATATATTCGTATAACCGTTGAAATCTGAACGGCTGGTTTTAGCTTAATTGACGTCGGAAACGAGAAGACCTGCAGTAAATTTATACGAGAATTGGATTATTTCCTCTCATATAATTCATCGTCGCGTCATTGTTTCATATTTTACGTAACGTAGCAGCAATAATAAAGATTTTAAAGATTATTAATTAAGAGAATTTTTTTAAATAATTAAAATATATATTTCAAATTAAAAACATATCTTTGCTACAATTGTCTTCAGAAAAATGAAAGAAAATCATTTATAAATTTACGTTTCATTCATACTTTTAGACAAATATGTTAACGCTTTTAGTTTAAGGTGTTTTTCTTTGAAGACATAAGAAACATCCATACATCCATTAATGTTATTTGATTTTCAAATTCATTAAATCATTACCAATAACAAAATGACAAGTTCATAGAATCACACAAAATTTACATCTTCCTAGATCTGTGAACTCTACGAGACGATTCTGAACATTCGTACATCACACTTAATGAGAAATACACACCATCAATCACGATGCCACTTCTAAAACTTTCAAAGCTTGCGACTAAACATTAAATTAAAATGAACTTCAGTTTCTAAACATTCAATATATTAAAGATCATAAAAAATTAGGATACATTTCATCCATATGACACAAAGACAGATGACATTATTAGTTTGGATTAGGAAATGTAATGGCTAATTTAAAACCAAAGTAATTTATGTGACAAGCCGAGTTATTTACTTATCTCATAGAAATGTCAGTGTCTAAATTAGTTGGCTTTGCTGACATTTTAAGGGTCAATTCAGAGTTTTGTTCACTTCAATTTATTTATGTTAGATAGTTAATTAATTTCTATAGCACGATCCTGTAAACTGTTTGATGTGTATTATATCAGAATAATTTAGTTTTAGTGTTATTTAGAGGGAAATTAGACGTTTTATGATATGTACGACTAGTTACATATAGTGCGTATAGCATTTTTTGCTTGACACTAATAATTTTATACTGAATAAGTGTATATATAAATTTGGTTTTCACTAGGTGTTATTAAAAATTAAAAATTTAAAAATTTCTTATTATCAGGCTGGATTATTACGTAATTCTTAAGGCATTTTTCATTATCACTAACTAACCTCAATAGCTCCCTTTAAATCGTTTTTTAAAAAGTAAGCCTTTAATATTTAAATGTATATATACATATAGCAGTATAGAATGGAAAGCTATTTCAGTATGAACAAACAGTCGTTTCAATGTTATGAATATCTACTCACAATCTTAAGGATATGACCGTAATAAAGGTGCCAGGTGATGAGTTGGCAGCTAATGTATTACAGTTTTCGAATTCTCGTACGGAATATTTGCATCGCATTTTAAATACTAACCAATATTATATTTTATTTTTTTCTGACAATTCCTTTTTTAATAAATCTTTAGGTTTAATTCAAGGCTTTTGTTTATATATGGACTTCATAAATGAATTTTTTTTTTTTTTAATTATATTGTCGGTCAACAAACTTGTCAGAATGTGTTTGTCAAAAGATGAGTTATTTTTTTTTAATAATACACATAACAAGATCTGCCGGAGAACTATTTTTATTTCCTTTTATTCTTTGTTTGTGACCAGTATTTAAAGCCTATTGGAAAAAAAATACACAGATTTCACGTTTATATATCACGTTTGTTGTAATGTGTTAATTTTTTTTAACATTTTCTCGATATTTTTTCAGATAGCTTAAATCTGTCAACGGTTAATAATAGATTTATCTTGGCATTAATTGTGATTGACGCCTAATTTAACTTTTCACGAAAATATAATAGGATTTTATAAAAAATTTGACAAAAGTTGTTAAGATTTATGGTTGATGTGAATAAAATGTTTTTGAGATAAATCTCGTTTCACCAAAAATAACTCTTCTATATATAGATATATATATATATATATATATTATGAGGACAAAACCTAAGCAATTAACGATTACAGGAAGATATTTTAAGTGTCATTAGGCTCTTAGTTTTCTATAAAGCAAGCAGCAATTTAACACTCGCATAATAAAAGCTGTTTTTAGCCTTTTCTTCAAATAAATAGAATTCTAAAAAGGTTTTATTCATTCGAACATGACGTATAAAAGTGTCGTAGCTTTTTAAAAAGTTCAGTCTCTGTTCAAATTAAATCCTTAGAACCCGTCTGCTGAAATTAAAAGAGTCTGAGAAACTTTTTTATAATACACATATTAAAAGCGCTTTCTTCCTTTTCCTCTATTAAGGCTTATTAACTAACATACCTACAAAATCAATTGATATGCTAATTGTATATATGGTTTATTATAGGTGTCTACCTTACTCTATGTTAATTTCGTTTTAATCTGCTAGTTTTTAAGTTAATTCAAGCATCTTATTAATTTAAAAAAAAAAACACTTTTTTTTTTAAATACGTTCAAAACAAGCCATACAAATCAAATTTAGTGTGAATTCCAGTGTAGTATATAACATAAGAAGCACATCTGACTAAGACGTATAATTGAGATTTAACTTTTAATTGGAATTCTTTTGCTTTTTTATTTTAAATTGCGATTTAAGTGTTCTTGGTCCACGTCTTCTAACCTATAAATACTTGTTAGTGCTAAGACATTTAAAATTAAAAGTTTTAACAAGGGATCTTTTACAACAATTTTATAGTATTTTTTTTAGAGTAAACATATTGCGGCGTTTTTTATATTCTTTTTATATACTTTAAAAGTTTTATGTATTTTAGTTTAGTCTTAGTTATCAGGAATGAGGATAAGATTGTTGTCGATTTGAATAAGTCTCGCAGCGTAATAAAAAAAATTTATTTATACGCGTCGATTAATATTGAAGTAATAAGTAGCATATTTTATAAAGAGTTCAGTGCATAAGTGTATGTCCAATCTTAATTTAAAAGAAACAGCAATCAAATGTGTAATTTTTTATAAAGCTATGTGTGCTAAATGTGCTAGCTTGTATGCGTGCATAGGACGGGTATTTCGTTCTAATGCAAGACTTCTATCTCGTTTATATTATGAATAGTAACAAAGTGTAATCCTAAAAATAGTTTCACTCATTACTAACAAAGAATTTACAATGTGTGACGCCATCTTTAAAAAATCTCTTTGTTGGTCTATTTCCAGCTAAATTCAAACAACCCCTTAATACTCTCGATGGCTGTAGCCAAGCCGCAGAGGCCTTAACCCACTAATCACGGATGGAACGGCACAGATTTTAGACTAATTGGCATATGTTAATCTTATGGACTCACATATATACAATTATAATTGTTAATGAAACATTGAAATGGTATTTAGATTAATTTCTTTAAATATATTTTTATAAAATTAATATTCAAGTTGAACTTTGACCCTAATCTAGTACCAGCTTCTAAAGAACACGGTTCGGTGTCAGCCAAAATATTATGCCATGACAAAACTCCGCAAATAATATCAATAGAACGGGCAATGCTTGTTAACGCCGCTAAGTGCGTTACTGTGTTCTCAACTACACTAGCAATCTATTATATATATATATATATATATATATATATATATATATATATATATATACAATTTTACACTATTTACTATAACTTAATTATCATGAATCTCCCTTATGATTTTATTATATAAGAATATAAATGTTACCCTTCACACTAATGATGTTTTTGTTTTTCAGAAATCGGAACATCAACATACAACACTGTATGTGATGGATAAGAGTTCGCAGTATTTAGAACCTTCGGCCGCGGAACCTTAAAAAGCAATAAAGTACATCTAAAATAAAAGGTAAAAGGATTTGTATAATGTTATAGGGAGAGGTATCTCCACTGAATTGGATTGTAGTACTTAGATCAAATAGATTCTTCTTTATACCGTCTGGAAACAATTTCAATCGGAATTCATATAAAGATTTTACCTTCAGATTCGCTTGGGTTAAATTTATGTACTAGTAGTAATCAAACGCCATAGAAATGCCTTGCATTCAACCTATTTTACATGAAACCAAACATATAAATAGTTTTCCTTATGCTTCTTGACATACAACTAAAGAAAATTATTATTGTATATAACCAGTTATGTATAATTTCAATAGTTCTTTTTTATAACTTTTATTTAAAATATAATAAATATTTCGATACATTTAATTTTGTAATAATTATAACTCCGGTACCCCTACCACAAACTTGTACGGTATATACGGAGTTAGAGTATTTCATGTATAAATCTATACATACAATATTATCAAAGTGAGAAACGAGTGAGTAGCTGAAAACGCTCAGTATTTAGTGGGACGATGTAGATTTAAGGTTAATTCAGAACTACTCTCAATTCTTTCCAGTCTTACAATGTTCGTATTTTAATTTAATTGTAATCACACTTGACACGTATTAGTACTAAGAGAGGACTTATATTCTTTTAAACAAGTGAGTTTCCTTTTAATTACTACGAATATAAACTTACCTTATGTGTTGACTAGAGACCAGTTTTCTTAGTGACCGTCGTTACACCACGTCTGGACAGCGTAGCGTAAACAACTTTTTACCCATAAATCTTCTCACATTATAAAGGGTTTTTCAATAAGGGCGGGTAGTCTTAGAGGCTCGTGCAGCCATTTTGTCTTAATGACATTTGTCAAATCTTTTGTTTATTATTCAGTTAGCTATGCCAAATCATCATGGCATGTTACACGATTGGACAGCGCGTACAAATGATAAAACTTTAATATCAAAATGAGTGTTCGTTAGTGGAAACGTTGCATGCATTGCGTCCTTTTTACGGTAGACGTGGTGGCCCTTTACAGCCGACTCTTCAACGTTTGGACGCCAAATTTGTATTGACCAGTTAGGTAATCAATCTGCCCATACTTGTACGTTCAAGAAACGCAAGATCAGCTGAGAACATCGCCGCAATCCGTCAAAGTATACAGCCAAACCCGAGACAGTTAATTCCTCGACGTGCACAAAAACTCAGTCTTTCACAAACCTCTATTTGGCGAATTTTGCGACGAGTCTTAGGATTACATACATATAAAATTCAGCTGACCCAAGAGCTCAAAGTTGAAGACCACAGACAACACTGTTTGTTCGCTGACTGGGCTTCAAAGCGTTTGGAAGAGTACCTAGACTTTGGCCGAAAAATCATATTTAGCGAGAAGGCGCATTTTTGGATGAATAGCTTTGTTAACAAACTAAATTGCCACATATAGGACGAAACAAACCCACTCGAGGTTAACCGGGTGATAATGCATTCTCAAAAGTTACTTTTTGTTGCGTATTTTGGGCCGGCGGCATCATTAATTCGTATTTTTTCGAAAACGACTATGCCCTGAAGGCGAACATAACACAAGCCGTTGATCAAATTTAGCTGGATCTATGCGAAAGAGTAATTGAAAATTGGGCCACTCAGATCAGTGCCACTTTGAGAAACCGATACGGGTATTTGAATGATGTAATCTTTTAAATAAAAAAATTCTTTCCTTAATCCTCCCGTTCTTATTAAAAAACCCTTTAGTATTAACGTATGTTAATGATTGAGAAACGGGAAACGCTGTGTATGCAGTGTGACGATACAATCTTGGAGTACTCATACCTCTATTTTGTTCTAAGATTTGATATTATTAATTACTGTTGTCTTTCAAATGAAACTATGATTTTTAAGCATACTACGACAATTGATTAGAAAGTGTCTTTCATCTCATCTGCCCCTTATCCTGTTACTGTTACTATAAAATAATAAAAACGCGTTGTATATCCGAAATTCATTTAAATAAATACTAGCAAAAATTTAAGTCATTATTTCAGTTGAATTGCTCTTAAATGAAATGTTCACAAACACATAATTTTAAAGGTACAATTCCCTTTTGAGATGTTGAACTTATGATATTTTAAACTTTAATTGATCTGAAACGAAACTAAAATAAACTAATCTTTGCCTTTGCCTTTGCCTTTGCCAAACTTCGCGAAGGCCAGTTAATTTATTGTTGATCGATCTAACCAATTTCTTTCCATCTGATCGCATCTAAGTTAGTAGTGATCAAAAGTTTGGAGAAAAATAGAATAATAGTGTAGAGTAAAACGCTCGGTTAAATTAGAGGTAACAGAAATAATGTGTGCCATTCAGCTGCCAAAATACACGAAATGAATTATCATTAATTGAAGAGTGAAAGTGAAAATATTTTAGATTTTGATTAGTTCAAACAAAATTTTCCATATTTCTTTTATATTATGAACACAATGTTAGGAAATGGACGACTCTTGTTTTATAAATTAATACGCTCAAAGTTTACTTTCATATTAAAATTATATGAAAAATTTGCTTATAAGTAGTTGTTACTATGTTTTTATAAACCCTTAATATATAATTTACGCTAAAATAAATAAGCCTAAGTATGCCTATATAAATTGTTTTATGAAAAAATAAACTTTATACCTAATTTAATTTCTGTCAAACATCTTCAGTCCATTGAAATTATTATTCTTTGTCTCTAATTTCCAATTTCATCTTACACATTTAATTTTATTTTAATGGAATTTTCATTAAATTTGACTCCATTAAGGAGACCTTTGTTTTAAACAGATAAATCTGGCCATTTCATCTTAAGGCTAATGGAGATGCGGTAATGACAGGGCGTCTATTTTTAACGGGGTAGAAATTTGTAACATTACTTCATTTTGTCAAAATAATAATTATCTATATCTATTATGAGAACAGATTTCTTGGACATTTTTTGTCAAGAAAATTACAGGCTTAGTTATAAGATATAAACAACGCAATAGAACTGTTTTCAAACAGCTCTGCTGCTATTTCGTTATGGACTACTTCAGGTTTTGAACCAGCGTTATCAGAGATTGCTCCAAACGTACGAACAGTCTTTCTCCATTCCGTCTTCTGTAAAATTTTCTCTGTTATAATCATTATCAATTTCCTGGCAATTCCCTTGGTCGTATTACAAAAAATGTCAGTCATTCTAAATAACGAGGCCCAATTTTCTGTTACATGATAAGCCATTTAGGATATTGTAAGCACGTACGTTGAAAAACGCATGAATATAGAAGATTTAACACGAAATTTTATTATCAAAGCTAACCCTAACAAAAAAAATGCTCATCCATTATAATGTAAGCAATCTTTAACTACGTGCAAATAATTTTATTTGATATAATATCAGCCTTGTAGCACTCAGTTGGAATCATAGAGTTGTAAAGACATATCGCTGTGTGAATTATTGGAAAAAGATTTTCTTTCCTCAAAGATCCCAACAAAGGGCAATATTTCGTGCGATACCGCCCTTGTAACAATGTTAATAATATTTTTGTTTGTTTATGATCTCTCCCTAACAGCTCTGTGGCCCTTATAGGTTAGTACAGTCAGCCTTTTATATTTTTAGTTTTGGCTGAAAAAAAAATCATATAATAATAACGAATATTCTTATGTAAGTTTATTATCACAATTTCAAATACCTCAAATCATTGCCAATGGCTATTAGCTTTAAAAAATATATATTTTAAATACATAATACTTATAAAATACAAAACGCAAAAAAAAATTAAGCATATTTAAAAAAAAAAAATGTACTAATTTCGTTCTGAATGTCTAAGTGTCATTAAAATTCAAAATTAAATTAAAATTATGGTGAGTAAGAAAACAAGACAATTCCAAAGTTTAGAAGTAAGAACAAATGTCAGCGCTATTTCTAACAAGCGAATTTTTTGGGCCATTGTATGTAAGAAAACATTTTATTCATATTTTTTCCCACCGTACTCATAAATTATGGAATGCGGATTAATGTGATAGGCCCAGACGAAAGACGTCGACTCCAACATGGAAGAGGTTTCTTGTGGAAACGTAAAATGTTATTACCCTTCTGGTGTTCCTAAAAATGCGTTGATCCCTGAATATATAACAAAATTAACGATAAAGGGAAAGAACGTGATAATTTCAGAACAAACCAAATAAAGACATATCATGAAAGGTAAACGTCACGTGTCAAGACCTTATTCGTTTTTGTTTTATTTATGAAATTACCGTATTTTTTATAAAAATTACTTGCAATAAAAAAATTCACAATTTTCTAAATTGCGTCATCGTAATTTTTTTGGCTATATAGCTACTAATGAAAAGAATAATGTTTTGGTTCTGAACTTGTTTAGGACAGATCAAATTGCCAACGTTGAAAGAATCACTCATTGATAGTTTTAACATCATTTAAGTAAATGTTATTGTTTTCTTGAACGCTAAACCAATTGAGCTATAAATTTAACTCGTTTGAGAATATTTCAATTATATATTTGTAGTGTAATAATCGCATTTAAACTAAACTCTAAAGTAATTACTACACTTATAAAACTCACGTCGTCTTATTCAGCTTTCCATACTGATAACGATCAACGTTTTAATTTAAGCCAAAATTATTATAATACATAGGCTTTCAGTCACAAACCTGGATATATCAAATATAATGGGTCCTTTTTTAGATTAAACTTACTAAAAAAAAGTAACTTTACATTGATTTTTCTTATAATTTCGTAAGTAATAACATAAAACCCAATACATAATATATCGTCGAAGTCTTGCAAGTATCTTGAAAGTATACCTTACTGAATAAAACCAGTTAGTCCATAAATCACGGCCATAAACACTGGACTTGATAGATTTGGACAAATATTGTAAGATTTATAGAGGTTTTTGTGCACTGTTTATTGTGCACGAATCTCTGGAGTGTGTCGGATGGTTGACACATAATGCGTGTAATGTAAATATTTATTATTTATATATAAAAATATTTACTTTATATTAAAAGTCAAAGAATGTTGTAACTAAAACTGCTGTATTGCAAATAGAATTTTGTCTGCGGTGGTATGTTTGAAGTGACTCTTTACTAATCGGACAGAAAGTCAGTGTCACGAATTACAAGTAGCCTCGAAACAGTGCTTTTACAAAGAACTCAGATTATTCTGATATTAATTTTTTTGGTTTGTATTAAACCAATGAACAAGAGGAAAGTTCACAATTCCACTGTTTATTGCATTGTTTTAGTTCTCTCTCATAACTTGAAGGCTTATTTCGAATTTGAATTTATGAGGGATTTTTTTTTTATTTTGTATAGATTTTACTACAACTGAAACATAAATATAGTATGTCAAATACCAATAAGAAGCAACTTCTAATTGTACGTTAATATCTATTTATGTTGTTACAGATCAAACGACAGCCTGCATCTCAAAAACTAAGTGACAAAGTACAATGTAAAACAGATGCCCAACCGCACATGATTTCAATCGCAAACTTCACCCACACATCAAATCACACAATCCAATACAACACACACACATACAAAAATGCGACACACACGCGCGACTCCGAGAACCTGTTCGAGAGGTACGAGAACAGCACCTACAATGGTTCGATCAGCAATACCTCATTTGACGGCAATTTTACTGAATACGCTGAAATACCGTATTACATAAAGGCGACCTCCATGACTTTCTGCATAGTTATAATGTGTTTGGGTGTGATAGGTAACGTTATGGTGCCGATAGTGATACTGAAGACGAAGGATATGAGGAACTCTACGAACATTTTCTTGGTGAATTTAAGCATTGCCGATCTAATGGTGTTGTTAGTCTGTACGCCAACCGTGCTTGTGGAGGTCAACTCGAAACCGGAGACGTGGGTGCTTGGAAAGGAATTGTGTAAGTGATATAAATATATAATCTAACAATATAGTCCTTTTCCGAGGCTATCGACGTATTTAATTTGATAACTAAAGACAAGTTAATCCCACGGGACGACAACATTTTTCTTTCACGCTTCGAACTTTAATCCATCTATGTGAGAAATTTCATCTGGATGGATAGAAAACATCTTACATGATTTAGTGATTCATAAAAAGTCAAAAACATTTCTTTTCGTTGTACGCTCTACACGCAATTTGGATTCCATAAAGCTGTGTTTAAACTGGCAGAGTGTGACCGTGACTTTATATTCACGCTTACGGAATACAAAATAAAGTAAACCATGGATTGTTTCCAAATGTGTTAATTTACAACATCACAATAAAATATATAGTTGACGGATCAATGAACTTTTTATCCCTTGAAGACGAAGATACATTTTATTCAAATGCCAATTTGTAAGATATCATGCTTTTTCCATGAAAATCATTGTAAGTACTATTTATAACTATTAGGTTGTTTAATAAAACTATAAACGATTAAGATTTCGTCGAAACAATATTCTCGTTTATTCATTTCAAATATCCAAAAAGTCTTTTTTTTTTATATAAAATGACACTAATTTATTATTTATTCTTAAATCAAGTAATTAACTATGTAAACTCTATCTCAGTATGAAACACCACTGTTTTCTATTTGCTCAATTTAAAATTTAAAATTTAATTTTAATTTTAAAATTAATATTTAAATTGAAACAAGGTTTTTTTTTTAATGGCAGTGCTCATTTAAATATTTAAAAATAATAATTATATATACATGTATAAATATATATATAATAAAAGCTTAACAAAATATTTGTTTTTAATGAATTAAAAATAAAAAGTAGACTATGAAATATTCATTTTGTACTAATTACATCACCAAATAGTCCCTACTTGTTAACCAATAATAATTTGTTTTGGCTGTTTAATTTGGATCATGGTATTATCATTATTTCACTTCCTTTGGCCTAACAAATTATTTCTTAAAAAAATAAAATATCAAAGAAATAAAAACTGAAAATATATAAATAAATATTTTTTATATTCATCCGCCCATCATAAATGATTACGAACATAAAAAACTTCACGGTATAATTTTAAATTCTATTTCCATATACTTAGGGTTCAGTTCCTATCTGGCAAATGTATTTAAGATTTTTGAATTCAACCCAATTAAACAATAAACGATTTTAACTACAACATGCAGTAAAAATGTAAAATTCACTTCACAGAAGTAATTTAAGAGGGACCTTTTACGAGCTCTTTATTAGGAGTCTGCCAACTTTGATGAAAGGAACATTTTAAAAAGTCTTTTATGGGAATTACAAAGATACCAGTTACTAGTTTTTGACTCACAAAAAATAGGTTTATTTAATTGTTATGTGTGTATTTTATATGACTGAAAAATATGCAGTGCATTGCAATTAAATCTAAACTGATAGTTAACTATAACTAAATAACATATGCAAACCCGGTTAAAATTTAAAAATATGGATTTTTTTGATTTCTTTATATTTACAGCAAATCATTATATAGGTAACAGTCAATTGTTATGGAAATTTTGTTAAAATAAAATAAAATTAACGTCATTGACGTTTCGCTAGAGTGTTGGACTGTGATTTGTCTGTCAGAATTATTGGAATGAAAAAAAAAAGTAATGCAACGATTTTTCTTGTCAATTTGTAATTATTAATCATTATCAATAAGAATTAGGAATGAAGGAATGTGGTAGACATAAAAAAAATATAAAGTAAGTGCTGCCGAAAATCAGATAGCGATCGTTTTAAATAATATTAGGCACTGTGGGAAGTAAGTGTGTCTTATGTAGGGCCAATTTATTTCCAAAACTAACTTTCTAAATGATAAGCAGCTATAACTTATCAACAATCTTCCGGGAAAAGTTGGTATCTCAGACCACAACCACAATCCATATTAACTGTATTGCCATAACTGCACATTCATTATGTCCAGATAAAATTTACTCTTAAATAGTTTTTTTTTTTTATCGTAATCGACTGATCTCTGTCAATTTTCTTATCTGCATATTTCGAAAGGAAATCTAAGGAAATCTACAAAGATCATAGAAGAATTTGAAAAAAATTGCAAATTTTACTCTTACCAAAAACATCTGTTTTTATTATATAAATATGCTATGCCACTAAGGAGACTTGCCAAAACAATTTGGTCGCGGAAATTTAATACCTTCGCTGAAAGCGTCCGAAGTGGATTGAAAGCGGTTCACTCATTTGCCGAATACTTTAGTGAGAGAAACGATACATCTGTCTATATTTATGTATTTGTAATTAATTTTTCTAGTTTTAGATATATTATGAGGGTGATTTTTTTTTAAATCTATGGTATAGTAGAATAAAAAAAATATTTTTCTGTTTTATTCTTATCTTTGAGTATTAACCCTCTAATAAAGTAATGTTTACTGTAAAGAGTGTACATTATGATTTATTATATTTTGAGCTTAGATTGAACATAGAAAATTTAATACATTGGTTTAAATACAGCCAATGTAACCAAGACGTGTGCAGCTTAAGTGCAATTGACAAAACTAGCACAAAGCAATGTAAATATATCGAATTGCAAATACGAAGTACTACTAGGAGGTCAAATATTTAACAAAACATTTTCATATCAGCAAAATTTAAAATAAAACTTCTATTTTTCAAAACAAAAAAATATATAAATTTAACAAAGTTCAATTCCACTTATCTAAAATAGACATAAATATAAACACAACAATTAAATACATCGAAAAAACTGTTGAAGTAAAACAATTTGTGTCCGCCATTTTGTAAATAGGGTATTGACGTCTTAGAATTACCTTGTTTTGTTAAATATATATATGAGTGAAGACAAGTAGTTTTGAGTGCGACACTCTATTCGGGGACCAACAGACCCCTGATGGCCTTAAAGGGATCACTGGTTCATAAATTTTATAACAGCTGGATTAATGTTTACGTTGAAAGGAAGAACGTTCCAGTTTCAAAGTTCCATTGAACTTTGTCTCCGGCCTCGAAAAAATATCCTCTACCTGGATTCGCTTTATATAAACACGTTAAATATCATTTTTAACGTGATTTTCTATACCACCCATTAATCTTAGAAGTTATATACATTATAATTTTACTCTAAAGTTTTTAAGAAAGGAAAATTTTAGAGGAACTCTATTTGCATATTTTTTTCCTCCTTCTTTAATGGAACGTTAAAATAATATACGCAATTGATATTGATAATTATTTCTTTACCTTGTTGATATGTGAAAGTGTAAATCTATAGATTCTTTTAAATTTCGTATAATACATACAGACTCCAAAAATAAACGATCGTAAATTATATCAAAGTACGCAAAAATCTGAGCACTAACAAGGGACGAGTACTTTTCCTCGTTGGACTAATAATAGACTGTCTATGAAAAATGAGATACAAAGGAACCTCTTTAACGCTATAAATATATATTTGTTAATAATATTTTTTTATAATTCAATGCAACAACAATTATAAAAATACAGCCAAAGTAATATTATTATGAATCTATATAAAATATCATAGACAACATAGCGTTCGTTATAAATTAAAAAGTAATAAAATAAACGTTAGATTAATTTAAAAAAAAATAGATTTTTATTCATCCTATTTAAATATTTTTTATATATATATATATAAAAAAATCTACAACGCCGAAACACGTGAGAAAATAAAATAAATTGTCCATTGTCTTGTTTTTCGGGTACGGTCTAGATTTATGGGTATCTCAGATGTAGTTTAAATTTCTCCTTACAATATTCTTCTTGTACAAATGGGTACTTTGTAAAGGAGAGTATTGGCTACCAGCGTCATTGTCTTAGTTGAAGTTGTTTATTCTTTTGATCTGAAAACCAAACGTAAACTATTATTCGTTATAATTAAAATTGGATATTTAATTTATTATATTTAAGATTATTTAAAATTTGTGGGGACTAAAGGCCCGTTTTTCGTGAATGAGGGTCGGGTTCGAAGCCTGCCAAGTACCAATGTGATGTTTCCGAGTCATATATACTTTCTAAGAATAGACAGGTGGCGAAGGAAAATAACGTAAGGAAACCTGGACTTCTAATTACAAATTATAAGTCTGACATCGCCAATCCGCCTTGAGCAAGCGTGATGATTAATGCTCTAACCTTCTCCATCTGAGAAGATGCCCTTGCTCTCAACAATAGGCACCAATAGGCTGGCTATGATGATGATTCATGATTATTCTGAAGAGAATACAATCTTACATAGAGGGAAATCTTTATTTAATTTAAAGCGATATACTTCTTCGATAATTATTGGGTAAAAGAGAATAAGAATTATTAACTCAATTGTTATAGTGATCTCTATATGTATAAGAAAAGAAAAAAATATTACATTTACCACTGGTATCTGGTTATCTTTACCAGTAGGTAATGGCTTATAGAATAAATTTAACTACCGAAAAGAAATCTTTTTGACAGAAATTATTTTCGACATAAAATTTTTAATTTTGGAAAATTATTATAGTATCAACTTGACAACTTTCATGATTATTTCAATGAAGAAATGACTATATTTATCTTAATATGACTTCGTTTTATTAGTTCGAGTCAAAAGATTATTTCTTAATGACAGAACTTTATGACCAACCTAATCAGAGCTCGTCTTTCCAGGTCTTGCAGTACCATTCGTGGAACTTACAGTTGCCCACGCTTCAGTGCTCACGATTCTAGCCATCAGCTTCGAGAGATACTACGCGATTTGTGAACCTCTCCGTGCGGGCTACGTGTGCACAAAAACGAGGGCTACCCTCATATGCGCATTAGCCTGGTTCTTCGCCGCTTTATTTACTAGGTATGGTCTATATGAGTATAACAATTTTTTTTAATTGGCAACATAACTTATAGAAGTAAGGTGAAACAAAAATCAAGTTTAACATTAAAAAAAAATTAAATTAAATTTTGCTGAAAATCTACAATTTTGAACATTTTTTTTTTAAATCTGTGATAGAGAAATTGTGTTTGACAAAATGCAATTCACCCCAAAACCGTCACCGTCTCTGTTCCAGAGATTGTTCACACAACATTTTAATCTACGCTCTTATTCATTCTCTTATCTTCCTCATAACTGAAAAAAATATATATATTAAAACCATATCTTTTCCAAAAAGAATAACTACCTTCCAATATACAAAAAAATACATGCTCTTTATGAAAATATTATTTTAAACTATATTAATGCAACCGAAAGATTTATTATAATCTGGATCGAAGGCTTGGCTTATGCTCTTAAAGACAAGTATTTATTGACATTCATTTGTACCTTATAATGACGCTTTAGCAATACTATATATCAAATATTAAATTACATATACTATAAAAATTTTAATATCGAGTCAAATAAGTATACAAGAGAGAGCAATTTATAATGGCTTATTAAGGTAATACCGTCGTAATGATATCATCTCGTGGACTCTGTTTTTTACATTCTTAAATATCCCGTCACAGCCATTTTGGCTGAATTAATTATTCTATACATTGTTTTGTCCCATTTTCAAGTCCAAAGCCGTTCGGCCTTGAAAAGAGTAAGCCAATTAGACGTCGCAAAGCAAACGGCTTCGGTTCACGAGGAGAGTAATTTGGCTTAAATTATTTTATTCTTATAAAACTCCATGCCAGATTTATTAAGTACATAATCATGGTATAGGAAAAATATGTATTTTAACAGAAATTAAGTCAGACTGTAATTTTTTTTTTTAATTTCCGAAAATAACTATTTATTCTAATACGATATTTAGAATGAGATTTTTGAGCAAGTATAGCAAATATATATATATATATATATATATATATATATTTGGTAAAAAAAATATATAAATTAATAAATGAGTGAAAGAACGAATGAACGAATGAAGAAATGAATGAGTGAATGGATTAATGGGTGGATGGATGGATTGAGGAATAAATAAATAAAATAATTGATTTGCTGCACATTACTTATGAACCGTTTTTCATTAACCAATTTTATTGTTTGCTGTTTTGTATAAATTTTGCGTTTCAAAATAATAAACGCTTTCCCAGCGAAGGAAACTTCTAAACTAACCGTAACAAAAACTGCCAATTAAAAGTTACTCAACGTGTCGGTCGCTTGCCATGTTGTTGCGCTTAAAGAGCGTTTACTAAAAATATAACAGGTTAAAATAAAACTAATATTTTCTGATTTTCTGTATCGTTTTTCATTATTTTAAGCAGCTTACTCCCGTTTCGGTTTGCAGCAACCGTGATCACGGTCAGACGAAATAAAAAAATCTTTTAGGGAGTATGTAGTTTAAAATAATAAAAATACTCGCGAAAGCCTTAAACATCGTTATATAACAAATTACATAAATATACAAAATATTTCTTAACTTTTTTAAATTTAAAACAGTATTAAAATAAGTATCGAAACTAGATTTATAAATACATTGAACTGTTCTGCTTAAAGACCAATAATTTCAGTCATAAAAAGATTATTTAAAACAAGCCTTTAATCAAGTGTTCAATTCTAACAAACCAAACAGGAAGTAAGAAGGACTGAACTAAACTTTACTACGAGTTTAACCTACCTTCTAACAAACGGTCAAAGTACATTTAAAATTTTAGACAGAGTTCTAACGATGGTACTATTCGTCTTCTCGTAACTTTCATTCGATATTCGTAAAATAGTTATACATTTGAATATGAATACTACAAAAAACGAAAGGTATCCTTTCACTTGATATCAATTGTTTCTGAATTAATGATATTTGCGTTTTTTCTAAATAAAAATACCGTTGACCCTAGTTCTACCCTTAGTACTCGTAAGCTTCGTTGAAATTTAAACAGATAGTTTAATATTATCTTTCATATGCCTGCCTTAATACTATAATTTACTAATATTTATTTATAAAAAATTAGGTCTCTTTTAATAACATAGATGACACAGTCATGATAAAGATTTGTACACTTAGTACAAGTTGCCATAGTGACACAAAACTCTTTTTAGCTGAACGTTTCTTATTTATGAACGGTAATACTTTAACATGAAAATATTCGTAATGAAAAACTGGAAAAGCAGCGTATGTAGTGACGATGGAAGTTATGGCGAGCATTCACGGCTGCAAGATTTATATTTCAAATGACCGAAACCTTTCAAATTGTCTTTATTATGACGAACTGTTAGTCATATATATTAATTTTATTCAAGAGTTTGAAGTAAACAGTGACATTATATTTTATTAATGCAACTTACAATTGAAGCTATCAAAGGTCCATTTAGATAACTTTTAAATACCCTAAATAATATAGTATTGTTCTACAATCATATATATATATATATATACATGATTCCAGTGACAAACCTCCATAATTCCATCAACATAAAGCCCTACATTAAGTATCAAGGCAAAATCAAAATTAAAACAAACATTAAAAGTCTTCATTGCAAGACATTTCTGTTTCCGAATTCAAAGTAATTTTCTAACGCAAACAATAATATTTTTCCATCAACAAACAATAAGCAATTCATCCTGCAGTATTTTCTGTAATCTCGGAATAAAAATTCGGACATTGTATGTTATATTTTATATTTCTTAGGCGCATAAAACTTTTTCTTTGACATTCTGGTTACTTTAAAAAAAATGATCTTATTCTCCAATTCTTATTTCGTATTAATAAAATTATATGAGTACATTAACATATAATATATACGTTGTGTATTGTATCTAAATAGTTTAAATAAACTAATTGTATTTATTATTTAAAACGCCATATATTTATACGGACAGGATTTTCAATAAAAGCTACCAAACGTCCGATGTCAGCGTACTTATTGTCTCATAGCTTCGACTTTGCACACAGAGTATCTCAAACACAGATCTTTTATTGCAAAATATGTTAAAGAACTGTATTAATTATTATCTATGATACGTAACAGTTAGTACTTTATTATATACTTGGTTTAACTTTCATTATTAATCTCAAAAAGAAGGAATAACAGCAGAAAAAATTAGAAAATGATTTAACATATATAAAAAAAAAACTTTAATCAAGTACTATCAATTACAAAGGAATAAGTGATATTACATGAAAAGAAAATAGAAAAATAATATTGTAAAATAATTTGTTTTTAACAGAACGACCAAAACAAACTGCCTTATGTTATGTGAGTCGTTCCAAATAATATAATACAATTATGTATATTCTTTGATAAATATATAAATTTATATAAAGTATGTACCCAAATGGCACGTAACATTTGCATAAGCAGTGCTCTGCGTACATTTATAACTGTCCGATATATTAGTTCCGCTTATACAATAGATACTAGAAGACGAGCACCGTGTTATTGTGTTCAATGCTCCTAGTGTGCGAACGAATGAATGAGTTGTTACATTTAAATTATGAATGCGAATGAATTATTATAATCCTGATACGAATGAATGACTCGATCACGATCTTTGTGAGAGATTAAAATGACAAACATTATATTAAATAATTGACTTGGATTTACTTTATGACGTCATTTCTTGATTTTGAACGATATTTTGTTTCCTTATAAAAATAATGTCAATAAAAATTGGATTTCGAACGTTCAGTGTATGATCGTAAACATTTTTATTTTAACGAATTTACGGCGAATGAATGTATGATTCGTTCATTATAAAGTACACTTACAAACGAGTATAATGCTTGTCTCAAAATAAGAATGAATATTTGTTTTATGATGCTTTTTTCACCAAAACAAAGGAAGTGAAACACTTTTCCGTTAAACTGACTCGGATAAAGTGTTAACCTGGATCGGTTACGAATATCGTTATCGGCTTTTGATATTAACAGAACCCTTTTTGAAACAAGGTTCGTACATACCAATATATAAATTGCTTTAATGTACGGAGAGCTTTAAATGTTACAGCTTTGCACATTTAAATCTATTATATATTTTTTTTATTATTTTTTTTTTGTTATTTTCTGCACACACATGTGACTTACAAATGTTAGGTTCTTCTTGTTAATTTTGATTTAATTTTCGGTTAAACATATTTATTTACATTAATATATTCTCCGTAATATATCTGTTTTGGTTGTAGAGGAATTCGTTTGTTTTTTTTTTTTTAACACAGTGATTTAACTTTTACTCTATGTTTATGTGAATAGATTGTATTAGTATATAAATGATTCTTTATGCTATAGAATAGTCTAGTAGTTTAAGTTCTCTTCTGTTTCAGTCCAATCCTGGCGATAGCGGAGGTTCAAACGGTAACGGGACAAGATGGGACCTTCCAACAATGTCTGACTCAAGCCGCCACCTTCTGGCAGATAACGTTCTTCATGACCGTCATCGTCTTCTTATATCTGCTACCTCTGTTTATCCTGGTCGTTCTCTACACTGTTATCGCTAAAAACTTAATAACAGCTGCATCTAAAGTTGTATTAAATAAAACTGTGGATCCGTATAATGTGAGAGCTAGGAAACAGGTCATCCTGATGCTTGGCACCGTAGTTCTGTGCTTCTTTCTGTGTCTCATGCCTTATAGAGTACTGGCTTTCTGGATAATCGTTACACCATCAGAACTATCAGAAACTGTCAGTCCAGAGAAATGGTACAACATTCTATATTTTTCTAGAATAATGCTGTACATTAACTCGGCTATAAATCCAATATTATATAACCTAATGTCATCCAAATTTCGTATCGGATTTTGTAAGATATGCATTTGCTACAAACAAAACTCAGATAGTACACAGAACAGGCGCGTCCAGAGGACTGTTACAAATGGATCGACAACTAGCAGCAGTCTCACGAGGACGACGAATAGTTTAAAGAAATTATTTACACATAGAAGTAGCTTAGACAAGAGCGACGTACACGTAAATACAACTACCAAAGACGAAGACTCAAACAAATCCAATGGATTCTTTGTAAAGATGCTGACGAGCAAACGATTTATAAGACAGCAATCAGCTCCGGTGTGCTCGAGTCCAAAAACTAAAGCAATCAATAGAATGAGGAGTGAAGGGAGTATGCTCGAAATATCAGACGCTTTGGGCGTCAACAAAAACAATGGAAGCGGCGGCGATACGACGAAATTTATTAGACATTCCACTATAAGTAAAGATATATCAGATATTGAATTAGAGCCTAATCGGAGCCACGGATCGCTGAGGCGAAGTGTCCTAATAAACAGCGCAAAGGCGAAGAGCCTGGATGACCCGAATAAGAAGTTTGTGTCCTACCGAAAGATAAAAGTCGACTGCGTGGTCGGCTTCGACAAGTCCAGGAGTGTGTGTGACTCACCTGAAAGTTTCGTTTGAAATACATTTGTATAGAAAATTTACTTTGCGAAGTTTCGTCATAGAACTTTATTAATATTTGTATTCGTTTCAAATGAGATACGTACGTAGTTTTATTTAGACTGATTTATATGATAAGTGAGGTGAAGTCATTAAAATAGGAGTCGCTTTTGGGAATTGAGCATTGTGAATTTCTGTGTTGATGTGTTCATGATTTTTATGATATATAATATATTTATAATGTTGTTGTATTTATAATTACAATAAATCAGCTTATTTATTATACTAAGCTTTACAATAATTGTTGAAAAAATTGTTTTTAGAATAACTGAATGATTTATGTATCCGTTTTGTAATTACTTGTATTATCAAGAAATAAACTGAATATAAATGGTTTAGAGAAATATTTGTCAATGTTCCGTGAATTCCTTTTCAGTACGTCTTTAAAGGTCAGGTAAGAATGATTTATAAAAGAACCGAATTATATTATTTAGTTAATCACATATATATATATATATATATATATATATATATAATAGTTTTTCATTAATTTTGATAACAGTATTTATAAAATTAACTTGAATGAATTACAGATATAAATATCAAATTATAATTTTGTATGACTTAATAGACGTAACTATATAATGAGATCTAAGATTTTCACGAGTATTTATTTAAATGAAACTAGTGTTATTCGGATTTACTCCGCGTAGTAAATCCGAATAACACTAGTTTCACGTAACTATATAGTTATGCATGTTAGTATGATATTAGAGATAAATAAAAATGATCATGAATGCAAGTTTATACCAAAAAAAATGTTTTTGCTGACGAGCATTAAAAATATATATATTATGTAGAAATTTTCCAAAGAAATATCATTTTCTAGTTACGAAAAAACTATTACAACACCTCCCACAACTTTATATTTCTTATTTTTACTTACAATTCATATATATTTAAATGATCAATTAATTAAAGCGAAATTTTACGAATTCAGGAACGTTATTTTTTATTTCTGTGTGGTCCAAAAATATACGATTCAAGCCAAAAGTCAACACATGTCGCATTGTTCGGGAGTTAAAATTATGCGCAGGTTTAAATTTATAGGTTATTGTTAGTAAACGTTATTGTTTTCAGCTATTTATTGCCACCACTTAGATTCGGTTCATTGTTTCGCAAAATTTGTAAGGGATTTTTGTACAAAATCGCTATGAATAAAAAACACGAGGTATCTTTAATTGTTTCGACGGTCGAGATATATAAAATATATGTATATTTCTGTTAAATAATCTTAGGTACATTATGCTTTAAACTGAATACTAATTTAATTAAGTGAAACCAAAGTTGTTACGCAGCATCCTTGTCAACGTGTTTGCTACATCTCGATCGTCTTGTTTTGCTGCAGACATGGTCAGAAATGATTCAAATTTTCTTTAATTTCGATAAATATCACGAACTAACGAGTCTATTTTTAAGAATCCGGTATCTGATTATGCGGTATTAAACCATAAATATATAAAGGTAGGCTGTAAAAAATGATTAAATATACAATTTATCACACATTATTAGGTCTTTGTATTCAAATAAGATGCACGTGTTGTTTTCGAAATCACATATACAGATAGTTATATTAAAATAAAAGAAGCTTAGCAAATAGCAACCGATTCACACATAAATAAATCAAAATCTCGTAAATAACATATTAAATAGGATTTGAAACATATGTTACGTTAAAATTTATATATAAAGCTTTATAAGGTAGGAAAAGACCCATGTATTTCAAAGAATAATCTTTCTTCTTTACAGCCCCATCCTGGGAGTAGCTACCTTCACCCACGAGCGTTACCACGACGGCACCGAAGTCCCCGTCTGCCTCACACAGGCTGACACATTCTGGTCGGCTCTATTCTTCATTCTTATCATCGCAATCTTCTTCATCATCCCCCTCGGAGTACTCCTAGTTCTCTACAGCATCATCGCCAAAAACCTTATGGAAAATCCCATCATCATATCCCAACAGGGCAAGAACGCTAACAACGCCGGTAACGTCCTACGATACCGGAAACAGGTCATTCTAATGTTAGGGACTGTTGTTCTGTCGTTTTTCATTTGTTTACTTCCTTTTAAGGCTCTCACGCTATGGATCATTGTGTTCCCACCGGAGACGATCCTGTCTTTAGGTATAGATGGCTATTACATACTTCTATATTTTTGTAGAGTTATGTTGTATCTGAATTCAGCCATAAATCCAATATTGTACAACTTGATGTCTTCAAAGTTTAGGGAAGGTTTCGTTAAATTATTGAAGGTTAATAAACTGATGACATGCAGCAGAAGTCTGAAAGAGAACATGCAAAGACGGGATACATTCAATACAACGACCTCGACTGGCTTTTCGAGCAGTCAGAACACATCTGACTCATTCTGGCGGAGATACAGCAATAGGGCGTCATCACAGAAACATTTTATCAATAGAGATAGTAAAAAACTTAACGATGTTAAAGAGATATTCGATACAAAAGTACAACAAGTCAAAGTCGGTGAAATTATAAACGTTGAGAATACAAGACGTAATAGTATGAAAATCATAGCAGCGATGAACGAATTAAACGACAGGTTGGGTGAAATCATTAAAGCAGATAGCGTGAACTGTGACAAAGACGTAACGAGCGCGGATACAGTGAACGTCGACATTCACAACGAGAACGAACTCGAAACAGAGAAAAATAAACAGTTACAGATTTTAAATCTAGATTTTAAGACGAACAATATACATTCAGTGACGTTAGACGTCAATGAGAAGTGTGATAAGAACAGGTTCGTGTGCGTGCCGGCGCAGGAGAGCAAAAATATACTTGTATACGAGTTTAAAAACAACGAGAGTTTCGTTTAGTAATGTAACAATGCATTTGATTGAATGCCAATAAAATCGTTGCGTTTAGTTAGGAAATAGATACCGTTGTATTTGTAAGTTCCTATATTCCGATTTTTACACATGATTATGACAATAGCTTACGTAGTGTTATTAATGTTCATAGATATTTGTATATTGATATATATTTTATTTGTCCAAGAGATTTAAGATGTAATCTACACTGCCTCCATGTGCTATGTTAAATAAAAGTTATTTTTTTTTTAAAGTCGCTTTATTTACTACACAGATAATAAAAACATGACATAGATATTATAAATGATAATAATTAAACTATAAAATAATTTATTCACTTACTTATTTGGTTAAAACTTCGTCGGTTATAGAAGAATAAAGAAAATTTATCGTCTGAAGTTCTTATAGACTTATTTAACTTCGTCTATGAATTCAATATCATTTGCATGTTCCAACGGACAGAGAACTATCATATTATAATTTTAAATAAAGAAAAAACCAGCAAAATTTTCTATTACTTAATCAAAACAAGATCATTGTTATTTTAGTACAAGGTTAACCAATTTTCTTAATTGAATTAAATAGACTAATATAAGAGATACAGAATATACGACGTAGCAAGTTTCGAATGTCAACATGGAACGTATTGTCAAAATTGAAAGAAATTTAAAATTAAACGTACAGTCAAATAGCTTCGTAACATGAGACGGTCTTTTTGATATAGCATATGTTGTGAGAAATTGGTTGGAAGCCAATTTCGATTCGGTCTTCAATAAACTCCCCAGCCAATACCGTCATTATATGTAGACAGCGGAATTTGATTTATATGTATTTTAACGAACTTTTACTAAAACGTTTAATGAAACTAAGTAAACATAATTTCAGTTTAGGAGAAAGAAGAGTTGAAATCAAATTCTTTAACTTATCACCATTATAACATCGAATAAAACACAAAAAATGTTTATCTTAGAATGTAAATTTTTGAACCGAATTTTAAAAAACACGTTAATTTTTTAAGTCTGTCATACAGATTAAATCAAACTATACTAATGACGTCGTTAAGACAAAATCGCAAACGTGTTTACAATAGTAACACAAAACTTGTAGTAAAGGTAAAGCGATTATAATTACGATAAGTGATTGTCACAGTTTGATTAAAGTATTTCTTTGAGTATGATTACTTAAGATCTTAGGAAACAACACTTCGCTATAAGAAAGTGTCCCATATACCTAGTCTCAAAATCCAAATTGTATTGATAAAAAAAAAATATCTTTCAAACAGATTTTAACCACCAAGCCTCACAATTCCTTTAAATATTCGATTAAAACTAATTTTAAAACGAACTATGAAAAAAAAATTTATGAAAGCAATAAAAACATTAAATAATACACAAAAGATTTTTTGTTTTTGACAATAATTGAAATATTCAAACGAGTAACAAACATAAGGTGTGTTAAAATTTGTCATGATAAAGACATTTTTGACATTGACAAATTATTATACGTCTTCATCTAATTAGTCTTTTCATAATTTTCATATAAACACTTTGGAGATATTTTCATATCTTCAATAACTTAAAAAGACAGATAGAGGTTATTGAACTCCGACAAAATGAATGGAACAATCTCTCGGATGATCCCAGTCAGTCATTTTATAATCAAATAAACAGTCCTGGACTTATTTTTACAACCTGAAGCTAAATTATAGATTGGTATAATAAATTACTCTAAATTTAAATATTCGCCAGCCATTCATTCTATTATTTTTTATTACTAAATTTAAATACAAAAATATTTACAGATAATATAACATTATGCATTGATAAATGTAGATATAATATGTATCTCACCTTTAAGGGTTTAATTCAAAGGTGGTGACTTTGGTTAAATTGATCATATTTTTTTAAATGGTAAAAGAAAACAAAAATAGATAAAAAATACTTCAATCTTATTATAAAACGAAGATTATCTTATTACCTTTATAAAGCAATATAATAAGGTTATGTAATCTGCCATCAATAAGCCTCTGTCTATATGATTTATTCTACATAAATATTACAGTCGTAAAAATATTATTATATACAAGGTCAAGAATTTAATCAACCAGCGAACTTAAATTATCATAAAGACATTACACAGTATATTGCCAATAAAACCATTTTCATATAAGATCTAGTTTCTGAACGTGATATTGTAAACACATTTCAAAGAAAAAAAAATATTTTTAAATAGTTTTGTTTTCACAGAGTAATAAATAGATTAGGTACATGAAGTTTTGATATTTATAAAAATGTAATTCTGTTTATGGGTTAAAGTATGCGTGGGTGTTTACAAATAGGTATATCAAGAAGTACGTGTATAAGCTTACACGATAAAAATAAAGTGACCATTCGGTATTTCATTATCGCCTTTTTTTTCACACATTGGCGGTGAACCAGCCACTGGTGTTGTATAGCAGAAATTCAATTTCTGCGAGAATAATAGTGACGAATCCTGTGTGTTATCGATGTTTTTATTACGTTTGATACAAGTTTCTTTTTTTGTTATTTTAATGTTGTACAACATTAAACCTATATATAACATAAGCTATACAATCAATTGTATATATTTTACAGTCTTCAACCAAATATATATTTACGTAAGCCACAATAAAAGCCTTTTTTTAACACGATATAAACATTTAATTGACAAATATACTTTGTAATATTATTTAAGACCTTTTATAATATTAATATTAAGATATATATTTGGAGACAAATCCAATTTACGAGGTATCGAATGCCACTTTCCTCTCACGAATAACATGGGTTTTAGGCAGCGTACGAACATTATCCTTGTAAAGAAAGATATATATATATATATCTGGAATCTCTTTGTGTAGTGAGGTATAAATACAAACAGCACGACTAAGATTATAATATAAAGATATTACTAAAATTTAATACGATGAAATTATCGATAATAATAAATAATATCGATATATGTTTCTCAACACTATACACGAGGGGTCAATGTGATTGCTCACCCACAGCTATTTTTCTCAATCAGTAGCTTTTCCCGTATTATAATAAATGGTCCACTTTTGGTTTTGATACAAAGAATTATAACAAAACAATTTGGAGAAATACCACTTATATTATTCTTATAGTTAGTTATTTAAACATATTTTTAACGATTATGATAAATTTAAAATTTATCGATACAAGAGTTAAAAACGTCAGGAAACTAATTAGGGTGTTGAGTTAAGAAAAACGGAATCGCAGGAAATATCACACAACGACTAACATGTTTAAATAAACAAGCTATAGAGGAAACTAAAAGACGAAAAAACACTCAAGCAAAACATGTTTTTTGATTTATTTAATTATTTTTTTTCTATCATCGGACGACGAACAGTTTGCCGGCGTCTGTTTTCCTTCGAGTTATTATGTGGGTGTCTTCAAGAGAAGATCGAATACGCTAATAATGACATAGTGCTTTCACCACCTACGACTTCGTGTCCACCTTCTAAAGAGTAGAATGCCAGTCAAGCACTATCCAGTATAATATATATATATAAAGAATGTGGCGAATGGAACAATAAAGGTATTTTTATTATAAAACTGTTATTAGTAGTTGTTATATGTCGAGACTGTTAAATTTTATTTAATTCCATACTCAATCCCGGATCGTGTCTCCTCCATTCTACACGACACTGGCAGAATATACTGTGCACGTTTCTGCACGAATGAAGGCCATATTATAAAAAAAATAGTCGTTGTTATCAGAATTGCCGTTCTTTTGTCCTGTGGTTTGTAATAATTTTACTATTTTAATTCAGTGTTCTTTGTTTTTTTTTTATTGATTTTTTTTTTGTTTGGTAGAGAATATTTAATTTTCATAATGTTAAATATCGATGCTTCGATAGCTATTTTTTTTACATTTCTAAATTTTTTAATACATACTGTTATTGTTATGACGTATATATATATATACGTCATATATGTGTGTGAATAATTGGCTCCCACTTGAAAATTATTAAATAATATCATAATATTTTCTAATGGACAAAATCAAGGTGTCTGTCATTTTGTGAGGATTTATTTATTTTTTAATATTTCATTTCATGTTTCAAACAAAACATATTTATGAAAAAAAAATGTTTTATTTTACAATTTCAGGTCATGGGTAGACATAAGAATGGTCCTCGAATGAGTAGACGACCACTACTCGAGACGGTATGAACTCAAAAATAACTTAAATTTCTGTGAAATTTGGTTTACAGATAGTTTTTATTCTGAGTGTTTCAAAGACGAGAGCCCTAAGAATTTCTTAGATTCCTCTCGAATACTCTAGAGTGCCATCAAATCCCGGTATCTCTATCATGGGATCACTTTAGGGGAATCTTCAACAAAAAAGAAAATATAACGTACGAACGCAAATACAAACAATATACAGTGGAATTCAGAAACTTTTTATTGATGTCGGTTAATAATTTAATTACACTCATTATAGTGGACTTTAATACTATCTATATTTTATAATATTCGTCGTAAATTTGTACGCGGTAGAAGTGGGAGCGAGAGGTATAACGTCTAAATCTCTCTACAACCTGCTAAAACACTTGGGCCTGTCAAAAACTAAAATCAATTCATTCCTGGAACGTGCGACCAAGGCAGCCCTGATAGGATCGTTTCAAATTTGGTTAGGGAGAGAGAGGAGCTTGGACAGTGGAGGTGAGCGTTTAACGCTCGTTAGATAGGGGCCCCTTAAACCTGCAGCTGGGTCGCAGACCCAGGTACTGTTGAAGCTCCTCTCCCGGAAACGTGATGGACCCGGCACCCACACGGTGAGTCCATGGAATGTGAAAGTATACATCACAACGACATATATGTATAAATTTCATATAATAAAAGTACAAACTACATGCTCTTCCAATATCAATGTTCTTATTAATTCCCAACGGGAACGACACGTAATTATATTTAAGAATTTTGCCAGTATTCATTTAAATAAAACTATTTTTTTCGGATGTACTACGCGTTTTATATTATTTTACGTAAAACCGACGTTTCAGTTACTTTACACCTACCATGATCACGGGCGGACGAGACGAAAATGTATAACGCATTATACATCCGAAAATATTACTTTTATAAAAAAAAAACTATAAGTATCATTGCAGAAATATTTCTCTTTCATTCTGAACATGGGCTTTCCTCTCCACAAAAATAGACATACTTATTGGATTAAGTTTAAGAGTTAACGCGGAGTAGACAGCAGTTAGGTCTTGATTACAATACTTGGAAACTTTTTATAGCAGTCACACTATTTGAATGTGAATTCGTGTTTTACAATAGTCCTGATGAAGTTTTGGCATTTGTAAAAAGTTTGTTATAAGTATAAGTTTTGTATGGAATCATTTATACAGAATAAAGTCTGGATTAACTTTCGTATTTTTTGACGTCTCGTCTTCAATTATCAGTGCCAAGTTATATTTCATCTGTGGAGGTTGTATAATTGAGTTAAAAAGTTTTTTTGTTTAGCATTTTCATCTGTAATCCACGGTTGATTTTTATTAAAATGGGTATCATTCAACTGTTTGGATATTTGAAAAGATATATATATATATTATTTACTGGATGATACTCGACTGTCATTCATGATGGTAAGTGGCACTGAGGCCGGAGATGGTAAACGTACTGTCAAAATAAAAGTCTCTTCATAATTATCGCATCAGATATATGATTTGAAAAATAATTTTCAAAGAAAAATATGTAGTAAACAGTATAACATAAGTTACATTTAATAGTTAATTCTATTTTAAGAAGCAAAACGAAATTTTTAACATACAAATTTCAGCTTTTATTTCAGTTTATAAATTAAAAATTCCAATAGCATTTTTAGATTTCGAGTGAAACAATTGATCCTGATTAAAAATTAATTTGTTTATTATTAATTATTTTGAGTGTTAATGAGATAATTCGTTTCATCGTAATCTCAGTTAGGACCTAGCGTGCATTTCTAACATCTTTTCGCATATATACTTTAAATAAATGTTACTCTTTTCTGTGAAAATTTATGTGATCGTTTTAGCTAAGGAACTTTTCGTATGTGCGATGAAAGAAATTTATTAAAATTGAAAAAAATATACAAACTAGTCAGATTTTAGTTAGAATATGTTGACTCCTGTGAGGTCAAGAATAAAATCTGGAGAAATATAAAAAAATGATTTGTTTTAAATTATTTTAATAAAATAAGGAAGCGTTTTCATAAAATTGACGTTTATGGAGGTAGTAATAAATAATATTTGGTGCTAATGACGGTTATTTATCGTTCGGACGACTGTTACACTATTTGTTAGACATCTAAGATTTATAGCATCTTAAGGGATTTGTGAATTATTATATAGGCTTGTAATACTTTTTACATTTTCATTTGTTTTTTTTTTTTTTTTTCTTAATACAACAAGGAAGAAATATTTTGATTTAATTGCTGACCGGACACACTTAATTCTGTCGAAATAGTAAGAAATAAAGAAATATAACGTTTTTCGAGTGATCGCCGTGTATCCCTTATATCCCAACAATAAAAAAAATAAGTTTTAAATTTTTAGACTACAATACTTTATAAAATTTATGTTATTCATCCTAATGCTTTATGGTAAATGATATTTTGGTTTGGTTATGTGGCGTGTAAACTAATAAGCTGATAGTTTCCCAACACGGAAGCAGGCGATACACAGCTGGGAAAAAACCTGAAATTTCCAGATCAACGGCCAAAATACTTGAAGACTGACCCTGTGATTTACTTATGGTCATTCCAAAAGCGAACCGTAGTGGAAACTACAGTCGCGGCGTTAACACTGCCATATATAAAGTTTTTTACAAGTTAAAATTATACTCAAACAGTCTAATCAACTTGAATGTGAATTCCATAAAAACATGCATTTTTTGTTTACTTCAACTTTCTATTAAAAAATATCCTGTTTTTACGATTGTCCATTCAGTTTCTTTTTTAGCATTATAACCTTCGGTGAGCCTCAAGGAACACACAAAATGAGTTTAGATCAATTAGTCCTACCATGTTCAGTTTACGCGCTTAGGAACATCCTTTTTTATTTAGGTACATGTATAGATTTAAAATTGTTTTAATGCTCAGATTCATATCTGATTGTATCAGTGAATGAAAGTCTAATTTTTTTATCTTCATCTGCTAGAAAAGTATGACGTACCAAATCTTATATAGTATAACAAAATTGTCACCATGACATTAAGTGACAATAAACACATTGACAGCAAAAAGATTGACGTATTTTATGTGCGTGTCAGAGTCATGGCATTGTGTGCAGTGATTAATTTTAATAATTTAATATATTTTTGACATATTTCGTATTAAACTAACTTTGTGCACTGCTCTCGTATAAAAACTTTGAATGTGATAAGTTTGACATCTCAATTCCATTCCAATTCTCTTAAAAAGCGACAACACGCTACACGTATTAATGATTTTTTTTATTTAACTAATAACAAATTACTTTCCATTGTATACACGTACATTAGTAATTTTAACAGCAATAAAATTTTATTATTTAAATTACACTATATATAAATTAAGTATCACTGACAATTAATTAAATTAATGCATCAAATGTCACTAATATAAAGTCTTGTCACGGTTTACCCATGTTAATGATTTTATGGATATCATAAAATATACTTTTTTATATTAATTTTGCATGAGAAAAGATCAAGTAACGCAATTCATAAAAATGATCGCCATATATTTTGTTAAATCGTGAGACGTATTCATTTATATTTTATTTATTTGACGGCAAATTAATCGTATCCTAATAAATACAGCTTCGCTGTTTTAAAATCTAATAACGAGATTTCATCCCAACATCCAAAGCATTGACGGTTAGATAAAAAAAAAATAATACCATTGCACGTGTCAGAATTCAATTTTATTAAAAAAAAACAGGTCTCCACGTAAAGATTACTAAAAAAAAAAAATAACGCGAACCATAAATCGGTTTATTACAATTCATAAACACTGTGTCACTGGAATTTAAACATATGAAATAAAAATATATTCTGTTAGACGAAAGCTATAAAATTGTGTTATTAATTTCATTCGTCAGTTAAAAAAATATATTTTTTCATATAAAATTTTCATGAACCAGCCTAGATAATTCGTATGACGTACACATGTCATAAAACAAATATAATTCGAAGACAGTTTAATGACCGGTTTAAAATTATTTTATCATGTTCGTTTAATACAACGACTTGTTTCTAACACATACGATTTATAGACAAAGCCTTAGGGTAGTATCTGTATTGCTCAATAACAATAATAATTAATGTCTTAAAAAAATCTTTTGATTCTTTTAAATCTATCTACATATGTGTCCAATTTCGAGACCATTCCGTCATTGTAAACAAGATATTTAATTAATATATTTTTTTATGAATAAATATTACTTCCCTTTTCTAAGTCGGTTGAAACTGGAGCCGTGCTGAGAACCTATTCAAACATTCAACGTAGCTTACCTCATAAAGTGTAGTCTCTGGTTTCGTATTTATTACACGAGACCAGAATTACGTCATATAATTATAATAATTAATGTTGATTATAATTTTAATAACCACTTTAATTAAATTAGAAGATTTTTTTTAATATATATATATATATATATATATATAAACAATGAGACAATTTAATAGCTACGTGTTATTATAAAACATTTTTTAATCACTTCATATTGATGTATAATAGACAATTTATTATTCTTCGCTGTGATATAACAGAGATTTTGTTTTAATTAAATATTCGTTAGAATTCAACACGAGAGAGAAAAAAAAATGTTTTGGTAAAATTTCGTAAAAGTTTTAACGTAAAGCCTCAGTACAACTATGAAACTTGATCACTCTAACGGTTAGAGTCAACCACACATTACGCTGCGCAATTTCGTAATAAAAACAGAATATTCACTCACAAAGACATATTTTCTTTAAAAATTAGAATGCTTTTTATTATTGTAAAACCAACAATGATAAGAGCTATAACTAAATTTGGTTAATTCATCCGATTCATCTCTACGAAAAGTATTTTGTTACGCCAACTGTGCAATATCACTATTATACACGTTGACAGATTTAAAATAGCTAAATAGAGAAGTGATTGTGTTGTTAACTTGTATATTGTTTTGTCATTTTAAAAATTATATATTCAAATACATAGTACACACTACAACAACTCACACACACATATATAATACGTCAATCCGTGAAGATGCCACATATACATACATGTACACACTTTGAGGAAACTTCACGTCACTGTCACTGAATGTTTTGACATAATGACATTTCTATCCATTATAGAACTTGAAATAATAGTCTTTGCACGGATGAAGGCCATATTGTAAAAAAAAAAAAACTTGAAATAATCTATTAATTATGTTTATGTATCGAACATTCAGCCTAACCACAATAAATTTCCTAATTAAAGTGTAGTTTAAAAAACTCGTCTTTATTAGTGTTACATGCTGCAAAAATCGCGTAGTATAAAGCAATATAAACAGAACACGTATAGTGTGTACTCAGAAGGCCGTACATATAAATTCATTTGTGTTCTAAAATTCCACCCCCCCCCCCTGTACCGCGGTTAAACGCTTCCAAAATTAAGTCAGAAATACCTCAGCGAATTATAAACTCGCTGAAGATCTTAATACATAATACACTTGTTGATAAAAGTTGTGCTTTAAGTTAAAAGCAACGGTAATATATAATGTGTATGGAGAGATGTTTATATTACATTTATAAAATATAGACGAGATTTTTTATAGTGGAAATAAAATATTAAAATTTTCAACGGTGTCATAACGTTTTCTCTACTAGTTCATGTCGAAACTATTATCTTTTTGTATTAAAATAATTGTTTTTCGTTTACACTTCAATTTCCTATGAAATACGAGCTAATGAATTTAATTTTCACGTTATAATTATATTAGACAATTCAAGAGCAGACAATAAACGATAGATTATAATACGTTTCAATAATCAATTTATTTCAATATATTTCGTTCTTTTATGAAGTGAATCTTTGTTATAAAACTCTTCCGTTACTGAATGACTGAGTTATTGAGTGACAGACTGACAGACAACGCGTATGTGAAACTACTGGCCTTAGAGAGCTGATATTATGCATGTGTTTGTTGGGGGGAGTAGGCTACCACTAAAAAAGGATTTTTGGACTTTTCTTTCCTAGGGGAAAGAAAGGTGGGTAAAGTGAAATATTATTAATGTAGATTCCATCAGGAAGTGAGCATTAAGAGAGGATTTTTGGATTTTTTCTGTCACCTGGCTGTAAGATATTCGTGGTGGTAAAATTTTGTAAAAAGGCTGCTTTAACCGTTTTGTTTGGTGGGGCTCTTAGACAAATTTTACCGGCGACACCTTAGGGAACTCGAGCTAATGGAGTACAAGCATGCCTTAAAATATCGAGTTTGTGGTAAAAACTATTAAGTTGACTTAAAATGTGAGAACATATTTAAAAAGTAATTTTACGGCTGGCAGATTTTCAACCAGTTTACTAAAAATAGGAAATTGTGATCATTCTACCAGAGATGGTGTATTTGACATACCTAATGATATATGCACATTAATGAATACTGTCAAAGAGCTAATACAATACATTTATCCAGATGTTTCCGGCATAAAAGACAAGACGAATGAGAAAGCTGCGTTTAATGGCTATATACGTGTAGAGTCATTCGACGGAGAAGAAATAAATTATTAATGTATAGACACACCGTAATGTAGATGTCGCTATTAACTACCCGGTAGAATTCGCTACAACCAGCTGGTTTCCTATACACTACCAGAGGCCATATCATAGGCTTGGACTGCAAAAAGAGTCGGCACATATCGTCTGTCCGTGATCAAAGTAACCGAAACGGCGGGAGTATGAAGTTTTTTTTTAAATAATAAGATAATACGTATATTCAAAAGAATACTCGCGAGTCTTAGATCTCATTGAACATATACAATAACATAATTTGGTGAAAAATCTTTTCGTTGTGAAATTTCACTGAATAAACTCATCACTGGAACAATCATCGTGAGATAATAAACGCCAATAATCCTTTAAGACTCCGATTTGCGATAAGTGATTGATTGGAGTGAAACGAGAAATATTTCTAACCCAAATACTTGTTTTAAGATACAGCTGATTCTATCGTTATACTTTTTGTCACTTGTTTCTTCTATTTTAGATTATTTCTACGTATTTAGTACCTCAGTTCTGTTCAGTAATTGTACTAATTTAGAAATCATACCGTGTTACTTTTAAAGAAAAGGAGCTGAGATTATAATGTTATGGTATTTAAATAAGACAATTTATGTAACCTTAATGAATGATTATATTTTGTTATGAAGCTGTACACTTAACACAAGTTGGCATCGTCACACTGAAACGTAGTTTCCCCGTTTCCCATTTAATAGCTTACGTTAAGACTGTAAGTATTATGTGCGATGAGGTATGAATGAAAAACTACTAACATGCCGTACGTAGTGTGATTGTATAAAACTTAGGGTAAGCAGTGTTTATGAGCTTTGCTTTGACAAAATACTTAAGTTTATATTTTATACTAATTAGTATATTTTTATAATGTTATACATCAGTGTAGTGTATGATCATATGCTGAAAATAAATCAGGCTCTATTTTGCAATTTCAATTAAAGTTCTTACAGGAACTAATATATATTTAAAGTATTTAAAGCTTAAATTACTATACATTAAATCATCGCAATACTTTAAGTTTGTAAAAGTTATAGTTATCGTTCCAAAGTCACTTTCAAAAGTACAGTCTAAACACTGGGAAGAGGGCTGAATAGACACAATTTATAGCTTTATTAGAGACTTCTTGGCGTGTTCACTTTTCAAATATATTATGTAATGTTAACAAATAAAAATACATTGTTTGTTGTACCTACCTTGTTTTGATTAAGAGAAATTTATTTTTATTGTAGTAAATAATATATTTTCTTGATCTATGGATGGTAACGGCTTTTTTAATTTAAACTCCTTGCAATAAAAACCGATATTAGAAACTCCTTTTAAAAAAAACAACTTATAATATTAAGCATGTCGTAATAAATATGATATAGAATTGATGTTACTTGTCAATAGTTTGGAAATACAGAAGAAAAATTTCATTTACATACATGTGAAACAAAAAATTTACTTATAAAATTTTTCCTTTAAAAATTTAGTTTAAACTGGCATGAATTTTATGTCCTAATTGACATTGTTATGTATTTATAACAGTTCAAATAGAGACGTAGTTTCTGTTTAAATGAGTCTTCTAATAATTTTGCGTATATTTTGAAGACACACAGCTGATATATTTAAAAAGAATCTGATATCCTACCCAAGTAAACAAATCATATAGAATTTCTAAAAAATAAAAAATCATTTATGAACTAATACGCAGTTAGCCATTAAACTTTTAATACATTTTTAGTAGACTTGTGATAAATAATTTTGTATTATTTTAATACTAATTTATAAATTTTTTTTGTGTCTCGTCACGTACGGATTTATAACCCTCTTTATAAGCCTTCTTTTACGTATACAAAGCTGTGACTGTACCAAATTTTTTCATTTTGAAATGAAACGAAAACTTAAACTTTATTGTGTACAGTTATAATCAATTTTCTTGATAGAAATATAAAAAATATTTAATCAAAATATGTAACAGACTGGCCATAAACAAGTTTTAGCGCCATTTTACATCAAATGTCATAAATGGTGGCCATCTTGTCTGCGATTTTGATACGAAATCAAATCACACTCGTAAACCACAACATTTAGAACACCTGCTTGTACTTAAAAATTGCTATCTTTATGTGTATATTAATATAAAGAAAAAATATTCGTTTCAAAGACTACGTAGAAATAAGTGCAATATATGACTATTTAACAACTTTTTCTTATAATAAAGCTTCTAAATATTTCTCGTATTAATATAGAAATATATTTCCCTAGTGTACACTATACCTATGCTTGCATCCCCATTTAAAATAATCTGTGCTTGTCAAAATTACGAAATAAAATTTCTTATACTTTTTCTTTTTATTGTAACTGGAAAGTGCAACAAATCGGATATTTATTGCACTATTGCAGTTAAAGCTATTCATACTTTTCTACAAGACCAACAGATTGTAAATGGAAGTTTTTTCGTGTGCATGAGAAATAAGGATGGTTTTCGCCTTAT
Source organism: Danaus plexippus (assembly GCF_018135715.1). Classification (NCBI taxonomy): domain Eukaryota; kingdom Metazoa; phylum Arthropoda; class Insecta; order Lepidoptera; family Nymphalidae; genus Danaus; species Danaus plexippus. The sequence continues at coordinate 4,653,382 of NC_083551.1, read as the reverse complement.
AACATTCGGCCTTTTACATTTTCGAGCTTCCAGGAATGATACGTTTAATGCCTGTGCTGTTCTATGAAAATTAAAAATGTTTTATATGAATAGTAGTATATTATAAGAATGATATTTACGATAAAACTTACAAGTGCGAATTTTATAATATTTGAAAGATTTTATATAAATATAACTTTTTCGCACACTTCAAATCATGAAATGTTAACTGTATAAAATAGATTATAACCTCTAAGTTTGCTTACGTCACTACTACATTGGACATACATATGGTTCTCTTTATATTTGCTTTAAATTAAATAAAATGAGGTTAAGTTCTTATTTAAATATTTGTCTCCACTTCCAGGAAACAAAGGACAAAAATACTATCGTCTCTGATAACAAAATAAATATGGCGGCGTTGATTTAAAAATTAAAATCTCAAACAATTTTATTTGCGAATATCCGACACAAATTGTTTAAAAAAGTAAAACAAAAACATTTACAATAAAGCGAATCACAATATAAATGTTCTCTGGATGAGTAATGAGTGTTATTTATAAAGTACATATTTGTAACATTAAAGAGGTGAAGACGAAACGAAACGGTTATATTAAGATACAGGGTGTTGTCTAAGGCAAGAGATACAGGGCTGTTTGTGTTATTATAGTGGTGACGTTTCATTTGTATGATATTCATATAAAATTAATTCTAGTCATTGGGCAGAAGTTGAAATAAGAACTGGCTTGTGTTAGGCTTGATTCTAGCTACTTTTTTGGCGATGGATGGGGATTTGAAGCCCTTTGTTTTTTTTCTTTTTCGTTCTGTACCTATTCTTATAGACCCCGTAGCTATATATTTGTTTGACAACTTCTTCGAGTGTCCATGGAAGGTAGCTACTAACCATGAAATGAAAAATTTTCTGTTTTATCATAAAACATAAGAAAATGCTACTTTTGAACACAATATATATACAACGACAATAGGTCAAAATTATAATTTTATTAGTTAGTGAGGAAAGTCCAGTCGCTTCATGCCAGTTCCTTGCTTCATTTTTAAAACAGCATGTATGTATACATAAATAAAAATTTTAGCCCACTTCAACGCACGATAAAGACAAGTTTTTTCTTTGGTATTAATATTTCAAGCCTTGTTTGATATGTTGGATTTAAACTGACAAGACTTGTGTGGCGCGGTTCATGACAGGCCAGAAACTTCTGAAGAACTACTGTTCTAAATCTTGGACATAAATTGCCAATATCTCAATTATTCAATAATCAATAGTATAAGAATACCTCGTTTTCTAAGATCAGGTTATGCTTCAACGGAGCCAGCAACGTCATTCGTTAGACAGTTTAGTACATCGGTGCCGCTCCGGTTATGATCGTGCAATTATTAAAAACTTTTTCATATAACTAACACATATTTTTTAGTTTACATAAAATTGCTGGGAAAGATAGCTGATAAAGATTTCCGTTGGCCGAAACAGTAGTGAACATTTTAACAAAAATGCTAAATTGATAATATTTTGTATACAATAATTTTTCCCATCCTGATACAAAAAGTTGGCTGATCTTAAACTCCATCGAATGAAACAAATGACTACATAAACCCCAGAACTACATTTTATCTCAAAGTAATAGTTTTTCTCCGTAATCCAATACGCTATCTAGTGTATCATATCTTGAATCCGAATAACAATGTACGTTTAACATGAATACTAAGTCATAACTTATGAGTTCTATAAATTATATATTATAATTTTACTAACAATTGTATTGTGCAGACTTCTTTCTCTTCTTCTTTTTAGTTAGTGGCGTTTCCTTATAGATGTCGCCAATGTTGTGCAGACATACGTCGAGCGAGTCGCACATCCCACAGCTAATGTTATCTTATAACATACATAATCAAGTCAAAATAAATCAAAATAAAATTAAAACTTTAGACATTTAAAACATTCACAGATCGAATATTAAATAATAATATTATTATAGAAATTTACCACTAATTTATTATTGTAACAACAAAAGTCTGTGTGAAATATGGAAATAGGAAAATGGTTCATGTATCATGATAAGATTTTTATATAAAATTTTTTCTGATTTATGTAAACGAAACTCTTGAAAATTTCTTAAATATTAATTTAATCGACAAATATTATTAAACATGTCTTGCAAGTGAATATTTGTATATGATTTCAAGACTACAAATTTATATTCAGACCTCGGTAATTATCATTTAAGTATACATCGGAGGATAATTCTGGAGTGATATTTTAAAGCATCGAAAACAAGGAATTCTTTAAACGTCACACATTTTTATTTTCAAACCTTTTAAGGAAGTTTCTCAATTTTACTCAAGAATTAACTTTTTAAATTAATGTAAATTTTTTATCACAAAATAGAAATGACTTCCGTGTATAGCTAATGTATACGAACTATGTAACTTCTAAAAATGTAATGTTAAAAAAATATATATTTCAATGATTGAAAATTAACGAGAGACAAACTTAAAGCGCGGGAAGAATGAGTGAATGATGTCGTACGAAAAGTAAAGAATGAAAAATTTTGCGCAGTCCCTATAATTCTACTCATATATCAACATGGGCTAAACGTGTAAATATTTGAAAAAAAAATAAGTTTAATTGGATTTAAATTAAGTAAAATCGCTCTTTTGGATTTTATACAAATTATTAATCCATAGGAATCGATTAAAAAATTACTTTAAAGCCTAACAAAATAAAATACAACCAAGTTGAAGTCGGAATCATTCACGAAGGATTCCGTATAATTAATTACGTACAAAAAAAAATTAAAAACCATATCTGTAGTGTAAGAGACACCTAAATTTTAATATATTCTCTGTTTGTATTCGTTGTTAGAGTGATAATAATTAAATGACACTGTTTATGAGATACACCATGAAGAAGTGGAAAGTCATAGAAACAGAGTAAACTTAGTCTTATTTTCAAACCTTTGGTTACGGAACCCTAAAACCTCTGGTTCTTTAACTTGACAGATGGGCTCGTGTACTCGACAGGAACGTGTCCTCACACTATTTAGAGCCTATTAGATCTAATTTAGTGTTCCTGAGAGTGCTCTTAACATTTATCGTTAGGTAATACATTTCTAGACTTGGTGGTAACAATTTAATTTTAAAGTAGTACACCATTAATGTCCATTTAACTAGTGAATGGCATACATAAAACAAGCTGAACTAGACTGAAAAAAATATGATACTTTAATACGATTGAAAGTTCCTTAAACTACAAAGGAGTAACCTGTTTCATGTCATTCGCATTATGGTCATAAAAATGACTAATAACTTTTAACAAAATTTGTCCAGAGATTTTTAGCTCTATAATATAATTCCGGGTATATTACTACGTTAAATCGAAATCTGCTAAGACTCAGCAGCTAAGTAGTTTTTACGTGAAAGAGCAACCATCTATCTCCACTTTCACATTTATATTAATAGGATTATTTCTGTTTTTATTCTGTGATACATGTCATTTATAATTTGAAAATTATATGTGAAATGTAATAGAAAATTTTGTTCAGCAATAAAATTATTGTAACATATAACAATAAAGTCGTGGCAGCCTGGATGCTAAAGGCCTCTCGTGCACGAGGGCGCGGGTTCGAAACCTGGCAAGTACCATTGTGATTATTCCGAGTCATATGAACTTTCTAAGAGTATTTAGACACCACTGACAGACGGTGTTGGAAAAAGTGAGGAAACCTGGACTTATAATTTCAAATTATAAGTTTGAAATCGCCAATCCGCCTTGAACAAGCGTGGTGATTAATGCTCTAACCTTCTCCATGTCAGAAGATGCCTTTGATCATAAAAATCATCAACATTTCAATAGAGTAAAGAATAAAGATCATTTTTAAAACTTAAACCTAGTTTAATATTTAGCATGCGGTCATTAATAACGCTGATAGCATCACCTCTGACGGGGAGTCTGATATAACTTGCAGCGAAGTCTCATTAAGTATCTAGTTAGTTAAACATTTTAACGGCTTCTAACAAAATATTTAAACTCTCATTAATATATACTAATTATAAACCTAAAAATTAACGAAACACAAGCTTAAGCAATAGTAGTATTGATAGATTTTTAATATTAACTGACAGTGTCATTGAAGTATAGTTACAGATAAGTATTGTTTACTGACTGACTGAGTGTAATCATACAAAGTTATATCATTACATTTTAAAGATAAGTCAACAGCATCTGTTAAAGCAATATCAGTACTACGAGTTTCAATCGCAAACTCGGAAACGATAGTTTCGGAAGTAATGAATCCTCGTATATACAATATTCGATATACAACGAATGATTTCTTTGTTAGTTCATATCTTTTTTACCTTAAATATAATTATATTTACACATTATATCCAGGATAGTCTATGTGGTTGCATAAGGGGCATTATTTCTTATATTTTTCATTTACATCAACTATAAAGTTACTTTACATCAACCTTTATATACATTTCAAGTTTTCACTCGTAAATCTAAGTTAATTCCAAAGAAATTAACAAAAACTGAAAACGCTGAGTATGAAGTTTAACCATTCAAACGTGTGGTAAGCGTGCTAATCACAAAACGTACTCCCGCTCTTGTGAAGCAAGCGCCATGTACCATCTGTGGGTGATTGATCACTGTTTTATGACGAAATTGTTCATAGAAAAATGTACTCTAATTTATTTGTACTATATTACATAGTGAAACAACTTTAAAATAACTTCCTTTATACTTTAGAAAAATATGCAGTAATTTTTGATTATTCTTTGAATGCAACGGGAAACATTTAATATTCAAGAAGCCATATAAATGCCTAATATGTTGTAATTAAAATATGTCAAGTATTTTTCATATAACAAATAGTTAAAAGACATTAATCTTAATTAAGAAGTTCGTTTGCATTGTGTTCAAGTTATTTAAACCTCACCGCTTGTTTAATCCATTGATATATACATAGGTAAATGTGTTCTTGCGTGCGTGTGTGTGTGTGTGTGATTGTATTGGTAATTTTTTTTACAGTGATTATTATTAAAAGCAAAAGGCTGTATACACAATGTCTTGTCATAGATATACTTCACTTTAAACAAAAACTTTAGAATTTCTTTCAATAAATCTAAATTTTAATTAAAGACGGAACAACTTATAAACTATATTAAGTCTAAAATTACGTGCGAAGTAATATAAGAAATATATGAATGAAATACCAGAAGTGAATACGAGTATAGTTTGTCATTTTATTGACATTTTAAATAACAAAAACTCACACTCGAAAATTAAGTACACTACCTCACGGGTGGCGTGGAAATGTCTTCTACAATGAGAAATATAGAATCGCAATATCTCACGAATGGTAGGTCTTAGGAAAAAAATATAACGACCGTTTTTGTAGAAAATTTTAATATCTACAACTTTTTAGGGAGTTTTTTTAATAAAACTTACCGTTTAAAAAAAAAATAGAAAAACCTCAAATTGACCTTTCACATGGCAAATGCGTTTTAAAACTTTATTTGTAATGGTAAACCCCAGCTCTCTACCAATTGGTAGTAATCTAGTGGTAAATTTTTTATTATTTGACCACTATTTTTATTACTAAATTGACAGGACTAAATTCAGGAGTTGTATTGTGTTAATTATTTCTCTATAAAAGAAACGTAAGATGTCACAGGCAAAGGCTTAAATATGCAAGCATTATAAATGTAAAAAGGTTGTATTTCAAATGTTTTTTTTTTTTTAAAGTAGTCTCGTAAGTTAAAACTTTCGAAAAATATGTTTAATCTTTGTTGCCAATATGTTTAATATTATTTACGCGTTACAATCTAAACGAAAACTTCGACAGATATTCAGTTTAAACAAACGTTTACGTTATATTAAATGTCAAATTATTTTGTTGTGATTTTAATAGTATAAGTCTATTAGATACTTGAACAGTAATAACCACTCCAAAAGTTAGTTCGAAAACCCCAAAACGTCCAGACGTTACTCATTAAGTAACTTGTTCGTAATGAGTACTGTGCTAAATGTAGACTAGGGTTGTTAACACGCAGAAGCTGTTTTAATACTATAGATAACATATAAATTTAAATATATATTTATATATAAATTTATAGTATTATTACAACCTTGTTATATATCGATCGATTAAATACAATTTTCAACCATTTTGTTAATATTAAATTCGCTTATTTTTTAATGTTACAACACTAGTTTTCTGCCAATCGGAATTTTGTAAGATTTTTGAATAGAAAATAACAAACTCAAAACTTTAATACTCTTATTTTATTTATGTGGTTAAAGCGTTATAAATACATCACAAGCAAAACAAATTTTGAAAAAATATATTCGACTTTACAGGTACTTAAGATGACACAATAATGATCATAGATTATATATAGAGGGATTAATTTATGAATAGATTAGTTTAAATTCATACTGAAAGAGATCAAGTTGAATGCATATAAAATATCACAAGGTTGTATTAAAAAAAATTAAAGTTGTTTAATCCTGATCAGAAAATTTTATTCGCATTCAGAAGACATTTCAAACAGCATCTATCAGCGACATCAAAGTGGAGTGTTTTAAACAACACTGTGTACAATTTTAAATAGATCTTGACTTAATTTACTAGATAAAACCGTGCCCATCATAATGTTTTTAATCCGGAAAATAATATTGACTCTTTATTGTATTAAATCGTTTATAAAATGACAATGAGTTTTAAACCGTTTCGTAGACATTGTTATATAAATATTGTATATAGAAAACCATAAGCTGGGAACAAAAAGAGTATAATTATAATAAAGTAGTGAGTAAGATTGCATTTACTCTTTACAAACAATGCCTTATATATAATACTCTATATACATATGTACATTATATACTTATAAATAGCAAATTAAATATTTCTCAACGCTCCTACCAAGGTGAAGATACCTATATACTTAGAAATGGTTTCCTAGTAACATAAGGACCTCTAAAAATCATTAAATCAAAACATATTACTGACATATCATAACCTTCGCCATTTTACGTCAACTGTCATAAACGGCGGCCATCTTGACTGCCAGTTTGATGTTGAATCAACGTTGTCTCGTAAACCATAATGTTTAGTGCATCTGGCTGTACTAAAATATATTATTACTTAATAAGTATTAATATTAAACTTAGAAGAGATAAAATATTTAAAATTTTTATTAATATGTCTTTGTATAGATATAGACATCGATGTCTGTGTATGTAGCTTAATAACATATAAATTAAAGAATTTACTGGTACTATTACTTTACTTACCGTATGAAAAATCTAACTTCTAAAAATTTTTTTCTTGGACGGTGTTATAATCAAATATGGTGGGTATTATAAGGATGTATAGTTTGTATAACGTTCAAGATTTTTTATCATTTGCATAACATAATGTTCATTTCAAAACGTGTTGACATTCCTTAAAAATACAATTTAAATCGTTAAAAAAAATATATAGAGAGACGATGATCTGGATAAATACATTAAATAAAATATTAATCAATAGAGCCAAAGTCGTAGGCAAAAGCTAATATAATATAAAAATAGATTACTGAAATTTAAACTAGAGCAATGCCTTAAAATTGTTTTTGTTTATTATTTTAATCTATAAAGTAAATATTTTTCTATACAACCAACACTATCAATCACTATTCAATCACGAAATGTATACGTTACGAACAACCGTATCAAAACAGTTTAAAATTAAATTAAACAATTTTCAGTTTCACCAAAGATAATATTGGATTTCTTAAACATATATATTTAATAAAATATTCTATTTATTCGTATCACAAAGAAATATATAGGAAATTCAAAACGTGAACTTGGTAGCGCACGTAAACGTTACGATTACGTATGTAATCAGCGAGGACAAATGATTGTTTCAAGACAAACATTTCCTGATACGGAGAAAAACATACGTGAATACATTTGTTTACCAAAAAACGCTTCAAGCTCTCGAGTAAACAACAATAACTCTTAAGTACTTTGTTTGTATAGATTTGCGTTAACTTGGTATAAGAAGTTTATAATGATTTTGGTGACAAGTTATTTGCCATCTGTATCTATCTAGAAACGAAACTTTTCAGCATTCAATGGATTCACCGTGCGGGTGCCGGTTCCATCGCACAGGGAGAGGAGCTTCAACAGTGCCTGGGACTTGCGACCCAGATGTAAGTTTAAGGAGCCCCTATCTAACGCGCGTTAAACGCTCGCCGTCCAGGCTCCTCTCTCTACCTAACCAAATTTGAAACAAACCTCATAAAGAATACGAAACGTTTATTTTTGTTCATTCAATAATGATCTCCGTTAAAATATGTGCACATTTATGTATGAAAAACTGTAAACGCTTGGTATGTGTAAATTGGTATACAAAGTACAAACTAGTGGTAAACATACTACTTTGTAATATTCAGTACAATATGGAATTTTTGAAAGTCTTTTTGATGCAAGCTGATTTTTTTACTATTAAACTGTTTGTCTGTATTGGACTGCTGTTTCATAACTACCATAGATAAAAAACTCCCACCGCAAAACATTTCTCAACGTCTTTCCCGCCCAAAAAAATAGAGTTAAATAATTTGACAGTTTATTTTGTTTTTATATTGCATATTTTGTTAAAAGCTCACATGATATGCTGAGACTATTAAAATAATAATTGAATCCGAAATCATAAAAATTCAAATAAATAAATAAGAATACATTTAGGTACTTTTTTTATGACACATTCCGAATTTTATTTTTCTTGAAAAAATGTTTGGCAAATTTCACTCGACTTGTATTAATGTTACAGATTATTTTTCCTTTCGCCTAATTAAGGATCCCTGTTTTGTGTCAACTGTTTGACAGATAATTTTTTTTGAATAAAATTTTACGAAAAACAAAAAATTATATTAACCTGCTAACAACATTGAAACAATCAAAAAGTATTCACATTATATGTTTTAATTATTAGTCTCTTAGAGTTTCAACGTGTATTAAAAGTTGCATTTTGGAAATTTGAAGCAAACTGCAAATGTCATTTGTGTATAAGAAAAAAAATTACTGGTCTTCCGCTCTACCAAAACAATAAATGACAAGGGGTGCCAACATTCCAGTTTTAATATAAACGGTTGAAGGAAATTCTTCCATTACTTTTTTGTCCTTGATCTTTTTACAAAGTAATTTCTTAAATAACGCGAACACCGCATTCTGGACACTGTTCATTCAAGGAGACGGATGAAATTTCATCTTTGTAACGAGAAAAAATTCTTTAAATTAAAACTTTTTACCTGTATTGATTAAATGATGATTATTTTATTGAGGGAAATTAAAAAAGCCTAAAAATATTCATCATATTACATCACATATTAAAAAAATGTTAACAACTTTATTATACATTAGGCCAATTTATTATATTTATCAACAAACATTAAATAATAAAACAAAGCAGTGAAATAAGTTGCTTATATAATCCATATAATTATGGTATTTTATTTCCACGTGATTATAAGTAATAATACTATGTTTTTATAAAAATTATTAATCTCCAATCTCGTAGGTTGCATAGCAGAAACCTTTTTAAATCCCTATTCACCCCATTTAGTCACTTGTGTTTCCTCTCTAAAATCGTTATTAAAATCTACAAGAGTACCAGACAGTACGGCTCGTTTAACAGCTCTTAACGATTGTAGCTTGGACCTGTACTGAATTGGACTATTGTATAACACGACATTCAAATATATTTATTACAAAAGTATAAGTATATTAAATTAAAAACAGACTATATTGCAGCAACATATATTTTTACATCTGCATAACACAGATTATAAATATTTTAAATCAAAAATTAATTAATGTTGTACCTCTAACATGAAAACCCCTAATAATTCAAAAACTCTTAAGCGTTTCCACTTAAATCCATTAGAGTAATAACTTTTGAAATTATAATATTATTTTCCTCGTAGTATAATAGTTTTATCGTCTTGGACTAAAGTGACTGGAAAAGTAGTCTTAAAATATTGTAACTCAATCATCTTTTCTTTGACGTAAATTATTCACGATTTACTAATATTTTGGGAAGTTTAAAAGTATAAATACTCTTTTCTTCCATCAATTAAAAAAAAGATTTCTAAATTTCTAAACAATGACCTGAACGTCAACTGCCAAAAAAAAATTACGATAAAGAACATTTAAGTTCCCGAAAAAAATCACCTTTGTCCTTCTCAAATGTTATGTAAAACATTTAAACAAGCAATAAAATATATGTTAAATTCATTTATCTAAACGGAAATAAGTTGAAAATAAATTTAATAGTGATAGGCTCAAGTAATAAGCAATCCCTCACAACTTTTTTTCATTAAATTCACCTAGTACAAGGGTTCGTTCTGTCATATACATATACGCCTACCCACTCGCAAAAATACATACTATGGATAAAGAATTAGGCGGGTAATAATTTTGAATTAATGTATATGTGATTGACATAAATATCATAGAAATGAAACGTCACCGCTATAATAACACAAACAGCCCTGTATCTCTTGCCTTAGACAACACCCTGTATCTTAATATAACCGTTTCGTTTCGTCTTCACCTCTTTAATGTTACAAATATGTACTTTATAAATAACACTCATTACTCATCCAGAGAACATTTATATTGTGATTCGCTTTATAGTACACATTTTTTTTTACTTTTTTAAACAATTTGCGTCGAATGTATAAAAACAATGTGATAAAAAAAAGAGAGATCAAAATAATGTTATAGTTATAAAATCAGTGCTTTGTTCACAAGTATTTTTTTACCTAAATCTTAGTAGAATTTCAAATTGAATGAAATAAAACTACGATGTAACAAGTCTAGAATAATATATAAAACAAATTTGCCTTCAACCCGCTCAACTTAGACCAATATAATCTTATTGTTGAGCACTTCTTCAACGTTTTCAACTTTTTTTCATTATGAGACAAGTTTCAGAATTCATTATTCAGCCTACGTTTGACCTCTCGTATATCAAGTGAATTGTGAAGATAAAGTATTACAGTAATATATTAATTTAGTCATTTTTATATGAACCACAACTTATAAATAAAGCGTAATGAACTCCCGAATATGCTTAGATAATTCAGTGCGTATTACTTTCATTTATATTTAGGTGATAAGTCACAGACAAAATATAAAAAAGTAGTAAATATATCTTGCCTTGCCAAAGGTCTAACACATTACACCCAGACATAGATATTATAACCAAATTGTTGAACCAACGCACTGAACGGAAAGACTTTGATAACACTAGTTTATTGTATACAAAATGGCCGACATTTCTGACAGTCAAAGCAATATATTATATTGGCAACACCAAATGTTTAATTTAAATTTTAATAAATTTATACTTCGACCTCCCTTTTTAGGTAACAAAACTTAATGTGAAGAATTTTAAAAACGCGTTTGTTTACGTGTGACGTGTGCAGATGAAGACTGTTTAATATACTATGCGTAGGATAAAATTGTAAACTGTTAATATTTCCTGAGTAGGGATTGAATCCCAACATTGTCATGACATAAATTGTGATTGTAGTTATTATAGTAAAGTTTGAATTTATATAAATTTTATAAAATAAATAAGACATCATAATCTATAATCTATATTATAATCCATACATATTATAAAAAATCCCTCGCCGCGTCTGTCTGTCTGTCTGTTCGCGATAAACGGAAAAACTACTGCACGGATTATCAAACAGTTATCACCACTCGATAGCGTGATTCTGGAGTAAGGTTCTAATATATAATTTGTTAAGTTTTTGTATTTACTTGTGTGTACATTAACGATAACTTGTTGGGAGTCGGGAAGATATGAGCCGTCTGACGAAAACGCCGCCTAAAGTCTTTGAGTTATAACAAAATAATATATGGTGGAATTATGTAACTTATATAGGTGTACAGAAGAGTCCGCGGTGGCATATGTCTATACTTTAAGGATAACATACTATATCCCTTTTACAACTTTTAAAAATTGGCATTCCTAAAGCGTTTATTGGAAATATTTACATGAATATGGTATTAAGTCTTATCAAAATAAATTACTTCGTTTTCAAGCCTACTTCATTATATGTAAATTACTTTTTAAATACGGGCATACCATTTGAAAGTTATCATAATATAAGTTTAATAATTCTCAAAATTAAATAGGTTGTTTTATATATTTTGTAAAGAGCCCGTGCGAAGCCGGGGCTGGTACCTAGTATGTAATAAAATAAATTTAAACAACCCGAAGTTCTCCCTTTACCATAACAATATTCTGTTCTTATATAGATTTGTTTCCTTAAATCACTTTTTGCTTTTTTTATGGAATTCGCTCGTCATAGGCGACGATCCAGTCCATAAGTACTCTTTTGTACTCTTAAAGCTATGTGCATTTTTTTTATTATTTTTTTATGATACGAATACTTTTAAAAGGGTCTTCGGCCGCACTTTAATTTTTATTAATATCAAATTGATAAATATTTGCAGCCTGAACTAATATGGAACATCACATTACTGAAGAAATGTTTTGGTATAGCACGAATTGCGTAATAAAAGTATAGTGTGAGTCTTATAATAAAATAAGCTCACACAAAAATTGTGTATCAGATAATTAATTTTAATCTGCATAAAATGTCGATATACATTTTTCCTAAGTCTCCGTTTCAGAGATATAAAGATTCAAAAAGTTGAAAGACTTTCATCACGCTTTGTGTGGGGCACCAAAAAAATGTCAAAAGTTATATGAGATAAACACTTTCAGTATGTACGTAAAAACTTTGGTCCCACAGCTACTGTCTTGTTTGTCGTTTGGTACCCACAATGACTTCACAAATATTAAAGCCTCATAACAAGATCGATAATAGATAATGAGCAACATTTCCATCTTCCGATATTTTATTCGATCGATGCAGCCAGTTTTTTTACGGAAACAAAAAATTCTTATTAATAATAATAAATCTAAATTAATTTTAACGTTTAAAGAAAGTTTTTGTCTTAAAAACAAGCTAAATGATGCTAATACAATGATCATTGTAACATCTATAGAGCAATTCGATAATTTGAACAAATACAACTAGTCCTGATCTAGACCTATATCTAGACTAGTCAAGACTAGTCTGTTGTCTTTCTCGTATTACTCACTGCTTAAACTAACATATATAAAACTATGTTCTGTTTTAAAACTTGAAAAACTAACTATCTCTCTCTCTCTAACTTGAAAAACTAACTATCTCTCTCTCTAACTTGAAAAACTATCTATTAATACAATAGAAAACACTATAAAATAGCAATTATAAAACCTAGTATTTCAAATTCTATCTTTATTGCAGCGGTAGGATAACGTCGACCCTAATCAATGTGGTGAAGATTTCAGGACACCACTCTATTTAAGGGTCCTGCGCTGGGAGATAAAACAGAAATGACAAGTTTTGTACATTTTTGGAATAACCTACATATTTAGAGACTTTGAATATAAATGTTTAAAAAAAAAACTCAGTTTTTTCTTTTTTTTCGTAATGAAATGATAAGACTCTTTTCGTCATTATTTATTATCCAAAAAACCATTTTTTTTTTGTGTTCTCAACAAACTAACATTACCAGAAAGCTGACCTAATTAACTTAGCTGAATTTTAAAACAAAACAACTAGCCAATGAAGCCACGTCTTAATTACAAGCGACATTGTCTTAGGACAGTCGACTTTACATTAATTAGGAACTAATTTCAACGACCTCCTTCAATGTGCAAGAATTAAAAAGATTTCATCGTATAAAGACATTTTTTATACTTTACGCTTACCACAAGTTTGTTTAGCGGCACTTCGTAAGGACTGTTTGTAGTTTTATCATTCCTAAACCCTCACAAATGATAGTATTAAATTAAATTATCAAATGACGAAAGCAACGCTTCGTTTATTGTGACACGATAATAACTTCTAGTAAGTTATTATATATATAAATTTTAAAATTTATTTCAGTTCATTGTCAATGGCAATTTAAATTGAATTTTTTTTCTAATTTTTCCTATAATTGAATCGTTTTTCAATACGTCTATCTTTTAATACAATATCCAGTCCGTTGTAATTCATTTGTAATATATTAAGGGTTTGTTTTCAATAAAGTTTTAATTATACCGCGATCAATCACTACCAGCCGGTACACGATGCTTCTTTTAGTAACGAGATCTGTATTCTTACCACAGGTGTACATCGTCGGACTACATACGGAGCGTAAGAAGTTTTCATTGATAAATCTATATACATAATCACATCGACTTAGTATTATGAACGAAAAACTATGAACGGTCCGTATGGAGTGTGGCGTCGCAAACATATAGTACGCATGCTAGCTTCTTATATACTTAAAAGTATATTTAAAACACATTTGCCTTCCAACTTCTAACCTTAGCACATTGTTAGTAAAACACTGTTCTAGTTATATGCTACAAATATTATAAATGGATAAAATGTTTCATTACTTTTTAAATAGTTATTTTTTAACCAATCTCCTTTGTTTACTGTTCGATCGAAATGCGACTGTCTTATCACTAATTGTACATTTTTGTTTTATATTTCGTTTTATCATTAATTTCCGAATGAAATAATGTTTGAATTAGTGATAAGCATAGTCCAACAAAGTTTATGTAGTCAAATATGTTGTTCCTCAAGGCTAAAAAACGTTAAAATTTACAAAAAAAAGGAGTATTATTAAGAAAAGCGCGCGAAAAGCTACTATAGAGGTCTGGAACATTCTCTCGTCGAACTCCCCAAGAGGAATTTAACTAATTAGGACCAAATCCTAAACTAGCGAGAAGTTTTCTGCAAGGACACTCATTGAGTTGTTTAGTTGGCGGGCTTAGTAATATAAAGGTAAATGTTATGCCTATACAAATCTTTTTTAATACCGACTCCCCGGCGTATACCAAACTAAAAAAGCTATATTCGGATAACTAAAGACATACAATACTGGTTTATCAAAAAAAAAAAAATTGTGCGTGGAGTCCCTCCGCGCGGAGGAAGTGAAACTTCGTAATGTTGGAATGAAAACAGAAAGAGATAGAAATTGATTTTAGAGAATTTTTAGTGTTCCTTTAACACAAACTTTATTAAAATTACTTATAAGTCACGATTGATCCCCGCATGCTCCTCGCATTCCCTCTCGCTCTGTCTCTTTTATATCCAAAGAGCGTTAGACGCGTTAGCGGTTTTGCAAATTGCAAAAAAAGCTTTACTTCTATAATACATATTAACAAAATAGTAAACAATTAAAAGGTTGTTGCAAATTTTAAACAAACTCAGCTTACGGCTGCATATAATTTCTCCATTTAGGATGTTTAATAATTATAATAATGAATATTACAGTTTATAAATAAAATCTTTTATTATTTTCTTAAAATGCACAAATGTCTTCCTATGAAGAGCGACCATAAACAACAATGTGCTTGTAAATTGTTTCTGACAGAAACAAATGTTCTTGCATTACGGCTCAGAACTAATTTGAGATTCCTGCTCTTGTCACTTCTCATAGCGAGAAGGTTAATTTAATGAGGTTGTTGTGACGATCATAAAACGCTGTTAAATAATACAATGCTCATAAAACACAGAATTTCTAACACAAAAGACGAAGCGTTTGAATAGGAACAAATAATGTTTGGGAAATAACATGCTGAGGGCTATTAACTGCAGGTTAATCAATATATTTACTAATAATTCTTCTCTACTAAAAATTTCTTGAATTTTTATTTTAAATATTCACGTCAACACAACCATATATTCTGTAATTGAAATTTATTTTAAACAAAATATATGTTTTTTTTATGCTAAACATTTCTTATAAATTTTCTACCTCATTAACTTTCAAAACTCATTTAAATTACAAATAAGGGGTGTTCATTTTGATATATCTTTCTTTGGAGCTTTGTAAAGGCTTTCACGAGCAACGCGTTATCAAAGTGTACAACCACAAAAAAGATTTTCAGGACACTTGTGTTATCTTCCGAACATCCTGTGAATCGAGAATATGTGGGGCGGTTTTTTTATGTGGATTTTTACGAAAATTTACTTGAATATTACCTATCGTAATAAAGCAAGCAATGAGATTGTAATATATCGCATCTAAGTTGATAAAAAATCCAGTAGATATTTCGATCTACTGATAATTTTAAATTACAAGATACCTATCTAAATATATTATTTCAATATTATTAACAAATCTAATATCTGTATGATATTTTAGTTATTGAAACACTTTCTTTTTATTAACTACAAAAAAGTAACAAATATTTCATTGCAAACTTCATTCGTGTAAAATTTTATTTATAATATTTTTACAAAAGATTTTCTTAGATGTCATTATAATTATTATGAAAACAAATTAAAAAAAAACTTGTTATTTGTAAGGCCAAGTGTCAATAGCTTTGTCTAAATCAAATCTAACTTGCAGATTAGAATAACTGCTTTAAATTTTTTTTAAACAAATATAGAATTGAAAAAGAATGTGAAATTAACTAAAAAGAAGTTTTTACTAAGGTTTAAAGGTGTTTGATTTTTTTTTTTTATTAGCAATAGTTTTCGTTTTGGTTCCGATATATAAAAATATCTGAATTAATAATATAAAATATTATTTGAAATTATAGTGACACTTATTCTTACCAATATAAACATACGCGTTCCTTGTTCACTACAGCATATAATTGTGAATTACTCGTCTGTCCGCAATGGGTCTGAATAATTTTGTAATTTACAGTACTATCTTGGTCCTCTCAGTAAAAACTCACACGTAAGGAAAGTATTCTGGGTATTAAAAAAGTTATAGTAATTTTAGAAGTGTTATTAGAATTGTATAAAAAAAATTTAATTCATTTCTTATTATGTACCAACAAAAATGTTTTTTAAAGTTTATAAAAAGGAGGAACTATTAACTAAACAAGACGTTCCTCATAAAAAAAAATATTTTTTTTCAGTATTGTTAATTTTTTTTTTTTAAGGATCGTTAATAGATTTAATTATATGTTTTTAACAGTTCATAACTAGTAAAAAATATATAGATGAATTGTTAACCTCCTCCTTATGTGAAGATGATTTCGATCTACAATAGTATACATTATTGCAACACTCGAAATTCTATCTCACAAATGTCAATACATTTAAGAGCCGTGAATGATCGGGGTCGGACAACTAAAATACCCAATAGTCATAGAACTATGCATTAATTTTAAAATAAGTCTTATAATTCAATATATAGAATTCATTTTGCAAAATTTCAAATATCTGTATGATATTATACACTTGATAATTGATTCAATCAAAAATCAGTGGTGAGGATATAAAAATTGGGTTACAAAATAAGCATCGCCATTTTGCTTAAAAATCGTAACACTATGAGTCTGTTAGGCAGTTATATGTTTACTCTTTACTCTTCAAGTTGGCCATTTTGGTATTTTTTTAATGTACTGTCAAAAGAAAAATAAAGACGAAAAACACTTTGAAATCGACTGAAAGTAATGTCATTTATTTTAATGGAAATAATGTAATTCGGGTTTTCTCAAACTTTGAAATAATGAAGTGTATTTTATGAAAAAAAACAAATAGTTAGTTTTAAATGTTACCATACTAAAAAATTTACTTTTATAATTAATTTATTAAATTTATACATTTTTATTACACATAATGCAACTTTTTTTACCTATAATATAGTCTTTGCGCATAATAATATCAATGTTAGTAATTGAATGAAAAAACTGAAAACTGTCCGTGTTGACTTTGACAAAAAAACTTGTTTTAATGGTCCCGTTAAGGTAAAACAACTTAAACATTTAACGTGCATTTTTACACAGCAAAGTTAATGGAAAATACTTTTAAACGTTGACGTAAATCTTCCACCCTTTTTCATTACAGTTCATTAAAAAACTGTATCACTCCAACGTGTCATAAAGTTATTTATGTACACAAAAACTTATTTATATGTTTGTAAAATATCTTATATATATATCTTTTCTTCTTGGAGACGTGTATTTTAAAAGTAACTGATTTGTTTAATTCGAACTAAATGAATAGGTTACAAATTAATGAAAGTGTACGGATACATTTTGTCTTAATTATACGTAGCTATATATTTTTGTAGGAAATCACAGTACCATTATAATATATAACAGAGAGAAAACAAATATTCCATATATCTCAGTAATAGGACTACTAATTTATTATAAAGGATACACATAATACAATTCATATAGTATTACAAGAGGTCTAGTTAGGAATATATTGTGGGTCTTAAAATTTTATATATATATTAAGAGATGAAAAATTAAATATCCTTTATAACAATCTACCAGTTATGGAAACCTGAATTATCCAGGTCCGGGTTTAGAAAAATGGGAAGCAGACAAGGGAATGGACTGGAAAGGTCATGAACCTTTTTGGTAGTCACTAAAACTAAGAAAAACAATGTAAATAAAACTAGTATTATTCGGATTTACTACGCGGATTTTATTATTTAAAAACTACATAATCCCGACGTTTCGGTTACTTTGCAGCAACCGTGATCACGGGCAGACGAGGTGCAAAACAATGTAATTGATACTTTGCACTCGTCTCATCACCGAACTGATATTACCGCCTAACACAATCAGAGGCATATACACGTACAACCTATAAGCAACTGACTACAGGCTAAAGGTAAAGGTAATAAAATTCCATAACAGACAGACAGACACACACACACACACACACACATGCATGCACACACGCATCCAATGACATTGACGTCAAGCTGTCACACTCCTCTATCGCTTCAGGTCTGCCACAAAGAACGATAAACAATGAACTCAACTTTCAATACATCTACGAAATCTGTAAGATACATCATAAAAAATAATAATTTAATTTGTTGAACTCGAAACAAGAACAATGACCGGCTTTGCATACATGCAGACAATCCGATGGAAATTACCTTAAAAAAGCCAAACGTTCACCCTCACTATAGAAGTGTAAAGTGAAAGAAACTAAAATAGTACAAGTCAGGTGAGGGACGGAGAATGATTTTTTTTATTAATAAAAAGCAATTATTTCTAAAATCAAGCTCACACCAAATATAACAATTTAAAGTGATTCTCATAAAATCAAATTTAAAATTTTATGATTTAAAAGAAATAATTTTAAATGCTTTAAAAATTATCCTTAAATAAGTTCCGTTATTTATTCTCGTTCTTTAATCAAATAAAAGATAAATGTAAAGATATTTTTTATTTCTTATTCACGGAGAACTAAAATGTATATGAAAAACTCTGTAAGCGCAGTATTCCATGAGCGCGAGAAATAACGGGTATGTAATTTTCGTGGCGACCTGGGTGGTACAGAAATAAGCTAAAACACCCGCTCCGGCCGTATAATAGCCCCAAATTCGGTCATGTTCGTGCGAGTATACACACAAAGAAACAATGTTGCAAGCAATAACAATGTTTCCCAAATTTCTGTTGTCGTTGCCAGCGAGTGCCATCACAAACGGAATCAAACCAGAGACAAGATGAATGCTGCTCAAACTTTGATCCCCTCGATACAAATCAGCCATCAGACATGGTAAGGCTAAGTAACGCGTCGCGGCAGTGCTAATCGTGTAGGCTGCAGTGAAATCGTTGTTAAACTTTCCACCTGAAGTTAAAATAGAAAGTCACTTATTAAAGTATTTAAATAATAATTTGCATAGGGGAATATCCAAATCATTTCTTGTTTTATTGAAAAATAGACAAAACATTTATTTCACTGGCTTGAGGTATGTGAAATCAGTTTTGACTATTTAAATACGAATTTCACCCTTACAATAAATATAAGAAAACTGAAGCCAATTTCAGCCCAAAATTTTACTATCAGTAATTTTAATTCAAAATATTACTTTGGTAATGGAGAAATCCGAGTACTCCATGAACGAAGAAGTTGGCGTGCATGCCCGGATGTGTGAAACTCTTGCCATGCGTGTGACCCAATCCTTGACCGGCCACGCAACACAGCACAATATGTGCGATAGAGGCATTAACGTCATCCTCCTGGCCCATAATACAACAAACATCAAAATATAAATTTACATATATAAAATAAAAGCAAAATCTTAAATATTAATTGTCAAATTAAAATCAAGCTCATAAAACTTAAAAACAATTGATAATACAAAAGAGTTTGCAGTTTTAACTTTCATAAAAGGAGTTCAGAAAAACTCTTCATATGTGAATAATAAAAAAAATTGCAGTTGAAAGACCTATAATATTTTTATGAAATTCTCAATCAAATATTTCTTTATTTTCTTTATTCGCTGAAAACAAAATCATTACGAAATAAGTCAAAGACAAATGATTCATAGATAAAGTATAAAGACATTACCAATAGACATTTTGTATAATCTACATAGCTATATTCTTCAAAAAACGAAAGGCTTCCATTTTGCTGGTAAATGCGTAAGAATTTACAAAAATACCGTACTTATTGTGTTTAGTGATATTAATTCGACAAATTCGCAATATACGCAATAAATAGTTTAGAATGGCGGCCAGCGACTCAGGGACGGATGAGTCACTTTATCCCATCGCGGTACTTATCGACGAATTAAAAAATGAGGATGTTCAACTCAGATTGAATTCTATTAAGAAGCTATCAACCATCGCTCTGGCTTTGGGTGTGGAAAGAACAAGATCAGAACTCGTTCCGTTCCTAACTGAGACTATATATGATGAAGATGAAGTACTTTTGGCACTCGCTGAACAACTTGGTGAGCTTTTATTAGTATTTTAACGAACAAAAATATCATTTTTTGCATCTATCAAAATATACACACAGATTCACATTTTAAATTGATAAAGTAAATAGTAATGCATTTATTAATATTGATATAGATAACATTTCTTGTTTATATTATAGTGATTACAAGCTATGTCCGCGACTTCGTGCGCGTGTAATTTAACAAAAGGAAAACCTAAAATAAAAGTATCCTAAAGCCTTCAAAAAGGAGTTATTAATAATTAAACAACTTACTTGCTAATGAAACTCGTCAAAATCGGTCCAGCCTACCAGTGATTATGAACAAATATTCAGACAAACAATCAAAAATTAAAAATATTATTTTGTTATATGTACAAAACTAGACTCCATTTTATTTATTTGTATATGTAACTCAAATTATTGAAAAGTCACTTCTCATTAGCTTCACAGCTGGTTTAATTATAACTAGATAAGTCATTGATCTTAATAAAATTATCAATGCCCTGAAAACGTTTATAGTTTATTGTTTTACAAATATTATAAAGACAAAATTAATATGATTGTGGTTAAAAACTTAGTATCTTTTTAACGAGTCATTATATAAACAGCAGCTATATTTAAATATTCAGGTACATAGCATAGAAAGCTTAAATTATCAGCACTAAATAAAATTGCGTTCACACTTCAGTATCTTTTGTAAAGACTTTCATACATATTATTTTGACATAACTAAAATGCAATATTCAGGAATTTGTTCTAACTGATCCTGCTGAAATATAACAATAACATAATTGTACTGATGAAGTCGTAGTACAAATATGCAGTAGATACTTGTATGCTAAATAACATGTTTATAAAACAGGCAACTTCATCAATCTTGTCGGCGGAGGTGAATATGCACACTGTCTTTTGCCCCCACTGGAGTCGCTTGCTACTATCGAAGAAACTGTTGTCAGGGATAAGGCTGTGGCCTCACTGAGAGCGGTTGCCGCCCATCATTCCCCACAAGCTTTAGAACAGCATTTTGTGCCATTAGTACAACGTCTTGCGGGCGGAGATTGGTTTACATCTAGAGCATCCGCCTGTGGACTCTACAGGTTAATAGATTATTCTATCATTTATTATTGTACTCTCTCGACTTATATATCAATTTATTCAAACCAAGAAAATTTAAATGTCTTCCATATGATGTCTTCCATATGACAAAAATTCATGAATATAGCAAAAAACCTCAAAATAAAACTAGTCTAATATTATGATATCAATTTCAGCGTCTGTTACCCTCGTGTCAGTGCACCAGTGAAGGCTGAGCTCCGAGAACATTTCCGTGTCCTGTGCCAGGATGACACACCCATGGTGAGACGAGCGGCCGCTTTCAAGCTGGGAGAGTTTGCTAGAGTGGTCGAAGTGGAATATGTGAAGAGCGATCTCATACCAATGTTCATACATCTGGCCCAGGTTTGTAAAATATTAATGGGTTAATTACTTTCTCGAATCTAAAAAAATCATGTGTTCAAAGTACAGTTTCAATCTAGATTTACAATTTTTAGCGTTACTTCCAGTTATATTGTACAAAATGGCTGAAGCCAGTATTTATAGTTTCCAAATACAAGTTGATAGTTAAATTTTGCCATTACAAAATTAAAATGGTTCAGTAATATAGTTAACTATAAGCACTCATAAAAATACTTCTAAGTATTATAGTATGTTATCTGTTCTCATAACCTAATGTTATTTCTATGGTACTTAGACTTTTCTATAATTATCGACTGATGAATGCAAACATACAAATACGTATAAATACTTTAAAAAAATATTCTTAAGCGAGTAAAATACTTTATCTTCTAAAATACAATACTATCAACTGTCTAATGGTGCAAGACTAATAACACTTGGCTTAGATTCACACTTTAATACTCCCAAGTCTTATGATACAATTGGTTCATGAAAAAATGCAATGTTTCACCAAATCTGTATATTTTATGGAATTTTTAAATTAAAATGGCAGTACTGTGATAAACTTGTGATTTGATATATTTTTTTTTAATCAAAACAATATGTACAGTTAATTTTAGAAGAACAGAATAGAAGAAAAACGAAAAATATAATCAACTTTGGCGTATTAATAACATTTAATATCTTATGTTTTATTATTCTAGGATGAGCAGGACTCGGTACGTCTACTGGCTGCAGAGGCCTGTGCCGCTGTGGCTGCCCTGCTTCCGCCTGAAGATATGGAACAGCTAGTAATGCCCACGGTGAGGGCCCGTGCTGGAGACACCTCCTGGAGGGTGCGGTTCATGGTGGCTGAAAAGTTAGTACTGCCATATAATTAGTATATTAGTACATCAGTACCATACAAGAATTTTATCAGCAGCATACTATTGTGATTCTATCAGAAGATTTATATATATATACACTTAATGTATAGTTGCCTGCACATATCTTGGTATCTTGGTAAGGTTTTAGTGTAGTGGGGATATGTATCCGCACATACACTTAGTGCAACAAAAGGTGTTCACTTTTAATGCCTATCAGTAACAAAACCAATGTGTCCAATTTAAGTGCTCGTAAGTGTACTTGATAGCTAACATCCAATCACGTGCACGGGATTGCGCCGTTTCTCTATCCGCGTCTCGCATCATATCTGTTCCGGCTCCTATAAGGGAAATGAACATTTATTATATAGAGGTATTAGGCATAGTACACATTTATAAATTAATGATTTATTTTTTTACTAATATCCATGAAATATGTAGTATAAAATTCATTGTAGTTTTACTTGGTTTATAGTAATTTTGGTAACATTTGTTGCTAGTCAGTTTTATATATAACTTTATTATAAATGATTATCCAATATTACGTAGGTATGTATTGGCCGTGGATACTATTAACATATACATGCATGCATTTATGTTGGATAAAACTAACCAATGTGTGGAAGAAAAAGTTGATTAAATTTAAATAATATGTAAGAGGGTTACTGGAATCAATTGTGGACTGTCATTTATTAATATATAGTTAAGGTATGAATAATTGTAATAAGCTTAAAGCCACAAATCACAAAAATTACATACAAATATTAATTTAAATGATGTAGTCAGTGTTACAATTTCAAAAAATATTATTGTATTCTGTATGATAGACAATAATTTTTTTAATAAATGCTTGTAAATTTAAAGGTTTGTGGAGCTGCAACAGGCTGTGGGTCCGGAGCTGGCCCGCTCAGACCTGGCCCAGATCTTCCAGGCGTTGCTCAAGGACAGCGAGGCTGAAGTACGAGCTGCAGCAGCTGCTAAGGTTACTAAATAATGTTACAAGTGGCGCCATCTGTGCCGTACTAATTACAACATACTATAATCCTCAGAATTATTTTTATAACTGATTATAATTAATTATAACACTGAGCCATTGTCATTTTGTAATGGCGACATCTAAGTATCGACTTGTGTTTGAAAACTATAAGTAAGGTACTGGCTTCAGCCATTTTGTAAGACATTAGTGGAAGTTAAGCTGAACATTAAAAGTTAAGATTATTTAGAAAATACTGTAAATATATTTATTTTGTAGTGCTAACATGAAAGAAAGAGCCTGCTCTTTTGCCGTTAATGTAGACAAGCTTTATTATATTAAAAACATTAGAAATCGCAGACCAAAACAATTATAAGACATGAGGATTTTCAAAGATAATTATGGTGTTCTAAATTACGTTATTACTCCCACAGGTTAAAGACTTCTGTATGAACTTGGATAAAGCCCACCAGGAACACATCATCATGACCATGATCCTGCCGCAGATCAAGGAACTGGTGTGCGATCCCAACCAACACGTGAAATCCGCTCTAGCCTCGGTCATCATGGGACTGAGCCCCATCGTTGGCAGACAGAACACCATAGAACACCTCCTGCCGCTGTTCCTCTCTCAACTCAAAGACGAATGCCCAGAGGTCCGACTCAATATTATATCAAACCTCGAATGTGTGAACGAGGTCATCGGAATACAGCAGCTAGTGCAATCCCTCCTCCCCGCCATAGTCGAGTTGGCGGAGGACACGAAATGGCGCGTCAGACTAGCTATCATAGAACACATGCCTCTACTGGCCGGCCAGCTTGGGCAGGAGTTCTTCGACGATAAGCTCACGGGGCTCTGTATGTCCTGGCTCTTCGACCACGTGTACTCCATCCGCGAAGCAGCGACCCTGAACCTGAAGAAACTCGTCGAACAATACGGCGCGCCCTGGGCCGAGGCGAACGTCATACCGAAAGTGCTGGCCATGTCCCGGGAACAGAACTACCTGCACAGAATGACGTACCTGTTCTGCATAAACGTGCTGTCGGAGGTTTGCGGCAAAGACATCACGACCAGAGTGCTCCTACCCACAGTGCTGTCGATGGCGGACGACAATGTTGCCAACGTGAGATTCAATGTTGCCAAAACCTTACAAAAGATGGCGCCCTTCCTAGACCCGGCGGTCATCCAGCCGCAAGTGAAGCCGGTGCTGGAGAAGTTAAACGTGGATCCGGACGTGGACGTGAAATTCTTCGCGTCCGAGGCCATAGCCGGTATAGCCGGCTGATTCCTCCGCGTCTAATATTTTCTAGTTTGTATTTATTCTAAAGCCAGATCTTCATCCGTACCACCAACGAGACGACATTCATTCCAGTTTGAAACAGCAATAGGAATCACTTGCGGCATTTAACTTGCACTTTCGAAATTGTAAAACATATTGAATATAGATAATTAAAACCACCGCTGTTTTATTTATTTTATTATTTATTATAACGCATAAAAAAGTTCTTGCGTGTGAAAAATTACAGTCAGAATCAATGAATTGATTAATGATGCGTGAAAAGTATTTTAAATATATCGCACACCAGTTGTCTTAAAAATTTCAGCCCAATATAAGATTAGGCAACATTTTCCTTCACTCGGTTAGGAAGAGGAAAGAATTAATATCAATCGATAGGAGCCTATAGAATATGTGACTATTTTGCGTATCCTTTTCTTTGAGTACTCTTCAAGGCAAGTAAGGAAATCGTTACTGGTAAATGACGCTAAATTGTTCTTACTTTGTTACTAACAATGGTATGGGATCTATCTGCAATCGTAATAAACATATATATATATATATATATATATACATGTGTGTGTGTAATAAAATATTCATATCGTGTACAGAGATTCTACACCTTCCATGCAGTTACAGATTGCGATTACGGTAAGGTTTTACAAAAATATATTTAGAACCAGCGGAGTTCTTGGGAATTAAATTTCCTGCAACAGAAACCGATGGCAAAGAATTTTCCAAAGTTTGAGCACTTTGAAATTTCACGTTATTTTCAGAGACTTATTAGAACTTTAATTTCTTTGTATAAAACAATACAAGCAGCCTACATTCAACTGCAACGCTGTATATTCCACATGTTAGTTCGGATCCATTCGCATCATTATTTCAGGGTCGATATCTCTACCGAGCTATATTTCGTAGTTTTCATAAATATTTTTAAGTAATCAAAGCTTAGACGATCGAATATAGCACTATTTTAGTTTTTGAGACATTCATATATTTAAATTGTTTTTACTACAATAATTATTGTTCACTCGACAACACTGGCTGGTAGTGTTATAGATTAATAAGAAAATTATGAATTAAAAAGGATCAAGTGATGTTCCACATTCAAAATTTCCTATAATTGCAAACTTAACATTCGAATCTCGAACATATTTTTTATGCAATGTTTACTTTACAATTATATAGAATTAAGACAAGAAATATTTTTACTTTCAAAATGGCGAGGGTTGTCTGTTTTTCACCGTTTTAAATGTACAGAACAAAAAATAATAACGAGATATTTTCATAATTTATCCATATAAGAGATAAATCACATTATCTCGAGATAGCGATTCTATGAAGGTCAAGCGTAATCTCAAATTCCTACATTCAGGATTCAGTAAAGATTTTTGTTCAGGACAATTAAAACTACATATCGGGAGGGAGCCACACATTATTACAAATAAATCAACCACTTCCAATAAATAAATAAAACGTAAACTTCTATATCTTTATTTCATTAAAACAACAATCCTAATTCACTTACATCATTGAATATAGAATTTGAACGAGTGAATGAGGAAATTGGAATGTAACGTTTCGTTACTCGGGGACATCAGTTTAATACTATTTACATAAAGCATAGCCGCGGCGTTACCCGCCACAGATAAAATAATTCCATAAACAATTAATGGCTGCACCAAACGGATAGTGTATTCCTCGCCCGTATGTACATCGAGAAGCAGTTAAACATTTCATAAGCAACACGATTCCATATAATTTAGTTTTGAAACATGACATTAACTATCAACAACTTACTAACAAACAGTATAATATCTTACAGTGAACCGGTCATAAGCGAGTCTGGCCACTGAGACGTTCTGGTTATAGTTTAGACCGGGTTTGCGCGTTTGATGTTTAGTGACGCGAATCCCTCGGGTAGAACTCGGCGAGGATGGAGGCGGGGATACGCTTCAGCATCTCCTTGGGGAAGATGCGCAGCAACTGCCAGCCGATGTCCAGAGACTCGAACACGGTGCGGTTCTCGTAGTTACTCTGAAATTAGTGTTGTAATTAGTTCTACTTGTACTACGATAAATAACTGGTGAATTTGTTTTGTAGTATGGAAAGACAATGATAAAAATCTGTATCGGTTCATATCTGTGAAGTTTGTGCAGATAAGATAAGAGTTAAGATTGATGCTCTATATATTATTACCTGAGTGATAAAGTTCTTCTCAAACTTAGTGAGGAACTCTAAGTACAGCAGGTCGTCGGGCGTGAGAGCTTCCTCTCCCACCACAGCCTTCATCGCCTGCACGTCCTTACCGATGGCGTAGCACGCGTACTACAACACACACAAACATTATTATATATTATATGGAATACTGGCTATTTTATACATAAAGTACTCTTAAGAAACGCTGCCGTGTCATACAAAGGTTATATTATTATGAATTTTCATTTTAATTTAATTAAAACTGATGATTTTATATCAAAATATATCAAAACTTATATGTTTATATCCAATATTCTACATAAGTTTCTACGTAGAACTTTTTAATATGAGCAATTTATCATCCTCAATGTTTACTATAAAAAATATTGTTTATGAGTAGTGCATAGCCCACCAGCTGGTTGGACACGTCGGAGTGATCCTTGCGGGTCATGCCCTCGCCGATAGCGGACTTCATGAGACGGGACAGAGAGGGCAGCACATTCACCGGTGGGTAGATCTGACGGTTGTGAAGCTGACGGTCGACGTAGATCTGGAGAATATTACACGAGATAAAATATCAACAATTATAGGAAATTTTGTTAAATTAAATACACAAATTATCATATATTTATCTTTGAACATAAGAGACTGATATAAAAAAAACTGACATTCTCTGATGTTATATGAATGGAACTAATGTTTTCGGATATACTATGCCTTTTTTTTTAAACTAAATACTCCCGACGTTTCGGTTACTTTACAGTGACCGTGATCACGGGCAGACGAGATGTTAATGTCTGTTGTTGGTCCTGTTATTCGTCACCTACCGCCAAAGATTTCTTAATTTTCTAGAGTAACTCTCCGACTTTATAGTTGTATAAGTTATAACCAACCACACTGCATCCAGGAATCAAACCTGGGAAACATACTGCGGCTGGCAATTGTTTAGCCACGTGTAGATTAAATTCTCTTATTTTTTATTACCATTGTTAAGTTCATAAAATATGCCTAGTATTATAACCTATTTAACTAAGCATATTCCTCTATAGATGTATGTAGTGTCGGTTCTAACCTGTCCCTCGGTAATGTAACCCGTCAAGTCAGGGATGGGATGGGTGATGTCATCGTTGGGCATAGTCAGGATGGGTATCTGAGTGATGGAACCGTTTCTACCCTCCACACGTCCGGCTCGCTCGTAGATGGTGGCCAGATCGGTGTACATGTAACCTGAAGTACATCATTAATGATTATATTGAACTGGCTTCACATATACTGGTTGGGAAATATATAATTTCTGTGACAATATTTTTTGGTTTACAGACAAAAAATTAGATTTTGTCTGTCTCTCGCACGAGACAAGCTCGCAATTTTCTTTTCTATAATAAAGCGTTATCGTAAAACACTTATATAGAAAACTTTATTTGCAGACTTGAGTAAGTACATGGTAGTTTATTAATGGGGTGACTGGAACGAATTGTCCTTTAAGTCACTGGTTTGATTTCTGCTCTATGATTTTTATTCTATACGTTTTGACTATAAGTATATATTTATATACTTATAGTCGTATATATTACATACCGGGGAAACCACGTCGTCCGGGTACCTCCTCACGGGCGGCGGACACTTCACGCAGGGCTTCAGCGTACGAAGACATGTCAGTCAGGATGACCAACACGTGTTTCTGTTAAGAAAATTTCATTTCAATAAACCCTGAGAGACAAATATTTATGTTATTTTAGTATGACTGCATTGACTTAAATATTATGAGTAGTTTAAATGTTGAGGGAAAGCTTGACATATATATACGTGTGTGCGTGTGTGTGTGTATAATAGTATGTTTGTACCTCGCACTGGTAAGCCAAAAACTCAGCGGCGGTGAGAGCCAGACGCGGTGTGATGATCCTCTCGATGGTGGGGTCATTGGCCAGGTTAAGGAACAGGCACACGTTCTCCATAGAGCCGTTCTCTTCGAAGTCCTGCTTGAAGAAACGAGCCGTCTCCATGTTCACACCCATAGCGGCGAATACTATGGCGAAGTTGTCCTCGTGGTCGTCGAGGACAGACTTACCAGGCACCTGGAATGATAACATTTAATAAATTACCTGTGGGTATTTTAAATCTAGTATTATGACATCTTTGGTGTTGATTGCAAAGTTATAAATTAAATCTAATAGATGGCAGCACAATCAAAATATACAGGCTGCAGTCAGATGATGGTCCAATTGGTAAAGCAACAGCAATGAGATATTCCAGAGGTCACAGGTTCAAAAACTGATATACTATATATATGAATATGAAAATTCTTAACCGGACCTATACTTGTGTTTCGGCCAACTGACAAATATTAAAGCTTCTTTATTAATTAGATATCAACTATTATAGTACAAAACTTATATTAAGATTACTTCCGTTGGGAACATGAGATTATCAGAAACAAATGCCCTTGTGATATGATATGCTCAAAAAGAATTTTTTGTATTATCTATTTGATAGAAATATATTTTTTTTTTGACATAGTTATACCAAATAATATATACGTGTATATAATAAATAGCTCCCACATCCTTACCTTGACAAGACCGGCCTGTCTACAGATCTGTGCCGCAATCTCGTTGTGAGGCAAACCGGCGGCCGAGAAAATGGGGATCTTCTGACCGCGGGCGATGGAGTTCATCACGTCAATGGCGGATATACCTGGCGGAGGAGATGGATTAGCGAAATGTATTATAACATATGGCCGCATGTTGAATGAGGCTAGCTCAAACAGCGACGACGATAAGACGCCAGATAAATAAAACTGGAGTGTAATAGGTGTTACATGAAAAAAATCTTAAGATTACACCAAAAATCATAAGCCATAGAAAAAAGAAGGAAAAATTCCTCGCCGGATATTCAATATTGCTAGATAATTGTTATATAATACATTTACGCAAGTTCCAAATCTATGTATCTTAGGGCTTCACATTTCTTCTGTAGCTATGAAAAACTTAAAATTTATTTATTCGTTATTTTTGTTTATTAAAAAAAAATTTACTGAATGAAATGAGCGAAACGAACAACGCTATACGTGCGACTCAGGTCATTGATCCACGGAGACGATCTCGGCGAGTGAATGTCCGATCGAGACGAGGTTTTTTGTTCGATAGCCCAATTATATGGGGTGGTTATTATCAAAAAAATTGGATAGGATCACCAATATCAATAGGATCTGTCATGTCCAAAAAACGGTTCGGTACCGAAACGCGGAGGTCGCTTAACTCAACATGTATCTGAAAGCTTTTTTTTCGATCAAAACGAGAAAAAAATAGGAAGGTGCATCTCTTAGTACTATTAGCAATTAAAATTATTAGATATTCATATATATATATGAATATCTAATAATTGAGGGTAGTTGAAATTATCAGGTGTCACCCGCATAACCACTTGTGTAGCCACCTGTGCAAGTGTATACACAACAATGAGTGTCGGTTGGTATAAATAGGGGTTAGGGTACAGAATGCAAGGAGTCTCGTTCGAGCCGTTGCAGGGTACGGACCTCTTCGAAGTAAGGGATTCGTCAATCCGTCTATGGGGCTACCTTAAATACCTCAGAGCCTGATGACAGTCAAGAATAAATTCATTGATGACGTCAGTTATGTTGACGTCACTCTTTTTAAAAACCACGGTTTGGATACTACTCCGACGTATATGTATATATATACGTTGTAACACGGTCGAACTAACCGGTCTGAATCATCTCCTCGGGGTAAATACGTGACCAGGGGTTGATGGGCTGACCCTGGATGTCCAAGAAGTCCTCGGCCAGGATTGGGGGTCCCTTGTCTATGGGCTTGCCGGAACCGTTGAATACACGACCTGGGATAAACACAATACATATAATAAGGGCAATGTAACAACTCATGTTACAGTAGTTAACATATCTATAGAAATATATTAAATGGAAATATCATCTTGTACTTTAATATTACTGCTCACATGAATATGCCAAAATAAAGTTTTTATAATTTTTTGTCTGCCTGTATGTTCCGGCCAATCTCAGAAACGGCTGCACTGATTTTGATTATTTTTGTATTGCCAAATAACTCGTGTAGATTTTTTTTTTATTTACATCAAAGATGGCAAACGAGCAGACGGCCTACTTGGTGGGAAGGTAGTCACCACCACACATGGACATCCGCAACATCTCTGTTGCAGATGCGTTGTGAACCTTGGTTGTTGAGGAGAGGAAGGGCGGGAATAAGGAGACGGCATGAAAGGGTGGGAACAGGGAAAGGGCAACCGTCTCTCTCACTCATCGGACGAAACGCAGCCATTAAAGACTACTTCACGCCGATCTTCTGTGAGAGGGTGGTACTCCCCCGGTCGAGCCAGCCCATGTTCGAGCTGCAGCAACTTGACCACAGCTAGGCTCTACCACTTTATTCTTAGTAAAGCTTAACGTAAGCTAATTTATTAAAAAAAATATTTTAATTCATTTTAACCAAATTAATCATTTGTTTTTATTCACTTACTACTATAAACTAATTAAAAATACACCTATTTCACAGGGAATAAGTGGTGGGTGTAATAAGTGTATATATAGTAGGTATAAATATATACATACAAAATGTCTTATTTATCTACATCAATCCACATATGACTCACCCAACATATCTTCGGACACAGGAGTTCTCAGGATGTCACCGGTGAACTCGCACAGTGTGTTTTTAGCATCAATACCCGAGGTACCCTCGAACACCTGGACCACGGCCTTGTTGCCGCTGACCTCCAACACCTAAACAGAGTCGGGTGATACAACTCAACTTATAAGCTTATATAAAATAATAATAATGACAACACCCTGTATGTATGTTTAAATATAAGCAATTAAATATATATATATATATATATAGAGAGAGACAGAGAGAGAGAATTAATGAAACGACATTTTGGAGATAATACAATTTTTTTTAATAATTTTACATATAACTGTATTTCAAGTAGTTTTCTAAGAAAATGTTTAAGGAAGGATGAAATTAAAGTTTCCTAAATTACAGTATATTATATATATGGCAGTTTGAACTTGAAGTCTGTAGTTGCAAATGCTATCGTAAGCAAGTATATGTATATACAGCTTTATATGAGGCAAATAAATTGCAATAGTTTTAAAATAATTAACATAATTCATGAAACACAACACTTTGATATGTGACACGAGCGGAAAATACACAAGTCGACATACAAAATCAAAGATAGAGAGCTTGATAAAAAAAAATCTGTCAAATTTAAATTCAAGTAACATGAAGAATATATTTTTAATTCCATGAACAATTCTAATATATATGTATAAAAAATGGCTCAACTTATGTTTGATAACATATCAAACTTGTATGTGTGTTTGTATGTAAGCCTAAACTTCCAACAATACCATCAACCAAATCATTTTATCTTAAAAATTATAATAAATATATACAAAAATAATTAACTTTACATGGAGTATAGACACTTTTAATGCTAGGTTTTTGACCGCTGTAATGAAAACAGTTCTAATGAAAAGCAGATCATAGTAATAATACTAAGTTATTTATTACCTGTCCCGAACGTAGGGTGCCATCTGCAAGTCTCAGCTGTACAATTTCAGAGAACTTAGGGAACTTGACCTCGTCGAGGATGACCAGTGGCCCATTTACACCCGACACCGTCTTGTATGCTGCGGAAAGTCGTATGATACAGCTTCAACCACATTGGTGGCAATAAAAATATACTTTACATCTGATGTTAGACTGTTAGTGTAAATTACAGAAGTCTGCATAACCATGGGTCTGACTTACATGTTGCTAACTCTTCAAGTGTCATGAGTTACTATGAGTGAGTAGGAATAAGTTACTATGAGTAAATATGAGTTAATTAAAAAAGAGTATTTCATAATATAAAGTACACTAATAAAGTTCATTAACTATTATTTGGACAGATTAAAAAAAATTAATATCTGTCTCATGGGATCTCAACTAAGTCTCTGATTCTAAAAATGTTTATATAACAGTTGTAAGGCAAAAAAACTAAGCACTGTATGTTCTTACACAATGAAATTACATAGAAAAAACGAGTAATTTTTCAGGATGATTAGAAAATTAATAAATTTTTATCCTGTATAGTTCTTCAATATTGGTCACAGTGATTAAAACTTAGCAAGTTTCTTAACAAAAATACATTACATAAATAATTTGATCATGTGATATTTGTTAAATAAATTTTGGAATTTTAAATATCCCTTTAGTCTCATTACATTGGTTCAAGGGAATATTCATATTATTTAGAAGGTTTATAGCAAGGAGTAAGAATATTTTTCCGACTTCTTTCTTCGACTCACAAAGCAAATGTCGAATAGAGATATAATAAAAACTACAGATCTTTATATTTAAAACTATTTTATGTAAAATAAAACGAAATCATCAAAATCATCTATGTATAATATACTCTAAAGCTCTTTTATAAGGATTTAGAACAAATCTTCTAACATACTATGATAAGAAGTCAGGTCACAAGATTAAATCTAATAAGATTTTAAAGTGTACGCTCAAATTTGGCAGACGAATTTAACAATCAAAACAGGGAAAATCTAAAAACAAAACATTACAAGTCCCGTTCAAATGTAAAATCAATAATTGACATCACGGGTTGCCAAAGTGATATTAGTACCAAATACGTAAAAATGTCGATTGCTTATTATAAGTTACTTACTCAGACGGGGTTGGGATATGAAGTCGCGGGATACGACCAGGGCATGTTCCTTGTCTGCCTGGGAAGCTGAGAGAGTTTTTGCCATTTTACAGTTTTCTGATGGCAGGCCGCTCAATAAAACACTAAACTGCGCTGCCTCCTCGCCCGAAAACTGACGAATGGATGAATTGTCTATGCGACTTCACGTGCTGTCACGTGATCTATCACAAGATAAAAGTTGCCAGTAAATGACTAAAAGGAATCACTGAAATCAGTATAAAACCTTATGGGATGAAAAGATTTCGAAGATGATGCATATTCTGAAAATTCTCAAACACACCGCCAAATCGTATAGAGCTGAAATAACTATTTATCATATTTTGTGTAATGTGAAAAAACTTAACAGTTCTGATTTGAAAAACTAAAACTTCAACTGTAGAACACTTATAATTTTATTAATCCGTATACATAATTTTATAAAATTTTAAAAATATTGTTACAAGCAAAATTTTATTAGGGCTAAATAAATAACAGTGCTGGTTTGTAACTATATGAAATCCTGTATATTTTTATACATCAATTAAACACTAAAAAAAAGAAATACTGAGTACACAGTTTGTAAGTACGAATACATATATGTGGGTATGTGCATATATGTAACTCAAGACTTAAATTAAACAGAAACTGTCGAAATAATTTTTATAAAGAGGAAAAAAAACTATTTAATCAAATAAGAAAATAAAACAAGACCGTGGGATTTTCGAAAAGTTACGATGTTACTGTGTCGCTATGTTAATTAAGGGATACATATTTTATATAAGCGTCTCCTTATCTATTAACAATTGTATGCGCCCCAAAAAACAATCATCAAAATCTAATCCAGATCACACAAAATCTTTAAATTAGAACTATGGGATTCAATTTCATTTAACTTTTAAATTATAGCCAGCTGACAAAATGTAAAATAGATTTTTCATTACGTAACCTGTCACGATAAAATCGAAATATTTCTGAAAATAAAATAATCTAAATAAAAATGTTAAATAAATAAAAATAAAAATGTTATATATCGAAATTGAAAATTATTTCTGTTAATATTGAATCTATAAACTTAAAATATAGAACTGTCGAATTGTATTCTGTTCTTTATCCCCTATCGTTACTCTAATTTAATTAGAAATTTAAATTTAAATATGTACTTCAAACACAATTTTGATCAAAGTAGTTGCTTAATTAACTACGAATATAAATTAAGTTGTAATTTAACAACCAGCGAGCTTTTAGATCAATGCAGTAGCCAGTTTACTACATTTTAAAAGAATACATAACTCAGATAAACAAACAAATTATGTTCATTAGCAGACTGCTGTCAGTTTGAGTCATTAAAAATGTAGAACTTCAAAATGATGGGATTTAAGGTTATTAATAAAAGGATTTTTTATAAATAAAAAAAAGAAATAATTATTGTATGTATATTCTAAATGTATTTTTTTATTTCACAGACTTCAGTTAAATATCAGTGGGACATTTGTGGGATAAAGGCATTTACGTATTTATTTTTCATATTGTGTGACTGTATTCTTGTAGTAATTATTTCATCAAGCTAGGTATCATGCATAGTAATTCAAATACCTTTGGCAAATTATATGCCTGTATTTGCAAGTAATATTTTTTTCGAAATGTTTTAAATTTTGTATACAAATTAATAGAATTCTGATTTGGCTGTAATAATAATAATCTGTCTGTTTTGGCACAGATGAATTTAAAATATAATTATTTTAATTGCTAACAAAAGTGATGCATAGTCCAGAAACAAGAAATAGAAATGAATGTGTTTATTGATATTTGTAACTTATTACTTTACTTTTTTTACTCCGATATCATAGGAGATGGAATAAAAAAATACTCAAGTATTAGATGCAATCTATAACTGTGTTTCTAAAATAAGTATAATAAATATTTGTTATTAAGTAGCAAAGTCATTAAATGAGAAGAGCAACAGACAAAATGAACAAAGTATTCATTATTTATGTAATAACTATGACATTTTATACCTACTACTTGCTTAACTCTGTTTGCTCTAATTAGGTCTTTTACAGAATTTTATAAATAATCTATTGAAAACTTTGTCTTAAAAACATTATAATTTACCGCATAATGTTTGATAATTGATGTTTAATAATATACAAATACAAGTTATATTGGTGTATAATTTTCTTTAAAAATATAATCTCACAATAGTGTCATAAAAATTTTACGCATCATTGTGAATTTGACAATTTATTTGATAAGGCGCTTAAGCCTTAACTAGATAATAAACAAGTTAAAATTCAAATTATACCGCTGAAGTGCGTTGTCGCGGGACGTTGCTTTGCGACTCGAACTGTATTCGTTCGCCGGTCCATCTCGAAGTTCGAACTTCGTAGTGGATTGTTGTGTTCAGTGTGGTGCCGCGTCGATTATATTACAGATCTGTTATTTTGAATAATTTAATAAAAATAGTTCTTAAAATAACTAGCTATTAGCTTCTATCTTCTTGTTGTTTGTGAATAACAAGTACTTTTAATAAGCTTTAAAATGTCTGTTATGGGCAAAATTATCGTGCCTAATGTATGCCGTCGTAATTTTATTAATATAAGCGCCTCATTGCAATCTGTGAGATCAAATCGAAGTTACTTTACATACACTCAAGAATTGTCTCAGCCCTTAGACCGAAAACCCGAATTTGTTAGTGCCAAGGAAGCTTTTGAAAAATGTTTGAAGTCTGGTAAGAATTATTTATAAGTACGCTTTTTCTAAAATTAGTAACCCGTTATTTGAGGATACTACAAATAAAATTGATATCATTTCATTCATTTCAATCTTATGTTCAATATGTTTATTAATAAATAAAAGTTCTAAGTATATTTGGGGTCACAGTTACTAACATCGAGTCTTATATAGGCCAACAATTATTTTCTAAGGGTGTGGATTATAATAATTCTGTCATTAATTTTCAATAAACTACGAAAAATAAATAAGTTTAATAATCAACCGATTGCATATAGATTGATACACTACTTAATCTAATGCTTTAATGGCAGGAAATTGAAGATCATTTTAAAAACAAATTGTACTTTGAACCTTGTTTATATCTGTATTAAACTGTTCGTAACTTCACAGTAGATTATTGGCAGGAATGATTTTGTAATTGTATGTTTACATTGCATTGCGTTTATTTTCTTTTGTACATATATGAGACTGAAAGTTGGCTTTACAAGCAATTTAATATTAATATTTATGAGACATTTCAAAATATAAATTGAGATTTTTTTGTTCAATGATGATTTCGGAGTATAAAATGTGGATAATACAGCAACTTTATCCAATAAGACTCCAAATGAGTTTTACTGATCTTGATACAATATGTAGTAACATTAAATGACTTAATAATTTCTCTTAAGTTTACGCTATAGCATTGTCTTACTTAGAGTCTCTCCTATAAAATTGGTCATAGATTTTTAATAAAAATATAACATTTTTGTAATTCATACTTAGCATTTAGATGCAACAATGTGGGTACTAAGGTAAAAAAGATAAAACACTATCTTTATTGATGTTAGCTCAGAAATTAATTCTGTGGTGACATCATTCAGCACCATTTAAACTATCAAAAAAACAATGAAAACTAAAACATTCATAATTAATGACTTTAATATAAACCCTAAGCTTTTAATATAAAAAAAAATAAAAGATTCAAAACAGTGTGATTGAATTCTGTTTTTAATATTCAAACCACCAAATTATATTCTATAGAATTTCTTATAAAGCTGAAAACTGTCAACCTTATGCTTTTTTAAAGTTATTAAAAAATATAACAGTTATAAATATGTCTGTAGGTGTTGTTTATGCCTGCTATAATTCTTATAGTATAAGATTTGAGTAATTGTCCTAAAATGTCCAACGATCTTTGCTTTAGTAATCCAAATAAATTTTGGTAGAAATCTGGTTCTTTAAACAAGATTTCTTTAAGTATATTATTATAAAACTATTTTTAGTTATGTATCGAGTTTATATATTATTGTAGGGAGTGTCAATTAATGTAAACAAATTTTATCACTTGTTTGTTATGAGATAACAACAACCTCATTATTGTACTAACCAAAATAGTAATGTTGCCAAAAATTATTAATAGTATAGATAATACTTTGATGTCATCAATAATAATTATTGCGATGAAATAAACTTATATCTCAACTGTGATCTCGAGAGTTTGCCTGTTAGATGTTTGATGAGTATGTCGGGAGAACTCTGAAATTTAGTTCTCATTTCAATATAAATGGACTAGATACATAAAGAAAAATAAAAAAATTGCTATCTATGGTTTTAAATATTTCATTACAATTATATAAAGTAAATTTTATGGATGTCATATATTATATATTTTTATGACTTTAGTGTTTGTATGTATTTTATAGCTGACAGTAATTTTATACAAGGGAATATCAGTAAAAGTAAAAAAAAGTTGTTGGATTTGTCTTAAATGTTATTGTATCGATGACATCACACATTTCAATGGTACAAGACAGTACTTTCATTAGTATGCATGTAGCATTCAGGTGAAGGCTAACAAGTAACAAGCCATTATCTTGTTATATATTTTACAGAGTTAAATATAATCGAATGTTATCATATGCAATATTTTCAGTTACTTCAAACTTAGGCTCCAGATGTCTTGATATTTGATACCGAGAGATAAAGATTTGGTAATAGTTTGAAAGGACAAAGAATTATAAGGTCTGCCGGCAAAAACAAAGCGTGCTGAGATATATATAAATTATTATTAATTTTTTTTTATTCTACTTTTTTTTTCTTATTTTTTTTCTTTTGGACAGGCTTACATCTTACATCATACTGCCTTTTCATTTAGTATTCTTTGTCTTCATTGTTTTTTTTCTACTGTTTAAGTAATCCAGTATTATAATTCTTAATATAATAATTCATATTTCTATTAGTTCTAACTTAATATTTGCTGGATTTTGGAATGAGTGCAATAGTGAGTTTATTACACTCATCTCATCTTGTCTGTTTGTTTTGAGACTATGCTCTTATCAGAATGAATGATGCCATGTCTTAATAATTATATTGTAATTATTTATTATCCATCTATAGATAAATTGATATAGGCTGAACAAACAAAACTGATGCCATATAGTATTTCCAATTCAAAAATTATGAATGAATTTTATATTCAAGATGGATATTATGTAAAACTTATTTAACATTTTACATTATACTTATATATATTAATAATAATTATGTACATTTTATTTTATTATCCTGTCTTGCGATAAATGCAAATTACAATTGCATAACCGTTAGAATATTTTTACGTTTCATTTAATATTAAAGGGGGGCATAAAAATGTATTTTGTTATGTCATATATTAGAACTATATAGTTTATAAAGATTGTTTCTAGAACAAACTAGATCAGCTCAATATTAAGTGGAACATTCTAGAATCTAGACGTTTCTGTTAATTAGATTGTTGTTCCAGGTCACACTGTTTTCGCTCAGGGCGCCGCTGCGACCCCTGTCCCTCTTCTGAACGCCATGACCGATGTTGGCAAGGCCGGTTCACTGCGGGACATAAAGGTTGTGCATATGCATACTGAGAGGGATGCACCATATGTTGCTCCGGAATGCAAGGATATTTTCAGGTATGCAAGAATATTGTTATGGGGTCAATTGATATTAATTTATGCTCTATATATAAAGACACTTTGGCTGTATGATCTAATAATATATTTTGGGTTAATAAATAAAATAGTGGAAACAGATATCTTTTTTATATTTTTGTTATTGACAGAAAATATAAATTAAATATTGATAAAATTGGTTCAGTCAAAAAATTAATTTTATATTGAAGTTATCTACATTTGTATATATTCAATTTATTTCGCATAGTAATGCTCGCGTAATCAAACTCCTTGGAGACATGTGCATAATTCATCTAGATCACATCTTAGGAGTTAGCCAAACTCAATAAATTTATACATACTGAATAAAATAATCACTGATACAAGATTATAAATATATATTCAGTTGGTAAACTAACCACGTAAGTGTGTATATGGTCAGTATATGTGCTTCCGTAAGCAGATATAAGTATATCTAGACAGCTAGACACAATATATACTCTAAGAGCTCGATAGTTTAACTAGTTAATAGCATATAAGAATAGCCCAAATTTACATATATTATTTTGTAATAAATTTTCTTATATTCACTTATATATCTCTTGTTGAAAGATACCAACTTATGTATAAATTATCAGTACCATGACGATACTGCTGGTTAGATTACGAGTCAACTTTATCAGTGTGCGTATTCTAAGTTTTCATGACACTCCACACGTAGCGTCTCCTGTTTCTCATGCAATAACCTTCGTTAAAACTACGACGCGCGCTGATTTATGAATGAAATACAGCTAACGCTCCGTATGTAGTGTGATTGCAACTTTGATTAAGCATATAGTTTCGTAACTTGAACTTAGCCCTTATTTAAAGATAAATTATTGTGATATTTTCATTATATATACATTTTTAAGAAACAAGTGTTATATAATATACTTGGTGGCACAGAACAATTAGTAA